>NC_066580.1:382908314-383609980 GCF_024323335.1 Lathyrus oleraceus | reverse complement strand
TTTTGGGAAGTGACACTTTGTCATATAGGACATTACTTGAGGACAGAAAATGAGTTAAGTTTGGGGTTGTGATCAGTCACCACTTTCACTATATTTTCGTTGCTTATCCGACAAGAAACCAAGTATTTTGAGACACTATGTATGCATTATGGTACCTTTGAAGTTAATTTCCATTCCCGTAAGTTATTTAAGCAATTTTATTAATTGTCAGTTTTATTTTATATTTTCGTGATTTTACGTGTAAGATGTATGTGTTTTTGTCCAATAGGTCCAGGTGGAAAAACCGAGGAACTCGGAGCGAGACAGTGCGGAATTCCGGCAAGCAAAGGAATGGAAAAATTCCAGTACAGGAGGCCTGACACGGGCCGTGTCAAGAAGAAGGAGAATGAAGCAAAACGTGTCAGGCCTTATCCCATACCGTGTCAAGCCCCCATGGGCGTGTCAAGTGAAGCAGTGAGCTGACACGGGCTAACACGAGCCGTGTCAGCCCAAGCCCAAAATTTTCCCTTTTCATCGGGCTTTTGATTATCGGGCTTGCAGAGAGATTTTTGGACATGTCCATCTATTGCTTGGAATTTTCACTATATAAGAGAACCTTCTACCAAAGAAAATATCATCTTGGAACAAGGCAAAACACAGTATTGTCAAGCAATCAAGTATTACAGAGAGCAAGGAGTTCAGAGAGCTGAAGGTTTTCATGAGTGGAAGCGATTGAAGATCGAAGTCATCCAAATACTTGTAATGTGTAATTTTTATCTTGAATTTGTTTTGAACAATATGAGTAGCTAAACCCCCCAATGCTAGGGGGTGTCCTTGATTTAGAATTGTAATGAATTTGAGTATACTTTTGCGTTTATAATATTATTCTTACGGTAACCTTTTGATGTGTTTAATGCTTTCTCTTTCGGACCAATCGAGATTGTTTTATGGTTATCAATTAGGCTGGACCGCCATTGATAAGGTTTTCATAAGGTTACTCTGCAGTAGATATCACCTAGGACTAGGGATACCCTGTATGAACCAGAGTGTTCTTGATATAATAAAGCTTAACTTCACCTTAATTGCCTATGGACATAGAAATTAGGGTACATTGATTAAAGGTTTTCTTACCAAGGCCTTGGGAGAAAATACCCTTGAGAACTGGTATTAATTGATATTTATTGATGCAATAGTGACTCAGAGTTGTTACAGGGATAAATCATACACCTTCCCTGGCATTGTTCCTCTTACCTGGCAAACCCTTATTTTCATCCTTATTTGCTTTGCCTTTATTTTTATAATTTTGAATCTAAAAACCCAAATCATACTTTTTGTTTAATTGAATGATAATTCGAACTCGATATTAACGTGCAGTCCTTGAGATCGACATTCGGGGAATTTACCCATTATTACTATAATAGTCAAAATAGTACACTTACTATTTTTCCGATCACACATTTATGCATGAATGCAACAATCACATACAAGGGATCACACACAGGCAAGCACAAACAAAGGTCAAGGGATGGATCAAGTCATTATCAATATCAATCATCCATTTGGTGGATTATGGTTTTCACCTTATCAACACCCAAGTTCCATTGATATTGACAAGACTTGATTGGATAAACTAAGAATCAAAGGGTTTGTTGTGAGTCACGAGCATGGAGTCGGGCTAAGAACCATCCCAAAGGAGTGTACTAAGGATAAAAACCTATAGATCATGTTCTAAAAAGTTCCCAGAGTCTTAAACCCATCTATCAGATATTATAGGTTAGGATAACTGACTCATCAACCCATAATATTATCAAGAGAAACTTGTCTGAGTGTAGTATCGCGTAACAACTGGGATCAAGTCTACACCTGAACAGTCTCCGCACTACGTCCTAAATAGGCCAAGTTGGGTTAAATGTTCTACGATCCTCAGCTTCTCGGACCCCAAATCAGAGAAAATAATGCCTATCCACAAATGACTTGTGTGACATCAGTAACTCCAAAATGGTCTCCACTAAGTAGATGGGTCCCAAGCCAACTTGTAAGGACTACTCCACACAAGTTAAACATGGTTATACCATCCTCCTATATTAATTGCACTCAAGTTCGGGTTAGAACTTATCTTACCACTCAGAGATCAACAAGCACAACAGACAGATTATATCACACAAACAATATACAAACACCATATATACACATATATACCTATAAAAAAGTAGGCTAAACCCATTGAGGATTACTCCCTAGCAGAGTCTCCAGTTAATTTCTGTAGCGGCAAATTCATGACCATCAAGCTATGGATAAACTTAATGTCAATAAAACCAGAGTCGCCACCGTGCTTTTATTGTTTCCAAAGGAAAAGGGAAAAGTACGAACAAAACTCAAAGATAAGAAGTTTTCAAATCAAAACTAATAAAATGCTAGAGATTACAGGTAAGGGGGTTGGTTACACAGAGGGAAGGTGTTAGCACCCAAAGTTTCCTAGGTACTCCTAGGGAGCCCTTTTTTTTATGTGTGCATGTGTTTTTGGTATAAATGATGTTTGATAAAAATAGAGTGTGGGGATGAAAAAATAATTCATTGACTATAATTTTGTGTTTGACAAGACCTTCGGTCTTGTGCCTACGTACTAACATAAAAATGAGGGATCAAAACCTCATAGTTCGCGGTAAAAATTTCAAAGAAATTGGTGAATTGCTTTTAACAAAAGTTTAATAAGAAAATGGCACAAAAAGCCAAAAATTTGAGTGAAGTTGTTAGTTCTTTTTGTCTTTTGAAATTTAAGTCAATATGTGTAAGTTTATTTACAAGTTTGATTTAAGAAAAAAGCTTGAAAATTCATTGGCATAAGGCCAAAGTTTCTAATCATTAAAACATGTCTAAGTTTGAAATCACAAGCAAAGAAAGTTTTTGAAATGAGAGTGAGATTTAGAAATTTAAGAAGTGGGAGGAGAAGAAGAGGCTATCCTAATGTAGCACCTCAAATTTGCACCCCCCATTTGTACATTCATTTCATTTTTAGGTCATTGACATTACACTAACATCACATTAACATTACCTTGTCATTGCATATCATGTTGCATCTTATCAGTCAAGACTGGTATCAAGAGGATTCATCTGTGCAAGAGACCAAACATTTCCATGAGATGAAGGCCCTATGTTTGTTCAGAGAGTTTGTGTGAATCAAGGATCATTTTGAAGCAACTTGACCAAAGGCTAGAGGCTCAAAAGTCATCAGTACATGTCCAAGTCATCTGAGGCCTATAAAAGTCAACTAAAAGTCAACCGAGGGCTAGGAGGTGGAGAAATGGTTTGAGACACTTCATTCATGTCCAAAAGAGGTTTATTCATCATGTCAAACATCTATATTGAAGACTTTGAAGCCAGATCAAAAGTTTCCCAAAATGGAAAGTGACATGTAATTTCAAGTTTTCAAAAATGGCAAGTTTTTGGTCCACATTCAACTTGACTTTCCAACATCAAAGAAGCTTCAAATGAAATTTTGTCCAACATGAAAGTTGAATATCTTTCTCTCCCATTTCCAAAAAGTCCAAGATCATGAATTTATGATGAATGGTTAAGGAGTTATGATCAAATCATTGCAAAGGGTGCATGAAAATTCAAATGGCCATATCTTTTGAACCAAGACTCCAACTTGAGTGCTCCTTTTTGCATAATTCTCCTCATGACATGAATTTTTCAAATCACTCATTACTTGGCATGAAATTCACTCATACAACCATTTGCTCATGCATGTTATTTTTGAAGGGAAATTGCTAAAATCAAAATTGGTTGATCACATGAATATATTTCCAATTCCAATGTGTGCATGGGCTGATTTTGAGTGAATTTGGGCCCTCTTTGTGCACTGTTCACGTAGCCATTCCATGCATGAGGTGAAAATGGCAATTTGTGCATACACCTTGTATTTTCATAATCTCAATTAACCTTGGCTTAGTGATAATTTCAGATTGATTAGGAGGGCATATATAAGGTTAATTGTAACTGCATTGCTCATTACACAAAGTTTCAGATCTAGAAATCCATCTTTACTCTCAATTTTTCTCTTCATTGATTTTCCAAAATTTGCACATAAACCTGAATTTTCTTGCATAATCATGAACATGGAGTGCTTTTGAGTGTGATTCAACGTGCATTTGGTGAATTTCTGCTCAAATTCGTGCATACCACAAGCTTGAAGGTGATAATGGAAATTCAAAATTGAGCTGGATTCAAGGGGAATCAAACATCCATACATACACAAAGCTTCATATTAGAGTTGATAGAGTGGATCTGGGTGTGACTGAGGACCTGAACCTACTGTTTTAGCCAACTGTTCTTCAAGAAGGTGAAATTTCGAATCTCACTATTCTCTATTTCATTGCCATAGTTGTGTAGGTCTTCTCTCCCTGATCATGCTGATATGAATATTATTAAAAATGGTGCATTATTGGTTGAGTTATGAGAAATTGAAGTTTACATGTCAAATATGTTTGTGATCGATTTGCATAATATAGGATGTTTTAGAATAAATTGATGATGGATTTGTGTTGTGCTTGGTGTAACGGTTCGATTGATGTCATTATTTTGCGTTTCTGGATTTTTTTTGTTGAAGGTCTACTGTTCATCATCGTCTTCGCGAGGAAGACGATGTGGCGTCCACCTAGCGTCCATTTTGCCACCGCCTGGTTCTTGTACAGGTGGCTAGGGTTTTGTCCCCTTGTGCATGCCACGCGAGTGCTAGTTGTCCAAACGATTGGTCCAGGTTTCTTTGACCTTCGCCACGCATACGTTTGACCGTGACTGTAAGTGCCACGCAATATATGAAACTGCAACATTTCAGTGGTGGCGCGCTTCATTTGAATTCGTACTGAGTTCGATTCCTGCCTACGCCAGTTTTTCAAATTAATTCACGTTTTAGCCTTTTCCCCTCCATATTTGCCTATGCTTCATTTTTATTTCACATATTTTTTAGCCATCTTTAAAAAATCATAACTCATTGAATATTAATCCAATTCACCTCCAGTTTTTTGCCAAATGATCCTTGTGATGTCTAGTTTTTTTTGGTATGATCTCCTGATTTTTACCATGTCTGGATTTTTGAATGTTATGGATTGATTGGACATGATGCAAAATGTTACATGTGATGCTATTTGGCTCATGAAATGCTCATAAATAATCCAATGGCCATGAAATTTTGTGTGTAGGCTCTTAACATGTTGATTGACATTTTAGGCTTGGTTTGACATTTTTCTCATGTTCCATCCCTGTTTTATGTACATGTTAATATGGTGTGACAATGCATGTCACGCAATTGGATGTCTTATTTGATCATTTTCATTGATAGGCCAATTAATCTCTTCTGTTTACAATTTCTGGTATGATGGTTGTATTGGACATATTGTATGCTCATGAGAATTTCCAAAATGGTTTGATGCATTTCTGATTTAATGTGCATTTTCTCACTTGTATGCCCAATTGATGATCATGTTGTGTGTCTTTGCCATATTTTGTTCCCCACATGACTTTGCTTGATGATTTTGGTTTGGTCCTTTTTAGGACTTGTTCTTACTTGACTAAATATGATTCATGTTGAATATCAAGTTCTGTTTTAGCTTTTTGATCCACTTTTGACCCTAGGCTTTGACCTAGTGGTTTGGACTTACATTTTGAGTTGTGCATTTCAGGTGCAAGCAATAAGTCTTGATGGTTGATGTTGATCTCATAAATTGAGATGCAAAATGATGTGCTTCACTAACATTTGTTGTGTGTAGGTGCCTTGGAGAGGAATTCACTTGATTGTTTGCCACTTGTTGGCTTGACTTGTTGTGTATATTAGTTGTCTGACTGTTGTTGTCTGTTGACTATTTGTCTGAGTACCATACTGATTGGTTGGCTGTTTACACAGGTACTTTAGTAGCTTTAACTCATTGCTTGAGTTGCTTAGCTTTGCTTGTGGTTGGCATACCACTGAGGTAAATTCCTACTCTTCATGTAGTCTGGAAGACCTATCATGTTACTTTGGCAGGCACCTGTCTGAAGCCCTCCTTAAGAGGCAATGTTTGTGTTTGTTTATCTTTGTGCCTTGTACATTCAAAGACCTCCTAAGTGAAGAGGCATTGGCAGATAAAAGGGATGTGAAATCCATCCCCTGCTATTCTGTTGTGTCATTCATCCTGCTCACACCATGTGTTGATGCACTTTGAATAAGAACCCAAAATCTTGTTGTGTCAGTCATGTGGAGTAGAGTCCCACATTCTGGACTCCCACACTTTCATTGTTTCAAGCTCTCCCAGGCCAGGGATAAGAGCTGTGAGGTCTTACCCTCACTTCCCATTTCATCTGCTTCACCCTAACTCTCAATGTTAGGGTTAAGAGCTCAAAACACCCCTTTCTAGTTGGCTTGTTTGTCGAGGTTGATTTGACCCCTTGACTAAAGCCTAGCCTTGTATGAGCCACTTGTTTGCATATAGTGTGTGTGCTTGCTCTCTTGTGCTTGTGTTTGCTGATGTGCTGTTTAGGCTAGCTTGCTTCCTGTGCAAGTTAGGATTAGAGACCTCAACATAGGGATCGTATGTATGACAACTTCTAGGCTCGAGTCGTAGTCTCCCTAGTAGCTTGTTATCTCCCTAGTCTCTGGTTAGGATAGAAATTTCTTTCTCTGTTAAGGGGAACTACGTCGCCCTGATCCTCATACCAGATGAGGTACGTAGGCAGGAGATGAGCAGATCTCTCCGGGCGCCCTTTTTCTTTTTCAACCCTCTTGTTTGCTTGTTGGAGTCTGACGTAAGTCCAGCGATTGGCAGTCGGTTTCCGGTGTCTTGTTTGTGTTGTATTGGAGTCTGACATAAGTCCAGCGATTGGCAGTCGGTTTCCTGTGTGCGTTTGTTTGTTTGGAGTCTGACATAAGTCCAGCGATTGGCAGTCGGTTTCCTGTTTGTGTTTTGTTTGGCGTGTGTTAGCCGAGCTACGAGTGCTCTGATTCTTTCTCTGGTTAGAGAAGATACGTATGCATAGGATGCGACATCCTAGCGAGCACGTTTCCCCTGTCCCCGAACTACGTCGACTCTGATGTTTGTGTCTGACAAACTACGTAGGCCCAGGATGCGATATCCTGCCGAGTCCTCTTCTTCCGTCTTTCATCTGTGTTTGATTCCAGCGTGTGTGTAGTGTTTAAGCAGTTATCTAGCAACCTTTCTTCTATTCTTTCTGAGCGTGGATCCCGTCGAGTACGACGGATGCGTAGGGGTGCTAATACCTTCCCTTCGCATAACCGACTCCCGATCCTATCAATCTCTGGTTGCAAGGCCATTTCCTTTCCAGGTTTACTTTGAGCGTTTCCTTTTCCCGCATTCGGGATAAATAACGCACGATGGCGGCTCTGTGTTTCTTTTTCCCGCCGGTTTTTCGCGTAATGCGATAGCTGACGACTCTGCTGGGGAATATCCCGAGAAGTTGACCTCTTGCTGGTCCATCTTCCCTAAGCGAGTTAATCCTAGCGCTCTTTAGGATAGTGTTTGGTTGCTTTTACTGTTTTATTTATTGCATTTATGATTATACTGTGGTTGTATATGTTTGCACGCATCATACTTTCGTTGTGCTGGCTGTGTGTCCGTCTCTCTGTGGGGTGGGAGTTACAAGAGGTAAAAGGCCCAATACCCAGGCTATGAGTGAACTCTAGGATACCTAGGAATAGAGTGATTCATGGGAAGCGGGTGATATAGCGCCACTTAGCGGAACATGGCATCACGAGCAGTTCAGATCCTGAGGGGGTATTATCGTTGCATACATCTGGTGTGTACATGATGATATTCTTGAAAGGGTTGTTTATCCTGCGTTTCTCTTGACCTTACCCTGGCCTAGATGACACCCGTGAGTGGGGAGGGAATGAATCATTACAGGTACCGTTGGTGACTTGATCCGTTGGTGACTTGATCTGTTGGTGACTTGATCCGTTGGTGACTTGATCTGTTGGTGACTTGATCTGTTGGTGACTGTATCTGTTGGTGACTCTTGGTTCCTGTTGGTGACTTGGTTCTGAAGCATGTGTTTCGGATGACTTTGATTTGTGGGTTCCGGTTCCGATGCCGAAGTTCTGATCCTGTGCTCCGTGATACACAGCCAACCAGTCATAATTGCATCATTTGCATCATAGCATGTTTATTTTCAAAAAAAAAATAATGCAAAAAAAATAATGAAAAAAGACGAAAAAAAGAAGAAAAGAAACTAATCTCCTCATGCATATCATTTCCCAGGTTCATTCAGGAGTTTGTTCACTGTGAGAGATGGCAACCATTCCAGAGTTGAAGAGGAAGACTTGCACCTACAGTTTTCACCGTGAGCCATTGACACCTTTGGTAGAGTTGAGCAATCTTGTGGCCGGCGGTAATCAGAAGGTGTTTGATGATCAGTATGGGGATGTTCTGATGTTGTTGAAGATGATGGTTGACCCAGTACCGTTGCAGACTCTCCTACAGTTCTATGATCCAGAGCTCCGCTGCTTTACCTTTCAGGATTATCAGTTAGCTCCCACCCTTGAAGAGTATTCTATCCTAATGAATGTCCTGATCAGATATCAGGTGCCCTTTCTGGATGTGCCAAAGGAGGTTAATTTCAAGGTTGTTGCTAAGGCTCTTTATTTGAGTATCAAAGAAGTGAGTGACAATTGGAAGTCAAGTGGTGATGTTATGGGGTTGCCTTTGAAGTTCTTGGTGATAATGGCTAAGGAAGAAGCAAAGAGAGGGAATTGGGAAGCTTTCAATGCTCAGTTAGCTGTCATGATCTATGGAGTTGTGCTGTTCCCGAGTAGGCCTAATTTTGTGGATCTTGCTGCTATCACTATTTTCATTGGAGGAAACCCGGTTCCTACCTTGTTATCTGACACTTATTATGCTATACACAACATGCATGGCAAGGGTGGAGCTATCAGGTGTTGTCTCCCATTGCTGCTCAGATGGTTCTTGTCTTTCCTGCCAACCGATGGACTTTTTGTGGATACTCAGAACACTCATAAGTGGACTCAGAGGATCATGTCTCTCACATCCTATGATATCAGGTGGCAAGCTTACAGGTTAAATGTGCGTAATGTCATCATGAGCTGTGGAGAGTTTCGTAATGTGCCACTCATAGGGACTAAGGGTTGCATCAATTACAACCCGGTTCTTTCTCTTCGTCAGTTGGGATTTGTTATGAACGGAAGACCGCTAGATGCTGAGATAGCTGAGAGTGTGTATTTTGAGAAACGGAGTGACCCAGCTAGATTGGAGCAAGTGGGAAGGGCTTGGAAGACTATTGGTGTCAAAGATGGATCTGTTCTAGGGAAGAAGTTTGCTATTGCTATGCCTGCTTACATTGATTGGGTCAAGAATAAAGTTGAGACCTTGTTGTTGCCCTATGATAGGATGGAACCACTGCAGGAGCAACCACCTTTGATCCTTTCTGAGAATGTGCCTGCTGAGCATTACAAGCAAGCCTTGATGGAGAATCGCCGGTTGAAAGAGAAGGAACAAGATATCCAGATGGAGCTGTACAAAGCCAAAGCTGATAAGTTGAGTCTGGCCCATAAACTCAAAGGAGTGCAAGGTGAAAGTGCTAGTAGGTTGGGAAGCAAAAAGAGGTCCTATGAGGAGATAGAAGCAATGTTGGATGGAGAACACCGTGAGCGTTTGAGGTTGCAAAGAGCGGAAGCCAATTACCAGAAGAAGATACGAGACTTGGAAAAGCAGCTTAAAGACAAGGATATTCAGCTGAAGAAGGAGGTAGACTTGAGGCGTGCATCAGAGAGCCAGCTCGGAGAAGAAGTTGTGGAGCTCAGAAGGCAACTGAAGGAGAAGATCACCCCGTTACCCGATTGTTCAGAATGTGACCGGTTGATTGATCAGTGCCAGTACCTGAAGACTCTTATTCCTGGAGGACGACCTTCTTAGTCTTGTCTTGTTGTTTATTTTGAGAATCACCTCCAGGATTGTTGGATGGGATTCCTTGTACTCTGATGATTTGAATTTGTGATGGAACGTTTGTATGATCTTTTTGATCATGTCTATAGATGAGATTGTTGATGTTTCACCTTTTGCTCATTATCCTGTGTAGGTTGCTTCTTTGTTGTTTTTGTTGCAGGTTGCCATTTTTCAGAAATGAATAAGGCTCTTGAATGCTTGGGAAATGATAAAACATATCATATGCATCATGCACATCATACACATATCATTCTTGCATCACAGGTATTCTTGAAGAAGGCTTCTCATTCTGGTTCCTGTTTTAGGCAGGATTGCTGATCGTCGTCCGCACCGCTACGCGACCAGGTTGAATCAACAGAATCAACAGAGAGACATGGATCAAGTTCAAGCTGAGTTGGCTGAGATGAGGGCTAACATGACCCAGTTTATGAATATGATGCAAGGGGTTGCGCAAGGTCAAGAGGAACTTCGAGCCCTGGTTCAGAGACAGGAAGCTGCAATTCCACCCGTCAACCATAGTTTGCCAGAGGGAGGCCCAATCAATGACACTGTTACTGCTGTTGTTCCCATCAACAACTTTGCTGTGGGTGATGAGTTGAGGGGTATCAGAATCAACGGACAACCTATTGCTCTAGAGCTTGCTAATGTTAGAGCAACCCGTGCTCCAGTTCGTCATCCTGCTCCATTGGTTGACAGACAGGAAGACATGTTTACTCTCCTCAGTGATGATGATGAGGTTGGAAGGATTGAAGAGAGGGACAAAAAGGTTGATGCCCTAGCTGAGAAGATCAGAGCCATGGAGTGTCAGAACTCTTTGGGATTCGATGTGACCAACATGGGATTGGTTGATTGGCTGAGAATCCCGTACAAACTCAAAGTGCCATCCTTTGACAAATATAATGGCACTTCTTGTCCTCGCACTCACGTGCAGGCTTACTACAGAAAGATCTCTGCATACGCTGACGACGAGAAGATGTGGATGTACTTTTTCCAGGACAGCTTGTCTGGAGCTTCCTTGGACTGGTACATGGAGCTGAAGAGGGAATCCATTAGAAGCTGGAGGGATCTGGGTGAAGCCTTCTTGAGGCAATATAAGCATAATATGGATATGGCTCCAAGCAGGACCCAACTGCAGAGCTTGTTTCAAAAATCTGGTGAAAGCTTCAAAGAGTACGCCCAGAGGTGGCTTGAATTGGCCGCAAGAGTGCAACCTCCGATGCTGGAGAGAGAGCTGAACGATATGTTCATCGGGACCTTACAAGGAGTGTTTATGGACCGTATGGGGAGTTGCCCGTTCGGTAGCTTTTCTGACGTTGTTATCTGTGGAGAGAGGACTGAAAGTCTCATCAAAGCAGGTAAGATTCAAGATTCTGGTTCTTCATCTTCAAGTTCAAAGAAGCCATTTGCTGGGGCACCCAGAAGAAGGGAGGGTGAGACTAATGCTGTGCAACACAGAAGGAATACAAACAGAGGACATTATCGCCAGATTGCTGCTGTAACTATCCCAGCACCTCAACCACGACAACAACAACAACAAAGAGGTCCACCACCACCACAACAACAACAACAGCAACGTCCATTTCAGCCGAGACAGAGAATGCCGGATCGTCGTTTCGACCCGTTACCGATGACATATGCTGAGTTGCTACCCGAATTGCTCAGGTTAGGGTTTGTTGAATTACGCACCATGGCTCCGTTAACGAAGATACCTGCTGGGTATGATGCCAATGTCCATTGTGACTTTCACTCCGGTGCGCCATGACACCATATTGAAAACTGTAGGGCTTTTCATCATAAGGTCCAAGATCTGATTGATGCCAAGAAAATCAACTTTGCGCCGGTGCCGAATGTTGTGAATAATCCTATGCCTCATCATGGTGGGCATAGGGTGAATAATGTGGAAGAGGGGGAAGCTGTGGATCTGGTAGTCAGTGTTGATGATGTTCAGACCTTGCTATTGGTGGTAAAAGAACGTTTGTTGAAAGGGGGAGTGTTCCCGGGCTGTGATGAGGGCTGTGCAGATTGTGTTAATTCAGAGAATGGTTGTGAAAAGTTGAAGAAAGGTATCCAGGGACTGATTGATGAGGGTTGCCTGCAGTTTACTCGGGCTGAGAAAGGTCGTGGGGTGGTCTCAACTGTCACCATTTATTTCAAGCCGTCCGAGGGTCCTGGACGTGCCCCGAGAATTGTTAATGCGCCCGCAACTGTTGGTACTCCGGTGACCATATCTGCGCCAGTAACTGTGGGTGCTCCTACTACTATTGTTGCTTCTAATAGAAGACCTGTTGAGAATAGTAGGGCCGTTCCGTGGAAGTATGATAATGCTTACCGTAACAACAGAAGGGCAGAAAGTCAGGCAAGGCCAGTGAATCAGGCTCCAGTGACCATTGGTTTGCCAAATAGAGCTCCAGTAACCGTCGATCCGGCTGTGGACAATGTGGGAGGACCTGGGGGTTTTACTAGGAGTGGGCGTCTGTTTGCACCGCAGACTTTGAGAGACAACAATGCTGAGGCTCTTGACAAAGCAAAGGGAAAGCAAGCTGTGGTTGAAGAAGGACCTGTATAGAAGGAGGCGCCTGAGGGTTCATTTGAGAAAGATGTGGAGGAGTTTATGAAGATCATTAAGAAGAGTGATTATAAGATTGTGGATCAGCTGAATCAAACTCTGTCCAAAATCTCTATCCTCTCCTTGCTATTGTGCTCTGAGGCACACCGTAATGCCTTGCTAAAAATGTTGAATCTGGCTTACGTGCCTCAAGAGATTTCTGTTAACCAGTTGGAGGGTGTTATTGCTAATGTCAGTACAAGGCATGGTTTGGGGTTTACAGATCTGGATCTGACGCCTGAGGGTCGCAACCATAACAAAGCTCTGCATATCACCATGGAGTGTAAAGGCGCCGTATTGTCACATGTGTTAGTTGATACTGGCTCCTCGTTAAACATGCTGCCCAAGAAGATTTTGAGCAAGATTGATGTTGAAGGGGTTGTTCTCACTCCGAGTGATCTCATTGTTCGTGCTTTTGATGGATCCAAGAGATCAGGTTTTGGTGAAGTCACGTTGCCAGTAAAGATTGGCCCGGAGGTATTTGATATTGTCTTCTATGTGATGGACATTCAACCAGGATATAGTTGCTTATTGGGGCGTCCCTGAATACATGGGGCTGAAGCCGTTTCGTCAACTCTCCATCAGAAGCTGAAGTATGTATGGAATGGTCAGATTGTAACTGTGTGCGGCGAGGAGGACATTCTGGTGAGTCATTTATCCTCTTTCAAGTATGTGGAGGTGGATGGTGAGATCCATGAAACTCTGTGCCAAGCGTTTGAGACCGTTGCTATCGAGAAGGTGGCTTTTGCTGAGCAGAAGAAGCCAGGTGTCTCAATTGCGTCCTACAAGCAGGCTATGGAGGTGGTCAAGTCTGGTAATGCAGAAGGATGGGGCAAGATGGTTGACCTGCCTGTCAAAGAAGACAAATTCGGTATTGGTTATCAGCCTCTTCAAGCAGAGCAGGGTGTTCAGACAGGGCCGGGTACCTTCACCAGCGCTGGGTTGATGAACCATGGCGACGTCTTTGCAGCCAGTAGTGAAGATGGTGACAATGACTATGATATGGACAACTGGGTGCGTCCGTGCGCTCCAGGGGAGATGGTGAATAATTGGACAGCCGAAGAAATGGTCCAAGTTACTCTTCAGACAAAGTAATTTTCTTTTGTTTTTTCATTCTGCATAAAAGCCCTACGCTCTGCCCAAGGCGTAGTGGTTCATTGTAGGGCCACATCATGTTTTCAATGATTATCATTAATAAAGGACGTTTTGCAAACAATTTTGTGCTCACTGTCTTTCTGTTTTTATTTTTCACTTTCAAAACAATAAAAATGGCAATGTTTTTTGTTTTTCGTGACTTTCTTGAACTCTTTTCTAAAATAAAGCATTAAACATGCAGAATTGATCTTGCGGACTCCATTAAAAACAATTTTGTTATGGCTCAGTATGATTTCAATAATCCCATCTACCAAGCTGAAGAGGAGAGTGAGGAAGATTGTGAACTCCCCAAAGAACTGGTCAGATTATTGAAGCAGGAGGAAAGGGTCATCCAACCTAATCAGGAGGAGTTGGAAGTTGTTAACCTTGGTACTAAGGACGCCAGGAGAGAGATCAGAATTGGGGCTGCTTTAGAGGAATCTGTCAAGAGAGGGTTGATTGAGATGCTGAGAGAATATGTGGAGATATTCGCCTGGTCGTATCAAGATATGCCTGGGTTGGATACAGATATCGTGGTGCACAGCCTACCTCTCAGAGAAGATTGTCCTTCGGTAAAGCAGAAGCTTCGTAGAACTAGTCCTGATATGGCGGTCAAGATCAAGGAAGAGGTGCAGAAGCAGTTGGATGCGGGTTTCCTGGCAGTTACCAGTTATCCCCCTTGGGTGGCCAACATCGTTCCCGTGCCGAAGAAGGATGGTAAAGTCAGAATGTGTGTCGATTACCGAGATCTAAACAGAGCCAGTCCAAAAGATGACTTCCCATTACCTCACATTGATGTATTGGTTGATAACACTGCTCAATCTTCGGTTTTCTCCTTCATGGATGGATTCTCTGGCTATAATCAGATTAAGATGGCGCCAGAAGACATGGAAAAGACGACGTTCATTACACCTTGGGGCATGTTCTGCTATAAGGTGATGCCATTTGAGCTGAAGAATGCCGGTGCTACCTATCAGAGGGCTATGACGACTCTCTTTCATGACATGATGCACAGAGAGATTGAAGTGTACGTATACGATATGATTGAGAAGTCTCAGACAGAAGAGGAGCACCTGGTAAAGCTGCAGAAGTTGTTTGAAAGATTGAGAAAGTTCAAACTGAGGCTGAATCCAAACAAGTGTACGTTTGGGGTGAGATCTGGGAAGCTGTTGGGTTTCATTGTCAGCGAGAAAGGGATTGAGGTTGATCCAGCGAAAGTAAAAGCTATTCAAGAAATGCCTGAACCAAAAACGGAAAAGCAGGTCCATGGTTTCTTAGGTAGATTGAACTACATTGCACGGTTTGTATCTCACCTAACTGCCACGTGTGAACCGATATTCAAATTGCTAAGAAAAAATCAAGCAATCAGGTGGAATGATGACTGTCAAAAAGCTTTTGATAAGATAAAAGAGTATTTGCAGAAACCTCCAATCCTTATACCTCCAGTTCCTGGGAGGCCTCTGATAATGTACCTGTCAGTGACTGAGAATTCGATGGGGTGTGTATTAGGACAGCATGACGAGTCTGGTCGAAAAGAGCATGCTATATACTACCTTAGCAAAAAGTTTACCGACTGTGAAGTAAGATATTCGCAGCTCGAGAAAACTTGTTGTGCTTTGGCCTGGGCTGCTCGCCGACTAAGGCAGTATATGTTGAACCATACTACCTTGTTGATTTCTAAGATGGATCCAGTGAAGTACATCTTTGAAAAGCCGGCTCTCACCGAACGTGTGGCTCGTTGGCAGATGATTTTGACTGAGTATGATATCCAGTACACGTCGCAGAAGGCCATCAAAGGTAGTATTCTGTCAGATTACCTTGCCGAGCAACCAATTGATGATTATCAGCCGATGATGTTTGAATTCCCTGATGAAGACATCATGTATCTAAAGATGAAAGATTGTGAAGAGCCTCTTGTCGAGGAAGGACCGGATTCTGATGACAAGTGGACATTGATGTTTGATGGGGCTGTGAATGTGAACGGTAACGGTGTTGGGGCAGTACTCATTAATCCCAAAGGTGCACACATACCTTTTTCTGCCAGATTGACTTTTGACGTAACCAACAACGAGGCTGAGTATGAGGCTTGTATCATGGGGATTGAAGAAGCCATCGATCTAAGGATCAAAACTCTGGACATCTATGGAGATTCCGCTCTAGTGATTAACCAAGTCAATGGAGATTGGAATACTCATCAGCCACATTTGATTCCTTACAGAGATTACACCAAAAGGATCCTGACTTTCTTCAAGACAGTGAAGTTGTATCATGTACCCCGTGATGAAAATCAGATGGCTGATGCCTTGGCTACTTTGTCTTCTATGATCAAAGTTCATTGGCATAATCATGTGCCACACGTTGCTGTGAATCGACTCGAGAAGCCTGCGTATGTGTTTGCAGCCGAGTCTGGCGTTGATGAGAAGCCGTGGTACTATGATATCAAGAATTTCCTTAAGAGCCAGGAGTATCCTGAAGGAGCGTCAAAGAATGACAAGAAAACCCTGAGAAGGCTAGCTGGAAGCTTTTATTTGAATCAGGATGATGTGTTGTACAAGAGGAACTTCGACATGGTTCTGCTCTGATGCGTGGATAGACACGAAGCAGACATGTTGATGCAAGAAGTACACGAGGGTTCGTTCGGTACCCATGCCAGTGGTCATGCAATGGCCAAGAAGTTGTTGAGAGCCGGTTATTATTGGATGACTATGGAATCCGATTGTTTCAAGTACGCTCGGAAGTGCCATAAATGTCAGATCTATGCTGATAAGGTGCATGTACCACCAAGCCCTCTGAATGTCATGAATTCGCCTTAGCCATTCGCGATGTGGGGCATCGTTATGATTTGGAAGATTGAACCTACTGCTTCTAATGGACATCGCTTCATCCTGGTTGCGATTGATTACTTCACCAAGTGGGTGGAAGCAGCTTCCTATGCTAATGTTACCAAGCAAGTGGTTGCCCGATTCATCAAGAAGGAGATTATCTGTCGTTATGGGGTTCCCGAGAGGATCATTACTGACAATGGTTCGAATCTCAATAACAAGATGATGAAAGAACTTTGTAAAGATTTTAAGATCGAACATCACAATTCCTCTCCTTACAGACCGAAGATGAATGGTGTTGTAGAGGCGGCAAACAAGAATATTAAGAAGATTGTGCAAAAGATGGTCGTGACGTACAAGGGTTGGCATGAGATGCTGCCTTTCGCTTTGCATGGGTACCGTACCTCAGTACGTACGTCGACCGGGGCAACCCCTTACTCCCTTGTGTATGGTATGGAGGCAGTCCTACCTGTTGAAGTGGAGATTCCTTCTCTGAGAGTCATGTTGGATGTCAAGCTGGACGAAGCTGAGTGGATTCGGACAAGGTTTAATGAGTTGAGCCTTATCGAAGAGAAGCGGTTAGCAGCTGTGTGCCATGGGCAGTTGTATCAGAGGAGGATGAAGAAGGCCTTTGATCAGAAAGTGCGTCCTCGAAGCTATCAGACAGGTGATTTGGTTTTGAAGAGGATCCTTCCTCCCGGTACAGATAACAGGGGCAAGTGGACTCAGAATTATGAAGGTCCATATGTTGTTAAGAAGGTTTTCTCTGGTGGAGCCTTGATGCTTACAACTATGGATGGTGAAGATTTTCCGTCCACTGTGAACTCAGATGTAGTCAAAAAATACTTCACATAAATAGACCCGCTGGACGAAAAGAATAAAAGAGTCCAGGCAAAAAAGGGCATCCCGGCGAACCAGAAAAAAAAAAGAAAAAAGGTTCGGGCAAAAGTTAGGGATAAAGAATAAAAAGAATATGTACACCCGGTAAGTCGGAAACCCGCAAGGGCGGCTTAGGCAAAAATGGGTATCCCGGTGGATTGAAAACCTGAAAAGGCGATCCAGGCAAAAGAGGGATTAAAGCGAAAACTACCGTCTGAGTTATCTGTACTTCATCCCGCTTCAGTGTCTACCATCTCGAAGGATATGACCAGTCCAATCATTCTTCTCAGAAGGCAAGAAATTTGGGGGGAATTGAGGATCTGTGAGTCATAACAGGAGTGGAAAATAGTGGATGCCGCATTCACATTGCCATTAGGATAGATTTTTTCCTTTTGTGCGCAATTACCTCTTCCTAGGAATTGCTTCCTGATGTATTTGCCTTTATAGGCCCATTTTCAATCAATAAAAGTCGTTATTTAGATAAATTGCTCTCTTTTTTTTATTTTACTGTTTTGTTTGCAAAAAAAAAAAACGTCCGAATTTTTCGATAAACATTGCATATAAAAAACATGAAGGCTAGACAATAACGTGTAGAAAGATGAAACATTTGAAAATCATTTTGAATGTTGAGTACACTTGAGTGCATCTTGTCCATACAATCCCCTAGGGCACGTATGTCTTGCTGTTTTGCAGGTCGTTATCTTTTAATTGCTGGCTAAAGTAGGTGAGCCACGGTTTGCTGGTCGTTATCCTGTCGATGATCCAGTAGTGTGAGAAGTTGGGTTGTCCAAAGCAAGTTCAGGACTTGTCTCCCCAGCATGTTCGAGATCAGTGTAATCCCCAGCAGGGTTGAGTAGCAGTTCCCCAAGCGGAGGTAGGAATTGTTTGTTTATTTCCCCAGCGGAATCCCCAAGAGGATCGGGTTCAGTAGAGGTCATCATCTGTTCCCCAGTAGTAGTGCTATTCCCCCAGCATGATTGAGAGGTTGGTGTTTACCCAACAGATGACTCCCCAGTTGAGTTGGTTTCTCTGCCGTCCCCAGAGTATCAGATCAGCAAAGCACCCCCAACAGTGTGTCTCCCCACAGAGTTGGAGGATCAAATCAGAATTGTGTGCTCAGCGGAGCGACCAGTTCTCCCCAGCGGGAGTTTCTTCATTTGCATCTTGCATATAGTAATCATTGCATCCTCAAATAGCGTAGCATTTCTGTTCAATATGGAGCATTACGCCATAGAAATTCAAACATATGCATACATGTGCTAAACCTAATTGGACCTTATCCCCAGCAGAGGCGGATCATTTTTCAACATCTGAACGACACATTTGCAGCAGTTGCTCCTGACGGTGTTCAGAACTGATGCTCCCCAGAGAGGTTTATTTCCTCAACCGTCCGTGAAAGGAAAGCGTGACTTCCCAGCGTAGTCCCCGACAAGTGTCTGGTCTTGTCTTGACACATGTAGATGTCATCCTTGTGATACCGGTAAGTGTCATGTCGACACCCGTATGTGTTCCTTTTTTTGATGTCGGTAAACATCATCTTTCAATGTCGGTAAACATCGAGTCCCATCCCAGTCATCGGTAAATGTCTGGTCATCCTTTTTTGATGTCGGTAAACATCATCTTTCGATGTCGGTAAACATCGAGTCCCATCCCAGTCATCGGTAAATGTCTGGTCATCCTTTTTTTGATGTCGGTAAACATCGAGTTTTCCCAGTCGTCGGTAAATGACCAGTCGATAAATATCAAATCCCCAGTAAAGTCGTCGGTAAACGTCTTGTCTGGTTCCAGCTGTAAATATCTTTTTCCTCCCCAATTGGAGATGCCATCGATAAATGGCCTCGCTTTCTTCGATATCGGTAAATATCGAATGCCCAGCTTAGTTGCCATCGGTAAATGGCCTCGCTTTCTGTGACATCTGTTCCCCAGCAGCCATCGGTAAATGGTCTTGCTGACATTGATATCGGTAAATATCAAGTTGTTTTAAAGCCACCATCGGTAAATGGTCTTGCTTCCTTTTAATATCAAGTTGTTTTTGAAGCCACCATCGGTAAATGGTCCCGCTTCCTTTGGATGTTGTTTCCCAGCCGCCATCGGTAAATGGCCTCGCTGACGTTGATATCGGTAAATATCAAGTTTCCAGTAAAGCCGCCATCGGTAAATGGCCTCGCTTTCCTGAGGTTTTGTTGTGCAGCCGCCATCGGTAAATGGCCCCACATTTCTTTGATTCATCCCCCACAGAGTGCAAATTTCTACAGTTCTTTGGTATTCAATCCCTGTTTACCTTAAAGGTCTGACAGCCGTTGCTCTCATCCGTTCAGTTTCCCAGTTGATTGAATAGGGGAAGTTGTAGCACCTCAAATTTGCACCCCCCATTTGTACATTCATTTCATTTTTAGGTCATTGACATTACACTAACATCACATTAACATTACCTTGTCATTGCATATCATGTTGCATCTTATCAATCAAGACTGGTATCAAGAGGATTCATCTGTGCAAGAGACCAAGCATTTCCATGAGATGAAGGCCCTATGTTTGTTCTAGAGAGTTTGTGTGAATCAAGGATCATTTTGAAGCAACTTGACCAAAGGCTAGAGGCTCAAAAGTCATCAATACATGTCCAAGTCATCTGAGGCCCATAAAAGTCAACTGAAAGTCAACTGAGGGCTAGGAGGTGGAGAAATGGTTTGAGACACTTCATTCATGTCCAAAAGAGGTTTATTCATCATGTCAAACATCTATATTGAAGACTTTGAAGCCAAATCAAAAGTTTCCCAAAATGGAAAGTGACCTGTAATTTCAAGTTTCCAAAAGTGGCAAGTTTTTGGTCCACATTCAACTTGACTTTCCAACATCAAAGAAGCTTCAAATGAAATTTTGTCCAACATGAAGTTGAAGATCTTTCTCTCCCATTTCCAAAAAGTCCAAGATCATGAATTTATGATGAATGGTTAAGGAGTTATGATCAAATCATTGCAAAGGGTGCATGAAAATTCAAATGGCCATATCTTTTGAACCAAGACTCCAATTTGAGTGCTCCTTTTTGCATAATTCTCCTCATGACATGAATTTTTCAAATCACTCATTACTTGGCATGAAATTCACTCATACAACCATTTGCTCATGCATGTTATTTTTGAAGGGAAATTGCTAAAATCAAAATTGGTTGATCACATGAATATATTTCCAATTCCAATGTGTGCATGGGCTGATTTTGAGTGAATTTGGGCCCTCTTTATGCACTGTTCACGTAGCCATTCCATGCATGAGGTGAAAATGGCAATTTGTGCATACACCTTGTATTTTCATAATCTCAATTAACCTTGGCTTAGTGATAATTTCAGATTGATTAGGAGGGCATATATAAGGTTAATTGTAACTGCATTGCTCATTACACAAAGTTTCAGATCTAGAAATCCATCTTTACTCTCAATTTTTCTCTTCATTGATTTTCCAAAATCTGCACATAAACCTGGAATTTTCTTGCACAATCATGAACATGGAGTGCTTTTGAGTGTGATTCAACGTGCATTTGGTGAATTTCTGCTCAAATTCGTGCATACCACAAGCTTGAAGGTGATAATGGAAATTCAAAATTGAGCTGGATTCAAGGGGAATCAAGCATCCATACATACACAAAGCTTCATATCAGAGTTGATAGAGTGGATCTGGGCGTGACTGAGGACCTGAACCTACTGTTTTAGCCAACTGTTCTTCAAGAAGGTGAAATTTCGAATCTCACTATTCTCTATTTCATTGCCATAGTTGTGTAGGTCTTCTCTCCCTGATCATGCTGATATGAATATTATTAAAAATGGTGCATTATTGGTTGAGTTATGAGAAATTGAAGTTTACATGTCAAATATGTTTGTGATCGATTTGCACAATATAGGATGTTTTAGAATAAATTGATGATGGATTTGTGTTGTGCTTGGTGTAACGGTTCGATTGATGTCATTATTTTGCGTTTCTGGATTTTTTTTGTTGAAGGTCTACTGTTCATCATCGTCTTCGCGAGGAAGACGATGTAGCGTCCACCTAGCGTCCATTTTGCCACCGCCTGGTTCTTGTACAGGTGGCTAGGGTTTTGTCCCCTTGTGCATGCCACGCGAGCGCTAGTTGTCCAAACGATTGGTCCAGGTTTCTTTGACCTTCGCCACGCATACGTTTGACCGTGACTGTAAGTGCCACGCAATATATGAAACGGCAACGTTTTAGTGGTGGCACGCTTCATTTGAATTCGTACTGAGTTCGATTCCTGCCTACGCCAGTTTTTCAAATTAATTCACGTTTTAGCCTTTTTCCCTCCATATTTGCCTATGCTTCATTTTTATTTCACATATTTTTTAGCCAACTTTAAAAAATCATAACTCATTGAATATTAATCCAATTCACCTCCAATTTTTTGCCAAATGATCCTTGTGATGTCTAGTTTTTTTGGTATGATCTCCTGATTTTTACCATGTCTGGATTTTTGAATGTTAAGGATTGATTGGACATGATGCAAAATGTTACATGTGATGCTATTTGGCTCATGAAATGCTCATAAATAATCCAATGGCCATGAAATCTTGTGTGTAGGCTCTTAACATGTTGATTGACATTTTAGGCTTGGTTTGACATTTTTATCATGTTCCATCCCTGTTTTATGTACATGTTAATATGGTGTGACAATGCATGTCACACAATTGGATGTCCTATTTGATCATTTTCATTGATAGGCCAATTGATCTCTTCTGTTTACAATTTTTGGTATGATGGTTGTATTGGACATATTGTATGCTCATGAAAATTTCCAAAATGGTTTGATGCATTTCTGATTTAATGTGCATTTTCTCACTTGTATGCCCAATTGATGATCATGTTGTGTGTCTTTGCCATATTTTGTTCCCCACATGACTTTGCTTGATGATTTTGGTTTGGTCCTTTTTAGGACTTGTTCTTACTTGACTAAATATGATTCATGTTGAGTATCAAGTTCTGTTTTAGCTTTTTGATCCACTTTTGACCCTAGGCTTTGACCTAGTGGTTTGGACTTACATTTTGAGTTGTGCATTTCAGGTGCAAGCAATAAGTCTTGATGGTTGATGTTGATCTCATAAATTGAGATGCAAAATGATGTGCTTCACTAACATTTGTTGTGTGTAGGTGCCTTGGAGAGGAATTCACTTGATTGTTTGCCACTTGTTGGCTTGACTTGTTGTGTATATTAGTTGTCTGACTGTTGTTGTCTGTTGACTATTTGTCTGAGTACCATACTGATTGGTTGGCTGTTTACACAGGTACTTTAGTAGCTTTAACTCATTGCTTGAGTTGCTTAGCTTTGCTTGTGGTTGGCATACCACTGAGGTAAATTCCTACTCTTCATGTAGTCTGGAAGACCTATCATGTTACTTTGGCAGGCACCTGTCTGAAGCCCTCCTTAAGAGGCAATGTTTGTGTTTGTTTATCTTTGTGCCTTGTACATTCAAAGACCTCCTAAGTGAAGAGGCATTGGCAGATAAAAGGGATGTGAAATCCATCCCCTGCTATTCTGTTGTGTCATTCATCCTTCTCACACCATGTGTTGATGCACTTTGAATAAGAACCCAAAATCTTGTTGTGTCAGTCATGTGGAGTAGAGTCCCACATTCTGGACTCCCACACTTTCATTGTTTCAAGCTCTCCCAGGCCAGGGATAAGAGCTGTGAGGTCTTACCCTCACTTCCCATTTCATCTGCTTCACCCTAACTCTCAATGTTAGGGTTAAGAGCTCAAAACACCCCTTTCCAGTTGGCTTGTTTGTCGAGGTTGATTTGACCCCTTGACTAAAGCCTAGCCTTGTATGAGCCACTTGTTTGCATATAGTGTGTGTGCTTGCTCTCTTGTGCTTGTGTTTGCTGATGTGCTGTTTAGGCTAGCTTTCTTCCTGTGCAAGTTAGGATTAGAGACCTCAACATAGGGATCGTATGTATGACAACTTCTAGGCTCGAGTCATAGTCTCCCTAGTAGCTTGTTATCTCCCTAGTCTCTGGTTAGGATAGAAATTTCTTTCTCTGTTAAGGGGAACTACGTCGCCCTGATCCTCATACCAGATGAGGTACGTAGGCAGGAGATGAGCAGATCTCTCCGGGCGCCCTTTTTCTTTTTCAACCCTCTTGTTTGCTTGTTGGAGTCTGACGTAAGTCCAACGATTGGCAGTCGGTTTCCGGTGTCTTGTTTGTGTTGTGTTGGAGTCTGACATAAGTCCAGCGATTGGCAGTCGGTTTCCTGTGTGCGTTTGTTTTTCTGGAGTCTGACATAAGTCCAGCGATTGACAGTCGGTTTCCTGTTTGTGTTTTGTTTGGCGTGTGTTAGCCGAGCTACGAGTGCTCTGATTCTTTCTCTGGTTAGAGAAGATACGTATGCATAGGATGCGACATCCTAGCGAGCACGTTTCCCCTGTCCCCGAACTACGTCGACTCTAATGTTTGTGTCTAACAAACTACGTAGGCCCAGGATGCGATATCTTGCCGAGTCCTCTTCTTCCGTCTTTCATCTGTGTTTGATTCCAGCGTGTGTGTAGTGTTTGAGTAGTTATCTAGCAACCTTTCTTCTATTCTTTCTGAGCGTGGATCTCGTCGAGTACGACGGATGCGTAGGGGTGCTAATACCTTTCCTTCGCATAACCGACTCCCGATCCTATCAATCTCTGGTCGCAAGACCATTTCCTTTCCAGGTTTACTTCGAGCGTTTCCTTTCCCTCCTTCGGGATAAATAACGCACGGTGGCGGCTCTGTGTTTCTTTTTCCCGCCGGTTTTTCGCGTAATGCGATACCTAATAATAAGCAAATAAAGTTTTTGAAAAGAGGGAGAGATACCGGTTAGTCTTTAAATGTTTTACCCAAATCCACTTTGGTAAGGCTATATTATCAGGGCACATCCATGAGGTACAACGGTATAGTTGTGAAAGTGTTCGACGGTTCTCGTAAAACTGTCATTAGAGATATGGATCTCCCAATCAAGATTGGTCCGAGTGATTTCCAGATTACTTTTCAAGTAATGGATATTCACCCGGACTATAACTGTTTCTTAGGAAAGCCGTGGATTCATGAGGCTGGTGCTGTCACGTCGACGCTACATCAGAAACTCAAATTTGTTAAGAATGGCAAGCTCGTTGTTGTAGGAGGCGAGAAAGTGTTGTTGGTGAGCCATCTGTCATCATTCACCTATGTTGAAGCTGAAGAAGAGATTGGAACTTCGTTCCAAGCTTTGCCAGTAGCTGATGAGATTCAGAAGACTGGGGCATCCATGTCTTCTCTGAAAGATGCACAAGAAGTTGTACCGGCTGGTGGCACAGACAAGTGGGGTCGTGTCGTAGAAGTCATCAAGAACAGGAACAGGGTTGGTCTAGGATTTAACCAAGGGTCGTTCAAAGGAGATATCAAGGCTATGCAACCAATTTTCCACAGTGGAGGGTTCGTTCACAAAGGAGAACAACACTCAACTACTATCATTCATGAAGACGAAGATGAAGAAGATTGTGCCAATTTTGTGACACATGGACAAACTTGCAATAATTAGGTTGCCGTTGATGTTCCTGTCATAGTGCATGGTTCAAAGTAAAATGTATTATTGTTTATAGAAAAGTCCTTCTCATATTCCTAAGTGGGAAGTGTAACATTGTTGGGCATTTTCAAATTATCATCAATAAAATGCAATTTTATTCATCCAACATATACATTGTTTACACTATATCAAATTATCATCAATAATTTTTCCCATGCCTCCATGATATTTGTTTGCACTTCATATTTCTAAAATAAAAATATCAAATCATTATGCAGGTTGCTTCTCAAACCCATTGAATATAATGATTCTACTCCCTCTCCAAACTTTGACTTCCCTGTGTTCGAAACCGAGGAAGAGAATGATGATGAAGACATTCCTGATGAGTTATCTCGTTTGCTTGAGCACGAGGAAAGAACCATTCAGTCGTTTGAAGAGCAGACTGCGTTGGTCAACTTGGGTTCTGAAGATGATATCAAGGAAGTCAAGATTGGGTCACAACTTCGTCCAGATGTTAAGAAGAGGTTGGTTGAGCTCCTTCGAGAATATTCTGATGTGTTTGCTTGGTCTTATCAAGATATGCCAAGTCTTAATACCGATATTGTCGAACATAGATTGCCTTTGAATCCAGAATGCCCACCAGTCAAGTAGAAATTAAGAAGAACTCATCATGATATGGCAGTGAAGATCAAGGAAGAAGTGCAAAAGCTGTTTGATACCGGTTTCCTTGTTACCTTCGAATATCCGCAGTGGGTGGCCAATATTGTGCCTGTTCCAAAGAAAGACAGAAAAGTTCGTATGTGTGTTGATTATAGAGATTTGAATAAAGCTAGTTCGAAAGATGATTTTCCTTTGCCACACATTAATATGTTGGTAGACAATACAACTAAGTTCAATGTATTCTCTTTTATGGACGAATTTTCTAGTTATAATCATATTAAGATGGCACCCAAAGATATGGAGAAAACCACATTCATTATGCCTTGGGTAACATTCTGTTATTGAGTGACGCCTTTCGGTTTAAAGAATGCTAGTGCAACGTACCAGAGAGCCATGGCCACTCTTTTCCATGATATGATACATAAAGAGATTGAGGTTTATTTTGATGATATGATTGCTAAGTCAAGGACTGAAGATAAGCATGTTGAGCATTTATTGAAGCTATTCCAGCGTTTGAGGAAATATAAACTCCGCTTGAATCCCAATAAGTGTACATTTGGTGTTAGCTCTGGCAAGTTGTTGGGCTTTATTTCAGCGAGAAGGGTATTGAGGTTGATACTGCCAAGGTCAAAACAATACAAGAGATGCATGCGCCCAAAACTGAGAAGCAAGTCAGAGGTTTTCTCGTCCGCTTGAACTATATCTCAAGATTTAAATCGCATATGATTGCCACATGTGCGCCTATATTCAAGCTCCTTTGGAAAGATTAGTCTTGTGATTGGACCGAGGATTTCTGGAAAGCTTTTGACAATATCAAAGAATATCAACTTGAGCCTCTGATTTTGTCTCCGTCTGTTGAAGGAAGACCTTTGATCATGTACTTGAATAAGCTTTAAGAGAGTATGGGCTATGTTCTTGGTCAGTAAGATGAAATTAGTAAGAAAGAATATGAAATCTACCACCTCAGTAAGAACTTCACCGATTGTGAGTCTCAACATTCTATGCTTGAGAAGACATGATGTGCTTTGGCTTAGGATGCTAAGCGTCTACGCCAATATATGTTGAATCATACTACTTGGTTGATATCCAAGATGGATCTAATCAAGCACATTTTTGAAAAGCCTGCTTTAACTGGGAGGATTGCCCATTGGCAGATGTTATTATCTGAGTATGATATTGAATGCCGAGCTTAGAAAGTGACTAAAGGTAGTGTCTTGGCTGACCATTTGGCTCACCAAACTATTGATGATTATCAGTCAGTGCAGTTTGATTTCCCTGGTGAAAAGATATTATATTTGAAGATGAAAGATTATGATAAACCATTGCTTGAAGAAGGGCCATAACCTGGTTCTCATTGGGGCATTGTATTTGATGTAGCTGTTAATTCATATGGTAATGGCATTGGGGCAATTGTTATTACTCCTCAAGGCACCCGTTTTCCATTTATAGCTTGATTGACCTTCAAATGTACAAATAATATGGTTGAGTATGAAGCTTGCATTATGGGGCTCGAAGAAGCCATTGATCTTAGGATCAAATATCTTGACGTCTATGGAGATTCACCTTTGATTGTGAATCAGATCAAATATGAATGGGAGACAAATCAACCCAGTTTGATACCATATAGAGATTATTCGAGGAGGATAACAACTTTCTTTACAAAGGTTGAGTTTCAGCATATCCCCCGAGATGAAAACCGGATGGCAGATGCTCTTGCAATGTTGGCTTCCATGATTATGGTGAAGTTTTGGAATGAAGTTCCTAATCTGACTGTGATGCATCTTGATAGGCCAGCTCATGTGTTTGCTGTTGAAGAAATTAGGGATGATAAGCCATGGTATTATGATATCAAATGTTTCCTTCAAAGTCAGATTTACCCGCTTGAGGCATCTTTGAAAGACAAGAAGACTTTGACAAGATTAGATGGAAATTTCTACCTGAATGTTGATGTGCTTTATAAGAGGAATTTCGATATGGTTTTACTCAGATGCGTGGATTGACACGAAGCAGACTTATTGATGACATAAGTGTTGGTGTAAGCCATAGAGGCCAATACTTTTGGTACTTGTATCGAATTATTTATTAATAATAAAAGGCTTTTTCTTTATTATGTTTGTTTAATAAAGTCCCTAGAATAGATAGTCCGTTTAATGTATTAAATGTGACTTAATCAGAAGATCCCATTAAACATAAGGACACTATTCTTAAAGTATCTGTAGTCGAGCTTTGTTGTGAAGTGGGATAACATTAAAGCATTAAGACTATTATGCATATAGACTGATGATCACATCTCATGGATCATGGATAAGGAGTTATCAAGTCTTAAATATAAGTATGAATATTGAGAGTAATATTTATACTGGATTGACCCGCTATGAGAATACTATATAGAATGTTATGCTAAGTGTCATAAGTTATTCTCATGGTGATAATGGTGTATACCACCCTTTCACCTGAAACCACTATGTACCCTAGATGTAGAGTCAAGTGCCTTATTGGTGATCAAACATTGTCCGTAACTGGATGACCATAAAGACAGTTGATGGGTACTCCACGAAGCATGTTGAGGGACATGAATGACCTAGACGGAATTTGCCCATCCTGCGTAACAGGATAAATGTCTACGGGCCCAATATTGAATTGTACAAGGATGACACGGTCTATGCCTTGTGTTCAATATAGACATAAGGGGAAAAGGGTAATTATACACATAAGTATTATCACAAAAGAATTTTCCAGATCACATGACATTTTCGTGTCTTGGGTAGCAATGATGTGTTGCTAGATATCGCTCACTGTTTATTATGTTAAATATGTGATTTAATATAATTACTAATGTCGCGAAAACCTACAGGGTCACACCCAAAAGGACGGATTGATGAGAGATAGAGTAACTAAGGAACACCGTAAGGTAAGGTGCACTTAAGTGAATTGTAGAACATCATACGGTACGGTGTACTTAAGTAGAATACGAAATATGGTAAGGTACCACACACTTAAGTGATTTTGCCATATCATAAGATATGGGCCACATACACTTAAGTGGGCTTTTTAGCTTGCAGCCCACACAAGTGGTTCTATAAATAGAACCCTTGTGCAAAAGCATTTGTGCAGTTGCAATTTCGTTTCTCTCTCTCTCTCTCTCTCTCTCTCTCTCTCTCACTCAAAGCCTTCATTCGTAGCAGCTCGCACTGAGATTAAAGGAATCCGTTCGTGTGGACTGAGTAGAGGCATTGTCACCATTCAATGTTCGTGATCGCTCCGTAGATCTGCATCAAAGGTTTCAATCTCTACAAGAGGTAACGATTCTATCACTGATCATGCCCATTCGTAAGGATCACTAAAGGAGAAATTTTTTAATTTTTGCTGCGTTTTGGATCGCTCTTCTCCTTCAAGAAGTCCATGAAGGTTCCTTTGGTGCTCATTCCAATGGACATGCTATAGCAAAGAAGATGTTGAGAGCAGGTTACTATTGGATGGCAATGGAATCTGAATGTTGCAAGTTTGTGAAGAAATGCCACAAGTGTAAAATTTATGCGGATAAAATTCATGTTCCTCTGAAACTTTTGAATGTCATTTCCTCTCCATGGCCCTTCTCCATGTGGGGAATTGATATGACTGGCATGATTAAGCCCAAAGCTTCAAATGAACATCGTTTTATTTTGGTGGCTATTGATTACTTCACAAAGTGGGTTGAAGCGACATCGTATGCAAATGTGACCAAGGAAGTTGTTGTAAGGTTTATCAAGAATCAAATTATATGCCGATATGGTGTGCCAAGTAAGATCATTACTGATAATTAATCGAACTTGAATAACAAAATGGTGGAATATCTTTGCAAAGACTTCAAGATTACACATCATAACTCTTCTCCCTACAGACCCAAGATGGATGGGGCTATTGAAGTTGTGAATAAGAATACCAAGAAGATTATCCAAAAGATGGTTGTGATGTACAAAGATTGGCATGATATGCTCCCATTTGCTTTGCATGGGTACCATACATCCGCCCACGTGCGATCGAAATCAATCAAACAAAACATCCAACATATTAATCCAACTTGTCACCCCTGTGTGACCAAAACTCTTTTCAGAAAGAACAATGTTTAATCCTTTCTAATGTGCACAACAAACTACTGCTTAAGCCTCCGTCGAGAGTAAATAAGCCAATGTTTAGCCTTTAGAATGAGATCTAAACAGTTGTTCACTAAAAGACACCAACAAACTATAGTTCCCCGAACTACGAATGCTATGATTTCCTTATTGCACCATAAGGATACGTAGGCACGAGATTGCGAGATCTTGGCGAGGACACTAATAAAACCCTCCCATTTCCCCCTTCTGAGGTTTCCATCCATCTCTTTTCAATCTTTTTATCACTCAAAGAAAACAAACAATATAATCTAACATTCAAATCATAAGTTTAACTAAAAGGTTCCCGTTGAGTACAACAAATGTGAGAGGTGCTAATACCTTCCCCTTGTGTAATCGACTCCTGAACCCAAATATGGTTGTGATGACCATTGTTCTATTTTCAAAGGTTTTATCGATATTTTCCTATTCCTTCATTGGGATAAATAAAGTTCGGTGGCGACTCTGTTCGAACTAATTTTTTCAGCGACCATCGCGAGGAATCGTAGTTTTCGAGATGCGACCATAGGGAGAGTAGTGGTCATTGTATTGAATGTAGCCCATTTTCCATATAAATTATAATTTTGGAACTTTGTAAAGATCCATGGAGTCCTTCCATTTGCTGACTACCATTCTATTAAATAAATTTGAGCCTTTATTCAATTATTTGTAATTATTATTTGTTTCTATTTAATAAAACTGTATTTTTATGATGATAATTTTTGAAATAAATAAATCAATGAATAAACATTTTTCTGAAATAATAAGGCATTTACTTTAAGAACATTGAATTCGAGAAAGGAATGTCAACAACAATCTGAGAACAGGTAAGTCTTGACGTGTGAAGCATTGTTGTCTTCCCCAAGCAGTGATTGAAGGTGTTTTCTCCCCCAAACAATTCGTTGTTCATCCCTAGCATGGTTTATGTGTTGTTCTCCTTGTAGTTCATCATTTTTCCCCAGCTGAGGCCTTTGTGGATTTTCATCCTCAGTTTACATGATATTATGATTGAACCTTGGATCTCCGGTGAAACCTTTGTTTGGTTTTTAGATCCCCATCACCTTTATTTGGTGGTTGCATAGTCGTGGTAGTATTTCCCCTTTGCGAGTTTCTGCAAGTCTGGTGATTATTTTGGTTCCTTGGAATTGACTTATTTCTCAATCTCCAAGAAGAGTCTTGTGACTGTTGTTTTCCTCTTAAGGAATATGTTGTTGTTTGCATCCTCGTGTGGTGCATGATTTTCCCTAATAGATTTTTATTCCCCAAGGAAGCCCACACAGAGTTGATATGGATTGATGGAATTGTAAGACCTCAATTTTGACCCTAAGATCCCTCATGCAATTTCATCATATGCATTAGCATTGGGATCATACCTTGACATCCTACTTACTCCTCTTTCATTGGGTTTGTTTTGGGAGAGATCACCAAGCACCATGTGATTGTATCATACTTGTATATCATCATTTAACTAACCAAAATACCAAAAATATGTCTTTGTTATTTGCCTAACTCTTTTGTAGGAAGGGCATGATCACCATTGATCTATCAATTCACATCTAGGGTTTGAGACCCTCATAGCTAAGAGCACAACCAAGGAATGATCCACAATGTCTCTAAGCATCATATATCAGTCCCAGTGATCTTTGCATGTTATTTTGATCAAGATTTCTTCAAGAGTTTGGAGTTGGTTTGCCATGGAAACCCTAGTTTGTCTGGGTATCTTAAGTAACTTCTTCAATAAGCTTCCTCATCAATTGATCAAATTTCTCAAGGGGCACTTCAAAGCTCACCATCTTATGCATATGTGATCTACCATGAGCCTAAAAAGTCAAGAGAACTGCAAGTTAGCAAGTTGGTTAATGGTGGTTGGCCAGATAAATTCATCTGATCAAAACTGGGTTTCTCTAGACCCCATATCCTACAATTTTCATCATATGAAAATGATTCCAAGAGACAAGTTACTCTAAATGACATTCCAAACAACTTTCATTTTAAGATCTAGATCTAATTTTGCTTGGAAAGTTATTTTTTATGTTAAAACATTATAGGTCATTTTGTCTAAACCCTAATTTGAAAGTCTACTTCCCAAGGTCATAACTTGCTCAATTTTTATGAGATGAAAGATTTCCAAGTTGAACAATCAAATTCAAGATGTCTACTTAAACTTTTATGTTTTGAGGGAAAGCTAAATCAACTTTTATGAGCATGTGATATGAGGATACATTATAGGTCATTTTGGACCAATACCATTGAACAAGTGATTTTCCTCAACTTCAAAAATCCATAACTCTCTGATTATAAATCCAAATGATGTCAAATTGGTGACCATTTTGAAGGCCTTTGAAAGAGCTAAAACTTTTATGAATACACGTTTCTCATTTGGAGCTCACATAAAAAGTTTAGTAAGGTGGAACATTGAGGTATATGGCTTGACACTTAGAAAAAATTTCAACATGTTGAAATTTCCAAACTTCCACCTTAAATTTCACCTTTATCCAAGTTACAAATGGAAAAGTGTTCAACATAAGAGTTGTTCCTCTTGATCTAATATTTCCAAAGAGTCCTATTTCATTCATTTTGGACAAGGTTTGCTAGGGTTACGCATGGTTTTAACAGGCCCGCATCAAGTGAAAAAATCAAAAGTGCAAATGACCATTTCACATTGCCTTGCCATTCAAGCTTCATTCCAACCTCATTTCAGATGCATTTGACCTAATTGGATTGCTTCATGGGCCTGTACACGCCCATGCAAGCTTGTATAATGTAATTGCCAAAATTGGAAACATTTTCAAGTGTGCAAATAACATTCCCAATTGCTATAAATACAAGCCCTCTGAGCTCATTTGAGAGGATCCTGGCGCACCAGCTTTGCCCCCTCTCTTCAAACCCTCACAATTCAATGGGAAACCTAACAATTTTCAGTTGAAAATTGAGTTTGAATCTCACTGTTTGGAGATTCAAAAACTCCAGGATCCAAAGCTTCTTTCCATTCCTAATCAATTTCTGCAAGTCATTGGAGCAAGATCAAATAAGAATTGAAGCAAGGAAGAGTAAGTTCTGCACAACATTGAAGGTATTTTCCAGAATTTCTCTTCTCTTTGATTCTCACTCAATTCTCATCAATTCTCTTGGATCTTTGGTTGTCTGAAGTCCTTCCAATGTAGGCAAGAAGATTGAGTTGCTTTGAGGCCAAATCGAAGCAACTCAGTTGACACACCTCAAAATTCAACTCCTCATATCTTTCTATATATGTGGAGTTAGTTAAACTTGAGGTCAGATTTGTGCTCTACGCCATTTTTTATTTCAGATCATGTCCTCCTTTTTCATTTATATGATGGTGATGACTGAACCAGTCCGGCGAGGTTCGCTTGAGAAGGTGACCGGAGGTTTAGTGTCGGTGATGTGTTGGACGAGTTCTGAGCTGCATGATCAATTCAAAATGTTTTAATCTCGCGCGTTGCTTGTAAGTACCACTTGTGTTACGCATTGACTAGTGACTATGGTGGAAAGCGCGCTGAGGACCACTTGGTCTGCCACCTCAATTAATGAGGGAGATCAAGTGGTCCACATTTTTTTGTATTTTCTGATTTTCATTTTATTCCTTTGATTTTCATTAATTCATATTAATTTTAATATTGATTCAAAAAATGAGAGTTTCACCAAAAAAATTTAAATAAAATCCTCTTTCATATTCTGAATCAAAATTATTTTTTGGATCATTATTAATATTTTTTATGATTTAATTGATTTTGTGATTATTTTTAATTGTTTAAAAATACTTTTAAGTTTCCAAAAATTCTGAAATTTTTTCTCCAAGGTCCTTTGACCTTGTTTGACCTATGATAAATCTCATGTCCATTTCTTCGGTGTTTTGATGAGGTTTTAGGAATTTGACAAACCATATTTAATTTAATGCATTATTTTAGTATTTTTTTAAATTGAATAAATGCCAAATAATTGTGGTGAGCTATTTTGATTGTTTGTATGAGTCTGACTTGTGTTGTTGGGCCTTGGTCAACGTTGATTTGACTTTGTTAGGTTAAGATCATTGGATTTAGGGGAATGATTGAATGTACATTCCATCTCCCAAAATGAATGAATGATCTTAATTTGGTAAAAATCCTCCTTTGTCCAATTTGAGGTTTGATCCATTCCCCTCCCTCTTCATCTTATTCCCCTTCTTTATGCATTCATATTATGGGCCTATGATATCTCCATATCCAAAGGCTAGTTGATTGCAAAACCAATATAAGTATGGATGAGATTAAGCCACCATTTTTGCATATTCTTTTTGTGTGTGGTATGTTTCATGAGCATAGTCCATTATACTATGTCTCTAACATGCATTAACACCAAGATTCTATTGTCTGGCCTCAAATATGTGACTTCTACATAAGTTCAATTACGATTGCTTAACATAGCGCTAAATGTTTGACACAAAAGGCATAACATTCTAGTTAGTGAGATTGTAAGTCTCCCATCTTTCATGGTATTGTGTGGAAACTTGGCCTTTTTTCCTTCCTTTGGAAGATGTCTTGGTTCAAGGATCCATGCTTGTGATAAGTGGGTTGAGTGTTCTCCAAAGAATGACTTAAAATAAAAAGCAAAAGCAATACTAACTCCTAACTCTTTAACAACTAACATTTAATTTCAAGTCATTTACTTTAATGCACTTTATTTTTAAGCCTTATTCATTTGCCATTGTTCATACCATTCTAATTGTTTATGTTAATGTCATTTTGACTTTGTCCATTTGGACCATATTTTCTGATATATCTTTGCTTGTATATATTGTGTTTGTTTGTGTGGTATTTGGCCATTAATGTACATAATAAGAACAAAAACCCTAAAAAACATCTCGTGTGGACTGTTGGTTGATTTGAGACAATTGGACTTAGAATTTAGGCAACACTCCCTATGCAAAGGACTTGGCTAATGCCAACTTTCATGTAATCAAGTACTTGTAATCTGAAGCTTCATCTGATACATCATTGAAGATCCATTTAAGTTCATCTGCAACATGATCATTGTGAAGTTGTTACTTTGAACCTGTGACTTATGGCATTGTGGAATTCATCTGCTACATGGGCAAATTTGAAGAAAATCATGGAATTGCTAAGATTGGATGTGACTATCTTTATTTGACGCCTTGCTCTTCAAGTTAGTATTGTGTGCATTATTTATTGCTTGATTATAATGTCCAAGGGAAATTTGGGTTTCTATATGACATTCTTGTCTATTGGATTGCAGCCCATTGGTCAGATCTTTTCAACTCTTAACTTTTAAATTTATGCTTAGGATTAGTCTCTTCATCTCCTCCCCATCTCTTAAATTTTAAAATTCTCTCCCTCATTTTAAAACTTCTTTGTTTGTACTTGTCTTTTTTTAACTTGGACCATTTTGCAAACTAGAAACTTCGGCCTTATGCCATTGCATTTTTAAAACTTCTTTTCTTAAATAAACATGTAAATAAACTTAACTATACTTGACTTAAAATTTTCAAAAAAAGCCAAAAAGAACTAACTCATTCAAACCATTTTCTAGGACTTTGTGCCTTCCAAACTTAAATTTTTGTTAAAAGCAAAGCATCCACTTTGAAATTTGTATCACGAACTACGAGGTTTTGATCCCTCATTTTTATGTTGGTACGTAGGAACAAGTCCAAAGGTCTTGTCAAACACAAAAATATAATTAATGAATTCTTTTCTCATCCCCCCATTCTATTTGCTTGCTAACATTATTTGTACAAAATACATATGCACACAAGAAAGGGCTCCCTAGGAGTACCTAGGACACTTTGGGTGTTAACACCTTCCCTCGGTGTAACCAACCCACTTACCTATAATCTCTGGCATTTTATTAGTTTTGATTTGAAAACTTCTTATTTTTAGGTTTTGTTCGTACTTTTCCCTTTTCCCTTGGAAACAATAAAAGCGCGATGGCGTCTCTTGTTATTTGATGTCTAGCTTGTCCATAACTTGATGATCATGAATTTACCGCTACAGGAATCCCTAGTAAGTTGTCTGGTTCCCCACTTAGAGTTTTATCTATTGTTGTGACGTGGATTCCCCTCAGAGTTTCCTCTTTTGTTGAAAGATCTCCCATTCAAGGATTTTTTTTTGGATTCTGAGCAGTATTGGTGTAGCCGTCCCCTGCAGGGTTGTCTCCCATTTGATATGGTGTTGACCTAAATTCCCCGTATCGTTGACTTGTTACTTTGGAGTATGTATATATATCCCTCAGATTGAAGATGTGGATCCTCAATAGATATCTCTTGTTCTCAACATGTTGGTTGATGTTCTCAGCAGTGCTTTCGTTCCCCCTGCGGAGTTGCCAAGCTATATTTTCTCCTCTACCAGAGAGTTTGAGCTTTAAGTAATATCTTTGTCGTTCTTTGCTTATCCCCTAACAGTTATTTCCTCCTCTTTTGAGAGTCGAGTTTTAGAAGTTGGATCTGTCGTGATCCCCGTGATATATATATATATATATATATATATATATATATATATATATATATATATATATATATATATATATATATATATATATATATATATATATATATATATATATATATATATATATATATATATATATATATATATATATATATATATATATATATATATATATATATATACACACACACACACACATATATATTATTCATTTCCTCTTAGTGCTTTGGTCGGATGCATGTTCTCCATGCCTTTCCCCAACCAGAGTTGAGCATTGATTTGGATTGTTATATCCCCAGTCTTCCTTGAGTGCATGGTTGTGTGCTATTCCCAGAGAATTGAATATTTGAAGATAGGATTTATATCCTCGTTGATTTATTTGCATCCCTAGAAGGTTCTCCAGTTGGTGTTCCCATCTTGTTGAGATTAGCCGAGTATCTAATTGTGATGATTGGACCTTTATGTTTGTATCCTTTGTGCTCGTTGTCAGCATAATCAAACATATTCATGCATATACATGCATAAACATAGCATCATATATTTCATTGTGCATTTTACACACTGACCTAATTTTTTTGATCCCCTGCTTTGTTGATATCATTTCCCTATGCAGATTTGGTGTGTTTGTCCTCCTTCAATGTAAAGTGTCAGCCCCTTAAATAGAAAGAGTTTATCCTTTCTTCTTCCCCACTGAGTTATTTCCTCGTGGATGATTATTATTTTTGTTTCCTCCCTAGTTCATTATCTGGATGGAACCACTCCCCTTGAGTTATGTCCTCATTAGGTTGAGTCTTGTTTGACCATTTCTTTCTAGTTCTTACCTAGATAGATCTTTGGGTACCCCAAGAGTTTATTACCCAGTAACTAGTAATATCCTTCTTGATACCGAGTACTTCACCTGTGTTAATTTACCCAGTAACTGGTAAAAGGTAAATTACTTCTTTGATTTCTCCAGCAAATTCGTTTTTGTTTCCCCGACAAGTCTATCCTTGATGTGTTTACCCTAACCGGTAATAGATATTCTTCGTTTGGTCTTTTTCCCAGTAACCGATAGTTGTAAATCCCATTTATTTTGGTAGTTTATCCTTGATATGTTCATCTTAACCGGTGACAAATATTCTTCATTCTAATTCTATCCTTGATATGTTTACCATAATGGGTAACAAATATTCTTTCCTTTGGTCTTCTACCTAGTATTCGGTAGATGTAAACCCTATTTCTTTGCAAGTTTATCCTTGATATGTTTACCCTAACCGGTAACAAATATTCTTTCCTTTGGTCTTCTACCCAGTATCTGGTAGATGTAAACCCTATTTCTTTGCAAGTTTATCCTTGATATCTTTACCCTAACTGGTAACAAATATTCTTTCCTTTGGTCTTCTACCCAGTATCCGGTAGATGTAAACCCTATTTCTTTGTAAGTCTATCCTTGATATGTTTACTCTAACAGGTAACGAATATTATTTGCGGCAAGTCTATCCTTGATATGTTTACCTTAACCAGTAACGAATATTCTTTCCTTCGGTCTTCTGCCCAGTAACTGGTAGATATAAATCCTATGTTTTATGGTCGATCACCTTTGTTAAACTACCTAGTAATTGGTAGTTGGTGAATCTCCCCAACAGTCTATCCTTGATATGTTTACCTTAACCGGTAATGGATTTTCTTTCTTCGATCTTCTACCCAATAGCTGGTAGTTATAAATCTTATTTCTTCATTTTTTCCTCAGTAGGATACTCTTACCCAGTAACCGGTAATGGATATTCCTAATTTTTCTCAGTGAGTCATCCTTGATATGTTTACCTTAACCGGTAAAGGATGTCCGTCTGCCCGAGTGTATTATCTTCCTACCCAATAACAGGTGGTAGATAATATATCTCTTTTACTCCTGCGTTGAATTTTTCTTCCTCGGTTGAGTCTGGATTCATATTTCTTTGTGAAATTAAATTTCCTTTGTGTTTGGGTATTTCAACTTTGCTCTAATTTACGCCTTTCCTCGGTGTTTGTTTCTTGCTATATTAGTTGTATTCCAATACATGCAAATTCTTTTCCCCCAATCCGAGTCTTTCCATTGATTTATTTTCATGGAAATCCCCTCGTGTCTCCAGCAGTTTTTAAGTCGTAGCCTGACCTATACATAGATTTTTACCCCCAGAGTCTCTGTCTCCTCAGTGAGTTTTCCTTATGGAATGCATTGTGCTCATGTGGAATTTCAGTCTCTCCGGATTCTTTTCCTTTGTGGCAATATATCCCCACAAAGATTATTTTTTCATTCATATCATATGCATCATTAGGTCCCTTAGGGACCAAAATTTGTTTCTTGATGTTGTTATTTAAGCCCATTCTACCGCGTTGATATGAAGATTTTAACCTTCACATCCTCGGATAGAATGAGCTTAAATAGAGGCAGTTGTAAGACCCCAATTTTGACCCTAAGTTCCCTCATGCCATCTCATAAACCTTGGATTGGCATTGTGATCACACCTTGGTATCCTCCTCACCCATCATTCATTGGGTTTTTATTGGGAGAGATCACCAAGCATTTTTTATTGTATCATACTTTACTTTCTTTGCTTACTAACCAAAATACAAAAAAAAATTCTAGTGTAGCTTTGTTTCTTTTGTAGGTAATGTGTGCACCCACCTGTGCCTCATCAAGCTCACAACTAGGGTTTGAGACCCTCAATGCAAGGGAACAAGAAAGTAAAGGTCCACATTGGTTGTAAGAATCATATATGGATCCCCGTGTTCTTTATTTGTCATTTTGATCAAGAATTCATCAAGAGTTTGAAGCTTGTTTGTCAAGGAAACCCTAATTCATCTGGGTATCTTGTGTGCCTTCCTCAGCAAGTTTATTCAACATTTGGTCAAAGATATCATGAGACACTTCATTGAACTTCATCTTAAGCATATATGATCCTCCATGAGCCCCAAAGAGCAAAATAACTTAAAGTTTGCAAGTTGGTTCAAGGAGGTTGACCAGAAAAGTCTACTAATTAAATCTAGGGTTACCTAGACTCTATCTCCTACAATATTTGTCATATGAAAATTATTCCTAGATCAACATTACTCTTTATGACATTACAAACAACTTTTATGTTGGCATCAAGAGCTAAGTTTTCTTGGAAAGTCATTTTTTATGGTGAAAGATTATAGGTCATTTTGTTTGTGTCCTAGATGGAAGGTCAACTTCCAAGAACCATAAATTCCTAAATTTTTATGATATGAAGATGATACAAGTTTCATGATCAATTTCAAGATGTCTTCTTAAACTTTGATTCTTTGGGAAAGGTCAAATTCCACTTGCAAAGGTATGTTCCATGAGGAAACATTATAGGTCCATTTTGGTCCTTATCATTGAACAAGCATTTCCCCTCAACTTATAAAATCCATAACTCCATCATGAAATATCCAAACGGTGTCCAATTTGTGACCAAAGTGAAGATGATTTAAATAGGTACAACTTTGTGTAAGGAACCAAAGTCATTTGAAGCTCATAGCAAAAGTTATTTAAGATGGAAAAAGGGGTCATTTGACTTTTAACTTAGAAAATTTTCAAGTATGTTTGATTCCCCCAACTTCAAGGCCAGAATTCATCATGTTCCAAGCTTCAAATGGAAAAAGTTCCAACACCAAAGTCGTTCCTCATAATGGTAACTTTTCAAAGAGACCAAAATCATTTCATTTGGACAAGATTTGAAGGGGTTGCACATGGATTCTTTGCATGACCCAATTTGGCAGCCTTTGAACTCAAATATTACACACCTTTTCACGGCTTTAAGTTATGATCTAAGCATCATTTGGGCACAAATTTGGACAAATTGCATTCATCATTTGGGCCTAAACACATGCCCATGCACCCATGCATATAAATTACTATTTTTGGATTCAAATTTCAAATGGTGTAGAAATGAATTTCACTTCCTATAAATTGAGAGGCATTACCTCACAATTAGGGAGGACCCTTTCCCAAGCTTTGCCCAACAATCCCATAGCCACCATTGAAAGAATACCTTGAAGATTTCATTAAAATCGAACTTCTTGTTTAACTTATGTTTCTGAACTAGAACTCCAAGGATTCACATCCATTTTGATTATAATCATCTCCTACAAGCAAGAGAAAGCAAGGCCAAGTGGAATTGCATCAAGATCGAGCCTCATCACTACAACCCGAAGGTGAATTTTCCAGAATTTCAACTCTTTGATTCTCTTTCATTTCTTAAGAGTTTTGCTTGATTTGTGGTTGGGTGAAGTCCTACTAATGTATGCATTGATATTGAGTTTCTTTGAGGTTGAAACGAAGCAACTCAGTTTTGGAACCTCAATTGTCAACTCCATATTTCTCATTATAGAGTGAGAGTTGAAAAATTTGGAGGTCATATTTGGAATCCTCGTGATTTTCTCTACAAAATAGTATATGGTCCATTAATTTTGGTGAACTTTTGATCTTGACCAGTCCGGTGAGGTAACTGGAGAAGATGACCGGAGTTAGGGCTTCGGTGGTATGCTGGCGCAGTCCAGGCCATCTGATCCATTTGCCACGTTCTAATATGGTCCCTTGATTCTGATTACCACTCATGCATGCGCCTTGACTATGGACTATGGTGGATGATATGCGCTTGGCCATCAGATCTGCCACCTCAATTAATGAGGGAGATCTGTTGGCCCTTGTTTTTCTGATTTAACTATTTTTCCAATTTAATTTTTTAAATAGCATTTTCTCATTTAATTCATTATAATTTCAATTTTAATCCCAAAATTATGGGAGTTTCACCAAAATTTCAAAAATAATTTCCTCTTCACATTTCTGAATTAAAATTAATTTTTGGATTAAGTTTGATATTTTTAGTGATGTTTGTGATATTTGACTTGTTTTTAATTGATTTTAAATACTTCTAACTTTTAAAAAATCCCCAAAAAATTAGTCAATGGTCCTTTGACCTTGTTTGACCTATGATAAATCCCCTGGCCATTTCTTTGGTGATTTGAAGGGATTTTGGGTTTTTCCCCTTTTAAAATATATTTTTCTTCTTTTAAAAATGGATTTAAATTATTTAAATTATTTTAATATTTTGTTGAGCTATTTTATTTACTATGTGTTGACTCAACTTCTGTTTGGTCTTGATCTTGGTTGAATTAGACATTTGTTTGGTCAATACCATTGGATTTAGGGGGTTGATGAAGTTTGAACTTTATCCCTCAAAATGAATGGATGGTATTGATCAAGTGCGGTTCATCCCTTGATCAATTTGGGATCCCTTTCACTTCATCTCTTCATCTTTATCTCTTTCTTCCCACAATCCTTCATGCAATTTGTTTATGTTTCAGTCATTTTCACTTTGCTCACTTGACCCATATTTTGTGCTTGTATTATATTTGTGCTTGTGATTTTGCTTTGTTTATGGTCTTAGGACCTTAAAATAATTAATAAAAACAAGAACCCTAAAAAATACATTGGTGGAATATTGGACCTCTGTTTGTGACTTGATTTGGACATATGGACTTAGAGTAGACAACATCCCTGAGCTATGGGGAAACTTGACCAATCAATTATTTGAGACATTTTTTGGCCAATGTCATTCATCTGATACAACCTAGAGAGACTCCTTTGGTTTATTTGATGCATCTCTTTCTCTGTGTCTATTGTTATTTTGATCTTATTGTGACTATCTGATGCTTTCTCTTTGAGTATGTTCAAGGGATATTTCACCTGATACATCTAAAGGACATTGAAGACTGCTTGCTTGGATGTTTGATTATCTTTATTTGATGTCATTGGTCTTCTTATTAATTACTTGAATTATTATGCTTTATTGCTTGCTTGACTATTCAAAGGAAATGGGTTTCTATCTGACACTATTGTCTTATGGATGTTTCCCATTGATTAGATCTTTTGAACTCTAAACTTTTAAATCTTGTCTAGGATAGTCCCTCCATATCCTTCTCCTTCTTTAATTTCAAAATCTCTCCCTCGTTTTTTATAAACTTCTTTGTTTGTGTTTTCAACTTAGACTTGTTTTAATGAGTAGAAACTTTGGCCTTATGCCATTGATTTTCAAAATATTTTCTTAAATCAAACTTGTAAATGAACTTAATCATATTGACTTTAATTTCAAAAAGACAAAAAAGGGACTAACAACTTCATCTCATCCGTTTGGCCATTTTGTGCCTTTTCTTTTAAACTTTTCAAAATAAAGCATTTAGATTTGAGTTATCTTTGGTTGAGATATAATTCTCCCATTCTATGATATGTTGATTGCAAGTGTTTTCATTTATTAGGGGTTAATGGCATACTTGTTGATTAAATCCAAGTTGAAGCCCTCCCTCTTAAATGTTGTAAAGCCCTCATTATTGGTGGATGTTTGGTTGAGTATTCTCCCATTGATAACAAAAGATCTTTAAGTTTTTGTTAAAATCAATCCACCCATCTTTGAAATTTTTACCACGAACTACAAGGTTTTGATCCCTCATTTTTATGTTGGTACGTAGGCATAAGACTGAAGGTCTTGTCAAACACACAATGTAAATAATTAATTCTCTTCTCATCCCCTCATTCTATTTTTTTAGAAAACATCTTTTTCAACTAAAATACTTGCACACAAAAAGGGCTCCCTAGGAGTATCTAGGATACTTTGGATGCTAATACCTTCCCTCTGTGTAACCAACCCCCTTACCTGTAATCTCTGACATTTTATTAGTTTTGATTTGAAAACTTCTTATCTTTGAGTTTTGTTCGTACTTTTTCCCTTTTCCTTTGGAAACAATAAAAGCGCAGTGACGACTCTGGTTTTATAGATGTTGAGTTAACCAATAGCTCAGTGGTTATGAACTAACCGCTACAATTGGGAACTCAAGGCATCGTAGTTCTGGGTAGAAAATGTTTGTTGGTTGGTCGATTTTAGCGAAGGATGACTAGTTCACATTTGAGTGGAAAACATTGCTTACTACCCAAAGCATGGAGTAGTGAACATTGGCATCGCGTCAGAATGGAAAATATAACTTGGAATCTCATAAAGTAATGTTCTTATCGCATTAGAGAGGAAAGTGTTCTTACTTTTTGTGCATGGTAGGAACAATGATTTGTTTGCATCATCTCGGAATGGAAGAAGCATATTTCATTTATGAAAAGGTTTTGATGTCATGCTAAGGTAAAATACAGTTTGATTGGTTGGGTTTACTTTAGGTGGATGACGAATACTCGAGCGGGAGGCTAAGTACGACCATCACTAAAATACTTGGGACAAGGAAGGATAAGTTTGTCTATCTAATCCTTTTTCTTCCAAGTTATTTATGAAATTTTTGAGGTGAATTAAGTCATATTTCTTTAACGAAATTCGTGCGGGAGGCTAAGTACGACCATCATACAAATACTCTGGAGAAAGGGGGAAAATTATATCCAACTAATATTTTTTGTCCATAAAAGAATGAACTAGATTCATTTATTTAATGTATTTGGAAACAAAAAATGAGTAATCAAATGATAGGCTAAGTACGACCATCATCCATATACTCGGGAACTAGGAAGGACAAGTACGTCCAACTAATCCTTTTTCATCATATTAATTATTGTGAAAATATTTCAAGTTTCAATGTTAAAATGATTTTGATATAATTGTGAAATGGTAAACGTACGCGAAAGCAAGCAAGTGCGTGAATTCAGTTGGCGTGCATGAATTGTAACGCAAGGTCTCACGCGAGGTCACAAATTGTAATGCAAGGGTACAAATTCTAATGTGAGGATGTGAATTCTAACGCAGGGTGCGAATTGTAATGTCATAAAATTTAATGTACAAATTGTAACACAGGGCTAGGAATTCTAAAGCGAGGTCACAAATTCTAATGCGAGGACGTGAATTCTAACGTCACAAAAGTTAACGTGCGTACCGAAAATGAATGCAACAACATGAAAGCTAACACAATAAAAGGTAATGCAGCAACACAAAAAGTAACACAATCAAGATGAAATTTAACATAGCGGAAAGTAACCCAGCATGGCGAAAAGTTAATGTAACAAAAAAGTAAAAAGCTCTCATATGCAATGGCTTAACATAACAAAATGAATCGTGCAGGACATCACGCCACATGCAAAGATGACAACGAGAAAAATAAAAATACAACACACAAATTACATCCACACATATATTCCCAATCAAATAAAAAGAAACATATAGCATGTAACACATAAAATTTTGAGTTAACACGAAAATGGCATAACGCAAGTGTGCAAATTGTTTCGTAACACAATGAAAACTCAATAGAGAAACGTGAGCACAACAAAAAGTAAACAAATTCAAAACAAATCCATCGACAAAATAATCAAATCCATATAACAATTAATGATAATGAAACCAGAATGTTGCACACAGCCATATGACAAACACCAGCAACGCAAATGCAGAATGCGTGTGTCATGGTCGAATCGAAACAAAATGTAATCATGTATAATATATTTGTTCAATACATGTTCGAGAACAACACCGGGTTCGAGCAGCCCAAATCGTAACACAATGAGAAGAAAAGTATTAAATCACAACAACTCAATACAATGCAAAAATATTTACAATATTACAACAATGTTGCGATCTCGAAATCTAGCACATCCACTGCAAAAATAAACAACACGTAATCGATACTTGAATACACAACCAACTACAAATATGCAATATAGACAACACCAAAAAGGATTCAAACCGTTATCCACAAGCTAAATTACGGTCTTGTTGCTGCGATTTCAATGTTGTTGTGTGAGAACGGTGAAGGATATGTTTTCCGGCGTGGAGGTTTTAAGTGATAAAGGAGGTGACTATGAAATCAATGGTTGTGTGATGGTAATGTTGTTGTTCGAAACAGAAGTAAGGGTGGTGGTTGGGTGGTTATTTTGCCGGAGTTGGTTTTGTGGTGTTGAACGATTATTGTAAGAGAGATGCAAATGATTGTTAAGGTTCGACTGATGAAGGGAGGACGTGGGGTCACCAATGATGGTGGCAGATCAGAGATGATGAAATGTTATTTCTCTTGAAGAGTTGTTTCGTCACAATTTTCCAAAGGTGGAGATTGTAGTTCCGAATGGATTGGCTCTTTGGGTTGGCTGCATTTAACAAAACAACAACATGGAGAAGTGTCCAAGTATTCAAGATTGGTCTAGATTTCTAAAGTTGTATGAAGCTGCATAAGGGAGGCATGGTGGGCGTGATGCTCCAACAGGTTGGTACGATATATGGATCTTGCTCAACAGACACTAGAATGACGTGTTTTGGAGTATGTTATGCAGAAGAATTGTTAATGATTTTATTGTTATTGTTTTAACAATATGATTAAGTGATTTGTTTGATAGTTGAATGAAGATTAATTCGGATTTAAATGAAGATTTAAATTTAAATTTAAATTTAAGAAAATCATATCTTGTTGGAGATATTCAAGGAACAAATCAAATATCCAACATAATTCTGCATTAATTATGGACAAAATTAAAGATATTATCCAAGGAAAAAAACCTATAATTATTATTCTATATAAGGAACTCAAAACATAAATTAGAAGCCAAGTAATACATTGAAGATTTAGAGTGCTAGGGTTTATTTTTAGTACTTGTTATTGCTATATGTACACCTTTATATTTCAGTAACTTGACATAAAAGGTTTGTTTAGAGTTGAGTGGTAGTATTCAAAAATTTATTATTGACTTATAATCCCCTATAATGGTTTGTGTGGTAGAGAAGAAAGTGGGTAAATATTTAATTATGTTCTCTATTTCTTTTCTGATCCATCATCTAATATTATCTATTGTATTATTTCGGATGTATCTTGTCGAACCTGTTGGTGAAGTATCACGTTCAACATCTGTCCCCTGAGGAACATAATTTCAACTGACATCAGAGCAGGCACCCTAACCTCTTTGGTGAGCTCCAGGGAAGATAAATTCTACTCAAATGAGGATTATGAAAGATGGAGGATCATTCAAATAACCACCTCTCTTCGATGGCATCGATTATGATTATTGGAAGGCAATGATGGTGGTCTTTCTAAAATATATGGGCCACAAAGCATGTAAAGTTGTGATAAAAAGGATGGAAACATCCAATGATCACTTCTAAACATGGAACTACGAGCTTAAAACCAGAAGCTGAATGAAGTAATGCTGAAGATGAGGAAGCTCTTGGAAACTCCAAGGCTTTGAATTCTATCTTCTATGGCGTGGACAAGAACATGTTCAGGGTTATCAATACATGTTTAGAAGATAAGGAAGATTGTGTGATTATCAAAAATATGCATGAAGGAACATCAAAAGTTTGTATGTCAAAGATGCAACTTCTTACCACTAAGTTTGAGAATCTGAGGATGGACAAAGAAGAATTAATCTGTGATTTTCATTACAGATTACGTGATATTTCCAACACATCCATTGCCTTAGATGAAAAATGTATTAAGAAAAGCTTGCCAGAAAAAGTATTATATCATTACCGAAGAGGTTTGATATGGAAGTTACTACTATTGAAGAAGCTCACACTTGAGTAGTATAAAGGTTGATGAACTCATTGGTTCCCTGTAAACCTTTAAGATGTCCATCAATGAAAGGTCTAAAAAGAAGAAGATGTTAGAACAAGATTTTGGGTCTACAATTCATCTCTAAGTTTTGATGATAATAAAGGATGAAACAAATTAGTACCCTAACGAATTTATCTAATTATACAGGATTCTAACAGAAAATGGATCTGATAGACAACATCTGACATCACGCAAGTCCAGAATAGCTGACCTAGAGTCAAATAACGTAGTCGTTCTGACTCTAAAGACAACAATGCTCACAACACCTGAAGGTTGAAAAATCAGATACTCTGAATCTGAAGGATTCCACACAGTTACCCTGCTGATTTGTACATCTGAAGAAGGTTCTACAGAAGACATATCAAGAACTTCTGAAGAAAATCAATTCTAAGCAACTATCTGAAGAATACATGCTGAACAAGAAGATCTAGATTCTGCGCACTCTGGTTCAAGTCAAGCAGATCAACCACAAGACTTAGTAACGAAGTATTCCATTTTTGGTATGAACCTTTATTTGGAAAAGAATAAACACTCTCCATAATTTCTATGGAAAGGACAACGAACTTAACGTCAATTAAGTTTCGTCATTGCCAAGATACTACATTAATGCCTCAGCCAACGGTCTCAAATTCAAAGCATTATATAAAGGCAGAATCATCATCATACCAAGTACGAAGCAATCACACAAGAATACTGAAAACTAAATTCTATATTCTCATTCATTCTTGTTCAAATCTGTTCACACGAGTTGTTGCTCTAAGTGTGAATTCTTACTGCTCTTATTGTGTTAAAATTGCTTATCTAGAAGCACTAAACACTTCTTTGTAATTCTCAAATAGTTGTTGAATATTTCCTCAAGTGACTTGTGAAGTCTGTAGACTAGAGAGGGCTAAGATATCTTTGTTCTCTTAAACGCTTATGTTGTAATCTTTCTAGATTATTGGATTAAGTCCTTGTCAAAGGCGAAATCACCTTGGCCGGGTGGACTGGAGTAGCTTTGAATTTCAAGCGAACCAGGATAAACTTATGTGTTGATTGCTTTATCTTTGGTGTGTGTTTTGTTTGCAAAAGTTTTTATTACCTGTGAAAATAATTAAAACCCCCGTTTCTTGTTTTTCTCTACCTTCAATTGGTATCAGAGCTTCGGCTCTATTATTGATTTTCAAATCAAACACTTAACAATGTAGAGTAGATCCAGCGTGAGAAAAACATAATTACTAACACCAATGAAAGAGACAGCTACAACGCTAAACCTCTAGTGTTTGATGGAGAAAAGTTTAATTATTGGAAAGACAGAATTGAAAGTTTCCTCCTGGGTTATGACTCTGACCTATGGGACATAGTTATAATTGTCTATGTACCACCTGTATCTGATGCTGGTATTGCTATTGCCAGAAATAAAATGACTGATGATCAGAAGCGTGATTTCAAAAATCACCACAAAGCAAGAACAATACTGTTGAATGCCATATCCTACAATAAATATGAAAAGATCACCAACAGGGAAACTACTAAAGAAATACTTAACTCCTTAAAGATGACCCGCGAAGGTAACTCTCAAGTCAAGGAGACAAAGGCTCTGACTCTAATTCAAAAATATGAAGCATTCAAGATGGAGGATGATGAAGCTGTAGAGGTAATGTTTTCTAGATTTCAAACTTTAATTGAAGGGCTACACAACTGCAGATCATGTCAAAAAGATTGTCAGAAGCTTGCCAAAAAAATGGGGACCTATGGTCACTGCATTGGAGCTATCAAAATATTTGAACAAAATAAGCCCGGAAGAACTCGTCAGCTCCCTCAGGAGTCATGAGATAGAACTAGAGGAAGACGAGCCCTAAAATAAAAGCAAATCTGTGGCTCTGAAGTCTAGATCTGAAAGACGCAATCCAAAAAGGAATAAAGCTCTCCAAGCTGAAGAAGAAGACAATGATGACTCTAAAAAGGATGATTCTGATGATGAAGAAGAGCTATCTCTTCTAACCAGAAGAGTCAAACAACTTTGGAGGAAAAGGAATAATAACTTCAGAAGACCAAGAGAGAGGGGAAAACACCCAGAATCAACTTCCAGAAGAAAACCAAACAAAGAGGTAACATGCTATGAATGTAAAGAGCTAGGATACTATAGAAACGAATGTCCAAAGCTCAAGAAAGACAATTCCAGAAAAGAAGGATTCAAGAAAAACTCCTTCAAAACTAAGAAGGGAATCATGGCTACATGGGATGACTCTAAATCTGATGCCTCAGAATCAGACTCTGAAAAGGAACAGGTAAATGTGGCATTCATGGCTACCACATCCGGAAGCACATCTGGAAGAGAATCTGATCCTGAAGAGGTATTTTTTGATCTCTCTCACTCTGACCTTGAATCTTGCTTATTTGAATATCTAAGCTCCTATCATAAGCTTCGACAGAAATTCAAGGCTCTAAAGAAAGTCCTTGAAGAAACTGTTGATAAATGTGATAAGCTTGAGGTAGAAGTTTCTGAATTAAAAGGCAACATTTTTATGTTGGAAAAAAAAATTCTCAACTAAAAAGTGTTTAAAACTTAAAGAAGCTCTATCTCAAGCTCCACAAACTTCTAACACAATCATATACAAATATGAAAAAGCGTTTCAAAAATTTCTGAAAAATGGGCTAGAAAGAAACAGAGTGGCCATTATGATTTATGGAGTTAGTCAGAATAAGAAAAGAGGAATAGGATATGACTCTGATGAAGATGAAGAAATACCTTATGCAGATGATAAACCTAAATCTCCTTTCTCTTATCACTACACACACGCACAAACACAAAATTTTACTAATGCCAGAAAACCCAAGGTTTCAAGAAACTCCTGGAGAACTAATCATAAAGGATAAAATAGTCTATGTTGCAGATATCCTATGCAGCAAAGTTAAGACACCAATCATGGCACATGGACTCTGGATGCTCGCGGCACATGATGGGAAGAAAGCATATGTTCCAAATTCTAGAACTTAAAGATGCTTGCTTCATAGTTTTTGGAGGAAATTAGAAAGGAAGAATCAGAGGCTCCGGAACAATTGGTAATGGATCTCTTCCCTCTACCTCTGATGTTCTTTACATAGAAGGATTGATGCATAACCTGTTATCCATAAGTCAATTAAGTGATAACGTTTATGATATAATCTTCAATCAAAAAACATGTAAAGCAATTAATCAGAATAATGGGACAATGCTTTTCACTAGCAAGAGGAAGAACAACATTTACAAAATTAATCTTTCAGATCTAAAAGATCAAAATGTAAAATGTTTAATGCCTGTAAATGAAGAGCAATGGGTATGGCATAGACATTTGGGTCACATTAGCATGAGGAGGATTTCTCAGGTAAATAAACTCGAGTCAGTCAGAGGTCTACCTAAACTGAAGTTTTCTTTAGATGCTCTTTGTGAGGCATGCCAGAAAGGAAAATTTTCTAAAACATATTTCAAAAAAAAGTGTTGTTTCTACCTCTAAGCCTTAGGAACTTCTTCACATTGACTTGTTTGGACCTGTTAAAACAGCTTCAGTCAATGGTAAGAAGTATGGACTAGTCATCATTGATGATTATAGTCGCTGAACATGGGTAAAATTTCTAAGACACAAGAATGAGTCACACTCTGTATTTACTAGTTTATGTTCAAACGTGCAAAACGAGTTTGACTCTAAGATCATCAGAGTCAGAAGTGATCATGGTGGCAAATTTGAAAACAAACTTTTTGAAGAACTTTTTGATTCAAATGGAATATCCCATGATTTCTCCTGTCCTAGAACCCCACAGCAAAATAAGGTTGTAGAGAGGAAGAATAGGAGTCTCCAAGAAATGGCCAGAACCATGATCAATGAAATGAATGTGGCTAAGCACTTTTGGGATGAAGCAGTAAATACAGATTGTTATATTCAGAATATAATCTCTATAAGACCTATTCTGGAGAAGACTCCTTATGAACTGTGTAAGGGAATAAAACCCAACATTTCTTATGTTCATCCTTTTGGATGCTCCTGTTTGATCCTAAACACTAAAGAATGTCTGAACAAGTTTGATTCAAAGCGCAAAAAGATATTATGTTGGGATACTCAGAGCACTCTAAGGGCTACAGAGTATACAATACATAAACTAAAATTGTGGAAGAATCAATACATGTCAGATTTGATGATAAGCTTGACCCTGAAAAGTCAAAGCTAGTTGAAAAATTTGCAGATCTGGAGATAACACTTGCAGGTTCTGACGAAAAGACTAAAGAATATGAGGAAGCTGAAAGGAAAACCCCAGAAACAACGAAAATCTTAACTACATAGAAAAGATCAAGAAACAGACTAAACGTCTCTGAAGAATTGATTCTGGGAAACAAGGATGAACCTGTCAAAACAAGGTCTACATTCAAAGTATCCGAGGAAACCCCTATGGGATTAGTGTATCTGATAGAGCCAACATCCTATAATGAGGCACTTCAAGACAAAGAATGGATTCTGGCAATGGAAGAAGAACTTGATCAATTTGCAAAGAACGACGTCTGGGATCTTGTACCAAAGCCAAAAGGTACCCACATTATTGAAACAAAATGGGTGTACAGAAACAAACTAAATGAAAAGGGAGAAGTGGTCAGAAACAAAGCACGATTAGTAGCACAAGGTTATAATCAACAAGAAGGCATTGACTACAACGAAACCTTTGCTCCAGTCGCCAGGTTAGAATCTATTTGTTTACTTGTATCATTCGCTATAAATCATTCCATTAAATTATATCAGATGGATGTCAAGAGTGTATTTCTGAATGGATATATTTTTGAAGAAGTGTATATTCATTAACCTCCGGGTTTTGAAAACTCAAAATTTCCAGAACACATTTTTAAACTGAAAAAATCTCTGTATGGTCTAAAACAAGCTCCTAGAGCTTGGTATGAAAGATTAAGCACTTTTCTTCTGGAACATGATTTTATCAGAGGCAAAGTTGACTATACACTCTTTTGTAAAAACATCAGAAATAACCTCATGATCTGTCAGATATATGTTGATGATATAATCTTTGGTTCTGCTAACCCTTCTGTTTGTCAAGAATTCTCTGAGTTAATGCAGGCAGAATTTGAAATGAGTTTGATGCAAGAATTAAAATTCTTTATGGGAATTCAAATCAACCAAGCTTCAAACGCTACATATGTATATCAAAGAAAATACATAAAAGACATTCTGAAGAAATTTGAAATGTCAGAAAGTAAACCAGCAAAAAATCCCATGCATCCTACCTGCATTCTGGAGAAGGAACAGGTAAGTCAAAAGGCTTGTCAGAGGCTCTATCGTGGCATGATAGGTTCTCTTCTCTATCTGACTACTACACGACCACATATTCTCTTCAGGGTTTATCTCTGTGCCATATTCCAATCAGATCTAAGGGAATCTCATCTAACAATTGTTAATATAATCCTAAGGTATCTGAAAGGAACACCTAACCTTGGCCTGATGTATGAGAAAATATCAGAGTATAAACTTTTTGGATATTGTGATGTAGATTACGCTGGAGACAGATTGGAACGAAAAAGTACATCTGAAAACAATCAATTTCTGGGAGGAAACCTTATCTCTTGGGCCATCAAAAGACAGTCAACCATAACACTCTCTACTGCAGAAGCAGAATATATTTCAGCCTCATTATGCACTACTCAGATGCTCTAGATGAAGAATCAACTTGAAGACCTTCAGATATATAAGAGTAACATTCCTATCTTTTGTGACAATATTGCTGCCATATGTTTAAGTAAGAACCCTATTTTGCACTCCAAAGCAAAGCACATAGAAATTAAACATCATTTTATCAGAGACTATGTTCAGAAAGGGGTAATTACATTAAAATTCATAGATACAGACCCCCAATGGGATGATATCTTCACAAAACAGCTAGCTGATGATAGATTCTCATTCATTCTGAAACATCTAAACATGGCAAATTGCCCAGAATGAGTCAAAAATATGTGCTTCTCTGAAATGGAAAAATATGCTCTAACTTAAAACTTCTAGCATCTGGATCTGACTATGATATTTCTACCAGTTAGAAGTTATCTGAATCAGAAATCCTCATGACCCAATCTCTTGGTATTCCTGAAGATCAGATATATCAACACGTGGCCTCTCTTGCGTCTGACCTTGGATCTTCTAGACAACTGTCTAGCACATAACTCAAAAGTCAGACTATTGAGATCTCCTCGAGCAGTGTGCAGATTTTCAGGATTAGGCATCCATCATAAGCTATAATTAATTTTCCCTCGCGTGTCAACTCAAATTTCTGTGCTATTAATTGTTTGTTGTTTTCTATTTCCATTAAATGATGTCGTTTTGCATGCTAACATTGTGTATATACATGCCACAACTCACACTTTCACACTTTTCACTCACATCCAACACAAACCCTTATTATCAAACCTCTCTCTCAGTTCTTCAGTGTTCTTCACTTGTTCCTCATCTTCCTCATGGACACATAACAACAACAAGTGTACAACTTCTCTCAGCAAATGGAATCCATTGAACAACATTCAACTGCTTCCCAACAAACCATCACTCTAACTGTTGCAATATCAACTCCAATCTACAAGGAACCTCACATTTTTGATCGTCCATCCCACATCCATCTTGCAACTCCTTTCGACAAACTAGAAGTTCTTTGTGAGTCTTTGGTAGACTTTGAAAATATGAAGAGAAATGGTATTGACCTCACGGAGGAATTGAGAAAGCAAGGGTGCGAAAACTACTTTCAGCGTCTCTATGGCCCAATCTACACATTTCTGGTCAAGGATTTTTGGAGATTTGCAGATTCAGATGACCACTGCATCGTCTCACACATTCTGGGGGTGAAGATGGTTATCACTGAGAAATCCATCGCTAAACTTCTGAATATGGAGAAGACAGGGGGAGGAAGAATCTACAACATCAACCCTAGGGCAAAATATATGTCCTAGGAGATTATTTTGCCAATCTTCAAGTAGAGCGCATAAGGAAAATCATCCAAGAACAAAGAACTTCACCAGAATCTAAGGGTCTGGCTGAAGATTATTCTGGGGACTATTCATCATCGCCCAACATCAAATTCGTCAGATTACATCAATACTGACCAGAAATGCATCCTCTAATGCCTCCACAAAGGGCTCAAGTTGAATCTACTAGCTCTTTTGTTCAAGTATCTGAGGGACTCCGTCAGGGACACCAGAAACAACATGAAACCCAGAACCTACATTCCTCTAGGAAGGCTAATCTTCGACATTCTGATAGAAAGCATATTGGTGGTGAAGCTAGCGGAAATATACCCGAACGTATCGCACGCTCGAACATACAACAGAGTCACCATCGACTTTATTTAATCCCGAAGGAAAGGGAAAACATCGATAAAACCCGGGGGAAAGAGATATGTTGGGTAAGGAAGTTAGTTATGCAAGGGGAAGGTATTAACACCCCCAAACATCCATGGTACTCCATGGGAACCGTTTAGATTGTTCTCGCTCGAACATGTGTGATATCTAAAGATTACTCGCAAAAGAATGAGGAAAGGAAAGAAATCGATAAAGTTCTCGGTGAGGATTAGGGCCCTCATGCCTACGTATCCTCATAGTGCAATGAGGAATTCAGAGCTCCGTAGTTCAAAGAACTAGTGGTAGGAGGTGAGGAGGAGTGTGATTGAAGTATGGTCTGAGCCAAAGAATTGTGTTTTTGAACTCCAATAAGGGTGAAAATATGAACCAAAGAGTAAGGTGGCTATTACCAGTACGTGTGCTAGTAAGACCGCCACTGTAGGGTAAAGCCAAAAAATAACAAAGAAATAGGTGTTTGGGCATAGTCCTAAACATCTCTTGGTTCACAAGGTGAGGCAAGAAGGGGCACAAAGAGGTAGTGTGTTTGGCTCAAAGATAACTGGTATATCATGTGGAGTGAAGGAAAGTAGAAGATGAGTACATCATGGAGATGAACGGAATGAAGTAACCAAAGTCACAGAATTGAATGTCTGGTTACAAGTGACTGAAGAAGTATTATTTGAAACCGAAAGGTGAAAGTGTATTGGAATCCATAATAGAAATGAAATTAGTACCATATAGGGAAACAACTTTAACCGATAGGTGGACTAGTAGGACCGCCACAATAAGGTGATTCACCAAAAAAGAAGGAATTAAGTGTTTGAGCATAGTCCCAAATAACTCTAGGTAGAAATGCATACTATTCATTATGCGTCCTAAAAGGGTGTGTATGGAATTCCAAAGAAAGTGTATTTTGATGTCAAAGGAATAATATGTCACTAGGTGAACGATTTATGATCAAAGGTAGACAATGGATTGTGGAAGATATGAGTGGTTCCCTAAGGCGGAAGGAGCAATAATTAGAAGTATGCTCGCTAAGGATTCACATCCTCGTGCCTATGTAGTCTCACTGTGCAATGAGAAAGTCAGAGCAATCGTAGTTCGGAACCACGAAAATAGAAAGAGAGAGACATACAGTGATGAAGAGTATAACTGTACCAACAAAATGGTAACAAAAGGTATTTGCCCAAGCAACGGGGACTCACAAGACAAACACCATTTCATGGAATGATTGTAGTACTGTAGTACAAGGAATAATGTATCACTGGATAGGGAACAAACAGTTCAAGATCAAATAAGAATTGCATCTTGGACCCAAGAAGAAGATAGACTCTGAATCGAAGAGCAAGTTAGGCATTTACCGGTATGTGGGATAGTAAGACCTCCATTATAGGGTAAATCAACAAAAAAATACTAAATTAAGTGTTTGGGCATAGTCCCAAACAACTCTCAATTGATGAGGTGGACTGTCGCTAGATCGTCCTAAAAGGATGGACAAGGAGTCCAAGGAGAAGTATGATTGATCTTAAAAAGGATGGTATTGATTGAATGAACGAAGAATGATTGATTGATAAATAGGGTAGCTTGATAAATAGGTAGCTCGCGAAGAATCTGGATTCTCCTGCCTACTATCCTTATAATGCAATAAGGAAATCAGAGCTTTCATAGTTCAGCCTACTAGGGCTAAATGCAAGATGATTGAGGCAAAAATATATGATTGAATGATTGAATTTAAATGATTAGAAATGGAGAGTAAGTAAATAAGAGACTTGACAGTTGATTGATAGGAATCACACTAAAGTCTATGAATAAGGGAGAACACTTTGAATATTTGGGGCCGACGCCCCATACGCAAAGTCGCTCTATACAAGGATAGGAGAAACTCTGTCTCATCATTCACTATTACTTAAGGTTCATAGCGCATGATACTTCTCTTAACTGACAAGTTATTGGTGAAGAATCTTCATTGTTGATCCTTGTGTTGATGTTGATTTGTATGAAGAAGACTTGGTAGTTTAGTCGATTCGTATTGTACTAAAGTCTATGAATAAGGGTGAACGCTTTGAATATTTGGGGCCTACGCCCCATACGCAAAGTCGCTCTAGACAAGGATAGGAGAAACTCCGTCTCATCATTCCCTATTGCTTAAGGCTCATTTCGTACAATTTGAATCGTGTTTACCAAGTGTTGACCCTTGATTTATCTTGTATAATCCGCTGCTTGATATGACTGAGGATGCCTTGATTGAAGATCTGTCTTGAAGTCCTGAGCTCTACAGCTTGGAAGGAAGAAAAGTCTTATCAAGTGACCAAGGGTCTTTTGGTCACTCAATTTAGACTGTGGGATTATACAAGTTCAAAGGATTTAATTGATCAAAATTACTTTTGATCAATTTGAATCGAAAGGTTAAGATTTAGTTTGAAAACTAGGTTAGAACCTAATCTAATGGTTAGAATTAATCAAACTAATCTAAGGGATCATGCTATAGTTAGTCATGGTTTGATTAAAAATCTATGTAAAAAGTCTCTAAGGGAACATGCAATTATGTGGTTAAGATACCAAAATAGTCCATAAGGGGTAAAATGGTCAATTCACAAAAATATCCAATTATGAACACAAACTTAATTCCAATTAAATTTTAATTAGAAACTACAAATTGATTAAGTCCTAAATTCTAAAATTAACCTAATGTTTAAGAATTAACTAAATTCTAAATTTAACTAAAATCTAACTATTTTCTAATTCCTAATCTAACTAAACTATATTAAAATCTAATTAGAAAACTATACAAAATCCAATTAATTCCTAAATTCTAATTAAAATCTAAAGCCTAATTAAACCTAATTAAAATTCTAACAAAACAATCACCAAAAATATTAACCCAAAATAAAATGGAATTAAAGGTAATTAAAATGTTGGACCAAGGGGTGTGTAGGCATTGAATATAGAGTGCAGAATTCAGCAATAGGGGCTTTGGGCCCAACAGAATAAGCCCAAATACCAAGAAGTGTAGTTGTATTTAGCAAGTATGTTGCTAAGCAAAACAGGGGTGTAGAAAGCAAAATATTGGGCTTAATGGCTAAGCCCAACAGAATTTGCAAATTTGCAAAGGAAATGAGAGAAAAATTCAGCAACCATAATTCATCATCTCTACACACCAAATTCAATTCTCATGTCAAAAATGAACCACCACCGCGCTGGAGGCGGCGGTGTTGGCCAAAATCAAGAAAAAACACAATTTTCCTACTCCTCTCAACCTCTTCTATCCTAATCTCTCATCTATTCTAACTAGAAGTCAATAAATTCTAGAAATTGAGCCATTAAAGTCAAGAACCCTAAGCATAAAATCTAAAATTAAATGGAGATGGAGAAGAATCACACCACCAAACCTTGGGGTTTTGATTCTCCATTACATAACCTACATTGTGGTATCAAACATTCAGCAAACAAGCAAAGATGAAAATTCATCGGCCTGCAAGACGGAGGATTATCTTGGAACTTGTTGAAATTTGAAGGTGATGAAGATGAAGATTATGAAGTGAAAACCAAAGGTATGCTACTTGGAATCTTTAATCTTCTACTTCTACTATGAACTCCCCCTCTTCAAGAATTAACTCTAAAAAATTCTAACTTAAGTTGTTATTATTGATGTTGATTATATGATTGTAGGGATGACTGTTGAATGCAAGAGGTTTATCTAAATTGATAACAAACTTCAATGTTAAGCTTTCTCCAATGGTGATTTGAGCTTTGGTGTAAGGAGAGGAATTGGAGAAGATGAAGTAAGAGGATAAAAATTGAACTTGCAATGAGTAATTTGAGAGAGTTCTGATTTTGGTCACTCTCCTTGATTTGGTAAGAGTGATGAGTTTATATAGATTATAGGTTTGGATCAAATGGAGGTTAGGAGTTAGTTTTGATGTGGCTTGGAATTATTTAAACGAGGCTTGGAGTTAGTTAAAATGGTTTGGAATTAGTTTGAAGAGGTTCGGAGTTAGTTTAAATTGGTTTGGAGTTAGCTTGGGAAGTTTGGTGAATTGAAGTGTTAAGAGCTTGGTTTAATGCATGGATGATATGGTTGGTTGCTGCATAATTATGTTAAGATTTCAATGTGTATTGATGCAAGCATTAGGATTGGTTTGGAGTGCAAAGAATACTGCATTACTGCTGAAAATGTAGTATTTTTGCTACTGCCAGCAGGTGTAATCTATTACCCTAGACATGGTAATCGATTACCATAAAAAATGGGTTTTTAGGCTTATGGAAGCAGTGTAATCAATTACCCAAACATGGTAATCGATTACCATCATGAAAAAATGATTTTTTGGCTACTGGGAGCAGGGTAATCGCTTACCCAAACATGGTAATCGATTACCATCATGAAAAAATGGTTTTTTTGCTTGTTTTTGATGCATGGGATCATGTGTGAGGCATAATGGCCTGGCTTTCTTTGAATGAATAAAATGGAATTAATGGATCATGGAATGACTCAATCAAATGGACAATGAACTTGTATCAATGGGACTATAAATCAAAGCATGAATGAATCTTGACCGTTTAATAAAACCATGAAAGTAATGGATGAAGTGGGAATGAGACCATGAGGTCAATGAAACATGAATGCAAACATGCCTTGAATCAATCACATAACACCATGCGTTAGGGTTTAATAGGTCAAAGTTCAAAGCCATGTATCAATCCAGAATCTCGAGCCAAGTGAGAAGCCAACTCAAGTGGTGTATCAATGCCATGAACCACAACTAGGGTTTCCACTACCTCAATGAAAACCATAGGGTTCACAAACCTCAAAGCCAAGGACTAGGGTTTGGATGAACCGTAGATCAAAGGGTCAAACCAGCAAAGCACCTGAATATCAATTATCCCTTAGTAGGGTTTCAAACAAAGCCCAAAGTTCCACAAGAAACACCTCAAACCATGGACCCACAATTAGGGTTCAGAAGTCAGGTTAATTACATGGAAGATCAAACACAAAATCCCATAGGAACAAAGTCAAGAATTAGGGTTGGGATGTACAAATGAATGTCAAGATGTAGGCCACAAACGTCAAGGTCCCAAAGAATCTAGAAATTAGGGATGAGCAATACCACAATCCTCAAGCCAAAACCCTAATTTTTATTAGCCACAAACCCTGAATCTATGGTGCATGTTAGAAAGTGTTAATCATGAATGAATGATGCACATGAATGAGTCTTAAATCATAAGTCAGGTGAGAAGCGATAAGGGAGGGCAAATATTGGGGTACAACAGTTGCCCCTATTTAATCTTCTTGAACCTGAATACAAGAATTGCGGAAGCTTTTCAGGTATTCAAGGTAGAAGAGGATTAAATACTAACGTATCCAAAAAAATTCCTGTTGGTAATGGATGTAATGTGATGAGAGCCAAGCTAAGGTTGGGATTTGGGTTAGTCAATAAAACTGGATTTTTAGCCTTTCTCGTTTGCACAATTTCATGTTATGCTTTATGAATGATATGCATGAGTGAAACGACGTGGCTTATGCATGATGATGATTTATGCAATGGTTCATCCAGATGCTCACATAAAGGGAGGTGGGAATTTCGGGCTAGAATTGTCCAAACGTGATTCTCCGACAACTACTTCAAGCTGAACAATTATTGTCATGCCTATGGACTTGATCTGAAGCATAGAGAGAGCTCATACCTGTGTAGCCTTCCTCTGCCACAATGAACTAGGTATTTGCATCGGCTGCTCCAGTTACAAATTACAGAGTAGTCTCATCATCTGAAGATCTCAAACTGGCTTTCCCTAGCGTCTTGAAACTGTATTCTCTTGATTAGCCATCTTGAGGGTCATTGACTTCTCATGCTCTTGGGGTGGCTTTCCCCTATATGAGCCTTGAAGTAAGTTTTCCCATATTCAGATGATTCAGAGAGATTTGTAGAATCTCGACATGGTTTCCCCATATTGACATACTCTTGAAGAGATTTAAGCTATGGGATATCAGGAATTTGTTCAATCTTCCCATTGTGTAAGCTTCCTTGATGTCAAATGATTGTTCGAATGTAAAATTCTCCTTTTGAAAATGATAATTGTAATGTCATGCTCATGCAAGTTTTGAAACTCAAGTGTGTTCACTAATATTATGACATCTAGTGAACGAATCACTGATTAGAATGTTATATCATTATTAATACGAATGACAAGCAAATCTTTAGGAGTCAGCTTAATGCGATCTTACCATAGTATGCTTTCGAAATAAACTATGCTTTAATTAGGTCTTTTGAGGGTTGTAACGTGGTCTGGTTCACGGTTTAAGAAAGAAAGGATGTAAGGCTCAAAACCTATTCTAACCCGCCCATTCTCCGTGATGTTCTCCAGTCCTACGTTCAATTAGCTTAAAACAAACATCCGTCTTTCAAAAAAGGGTTTTGAATATCAACAATGATGGTTAAGGAACCCTATAAGAGTTTGGAGAGATAGCCACTCACCTTCTATTTTGATTTGTAGTCATAAAGATTTTCTCTTTTGTTGAGGATTTTGATGATGATCCTCTAATTCTCTTGTTTTGTTTACCCTTATTTTGCCTGGGCTGATCCTTTGGGTCGGCCGCCCACCGGGATATCCTAACTCTTGCCTAAGTCAATCTTGTTTTCAAGATTTTGACTTAACAAGCTTTTTATTTGCTTTTGATTTTTCATTTTGTTTCATCATTTCTTTTTGTACTTGAGAAAATCCTGTGATACTGCTTTCTCGATTTGTTGCACAGGTTGTGACTATCTCACTCCTTTTTGTTGGTAAGGGATAACCATTCTGGATTTGTGATTCTATCCTGTTGAGAGGGATATGATATGATTGATCACTTGATGAGATACTCTCCTTATGAAATTTGAATGCAAGTCTAAATTAAACTGAATACTACCATGCCCCTGGTTTAACATAAGGGTTTGTATGTATAAATAAAGAAACTCCTACTTCAAGGCCCAAAGGGGTTGGCTATAGATTAACTTCCTTATATCTCCGGTGTTTAGGGATTGAACAATGCCTTACATCATCAACACGGTCTTATTCAAAAGCATACAGGCAACGATCTTGCGTATTTAAATTTGCATCATTCTCTTTTGATTTTATTTTGACAAACAGTTTGATACTAATAAAATAAAATATGAGTGAATTGCAAATGGATTTAAGCAAAACATGCACGTTTATTTTATTATTATCATTATTCGAAACAAACAAGTTCATAATTGAACGATACATTGACATACAAGAAAATATTACAAATGAGACATGATTGAGTCAATATGATATTTCTAGCCTTGATACTCCTCTGAAGAGGCAACTGAATTTGAGCAATCTTCGCCACTAACTGCATTCATAACTTGTCCATAAAGGTTTGGCAACGGGTTGGTTATGACGTTGGGTCCTTCCTTAGAGAATGACAAAACCTTCTGGTCGATAAGCTCTTGTACTCTGGATTGGAGAGGCCAACAATCCTCGGTGGAATGTCCTATATGCCTGGCATGGTGTAAGACCCCAATTTTGGCCCTAAGATCCCTCATGGCATCATACCATAGCATTGCATAGCCTCAAGGATCATTGGACACCTTGCTTCCTTCCCTGTGGGTGGGATCTCCTGAGAGTGATTCTTGATCACCAAGCATTGCTTGCATTTGTATATCATTGCTTTTCTTTTAATCACTAACCAAAAATGTACAAAAATATGTCATTAACCTTTGTTACTTGCAGCTTAAGCAGTCAACAGGTCAAGGCAATTCAAGTGAATCCTTGGTGACAGAGATGAGGTTTCCATTGAGATATGGATCATGTGATCATTGTATTGAGCTTATATGAGCCATAGGTTCATTTTGAAGCAAATTCCCCAAGTGGTTGAGGCTCAAGTTCATCAGAATATTTTCAGGTCATCTAAGGACCAATGCAAGTCAACTGAAAGTCAACTGAAGGTTTTGAGTTGGGGAATTGAATTTCTTCATCCCATTCATGTTCAAACAAGGTCTATTCATCATGTCAAACATCTACATTGAAGAATTTGAAGCCAAATCAAAAGTTTCTAAAAATGGAAAGTGACCTATAATTTCAAGTTTCCAAAAATAGCAAGTTTTTGGACCAAATTCAACTCAACTTTCCAACATCAAAGATGCTTCAAATGAATTTTTGTCCAACATGGAAGTTGAAGATCTCTCTCTCCCATTTCAAACAAGTCCAAGATCATGAGCATCTGATGAATGGTTGAGAAGATATGGTCAAATGATTGCCAAGTGTGCATGGGACTTCAACAAGCCATAACTTTTGATCCAAAGCTCCAATTTGAGTGCCTCTTTTTGCATATTGCTTGTCATGACATATATTTTCCAAATCCATCATTACATTGCATGAAATTTCATCATATGATAATTTGCTCATTCATGAACATTTTGGAGGGAAATTTGGAAATTCAAAATTGGTGCATCATATGAACAAAATACCATTGCCATTATGCTTATGAGATGATTTTGAGTGAGTTTACACCTCCATGTGGTACTGTTCACGTCCAATTTGCCATGCACCTCCACATTTTCCAATTTTTGCCATACACCTCATTTTCACTAATCATAACTAACTCATGCTTAATTCTGATTTGGATGTGATTAAGAGACCATATATAAACCAAATCATAACAGAATTTCAGGGTTTTTGAACATTCTAGATCCAAATTTTTCTTTCCCTCCATTTTTGCTCTCCATTGAAACTTCAATTTCTTCCACATAACACCTTGATTTTATTGGATATTTTGGTTCTCTGATCATCATTGAGTGCAGATCAAGCTTTGATTTGAAGAATTCGAGCAGAAATCAAGATGTGCAAGCTCAAGAACATGAAGATGAAAGTTGAAATCTGAGCTAGATCCAAGCCACTCCAAGCTTCAATTCACGCACAAAGCTTCATAATATCATCTCAGGATTGGATCTGGACACTTGCAAGGCCTTGAATCGCTTGTTTCCAGTGACTGCTCTTCAAGAGGTGTGAAATTCGAACCTCTTAATTCTCCTTTTTATGTGCATAATGTTGTAGATCTATTCATGCTGAGCACGCTGATATAAAATTCATGAAAAATGGTGAAGTATTGAATGTGTTATGTTGATTGAAAGTTTTGGATGCAAAAATGTTTTCATTCGATTCTCCATATTCATGGACTGTTAGCTGAAATTAATGGTAGATTTGTGTTCCTCATGAGATTAGCTTTCCAATGGTGTACGATTTGCATAAATCTGGAAAAAAATTCATGTGAAGCTACTGTAGCTCCGCCGTCTTCATGAAGAAGACGGTGGAAACCACCGCTGCCACCACCGTCTGCAACTGGTGTGAGGCGCTAGGGTTTTTGTCCGCGTGTGCATGCCACGCCTATGCCTGTTGGCCAAACGATTGGCTATTTCTTGCTTGACCAAATCCACATGTACTTTGACCGCTGATGTGGACGCCACTTCAATTAATGAAGTGATGCGTTTTGATGCATACTCCCTTCGATTCCCAACTTTGGACATTTGTGGATTTATTTTGTTTTCCCAACGCATTTTCCTGTGCACCTAGTTCGATCCTCCGCTCCAGCTTTTATTTCAAATTTGTTTCAATCATTTTATTTCCCTCCATTTTATCATGTATTTTCTTCACATTATTTCAAATATTTTCATCACATTCAAAAAATCATAATAAATTGAAATTGAATCCAATTAATTCCCAATTTTTTTCTACATGATCATATGGATGTCTATTATTTTGTGATGCTGATTTCATGATTTTATCATTTCTGGAATTTTAAATGTGATTGATTCTTTGGACATGTATGCAAATGTGATATGCTTCATTCATTCTATTGTGAAATGCTCAAACATTGGCCAATTGATTTGAAATTTGGTATACTGGTTTCTAACATGTTGCATGATTTTTGAGGCTTGGTTGTGTATTTTTATCATTTTTAATCTCTGTTTTAGACACATATTGTGTGGTGTGACAATGTGTGTCACACAATTTGATGTCATACTTGTACATTTTCATTTCTATGTCAAATGAACTCTGTTGATTCTAATTTTTGGCATGATGATTGTGTTTAACATGTTGAATGCTCATAAAAATTTCCATGATTATTTGTTTCATTTCTGTTTTAATATGGAATTTTCTTTCTTGATGACCAATTGTGTGCTTTGTAATTGCCTTTGCCATATCTTGCTCATGTAATGACTTTTCTTGATGCTTTAGACTTGGTCCTTTTTAGGACATGTTCTCACTTGTTTAATTGAGCTTTATGTTGAATATTGGTTGCTGTTTTAACTTTTTGCTTTGCCTTTGACCCTAGGCTTTGCCCTAGGGGTTTGTACTCACAATTTGAGCTTTGCTTTTCAGGTTCAAGCAATTAGTTCTAATGGATGATGTAATCTCCTTGATTGAGATGCAATTTACTTTGTTTAACTAATTTTGATTGTGTTGTAGGTCCTTGGGTGGCTAACTCACTTGAGTTGTTGACTTGCATTGTGTATATTGGTTGTCTCACTGTTGACTGTCTGTTTGGTTTGTCTGAATGTGAATATTGACTTGTTTGATTTTCTTACAGGTACTTTAGTAGCTTTAACTCATTACTTGAGTTGTTTTGCTTTGCTTGTGGTTGGTATACCACTTAGGTAACCTCTCTAACTCCATGTAGTCTGGAAGCCCTGTCGTTTATGTTTGGCAGGCATTTGGCTGAAGTCCTCCTTAAGAGGAAATGTCTGTGATTGTTTATATTTGTGCCATGTACTTCAAGTCCTCCTAAGTGAAGAGGAAATTGGCAGATAGAAGGGATGTGCAATCCATCCCCTGCTATTCAGTTGAGTCTTTCTGTTGGTGTAAGCCCTAGAGACCAATACATTTTGGTACTTGTATCGAATAATAAAAGGCATTCTCTTTATTATGGTTGATTAATAAAGTCCCTGGAATAGATAGTCCGTTTAATGTATTAAGTGTGACTTAATCATGAGAACACATTAAACATAAGGACACTATTCCTAAAGTATCCGTAGTCGAGCTTTAGTGTGAAGTGGGATAACATTAAAGCATTAAGACTATTATGTTTGTAGACTGATGATCATATCTCATGGATCATGGATAAAGAGTTATCAAGTCTTAAACATAGGTATGAATATTAGGAGTAATATTTATACCGGATTGACCCGCTATGAGAATACTATATAGAAAGTTATGCAAGGTGTCATAAGTTATTCTCATGGTGATAATAGTGTGTTCCACTCTTCGACCTGAAACCACTATGGATCCTAGATGTAGAGTCGAGTGCTTTATTGCTGATCCAACGTTGTCCGTAACTGGATAACCATAAAGACAGTTGATGGGTACTCCACAAAGCATGCTGAGGGACATGAGTGACCTAGATGGAATTTGCCCATCCTGCATAACAGGATAAATGTCTATGGGCCCAATATTGAACTGGACAAGGATGACACGGTCTATGCCTTGTGTTCAATATAGACATAAGGGCAAAAGGGTAATTATACACATAAGTATTATCACAGAAGGAATTGTCAGATCACATGACATTTTCGTGTCTTGGGTAGCAGTGATGTGTTGCTAGATACCGCTCACTGTTTATTATATTAAATGCGTGATTTAATATAATTGCCAACGTCACGAAAACCTACAGGGTCACACACAAAGGACGGATTGATGAGAGATAGAGTAACTAAGGAATACCGTAAGGTACGGTGCCCTTAAGTGAATTATAGAACATCGTAAGGTATGGTGTACTTGAGTAGAATACGAAAATGGTAAGGTACCATGAGCTTAAGTGATTTTGGGCATATTATAAGATATGGGCCAAAATACACTTAAGTGGGCTTTTAGCTTGAAGCCCACACAAGTGGTTCTATAAATAGAACCCTTGTGCAGAAGCAAAAATTTGCGGTTGCATTATTTTCGTTTTCTCTCTCTCTCTCTCTCTCTCACTCAAAGCCTTCATTCGTACCAGCTAGCACTGAGATTGAAGGAATCCGTTCGTGTGGACTGAGTAGAGACGTTGTCATCGTTCAACGTTCGTGATCGTTTCGTGGATCTGCATCAAAGGGTTTTGATCGTTACAAGAGATCTGCACCAAAGGTTTCAACCGTCACAAGAGGTAAATATTCTATCACTGATCATGACCATTCGTAAGGATCTCTAAAGGAGAAAATTTTAATTTCCGCTGCGCTTTGGGTCGCAAATTCTCCTTCACTTTCATCTTGCTCGCACTACGTGCTGATGCATTTTGAATAAACACCTAAGATCTTGTATATAGAGTCAGTCATTGTGGAATAGAGTTCCTCATTCTGGACTCCCACACCTTCTTTGATTCAAGCTCACCCCGGCCAGGGTTAAGAGCTATGAGGTCTAATCCTCACTTCCCATTTCATCTGCTCACCCTGACGGTCGATGTCAGAGGTTAAGAGCCTAAACACCCTTACATATCTGGCTTATTTGTCGAGGTTGATATGACCCCTTGACTAAAGCCCAGCCTTGTATGAGCCTCTTGGTTGTGTATAGTGTGTGATAATTGATTGCTTGATTGCTTATTTGTGCATCATTCATATGTTTGTTTTGCATTTGTTATGTGTTTTCTTTTGAGGAGTCAGATGTAAGACCATTGATTGGCCATCTGTTTCCTGTTCCTTTTGGGGAGCTGGATATAAGACCATTGATTGGCACTCCATTTCCTGTTTTTATTTCTTTTATGGAGTCAGATGTAAGACCAGTGATTGGCTATCTGTTTCCCATGTTGCTTTGTGGAGTTGGACGTAAGACCATTGATTGGCACTTCGTTTCCCATGTATGTTTTCGGAGTTGGATGTAAGACCATTGATTGGCCCTCCATTTCCAGTTTTGTTGCTCCTTTGAGCTTGCTTATTTGCTTATTGCTTTGTGTTGCTTAATTCCAAAGGAACTTCCTTGGATCATTTCTATGATCTTGAGAAAGCAATCCTGCCCGTGGCTTTGTCCCTTAACCTTAACCCTTAACCCTTTTGTGATTAACCTTGAACCTTGTTTTCATCCTTAACCCAAACCAGAAAAATTTTGTGCAAACATTTTCACTTGTTTTCAAAACTAGAAACGTAGGCCTTAAGCCTCTGATATTCAAAATCTCTTTTCATTAATCCTCATTGTGAATGAATTTTAATGTCAACTTTGACTTCATTTTGTGAATAATTCTAATTGGTTAATTCAACCCACTCAATTGCTTTTGTGGCCCTTGTCCACTTGTTAATCAAGTTTTCATGCATTAGCTATAGATCTGAATTATCATAGTGGTTGATGTAAATCTCACCACATCCTTAGTGATTGAATTGTAAGACTTCCATGCTTATTATAGGGTTAACCCCTCACTAGCATGTTGAAGTTGTTCTCACATGGTGGATTGTTGGTTCAGGTTGAGTTTTCTCCCGTTGATAATGAAAGACCTTAGGGCTTTTGTTTAAAATCAATCCACTCACTTTTTTGGAAATCTTTTAGCCGAACTACGGCGTTTTGAACCTTATCTTTCATGAAAGGTACGTAGGCAATGGGTTCATCCATCCAAACACAAAAATAATAAAACTTGTACATTCTTTTCCCACCTCTTCCCTCATGTTTACACAATAAATATTTTCATAAACAATAACCTGATACAACAAGTTGTGAAAAGGGTTCCCTAGTGTCATACCCCGATTTTGCTCCTGAATTTTTTATGTTTGTTTGGCATGCTTGGCCTAACCTAACTTTGATTTTACATGAGGTTTGGTTTTGATTCAAAGTCATGGTGTTGTGATTGTGGATACATCTATGGTCTGGGTCATCTGAACAATCAAGTTTCTTGTGTTTCTAGCCACTTGCCAGTCATGTTATTGGTTCATGGATACTATGTCAAAACCCTAACCTTATGGTCTTATTTCATGGTTTTGTTCATACACATTATCAGTCAAGTTATTTTCTTTTCAAGAGTCAAACATTCAAGTTATGATTAAACCATTTGTGAAACCAGCTTCAAACCATTTTGTTAATCCATTTCAATTTTATTTCATTACATGTGAGTCCATACAAGAAAATACAAAGATTGGACATTTTTGACCAACTGTTGACTTTGGTCAACAGTTGACTTTTTGGTCAACTTTGACCAAGTCAAATTAGACATTCAAACCATAAAACATACATAAAGCCATTACAACCATGCAATCATACGTTCAGCCCATGGCCATTTTGATGTGCCAAAAGCATTTCACTTCGGAATAGAAATCCATCATGAATATTGCGCGTGCTGGATGCAGTACCGTTTGCCGTCAAATTTGGCATGATGGGAGGGTCTCTAAATCCACGGACAAGTACCAATGAAAGGCATCGATATGTTTGTTCCTAGGAGTGGTCCAAATTCCCACCACCAGTGGTAACCTGGTTCTAAATAAACTGTTGCTTTGGTACAAGAATCAATGTTGCATCTACAGTTGATGTGTGAGAATGAACGTGCAACTCCTAGGGTAAAAGCAAATACAGACTCCCCTGGCCAGAGGCATGCTGTCGAAGTAACTAATCATAAAACTCATGGACCTGTTCCTGCACCTGGATCTGTCGGTATTGCTAAGGTTACCCAAGTGATGGCGAAAATCGCTTCTGCTGGTATAATGTGTATTGGACAGAAGTCTGTTTGCGGAAAATTAACCGACAAGAAAAGGAGTTGCCTGCTATTTCAAGAAGAATTTTTCTTCGTCCCTGCAGTAATGACAAGAAGGATAACAAGCTTAGTTCGGCACCAACATGGTTGATAGGTCACAACAATGCAGGTCAACCAATATTCATAACAGGGATTATTTACTTCCGTTGTATCCTAACAGAATAGGGATTCACCAAGACTCAACAAGCAACAAATGTTGCAAACACATAAGCCAACTCCAACTGCAATACCACCACTTACAATCATCAGCCAACAAACAACCATGCTTGCAACCTGCAACCATAACACACTTCAATTGCATCAAAACAGTAGGCCTGCAACTTCCTCACATTGCCACAACCAAAATATTAAGCAACCCCTTAACAAACCTTGCGTTCACATCATGAGCAACATCATGTAACATCAAATCCTGCAAGCAACAACATACAATATTACAACAGTCAGTTCCAATTTCATGACCTACCATTCCAATCCCTTGCACATGTAGCGTGAACAATCCAAATAACAATATAAACTTGAATCCAAACCTTGCCAAATCACTGCAATAGCAGGCCTGCAAATACACCCATACTACACCAATCAGGATGAGTGCTTGCTATAGGCAGTGAGACCAAGCCATGAACATCTGCAGAATATATATGCAGCCATGAGGAGCAAACCAATGCAATATAACAAACCATCCAAACAGACATGCATCCAGGGAAGCCGAGTAATCCTGCAATGTATCAGTTTACATCAAGTAATTGGTAAGGCATCTAGGCCAAGTCATGTAGCAAATCATAAACCTAAAGCCTCTATCAAACTTGCAGTAGGACCTGTCATGTAAATTTTCTAAAAAAACCAATGCAACCAACCTTACACAAGTGGACCTGACCTGCAGTATGAAATCCAAATTGTAACATCATGACAAAACCACAAAAAGCATCAAAGTAGTCCTGCAGTAATACAACAACACACCAAAATCAAGTCCAATTGACTGATCAGAAATTAACAGCAATACAAGATCATTGCTCCTGCCTCCAATTTAGTTGACTCAAGAAATAGCAGGTTTTGGAATGGGACAAGGTGAAAACCAAATCTCCTCATGTCTTCGTCGTTTTTACTGCAGTAAAAAAAACACAAAAGCAATTGCAAGTCAGTTGAAAATTCAAGAGTTCCCAATTTGGCATCCAGACAAAAAACGAAGAGAAGGCATGAGTGCAGTTTACCGGTTTTGATTTAGCATCAAGTAAGGCCAATCCTGACTGAGCACATCAAAAGGGATTTGGCAGAGACCTCTTTTGATCTCCAAACCCTAAAATGCGTGGAAGATAAATAGAGAGAAAGAGGAATCAGAGAGGATCGGCCGAAAAACCCTAGAAAAAATTCAATACGACGGCAAAGAGGAAAAAACCCTACAGAAATTGAAACTGAGGAGAGTCAAAAGCACCTAGTGACGGCGTTCTTCGGAGAGATTTTCAAAGCTTCATCTCGACACCTTCTTGGACAGAGCCCCTACTCACGACGGAATACACAAGTGAACGCTCACCGGCGGCGAGTCAACGTACGAAAGAGAACTTGCTAGCGTCGCCGGTCCAATCGCCGTTCAATCCTGTTGTAACTGATTCAGGTTCGTTTCTATTCTTTTGATTTGAACTTCATGTACTTTCATCCCTATGCGTTATGGTATTAGATCTTTGGTGGAGCTTTTTTTTTATTCGCCACCATGGAAAGAAGAAGCTCGTTTTTAGGTTAGGAGAGAACATCATTTTTCTTGAGAAGGAGATGAGTTTTTACGGATCTAGTGTCGTTGGTTTCCCTGGTTTCTTTTCTCATATGTCGTTGTTATCAAAATGTTTTTTCCGTTGTTCTTCTCACTTGCCATTTCCCAGGTTGGACTGACAGTTGGTCACTATTAGTGACTGTTCGCCACCTAGTCCCACCGCCCAACAGCCACGTGGCTAGGGCTGGGTCAGTTCCCACCACATCATTGTGGGCCAATTTGGAGAGGGTTTTGTTTGACCTGAATCTCCACGGTTCAAAGACCGTTGGGTTCTCTTCCGACCCAAACTCATATGGCCCATGTTGGCCTTTTACTAGTTTTTTTATTTATTTTTTTTGTGTTTCTCTGTTTATATATTTGAGTCGTTGTTAAGATGACTACTGACCACCTGTAGCCGGGTGGAGGGGAAGGAGTCTCATTTCCCCCTTATGTAGTGGGTTCGATACCCATATATAACATTTCCTTTCTTTAGCATTCATTTTTTCCATGTCTATGTTGTATTATAATTTTATTACACTCATATGTTCATTTTGTTGATAATGTAAAGTTGTTGTATTTAATTTAATTTAATTCAAAACCATTTTTTTTTAACTATAAAAATCATACTTTTCTCAATTTAATGTCGAGCCCCTTTTTTCACACCCTCGTAAGTCGATTGCTTTTTAAGCATCGCCGTCGACCTCACATAGCTTACTCTTGGGCTTTCTTACAATGAGCCGGTTCCCTTACACTTACACTCATACATTGTTTATTGTTTCATTATTTCATTCTTTGATTATTTGATTTGATTATATACTTGTTTATATCTTACTTGTTTGATTAACTGTTGCCTACTTGTATGATGTATGAGGCATATATTTATATTGTTTGATTGCCATGACAACCCCCATTCATAACAAATGTATCCCTCTCCCATGAAATGTATAATATTTATTCTTTCATTCTTTATTCATCTGTTAATACAAGAATTAAAATGAACATTCGATAACCATTTCAAAACCAGACCAAAACCTCGATCCAACGTCGAGTAATCATTTTTCAAAACCTAACAGAACCAGCACGTATTCATCCACGCTTTTGTAAGTCGATTGCTTTATGCATCGCCATCAACCTTGTAAGTCGATTGCTTCATGCATCGCCATCTACCCTAATCCCTAACATTTCTCCTTGCTCCACTCGTCAATTCTAGTTCCGATTAGGTAGCACCCATTAGATGGAACCCTTTGTATGATAACATAGGTAGAATTCCCATATTCTTTGCATACTAACATTAGGTAGATATTCCCATTTGTAAATCCTAAACACTTAAGTACACATTGCATGACAACTCTAGGGCAGAGCTTCCCCATTTCTTTTAGACCTTTCCGAGCGTCTCCGATCTTGTGGCATGTAGTCCGTTCTATTGCAAAGAGGTAACTGCCTAAGACTCGATTCAGCGAGCTGCGACACCTACTGCTAGGACGTGAACACATCGCCCACTCTCCTTTGACACAACTGGTGTCCTCCTTTGTAAGTCCATGTTCAGATGGCAACCCCTATGTAGGGGAACTACATCGCCCTGATCCTTGTTCCAGACGAGGTATGTAGGCAGGTGGTCGTGCGAGACCACTCCGGGCACCTTTCTTTTTTCTTTTTGTGTGTGCTTGACAGTTATAGGCTCGAGTTCCCGACTCCCTATTAACTTGTTTGGTTGTTGTGTGCTTGGAAGCTGATGTAAGTCCATCAAGTGGCATTCGGGTTCCAGTGTGGTTTTGTTGGGTTCGGATGCTGATGTAAGTCCAGTGATTGGCAGTCGGGCTCCACGTTTGCCCCCTTTGTGTTTGTTGGGTTCGGATGCTGATGTAAGTCCAGTGATTGGCAGTCGGGCTCCACGTTTGCCCCTTTGTGTGTGTTTGGTTCGGATGCTGATGTAAGTCCAGTGATTGGCAGTCGGGCTCCACGTTTGCCCCTTTGTGTGTGTTTGGTTCGGATGCTGATGTAAGTCCAGTGATTGGCAGTCGGGCTCCACGTTTGCCCCTTTGTGTGTGTTTGGTTCGGATGCTGATGTAAGTCCAGTGATTGGCAGTCGGGCTCCACGTTTGCCCCTTTTGTGTGTGTTTGGTTCGGATGCTGATGTAAGTCCAGTGATTGGCAGTCAGGCTCCACGTTTGCCTTTGCCTGTGTTTGTTTGTGTGCGTGTAGCCGAACTACGGCAACTCTGATTCTCATTTCCAGATGAGATACGTAGGCACGAGATGCGATGTCTTGCCGAGTTTGACTAACAACTAACAACTAATCCTTGTTTCCTCTCGCCCTCGTTGCGATCCTTTCTCTCGCCCTCGTTGCGATCGAGACATTCCCTTTCTCTTGCCCTAGTTGCAATCGAGACCCTTTATTCCCGTAGTTAGTCTGAACTACGTTTTGCTCTGATTCTCATTCCCGATGAGATATGTAGGCATAAGACGCGATGTCTTAGCGAGCACACTTATCCTTAACCCCTAGGTAGCCGAGCTACGAAGACTTTGATTCTCATATTCAGATGAGATACGTATGCAGTGGATGCGACATCCGTGCGAGTCATTTTCTTTGACCCTTTCTTTTAGTAAATAGTACATTAGATAAACGCACACCCTTTAGACAAGAAACAACAAGAGTGGATCCCGTAGAGTACTACGGATGCGTAGGGGTGCTAATACCTTCCCTTCGCATAATCGACTCCCGAACCCAAGATTTGGTTGCGAGACCTTGTCTTTTCCTTTCCTTTCTCCAGGTTTACTTCGAGCGTTTCCTTTCCCTCCTTTGGGGAAAATAACGCACGGTGGCGACTCTTCTGTCATTTTCTTTCTCGCCGGTTGTTTTTTTCGCAGACCGTATTTTTCGGGTTGCGACAGCTGGCGACTCTGCTGGGGACCTGGTTTCCCTAAGCGAGTCCCTCCTAGCTTTTGTAGGTTTCTTGTTTGTTGGGTGTTTATTCTTTTGTACAGTTATTTATTTTCCGCATTTACCTGCTTTATCTTATTGCATTCATGTACATATGTTTGTTGTATCTGTGGGTTCCGTGGGTTGTTTGTTTGTTGAGGGGGGATGTTCTATGAGAGATAAGCCCACTACCCAGGCTTGAGCATACACATAAGTGTTAGAGTGGATAGTCATGAGGCTTGCGTGGCATGTTGCTACGTTAAGTCGTTCATGAGACCCACATTTCAGACGAGGTTTCTGTTGGATATATTTTGTCCTATGGGTGTTCCATAATGACAGATATTCCTTTAGAAATCGTCGACTCTGGTGACCATTTCCCGAGAACTCAGTCGAGGCCTCTCCTCCGAGACGTGATTATGTTAGCTCTGGTGGGCGCATTCTCGCTGCTCAATCCGAGGACCCCGAGACTGGGAACTTGCTTTAGGATGTCCTGTTGAGAGGAGTCAGTGGAGGTCTTTTATCCCGAAATAATGCCAAACCTTCAGTGGTAAACGTATTATTCTCGACTGAAGGGCTGAAGCTGACAAACTTCTGTTCTTAGAACCTACCTGTGAGGGGAGGGTTTGATCTCTACAGATACGGTTTCTGCCAGTGGTGCTGTGATGGTGACTTTGGTTCAGCCAAATTTATGGAGGTTTATTTCTGGGACGCCGGAGTTCTGTCCGTGGTTTATCAGCGGGTTCCGTTTATTTCGGATCCCTGGGCTGAATCTGTGGGTGCTCACTCAGATGGTGACTCAGTTCTCCAGACATGGGTTCAGATGCCAGTTGATCAGATTGACTTTGGGTTTCAGATGGTTGTGATCAGAGTTCAAGCCGAAGCTTCGGATCCTGTGTGCCGAGATGCACAACCTGCCAGTCTTGGCTCCATCCTTTGCATCATAGCATGTTTATTTTCCAAAAAAATAATAATGCATGAAAAAAAGTTAACTCGCATGTGCATATCCTTTTCAGGATCATTCATGATAAAATAGCATCCGCATCATATGCATATCATGCACATATCATCCTTGCATTGCAGACATGCTTGGGAGAGACTTCTCACTCTGGGTTTTGACTGAGACGGGATTGTTGATCATCGTCTGCACCGCAACCAGATTGAATCATCAGAGGAGTATGGATCAAGTCCAAGCTGAGTTGGCTGAGATGAGGGCAGAACATGGCCCAGTTCATGACCATGATGCAAGGAGTTGTTCAGGGGCAAGAGGAGCTGCGTGCCTTAGCCCAGAGACAGGAAGCTGTGATTCTGCCGCCCAGTCGTGCTTCACCAGAGAGGGTCCCTGTCAATTATCAAATTACTGCTGTCACTATTCCCGTCAACAACTATGCCGTGGGTGAAGATTTGAGGGGTATTATAATCAGTGGACAACCCCTTGCTACAGAGACTGTTAATGTCAGAGCAACCCTTGCTCCGGTTCGCCATCCTGGCTCTTCAAATCCTTCAAGTTCTAAAAAGCCATCCTCTGGGGCACCCAGAAGGGGAGAGGGTGAAACAAACGTTGTGCACCTTCGGAGGAGCGTGAACAAAGGACAGCATCGGCAAGTTGCTGCTGTGACTATTCCAGCCACTCAAACTCAACAACAATAGAGAAGACCAACTCAGCAATATCAGCATCAACAACATCGTCCTCAGCAGCAGACTTACCGACCTCCCAATGGTAATCAAGCCAGTACGAGTAATGAGAGGAAGAAGATCATTTTTGATCCGATCCCTATGTCCTATGCAGAGCTGTATCCCTCTTTGATAGAGCGGAACTTGATTACTCCCAGAGACCCGCCGGCTATACCCGTCAACCCTCGGTGGTGGTATACGCCTGAACAACATTGTGTGTATCATTCGGGTGCTCCTGGTCATGATGTGGATAGTTGTTTCCAGCTAAAGATGAAGGTTCAAGACCTTGTGAGGTCAGGGATTCCGAGCTTTGAAGACTTAGGTCCCCGTGTTAATCAAGCTTGAAGACGGCAAGTCCCGGGTTGGTGATGGTTATTCTTCTGAGGTCTTCAACGAAGAGGTTTGTTCAAAAGCAGAAGTTGCTGATGCAAAGGATACTGACAGTTGTTATCCCTGGTGGGATCCATCACAAATGGGTCACTGTGGGTGTTCTTACAGTTGTTCAGAAGTCAGAGTAATAATCACTTTGTTTAAAAACCCTTCTCCCATGCCAAAAGGAGAAGTGATGACATTGTTGGCAACATTTTGTGCAATGATATTTTCATTCAAATAAATGCATGTTAAACATTTGTTTTTTCCAATTGTTTTCCTTTTTCACTTTTTACATGAAATTGGTGATCACAAAAAACCCTAAAAACAGGAATAAAAACAATCTTTTCATCTGCATAACGATTGTCTTATTTGATTTCCAAAAAGCTTTTCATATCAAAATCATTATGCAGGTTGTTTCTTAAACCCATTGAACACAATGATCTGACGTCATCTCCCAATTGTGAATTCCCTGTATTCGAAGCGGAAGAAGATGATGTTGAAGGGATTCCTGACGAGATTTCCCGACTTCTTGAGCAAGAAAAGAAGATCACTCAGCTGTATCTCGAGAATCAGCAGAACAACCAACTGGGGCATAAAAGAAAAAGAAAAAAGAAAATACAAAGAAAGAAGAGGGTGCAAAATCAAAAGAAATCAGAATCAAAAGAAAGAAAGAAAGAAACAAAAGAAAAAATAGCACCCTCAAAGTCCCAAGTTGACTGATGCTGAATTCGATCGAAAAGAAGAGATTAACTGCCATGTGTCATGGTCAGTTATATCAGCGGAGAGTGACGAAAGCACGCTATAAGAAGGTCAAGCCTCGTGTGTTCCGAGGGACCCTGTGCTCAAGAAAGTCTTGTCTTTCGTACCCGATTCCAGGGGAAAGTGAACCCTAAGCTATGAACGCCCATAGGTTGTCAAGAGAGTCTTTTCAGGCGGTGCTCTGACACTTACAGCAATGGATGAAGAAGTTCACTCGTCCTGTGAATTCCCGATGCAGTCAAGAAATACTTCGCAAAAAACAAAAAAAGAACAAAAAGCTCGCTAAGTCGAACACCCCAAAGGGCAACTTAGGCAAAAAGGAGCGTCTCAGTGGATTGAAAACCCGAAAGGGCGATCCAGGCAAAAGTTAGAGACATTGGGAAAAAAAGAATTCGCATCCCGCTAGATTGAGCACCTCACACTGGGGCAATCTAGGCAAAAATTAGGGATTTGGCAAGTAACTGCATCTTGACAAGACTGTGTTCTATATCTGTCATCCGTCAGGAATCCTCGATGCGTCGTCGACTGAAGCTCTGAATACATCGAAATTCAGAATGGTAGAGTAAGGGTCATTATGTTCAATGTAGCCCTCTCCAATATATATCACCGATTTCAAACTTGTACAGATCTATGGAGTCTCGCCCTTTGCAGACTACCATTCCATCACATCAATTTGAGCTTTTATCCAATTATTTGCACTCTTATTTGTTTCAACTCAACAAACGTTTTGCATGTTTTAATTGATAAAGTATCATTGTTTTCAAAATAAATAAATTTTTCAAAATTGTTCTCAAACTAAGTGAATATTCACAATGATGGAAGGATACTTAGGAGACCCACAGTGCTCTCCCAAGGGCGGTATGATTACCAACAGGTAAGACAATTGTTCGTATCTCGAGCATGACTGTATCTTTTCCCTATAGAACCTCTCATGGTTTCTCCTCAGCGACCCTGAAGGTTACTGCCTTCCCAGTAGGGTTTGTGTTGATGGTTTTCCCTCAGTGAGATCCCCAAGCGGATCGGGTTTGGAGAAAATCATCCCCAGTAGAGATAAGAATGGGTTGCCTCCCCTAACAGGGTAATCTCCAAGCAGTTTGGGTTCGATGGAGTGCATCCCCAGCAAGGTTTGTCTTTCCCCAGCAGGGTGGAAGTTGACGTGCTTATAAGATCCTCAGCACAGTTCCTGGAGTTCCCCGGTGTTGTCTCTGGAGGAGACGTGTGTTTATGCATTCATCATTTAGATAAGCATAACATATTGCATCATTAGTGCATAGCATTTCCATGATCATGGGGCATTGTGTAAAACAAAAATTCATGCATCAACATTGCAAACATGTCCATTAGCCCTAGGCCGTGGTGACCAGCCGAGATTGGGTTGTTGGAAAGAGTTTAACATCGCGCCATTGGATCGACTTCAGAATTGGGTTCATCAGCATGGTTGAGAGGTTGGGGCTTTCCCAACAAGTGACCCCTTAGTTGAGTGGGTATCCCCAGCAGTGTTACTCCTTGAAGTTGGCAGCATCTTGCAAGCTTGGGTCCATTCCCTTAGCAGCAGTGGGTGTGTCTGATCTCTCCATGTAGAGTCTACCCCTTAAGCAGAAAGTGTCTACCATTTCCTTCTGCGCTCCCCACTGAGTTATATCCTCGTGGATGACGGTTGTTTCTGTTCCCTCCCTAACGGGATGGGTTTTCCCTATTGAGTTCTTTCCTCATTAGGATGAGTCCTGTTTCAATCTGCCTTTTTGGATCGATCCTAAATTGGCTTCCTGTTGGCTGTCTCCCGTGCTTCCCTGGGGCATAAATGAATAGTCACTCACTAACCGGCACTCATTCATCTTATCCTCAGCAGAATTTTTGGCCTCTACCTACAAACCGGTAGTTGTAAGTCCTATCTTTGTGGTTTTCTACTAGTTGGTAGTTGTAAAATCCCACTTTCATCCCATTGGCAGAGTTAACCCTTTGTGCTCATCCTATCGATGACTGGTTACCTTTCTGTGGTTTTCTGCCTACAAACCGGTAGATGTAATCCCCTCTTTGCAGTTATCAGTATCCAGCTTGCGGTGTTGATACTCTTTTCCCCTCTGGATACTTGCCTTGATCAAGCGGTATTGTCCCCAATGGGTCTTCCCCTTTCTTTTGGGTATTTGCTCCGAGTTAGCAACTTTATCCTCTTTTGATTGGTCATCTTTTGCATGCCTAGTCCTGGTACCCTGATGCTTTTCTTTTCGGTCGATTATTCATTTAACAACTTGCAACCCGGTTATGGATAATCTTCCATGCGAGTGTATTATTTACGTTTTGACGGCTATAGATAATATATCTCATGCACTCTTTGGTCAATCTTTCGATTGTTATCCCCAGCATGGGTCTTTGGCATGCGTGCCGGCTCACGTATCACTGTTTTGTTATCTTCGCCGATGCTGATAGACATGAAGAGTTTTCCGGTGTTCAGACCGAGAAGCGGTATTCAGACCGAAGTGGCATTCAGGCCAGTTTTCCCGGTATCCAGACCGAAGTGGCATTCAGGCCAGTTTTCCCGGTATCCAGACCGAAGTGGCATTCAGGCCAGTTTTCCCGGTATCCAGACCGAAGTGGCATTCAGGCCAGTTCTCCCGGTATTCAGACTGAAGTGGCATTCAGGCCAGAGTTCCCGGTATCCAGACCGAAGTGGCATTCAGGCCAGTTTTTCCGGTGTTCAGACCGAGAAGCGGTATTCAGACCGAAGTGGCATTCAGGCCAGTTTTCCCGGTATCCAGACCGAAGTGGCATTCAGGCCAGTTCTCCCGGTATTCAGACCGAAGTGGCATTCAGGCCAGTTTTCCCGGTATCCAGACCGAAGTGGCATTCAGGCCAGTTCCCGGTATCCAGACCGAGGTGGCATTCAGGCCAGTTTCCCGGTATCCAGACCGAAGTGGCGTTCAGGCCAGTTTTCCCGGTATCCAAACCGAAGTGGCATTCAGGCCAGTTTTCCCGGTATCCAGACCGAAGTGGCATTCAGGCCAGTTTTCCCGGTATCCAGACCGAAGTGGCATTCAGGCCAGTTCTCCCGGTATTCAGACCGAAGTGGCATTCAGGCCAGAGTTCCCGGTATCCAGACCGAAGTGGCATTCAGGCCAGTTTTTCCGGTGTTCAGACCGAGAAGCGGTATTCAGACCGAAGTGGCATTCAGGCCAGTTTTCCCGGTATCCAGACCGAAGTGGCATTCAGGCCAGAGTTCCCGGTATCCAGACCGAAGTGGCATTCAGGCCAGTTTTTCCGGTGTTCAGACCGAGAAGCGGTATTCAGACCGAAGTGGCATTCAGGCCAGTTTTCCCGGTATCCAGACCGAAGTGGCATTCAGGCCAGTTCTCCCGGTATTCAGACCGAAGTGGCATTCAGGCCAGTTTTCCCGGTATCCAGACCGAAGTGGCATTCAGGCCAGTTCCCGGTATCCAGGCCGAGGTGGCATTCAGGCCAGTTTCCCGGTATCCAGACCGAAGTGGCGTTCAGGCCAGTGTTCCCGGTATCCAGACCGAAGTGGCGTTCAGGCCAGTTTTCCCGGTATCCAGACCGAAGTGGCATTCAGGCCAGTTTTCCCGGTATCCAGACCGAAGTGGCATTCAGGCCAGTTCTCCCGGTATTCAGACCGAAGTGGCATTCAGGCCAGAGTTCCCGGTATCCAGACCGAAGTGGCATTCAGGCCAGTTTTTCCGGTGTTCAGACCGAGAAGCGGTATTCAGACCGAAGTGGCATTCAGGCCAGTTTTCCCGGTATCCAGACCGAAGTGGCATTCAGGCCAGTTCCCGGTATCCAGACCGAGGTGGCATTCAGGCCAGTTTTCCGATTTCCAGATCGAAGTGGCATTCAGGCCAGTTTTCCCGGTATCCAGACCGAAGTGGCATTCAGGCCAGTTTTCCGATTTCCAGATCGGAGTGGTGTTCAGACCAGATTTCCGATAATCAGACCAACATTGATACTCTCATATTCCGATGCTTAGCGCGGCGTTCAGGCCATGGGTATTCCTGTGTTACCATTTATTTTGGTATCCAGGTCAACTTTCTGTTTCGGTACTCAGGCCGATTTTCACCGTACCAGACGGACTCTTCTTTCGAGATTGCTTCTTTGCCGATTCTGACAGACATTGTTAATTATTTTCATACGGATTCAGGATCAAAATCCGGGTCTTCTTAGTATTTAACCATCTTCCACTTGGATCATATGAAGAATACCCCGCTTCATATTCTCTAGTTGAAGACGCTTAAATAGGGGCAGCTGTCATACCCCGATTTTGCTCCTGAATTTTTTATGTTTGTTTGGCATGCTTGGCCTAACCTAACTTTGATTTTACATGAGGTTTGGTTTTGATTCAAAGTCATGGTGTTGTGATTGTGGATACATCTATGGTCTGGGTCATCTGAACAATCAAGTTTCTTGTGTTTCTAGCCACTTGCCAGTCATGTTATTGGTTCATGGATACTATGTCAAAACCCTAACCTTATGGTCTTATTTCATGGTTTTGTTCATACACATTATCAGTCAAGTTATTTTCTTTTCAAGAGTCAAACATTCAAGTTATGATTAAACCATTTGTGAAACCAGCTTCAAACCATTTTGTTAATCCATTTCAATTTTATTTCATTACATGTGAGTCCATACAAGAAAATACAAAGATTGGACATTTTTGACCAACTGTTGACTTTGGTCAACAGTTGACTTTTTGGTCAACTTTGACCAAGTCAAATTAGACATTCAAACCATAAAACATACATAAAGCCATTACAACCATGCAATCATACGTTCAGCCCATGGCCATTTTGATGTGCCAAAAGCATTTCACTTCGGAATAGAAATCCATCATGAATATTGCGCGTGCTGGATGCAGTACCGTTTGCCGTCAAATTTGGCATGATGGGAGGGTCTCTAAATCCACGGACAAGTACCAATGAAAGGCATCGATATGTTTGTTCCTAGGAGTGGTCCAAATTCCCACCACCAGTGGTAACCTGGTTCTAAATAAACTGTTGCTTTGGTACAAGAATCAATGTTGCATCTACAGTTGATGTGTGAGAATGAACGTGCAACTCCTAGGGTAAAAGCAAATACAGACTCCCCTGGCCAGAGGCATGCTGTCGAAGTAACTAATCATAAAACTCATGGACCTGTTCCTGCACCTGGATCTGTCGGTATTGCTAAGGTTACCCAAGTGATGGCGAAAATCGCTTCTGCTGGTATAATGTGTATTGGACAGAAGTCTGTTTGCGGAAAATTAACCGACAAGAAAAGGAGTTGCCTGCTATTTCAAGAAGAATTTTTCTTCGTCCCTGCAGTAATGACAAGAAGGATAACAAGCTTAGTTCGGCACCAACATGGTTGATAGGTCACAACAATGCAGGTCAACCAATATTCATAACAGGGATTATTTACTTCCGTTGTATCCTAACAGAATAGGGATTCACCAAGACTCAACAAGCAACAAATGTTGCAAACACATAAGCCAACTCCAACTGCAATACCACCACTTACAATCATCAGCCAACAAACAACCATGCTTGCAACCTGCAACCATAACACACTTCAATTGCATCAAAACAGTAGGCCTGCAACTTCCTCACATTGCCACAACCAAAATATTAAGCAACCCCTTAACAAACCTTGCGTTCACATCATGAGCAACATCATGTAACATCAAATCCTGCAAGCAACAACATACAATATTACAACAGTCAGTTCCAATTTCATGACCTACCATTCCAATCCCTTGCACATGTAGCGTGAACAATCCAAATAACAATATAAACTTGAATCCAAACCTTGCCAAATCACTGCAATAGCAGGCCTGCAAATACACCCATACTACACCAATCAGGATGAGTGCTTGCTATAGGCAGTGAGACCAAGCCATGAACATCTGCAGAATATATATGCAGCCATGAGGAGCAAACCAATGCAATATAACAAACCATCCAAACAGACATGCATCCAGGGAAGCCGAGTAATCCTGCAATGTATCAGTTTACATCAAGTAATTGGTAAGGCATCTAGGCCAAGTCATGTAGCAAATCATAAACCTAAAGCCTCTATCAAACTTGCAGTAGGACCTGTCATGTAAATTTTCTAAAAAAACCAATGCAACCAACCTTACACAAGTGGACCTGACCTGCAGTATGAAATCCAAATTGTAACATCATGACAAAACCACAAAAAGCATCAAAGTAGTCCTGCAGTAATACAACAACACACCAAAATCAAGTCCAATTGACTGATCAGAAATTAACAGCAATACAAGATCATTGCTCCTGCCTCCAATTTAGTTGACTCAAGAAATAGCAGGTTTTGGAATGGGACAAGGTGAAAACCAAATCTCCTCATGTCTTCGTCGTTTTTACTGCAGTAAAAAAAACACAAAAGCAATTGCAAGTCAGTTGAAAATTCAAGAGTTCCCAATTTGGCATCCAGACAAAAAACGAAGAGAAGGCATGAGTGCAGTTTACCGGTTTTGATTTAGCATCAAGTAAGGCCAATCCTGACTGAGCACATCAAAAGGGATTTGGCAGAGACCTCTTTTGATCTCCAAACCCTAAAATGCGTGGAAGATAAATAGAGAGAAAGAGGAATCAGAGAGGATCGGCCGAAAAACCCTAGAAAAAATTCAATACGACGGCAAAGAGGAAAAAACCCTACAGAAATTGAAACTGAGGAGAGTCAAAAGCACCTAGTGACGGCGTTCTTCGGAGAGATTTTCAAAGCTTCATCTCGACACCTTCTTGGACAGAGCCCCTACTCACGACGGAATACACAAGTGAACGCTCACCGGCGGCGAGTCAACGTACGAAAGAGAACTTGCTAGCGTCGCCGGTCCAATCGCCGTTCAATCCTGTTGTAACTGATTCAGGTTCGTTTCTATTCTTTTGATTTGAACTTCATGTACTTTCATCCCTATGCGTTATGGTATTAGATCTTTGGTGGAGCTTTTTTTTTATTCGCCACCATGGAAAGAAGAAGCTCGTTTTTAGGTTAGGAGAGAACATCATTTTTCTTGAGAAGGAGATGAGTTTTTACGGATCTAGTGTCGTTGGTTTCCCTGGTTTCTTTTCTCATATGTCGTTGTTATCAAAATGTTTTTTCCGTTGTTCTTCTCACTTGCCATTTCCCAGGTTGGACTGACAGTTGGTCACTATTAGTGACTGTTCGCCACCTAGTCCCACCGCCCAACAGCCACGTGGCTAGGGCTGGGTCAGTTCCCACCACATCATTGTGGGCCAATTTGGAGAGGGTTTTGTTTGACCTGAATCTCCACGGTTCAAAGACCGTTGGGTTCTCTTCCGACCCAAACTCATATGGCCCATGTTGGCCTTTTACTAGTTTTTTTATTTATTTTTTTTGTGTTTCTCTGTTTATATATTTGAGTCGTTGTTAAGATGACTACTGACCACCTGTAGCCGGGTGGAGGGGAAGGAGTCTCATTTCCCCCTTATGTAGTGGGTTCGATACCCATATATAACATTTCCTTTCTTTAGCATTCATTTTTTCCATGTCTATGTTGTATTATAATTTTATTACACTCATATGTTCATTTTGTTGATAATGTAAAGTTGTTGTATTTAATTTAATTTAATTCAAAACCATTTTTTTTTAACTATAAAAATCATACTTTTCTCAATTTAATGTCGAGCCCCTTTTTTCACACCCTCGTAAGTCGATTGCTTTTTAAGCATCGCCGTCGACCTCACATAGCTTACTCTTGGGCTTTCTTACAATGAGCCGGTTCCCTTACACTTACACTCATACATTGTTTATTGTTTCATTATTTCATTATTTGATTATTTGATTTGATTATATACTTGTTTATATCTTACTTGTTTGATTAACTGTTGCCTACTTGTATGATGTATGAGGCATATATTTATATTGTTTGATTGCCATGACAACCCCCATTCATAACAAATGTATCCCTCTCCCATGAAATGTATAATATTTATTCTTTCATTCTTTATTCATCTGTTAATACAAGAATTAAAATGAACATTCGATAACCATTTCAAAACCAGACCAAAACCTCGATCCAACGTCGAGTAATCATTTTTCAAAACCTAACAGAACCAGCACGTATTCATCCACGCTTTTGTAAGTCGATTGCTTTATGCATCGCCATCAACCTTGTAAGTCGATTGCTTCATGCATCGCCATCTACCCTAATCCCTAACATTTCTCCTTGCTCCACTCGTCAATTCTAGTTCCGATTAGGTAGCACCCATTAGATGGAACCCTTTGTATGATAACATAGGTAGAATTCCCATATTCTTTGCATACTAACATTAGGTAGATATTCCCATTTGTAAATCCTAAACACTTAAGTACACATTGCATGACAACTCTAGGGCAGAGCTTCCCCATTTCTTTTAGACCTTTCCGAGCGTCTCCGATCTTGTGGCATGTAGTCCGTTCTATTGCAAAGAGGTAACTGCCTAAGACTCGATTCAGCGAGCTGCGACACCTACTGCTAGGACGTGAACACATCGCCCACTCTCCTTTGACACAACTGGTGTCCTCCTTTGTAAGTCCATGTTCAGATGGCAACCCCTATGTAGGGGAACTACATCGCCCTGATCCTTGTTCCAGACGAGGTATGTAGGCAGGTGGTCGTGCGAGACCACTCCGGGCACCTTTCTTTTTTCTTTTTGTGTGTGCTTGACAGTTATAGGCTCGAGTTCCCGACTCCCTATTAACTTGTTTGGTTGTTGTGTGCTTGGAAGCTGATGTAAGTCCATCAAGTGGCATTCGGGTTCCAGTGTGGTTTTGTTGGGTTCGGATGCTGATGTAAGTCCAGTGATTGGCAGTCGGGCTCCACGTTTGCCCCCTTTGTGTTTGTTGGGTTCGGATGCTGATGTAAGTCCAGTGATTGGCAGTCGGGCTCCACGTTTGCCCCTTTGTGTGTGTTTGGTTCGGATGCTGATGTAAGTCCAGTGATTGGCAGTCGGGCTCCACGTTTGCCCCTTTGTGTGTGTTTGGTTCGGATGCTGATGTAAGTCCAGTGATTGGCAGTCGGGCTCCACGTTTGCCCCTTTGTGTGTGTTTGGTTCGGATGCTGATGTAAGTCCAGTGATTGGCAGTCGGGCTCCACGTTTGCCCCTTTTGTGTGTGTTTGGTTCGGATGCTGATGTAAGTCCAGTGATTGGCAGTCAGGCTCCACGTTTGCCTTTGCCTGTGTTTGTTTGTGTGCGTGTAGCCGAACTACGGCAACTCTGATTCTCATTTCCAGATGAGATACGTAGGCACGAGATGCGATGTCTTGCCGAGTTTGACTAACAACTAACAACTAATCCTTGTTTCCTCTCGCCCTCGTTGCGATCCTTTCTCTCGCCCTCGTTGCGATCGAGACATTCCCTTTCTCTTGCCCTAGTTGCAATCGAGACCCTTTATTCCCGTAGTTAGTCTGAACTACGTTTTGCTCTGATTCTCATTCCCGATGAGATATGTAGGCATAAGACGCGATGTCTTAGCGAGCACACTTATCCTTAACCCCTAGGTAGCCGAGCTACGAAGACTTTGATTCTCATATTCAGATGAGATACGTATGCAGTGGATGCGACATCCGTGCGAGTCATTTTCTTTGACCCTTTCTTTTAGTAAATAGTACATTAGATAAACGCACACCCTTTAGACAAGAAACAACAAGAGTGGATCCCGTAGAGTACTACGGATGCGTAGGGGTGCTAATACCTTCCCTTCGCATAATCGACTCCCGAACCCAAGATTTGGTTGCGAGACCTTGTCTTTTCCTTTCCTTTCTCCAGGTTTACTTCGAGCGTTTCCTTTCCCTCCTTTGGGGAAAATAACGCACGGTGGCGACTCTTCTGTCATTTTCTTTCTCGCCGGTTGTTTTTTTCGCAGACCGTATTTTTCGGGTTGCGACACCTAGGAGTACCTAGGATGCATTGGGTGCCTAACACCTTCCCTTTGCATAATTACCCCCTTACCCATATCTCTGTACCCCTTTTATTAGTTTTCTTTGTAAAACTTCTTAGGCTTTTATTCGCTTTCTAGCCATTCCTTTGGATAAATAGAAGTGCGGTGGCGACTCTATCTTTGTATGCTTTGCTTTTGATTTAGTCAATAAATCTAAAGGCGGTGGCGACTCTATCTTTGTATGCTTTGCTTTTGATTTAGTCAGCCAATAGTAACCTACTCTTAACATCTTCTTCGTCATAGCATGTCCATTGGAATGAGTACCAAAGGAACCTTCATGGACTTCAGTCATCAATAAGTTTGCTTCGTGTCTATCCATGCATATGAGCAGAACCATATCAAAGTTTCTCTTGATAAAGCACATCACCATTTAGGTAGAAGTTGCTAGCTAATCTCCTCAAAGTCTTCTTATCTTTCAAAGATGCCCCAGGCGGGTAAATCTGACTTTGGAGGAAACACTTAATATCAAAATACCACAGTTTCTCATTTTTGACCTCTTCAAAACCAAATACATGAGCTGGCCTATCAAGACGCACCACAGTCAAATTGGGAACTTCATTCCAAAAATTTACCATAATCATTGAAGCCAACGTTGTAAGAGCATCTGCCATCCGAATTTCATCTCGAGGGATATGATGAAACTCAACCTTTGTAAAGAAAGTTGAAATCCTCCTTGCATAGTCTCTATATGGTATCAAACTGGGTTGATTCATCTCCCACTCACCTTTGATATGATTCACAACCAAAGCCGAATCTCCATAGACGTCCAAATACTTGATTCTTATATCAATGGCCTCTTCAAGCCCCATAATGCAAGCTTCATACTCAGCCGTGTTGTTTTTACACTTTAAAGTCAATCTAGCTGTAAACGGAAAGTGAGTGCCTTGAGGAGTAATAATCACAGCCCCAATGTCATAACCATACTGATTAACAACTCCATAAAATATCATCCCTCAACGGGAACCAGGTTCTTGTACTTCTTCAAGCAATGGTTCATCACAATCTTTCATTTTCAAGTACAAATTCTCTTCATCAGGAAAATCATACTGCACTGGCTGGTAGTCTTCAATCGGTTGGTGAGGCAGATGGTCAGCCAAGACACTACCTTTAATCGCTTTTTGAGATCGATATTCAATATCATACTCAGATAACAACATCTGCCAACAAACAATCCTCCTAGTTAAAGCAGACTTCTCAAACATATATTTGATTGGATCCATTTTAGATATCAACCAAGTAGTATGATTCAACATATATTGGTGCAGACGCTTAGCAGCCCAAGCCAATGAGCAAACAAGTATTTTCAAGCATACAATACCGAGTCATGCAATCGGTGAATTTCATACTGAGGTTGTAAATAGCATATTCTTTCTTTCCAGATTCGTCTTGCTGACCAAGAACACAACCCATGCTCTCATCAAGCAGAATCAAATACATGATCAACAGTCTTCCTTCAATAGGAGGAGACAGAATCATAGGCTCAATCAGACACTCTTTGATACCATCAAAAGCTTTCTGTCAATCTTTGGTCCAATCACAAGACTGATCTTTCCGAAGAAGCTTGAAAATAGGCGCACATGTGGCAGTCATATGCGATATGAATCTTGAGATATAGTTCAAGCGGCCGAGAAAACGTCTGACTTGCTTCTCAGTTTTGGGCGTAGGCATTTCTTGTATTGCTTTGACCTTGGCAAGATCAACTTCAATACCCTTCTCATTGACAATAAAGCCCAACAATTTACCAAAACGAACACCAAATGTACACTTAATGGGATTCAAGCGGAGTTTGTACTTCCTCAAATGCTGGAATGGCTTCAACAAATGCTCAACATGTTCTTCTTCATTGCTTGATTTGGCAATCATATCATCAACGTAAACCTCGACCTCTTTGTGCATCATATCGTGAAAAAGAGTGGTCATAGCTCTCTGGTAAGTCGCACCAGCATTCTTTAAACCGAAAGGCATCACTCTATAATAGAATGTTCCCGAGGGTGTAATGAATGTGGTCTTCTCCATATCTTTAGGTGCCATTTTAATTTGATTATAACCGGAAAATCCATACATAAATGAAAAGACTTTTAATTTAGTTGTATTGTCTACCAACATGTCAATGTGTGGCAGAGGAAAGTCATCTTTTGGATTGGCTTTATTCAAATCTCTATAATCAACACACATGCAGACTTTTCCATCCTTCTTAGGAATATGCAAAATATTTGCCACCCACTGTGGATATTTAGAGGCAACAAGAAAACCGACATCAATCTGCTTTTGCACTTCCTCTTTGATTCTCACTGCCATATCTGGATGAGTCCTTCTCAACTTCTGCTTGACTTGAGGGCATTCTGGCTTTAACGGCAATCTATGCTCCATGATCTCAGAATTCAACCCATGGCTTGTCTTGATAGGACCAAGCAAACATATCTGAATATTATCGAAGAAGATCAATCAACCCCTTCTTAGCCTCTGGACACAATTGAGACCCAATCTTGACTTCCTTCACATCATATTCGGAACCCAAGTTGACCAGTTCAATCTGCTCTTCAAACGACTGAATGGCTTTTTCCTCATGCTCAAGTAAACGAGATAACTCATCAGACACTTCATCATCGGTCTCCTCCTCAGCCTCAAACACAGGGAAATCAAAGTTTGGAGAGGGAGTAGGATCATTGTATTCAATTGGTTTGAGAACCAACCTGCATAATGCTTTGATATTTTGATTTTAGAGAAGTGAATTGTGACCAAATATTATGCAGATGGACAATTATTATTTATTTTATGTTTTTTTGTGATTACCATTTTCAGAAAAGCAAAAAGTAAAAATAAAACATCATAGATGTGGATGAATAAAATTGTATTTTATTGATGATAATTGAAATGCCTAACAATGCTCGCTTCTCCCTTAGGCACAAGAGAAGGATTTTTCTTAAAAAATGAAAAAACAAATTACTTAGACCGATGAACAACAATAGGAACATCAACACTGTAGCGGTAAATTCATGATCATCAAGCTATGGATAAGCAAGACATCAAATAACAAGAGTCGCCACCGCGCTTTTATTGTTTCCAAGGGAAAAAGGGAAAAAGTACGAACAAAACCCAACAGTAAGAAGTTTTCAAATCAAAACTAATAAAATATCAGAGATTACAGGTAAGGGGGTTGGTTACACAGAGAGAAGGTGTTAGCACCCAAAGTGTCCTAGGTACTCCTAGGGAGCCCTTTTTGTGTGCATATGTATTTGGTACAAAATGATGTTTACAAACAAATAGAATTGGGGGATGAGAAAAGAATTCATTAATTATATTTTTGTGTTTGACAAGATCTTCGGACTTGTACCTACGTACCAACATAAAAATGAGGGATCAAAACCTCGTAGTTCGTGATACAAACTTCAAAGTGGATGTATTGCTTTTAGCAAAAATTAAGTTTGAAAGGCACAGAGGCCTAACAATGGTTTGAATGAGTTAGTTATTTTTGGCTTTTTGAAGGTTTAAGTCAAGTATAATTAAGTTTATTTACAAGTTTGATTAAGAAAAGGAAGTTTGAAAATTCAATGGCCTAAGGCCAAAGTTTCTATCTTTTTGGAAAGTGGTCAAAGTTTAGAACAAAACTAGTTCAAACAAAGAAAATTTTAAAAATGAGGGAGAGATTTTTGAAATTAAAGAAATTGGGAGAGATGAAGAGACTAATCCTATGCACAAAATTAAAAGTTAAGGGTTGAAAAGATCTAACCAATGGGTAGCAATCCAATAGACAAGAATGTCAATAGAAACCCAAATTCCCTTGGACATTTAGAATCAAGCAACACACAAATTCACAATTATATCAATCTTGAAGAGCAAGGCATCAAATAAAGATAGCCACATCCAAGTTTTAGCCACACCATGATCTTCTTCATGATAGCCCATGTAACAGATGAACTCATAAGTCACAGGTTCAAAACAACAGCTTCACCATGATCATGTTGCAGATGAAGTCAAAGGGATCTTCAAAGATGTGTCATATGAAGTTTCAAATCACAAGCACTTGGTTACATGAAAGTTGGCATTGGCCAAGTCCTTTAGCATAGGAATGTTGCATAAATTCTAAGTCCATTTGTCTAAGATCAAGTCAACAGTCCACACAAAAGTTTTTTTAGGATTTTTGTTGTTATTGTGTACATTAATGGTCAAAGACCACAAAAAAAACAAAGTATCCACAAAATGGAAAATATCACATAATATGGTCCAAGTGGACAAAGTGAAAATTGCTTTAACATAAACAATTAGAATGGTATGAATAATGGCAAATGAATAAAGACTAAAATTAAATGACATTAAAGTAAATGACTTGAAATTAAAAGTTAGTTGTTAATGAGTTAGAAGTTAGTATTGTTTTTGCTTTTCATTTTTAGTCATTCTTTGGAGAACACTCAACCCACTTATCACAAGCATGGATCCTTGAACCAAGACATCTTCCAAAAGGAAGGAAAAAAGGCCAAGTTTCCACACAGTATCATGAAAGAGGGGAGACTTACAATCTCACTAACTAGAATGCTATGCCTTTTTGTGTCACAAATTTAGCGCTATGTTAAGCAATCATAATTGAACTTATGTAGAAGTCACAACTATTTGAGGTCGGGCAATAGAATTTTGGTGTTAATGCATGTTAGAGACATAGTATAATGAACTATGCTCATGAAACATACCACACACAAAAAGAATATGCAAAAGAGGTGGCCTAATCTCATCCATACTTATGTTGATTTTTCAATCAACTAGCCTTAGGACTTTGAGATATCATAGGCCAAATGAGATGAATGCATAAGGAATGGGAATGAGATGAAGAGGGAGAGGAATGGATCAAAACTCAAATTGGTCAAAGGAGGACTTTTACCAAATTAATATCATCCATTCATTTTGGGAGATGGAATGTACATTTCATCAATCCCCTAAATCCAATGATATTAACTTGACAAAGTCAAATCAACCTTGACCAAGGCCCAACAACAAGAGTCAAACTCAAATAAGTCATCATAATTGGTCAACACAATTAATTGGCATTTATTCAAATTAAAAAGACTAAAATAATACATTTAAATTAAATATGGTTTGTCAAATTCCTAAAACCTCATCAAAACACCAAAGAAATGGCCATGAGTTTTATCATAGGTCAAATAAGGTTAAAGGACCTTGGAGAAAAAATTTCAGAATTTTTAAAGACTTAAAAGTATTTTTTAAAAATTAAAAACAAACACAAAATTAATTAAATCATGAAAAATATTAATAATGATCCAAAAAATAATTTTAATTCAAAATATGAAAGAGGAAATTATTTGAAATTATTTGGTGAAACTCTCATATTTTTTGGATCAATATTAAAATTAATATGAATTAATGAAAATAAAAGGAATAAAAGAAAATCAGAAAATATCAAAAAAGCATGAACCACTTGATCTCCCTCATTAATTGAGGTGGTAGATCAAGTGGCCTGAAACGCGCGTTCCACCAAACACACGAGTCAGCGCGCTGCAGGGATGGTAATCACAAAGAGCGCTCAGGATAAAAACAAATTGGATGAATCTTATGGCTGGGAGACGTGCCAACGCACCGCCGGAGCTGTAACTCCGGTCTTCTTCTCCGGTGGACCTCACCGGGCTGGTCCACCCTCAACCATCACCAAAATAAAAAAGGAGGACATGATCTGAAATAAAAAAATGGCGTAGATCACGAATCTGATCTCAATTTTAAATAACTCCAAATATATAAAAAGATATGAAGAGTTGAATTTAGAGGCGTGTCAACTGAGTTGCTTCAATTTGACCTCTAAGCAACTCAATCTTCTTGCCTACATTGGTAGGACTTCAGACAACCAAAGATCTAAGAGAATTGAGTAGAATTCAGTGAGAATCGAAGAGACGAAGTTTTCTGAAAATTACCTTCAATGCTATGCAGAACTTGATGTTGCTTGCTTCAAACACAATCTGATCACACTTGAGAAGCTAGCAAGAAGTGATTGGAGAGGTTGCAAGGCCGTGGATCCTAGAGTTCTTGAATCTCCAACAGTTGAGATTCAAACTCAAATTTCAAATTGAAATTTCTCAGGTTTTCCTTTAGAATGAGAGGGTTTGAATTGGGGCAAAAATATGGCGCGCAAGGTGTGTTTCAAATGAGCTCATAAGCCTTCTATTTATAGCCAAAGGGAATGATATTTGCACACTTCAAAATCTATCCAAAATTGGCAATATGAATGGCACGAGTGCATGGGCATGTACAGGCCCATGATGTAATGCATTAAGGTCCAAAATGATTCAAATTGAAGTCTGAATGAAGCTTGAATGGCAAGGCAATGTGAACTGAAGTTTGTACATTTGATTCTTTCCAATGATGTAGCCCTGTTAAAGCCATGCGCAAACCTAGCAATCTTCATCCAAAATGCATGAAATTGGGTTCTTTGGAAAGCTTGGATCAAGGGGAACAAGTTTGATGTTCAACACTTTTTAATTTGGTGCTTGGAACATGGAGAATTTTAAGGTGGAAGTTTGGAAATTTCAACATGTTGAAAATTTTACTAAGTGTCAAGCTATATACTTCAATATTCCACCTTGCTTAACTTTTTATGTGAGCTTCAAATGAGAAAAGTGTATTCATCAAAGTTGTATCTATTTCAAGTCATTTGGATTTAGAATGATAGAGTTATGCATTTTTGAAGTTTGGAAAAATCACTTGTTCAATGGTATAGGTCAAAAATGACCTATAATGTTTCCTCATATCACATGCTCATAAAAGTTGAGTTTGCTTTCACTACAAACATCAAAGTTGAATTAGACATCTTGAATCTGATTGTGAAACTTGTAAATCTTTCATCTCATTAAAATTGAGCAAGTTATGGCCTTGGGAAGTTGACTTTCAAATTAGGGTTTAGACAAAATGACCTATAATGTTTCAACAAAGAAAATGATTTTCCAAGAAAAAATAGCTCTAGGTCTCAACATGAAAGTTGTTTAGAATATCATTTAGAGTAACTTTTCTCTTGGAATCATTTTCATATGGTGAAAATTGTAGGAGATAGGGTCTAGGGAGACCCAGTTTTGATCAAATGAATTCATCTAGCCAACCACCATCGACCAACTTGCTAACCTTAAATTCTCTTGACTTTCTTGGCTCATGGTAGATCATATATGCATAAGATGATGAATTTTGAAGTGTCCCTTGAGAAATTTGATCAATTTGTGAGATAGCTTGTTGGAGAAGTTACTTAAGATACCCAGTCAAACTAGGGTTTCCAAGGCAAATCACTTCCAAACTCTTGAAGAACACTTGATCAAGATATCATGTAGGAATAAATAGAACTCATATATGATGCTCATAACCATTCTTGGATCAATTCATGGTTGTGCTTTTTGTCATGAAGGTCTCAAACCCTAGATATGAACTTGATAAATCAATGGGATCATGCCTTACCTACAAAAGAGTTAGGCAAATGCAAAGACATATTTTTGGTATTTTGGTTAGTAAAATGATGATATACAAGTATGATATAATCACATAGTGCTTGGTGATCTCTCCCAAAACAAACTCAATGAAAGAGGGGTAAGGAGGTTGCCAAGGTATGATCCCAATGCTAATGCTTATGATGAAATTGCATGAGGGATCTTAGGGTCAAAATTGAGGTATTACAAACAGCAACCCAATTATTGCAATTATGGCTATCCGTCACAAAGTTGGCGTAAGCTTCGCCTTCATCGTCATCATCCTCGATCACAGCTGTTGAGTGTTGATCATTACCATGAATGAACCCTCCACTATGGAAACTTGGTTGCACATATTCAGCTTTGACGTTGAACGACCCTAGTTGAAATCCCAATCTGGCCTTATTTTTGTTTTCAGCAATTTCTATCACACGACCCCACTGATCAATGTTGCTAGTTTCAATAGCTTTCTGAGCATCCTTCAAAGAAGATATGGGTGTCCCAGTTTACTTCACTTCAACAATAGACAAGGCTTGGAACGGAGTTCCAACCTCCTCCTCAACTTCAACACAAGAAAAGGATGACATATGGCTTACTAAAAGCGCATTCTCATCACCAACAACGACAAGCTTGTCGTTCTTCATAAATTTAAGTTTATGGTGTAGAGTAGATGTCACAGCTCCTGCCTCATGAATCCATGACCCTCCTAATAAACATCTATAGGCCGAGTGAATATCCATTACCTGGAAAGTAATTTGGAAATCACTCGGACCTATCTTGACTGGGAGGTCCACTTTTCCAATGACGGTTTTACGAGAACCATCAAATGCTTTGACAATCACGCCATTGTACCCCATTGGGGCGCCTTGATAAGAAATTCTGGACAAAGTTGACTTTGGAAGCACGTTCAGAGACAAACCAGTATCAACCAATACGTTGGACAGTGCGTCCTCCTTATAGTGCATAGAAATATGGAGTACTAAATTGTGATTTCTACCTTCCTCGGGAAGCTCTTCGTCACAAAAACTTAAATTATTGCAGGAAGTAATGTTGGCGACTACGTGGTTAAACTGATCCATAGTTAGATCATGTTCAACATAGGCTTGCTAAAGCATAATTTATCAATAGAGACAACATTGAAATCTTTGACGGGGTTTGGAGCAGCTGCTCTACCACATTGAACTCACTCCTATTTATTAATCTCAAAACTTCATCATCGTCATTAGTCTTCAATTTGCTGGATTCACCAGACTGACACACTGGAGCACTAATTGGATTCACCACTAGAATCTCCACCTTCTTACTGATTGAAATATCTTCTACCCCTTTCGGGAAGACTGGACCGAAAACACGACCACTACGGGTCACCTTCGTAATATCAGCTATATTCACCACAAAATCTGCTATGGGTAAAGGAACCTCTTGACCATTCTCCACCATTGTGGCATTATACTGATAAGGAACAACTTTATCGGATGCATACGGGACGGGACCCGCTAACAGTATGACCAACGACGATACCGGTCTATTGACGCTGTTGTTGCTGCTGCTATCAAATTGAATTATTACTCGCTCATGGGTTCTAAACACCGGAACAATCACATTTACATCATCTATATCCCTCGACTGTTGAATCAGGATTACATTCTCATCCATCAACTTCTGGATATCTCTCTTGACAATCATACACCCACGGGGGTTCACGCTACAGATTGAACAAATATCATGGTCGTGCTCACAGTAACTGATTGAATACAAAGTCATATGCATTTCTACCAACGACCTACGGATACGTCGCACGTCGAATACTCTAAAATTCCCTGGACAGTCGTCCACCATGTTGACTGAAGCATTACCATGAGCAGGAAACATATTAGTTTTTACATTAGGCGCACGGTCCTCAAAGGACACCATCCCACTCTTCACAAGCTTTTGTACTTTATACTTCAACGGGTAACAATTCTCAATCTCGTGGCTAGGGGCTCCTTGGTGAAAGGCACAACAGAGTTCAGGTTTGAACCACCATGGAAGTGGCTCGGGAATTTGCGGAGGATTTCTAGGTTAAAGTAGATTCTTGAGAATCAAAGATGAATATAATTATGCATATGACATAGGAATAGGGTCAAAGGAGACCTTTTTCCTCTCAAAATTTTGTGGTTGATTATTGATGTTGTTATAGTTGGTTCTTTGTTGCGGTTGTTGTTGATGTTGTTATTGCTGAATCAGAATTGACTGATTGTTGGAGTTGTTGGGAAATACAGGAATTATAGATGAAACTTGATGTTGATGCTGACGTGGTTGAGAACTCCTTCTGACATGAGGCCTCCTCTGCCTCCCTATAGACACTGAATTGGTTTCCCCCTCATTCCTCTTGGAGAAATCACTCCCATACTTCTTACTAGACGGTATTTCTTCCCTAGGCAGACATCCTTCGCGAACTCCTTCTTCTAACCTCATCCCCATATTTACCATTTCGGTAAAGTCACTGGGGGCACTGGAAATCATACGTTCGTAGTAAAAGGAACTCATGGTCTTTAGGAAAATCTTTGTCATCTCTTTCTCTTCCAATGGAGGATTAATCTGGGCAGCAAGCTCCTTCCACCTCTGAGCATACTCTTTGAATGTCTCCTTATCCTTTTGAGACATAGACCTCAACTGGTCTCTTTCAGGCGCCATGTCACATTGTATTTGTACTGCTTAACAAAAGCTTCACCCAAATCGTTGAAAGTACGGACACTTGCACTGTCCATCACCATATACCATCTCAGAGCAGCATTAGTCAAACTGTATTGGAAGTAGTGTATCAATAACTGATCATTATCAATTTGAGTTGACATCTTTCTGGGGTACATAACAAGGTGACTTAGTGGACAAATATTTCCCTTATACTTTTCAAAGTCAGTGACTTTGAACTTCATCGGGATCTTCACATTCGGTACTAGGAAAGGTTCAGTAGCACTTTTCCCATATAAATCTTTTCCTCTCAACGTCTTTAACTCCTTTCGCAGCTCAAGGAACTGATCCTTCATCTCGTCCATCTTCTCATATACATCTGGGCCCTCAGATGGATCAGAGTGGTAAATAGTGTCCTTAACACGAGGCAAAGTGTGAACGACTCGAGGTGGCATAGACATGACCGGGCTAGAGGCCGACATAGAGGCAAAGGTGAGCGTGAACCCTTCAGGCATAAAGTTTGGTGGCATTCCCCAAGGGAATCTAGCAGGCATGGAAGGACCAGATTGGCTAGCAGCAATAGGAACTGTCGAGGTAGCCACCTCAAAAATAACAATCCTCTGGGGAGGAGTTGCAGGAGTTGGTGAAGACTGGCTCTGCGCGGTAAGAATAGACTCCATCATGGTAGTCAACCGTGCAATTTCATCCTTCAGTTCTCTATTCTCTTGCTCTAAATGTTCCATGATCTTGGGTTGATTAGCTCGAGTGTTGTATAGGTGACTCAACTTGGCGGAAGCACAAAAGAATAACCGATAAGACATCTGGCGGAAGAAAACCTGATATGCAAATGATGCATGAAATTCAATATTTTTGTTTGTTTTTAATTTCAAGGAACATATGAAGTTCTATTTGCAAATATATATTCAAATAATAACAATATCAGTTCGATTGGTCATAAAATCTCCTTTTATTTATAAAATTTGAAAGGATTACACTGAGTACAATTTCAGAAACCAAAGTACAAATACAAGAGAAAAGGAAACTAATCATCCTAAGGATCCCCTAGCAACAGTGTCAGATGATCTGGCTATGGGCGAGTTGATGGCTCAGCCATAACCAAAGATATAAGTCTTTCACAAGCATACGACATCTTCAACTCCAAAGCTCTATTCTTCACCCAAGTAGTGTAGGCTTCCAAAGCTACACAGTTGCGCGGACCAAGTTCGGATCTTCTACTTCAAATGTTGGGGATCTTTACCCTCTTGATAGAAAAAACCTTCTAACTGAGTGTTATTAGTTTTATCTTTCAAGGGGAATCCAAGTTGACAATGAGCTAAAGCAGGAGGTTGTAGTCGATTCCTCCTTGTGTACCAATGAGAGGCACATTAGAGAACTCACCACAACTGTCAATAATATCCAAGCTACTCAATACGGAGTCATACCCAACAATATCATTATTAGTGAGAGACATAAGTCTCTGAGACCACCTTAGACATTGCTTGTTCTCCAAGAAAGCAGGCGTTTGAGGCAAGTGCGAAATAAACCACTTGTACAGAAGAGGAACACAACACACAATAGTCCCACCACCTTTAGAATTTCTTAAATTCAAAGAGAATTACATATCACCCAACAGAGTAGGAACAGGATTCCCAATCAAGAAAATTCTAATGGCGTTAACATTAACAAAACCATCAATGTTAGGGAACAAAGCCAAACCATAGGTTCAAAAGCGTCCACACTACCAGCTTGAGCAAAGAGAGTGGCTTTTCCAATGAGGAACTCATAAGTCAAGCCAAACATTCCTCCTTTCTTTACCTAATGAGCCTCAATCTCAAACTTCTTTAAATGAATAGCTTTAGCTATGATATGAGATATGGGAATCTCCTTCAATCCACTAAACGGTACTTTGTTAGAAACGGGTATTCCCAAGAGATGGGCGTACTCCTCTAACATAGGCATAAGCTGATAATCGAGAAAGGTGAAGCAACAGTAGAGAGGATCATAGAACTGAACCAAAACACTTAGAAGTCCTTCAACCACATCAGCAGATAGCACAGACAAAAGATTCCCATGACGTTGCTTGAAGTCCAAGGGATCTAATACAAAGGATGATAACTTCCTTAGCTCTTTCAAATCAGGACATCTGAAACTGTAATTCTTAGTGTTCCTTCGTCCACAATCCATGGTCTGAAAATATTTGCAAATAAGACCTCATTTCCTTGAAATTTATTTTCTTTGATGAATGTCATGATGTGCATGAATGCATGAATGCAACAATCACAAACAAGGGTTCACACACAAGGCAAACACAAACAAAGGTCAAGGGATGGATCAAGTCATCATCAAGATCAATCATCCATTTTGGTGGATTATGGTTTTCACCTTATCAACACCCAAGTTCCAGTGATATTGACAAGACTTGATCAGATCAACCAAGAATCAAAGGGTTTGTTGTGAGTCACGAGCATGGAGTTGGGTTAAGGACCATCCCAAAGGAGTGTACTAAGGATAACAACCTATAAATCATGTTCTAGAAAGTTCCCAAAGTCTTAATCCCATCTATCGGATATTATAGGTTAGGATGACTGACTCATCAACCCATAATATTCTCAAGAGGAACTCTTCTGAGTGTAGTATCATGTAATAACTATTATCAGGTCTACACCTGAACAGTCTCTGCACTACGTCCTAAATAGACCAAGTTGGGTTAAATGTTCTACGATCCTCAGCTTCTCGGACCCCAAATCAGAGAAAGTAATGCCTATCCACAAATGACTTGTGTGACATTAGAAACTCCAAAAGGCTTTCCACTGAGTAGATGGATCTCAAGCCAACTTGTTAAGGACTACTCCAAATAAGTCGAACATGACTATACCATCCTCCTATCTTAATTGCACTCAAGTTCGGGTTAGAACTTATCTCACCACTCAGAGATCACCAAGCACAACAAACAGATCATATCACACAAACAAATATACAATCATCAAATATACAAATATATACACATATAATAAAGTAGGCTAAACCCACTGAGGAATACTCCCCAGTAGAGTCGCCACTTAATTTATGTAGCGGTAAATTCATGACCATCAAGCTATGGGTAAACTTAACGTCAATAAAACAGAGTCACCACCGTGCTTTTATTGTTTCCAAAGGAAAAGGGAAAAGTACGAACAAAGCCCAAAGATAAGAAGTTTTCAAATCAAAACTAATAAAATGCCAGAGATTACAGGTCAGGGGGTTGGTTACACAGAGGGAAGGTGTTATCACCCAAAGTGTCCCAGGTACTCCTAGGGAGCCCTTTTTTATGCATGTATGTGTTTTTGGTATAAATGATGTTTGAGAAAAATAGAGTGGGGGATGAGAAAAGAATTCATTGATTATATTTTTTTGCTTGGCAAGACCTTCGGACTTGTGCCTACGTACCAACATGATAATGAGGGATTAAAACCTCGTAGTTTGTGGTAACAATTTCAAAGTTGGTGAATTTCTTTTTAACAAAAGCTTAAGTGAAAGGAGGCACAAAGGGCCCAAAAGTTTGAATGAGTGTTAGTTCTTTTTGTCTTTTGAAATTTTAAGTCAATATGATTAGATTTATTTACAAATTTGATTTAAGAAAAAAAAGTTTAAAAATTCAATGACATAAGGCCAAAGTTTCTAATTTGAAACATGTCTAAGTTTGAAATCACGAGCGAATAATTTTTTTGAAAAGGGGGAGAGATTTTGAAATTTAAGAAGTGGTAGAAGATGAAGAGGCTAATCCTAAGCATAAATTTAAAAGTTAAGAGTTGAAAAGATCTGACCAATGGGGATGCAATCCAACAAACAAGAATGTCATATAGAACACCCATTTTCCCTTTGGACTTTGAATCAAGCAATTAGCAATATCAGACATCATGAAGATCAAGGCATCAAATAAAGATAGCCATATCCAAGCAAGCAAATCCGATAGCTAGCTGTCTTCTTTGTCTTCTCATGCATTAGATGAAATACTCCTTGATTAACTCAGAATAATGCCTCAGACACAAGATCAAACTAACAGTTGGCCTCAAGACAATGTAGCAGATAAGTTCAAATAGATCCCAATACTTGCATCAGATGAAAGCTCAAATCACAATAACTTGGTCTCAAAAAACGTTGGCATCAGCCAAGTCCTTTTGAATATGGAATGTTGCCTAATCCTAAGTCCAACATATCAAATCAAGCCCAACAGTCCACCAAATAGTTTTTAGGGTTTTTGTTGTTTATTAGGTATTTTAAGGTCCTAAGACCATAAACACAAACAAAATACATAGACAAATATATACAGTCACAATATATGGCTCAAATGAGCAAAGTGAAAATGGCATAAACATAAACAAGTTTAATGAAATGAAAATGACAATGAATGATGAATGACTAGAAATTAAATTTTTATAAAGTAAATGACTTGAAAGTAAAGCAATATTAACAATAGCTAGTGTTAGTCAAAATTAATTAGATGTTAGTGGAGTTTTTCTTTTTAATTGATTAAATTATTCTTTGGAGAACAATAGTTTTTTAGGATTTTTGTTTCTTATTATGTACATTAATGGCCAAAGACCACACAAGCAAACAAAATATACACAAACAAGATATATCACACAATATGGTCCAAGTGGACAAAATAAAAATGACATTAACATAAACAATTAGAATGGTATGAATAATGGCAAATGAATAGAGCTTAAAAATTAAAGTGCATTAAAAGTAAATGGCTTAAAATTAAATGTTAGTGGTTAATGAGTTAGAACTTAGTATTGTTTTGCTTTTGTTTTTTTTAAAGTCATTCTTTGGAGAACACTCAACCCACTTATCACAAGCATAGATCCTTGAACCAAGACATCTTCCATAGGAAGGAAAAAATGTGAAGTTTCCACATAATATCATGAAAGATGGGAGACTTACAATCCCACTTACTAGAATGCTATGCCTTTAGGGTCAAAGTTTAGCTCTATGTTAAGCAATCGTAATTGGACTTATGTAGAAATCACAACTATCTAAGGTCGGGCAATAAAAATTTAGGTGTTAATGCATGTTAGAGATTTGGTATAATGAACCAAACTCCTAAAATATACCACACACTAAAACAAAAAGATCAAAAGGGGTGGACCTATCTCATCCATGCTTGTATTGGTTCATCTGACACAAAGTCATTGATGAACTAATTCGCCTTAGGATATTGAGACTTCATTGGTCAATTAAAGGAATGGGAAAGAATGGGGATGAAGATGAAAGAGGAGGGGAATGAGAGAAACACAAATTGGTCATGGGAGAAATTTTATCAAATTTAAATCATCCATTCATTTTGGGAGATGAAATGTACATTTCATCAATCCCCTAAATCCAATAATTTTAATCCAACAAAATTCAAATCAACCTTGACCAAGGCCCAAACAAATAGTCAAACATCACAAGACCATAACAATAGCTCAAAATAATTTTTACACAATTAATCAATTAAAAATGAATTAAAATTCAATTTAAATTGGCCAAAACCTAAAACCTCTTCAAAACACCAAATAAATGGCCAAAAGATTTGTCCTAGGTCAAATAAGGTCAAAGGACCTTAGGCAAAAAATTTCATAATTTTTGAAAAGTCAGAAGTATTTTTAAACAATTAAAAATATGTACAAAAAAATTTAATTAATAAAAAATATCAAAATTAATCCAAAAAATAATTTTAATTCAGAAAATGAAAGAGAAAAATATTTAAAGATTTTTGGTGAAAGTCCCATATTTTTTGGATTAATAATGAAATTAATATAAATTAAACAAAATAAATGGATTAAACATAAAATCAGAAATTAAAAAGAAATTAAAAAGAAAACAAGGGCCATCAGATCTCCCTCATTAATTGAGGTGGCATATCTGATGGTCACACACACACGTTCCACCATGCTCTTTGGGCAATGCATTTTACGCGTGGTAATCACAATGAACACTTAAGATTAAAACATTTGAATCAGATCAGATGGCCTAGGCTTCGCCAACGCACCACCGGAGCCATAACTCCGGTCATCTTCTCTGGTCTGGTTCAAGATCAACTTCATGGAAAATGGAAAATGAATACACTAATTTGAAGAAAAAATGCTCAGGAGCACGAATCTGACCTCCATTTCTTCCAATTCCAAGTATATTGAAAGATACATGGATTTGAAATTTGAGGTTCAAGATATGAGTTGCTTCGATTTGACCTCAAAGCAACTCAATCTTGTTGCCTATATTGGTAGGACTTCAGCAAACCAAAAATCACAAAGAATAATGGAGAAATAAGAGAGAATCAAAGAGATGAATTTTCTGAAATTTCACCTTGGAGTTGCTTCAAATTCACTTGATCTTGATCTGGATTTGCTTGATTCCTCTTCCTCTTACTTGCAGTGATCAATTGAGATGAAAAGGGCAATGAATTCTTGGAGTTTGAACTTCCAAACAGAAGGTGAAGTTCAAGCTCCATTTTAATTGAAATCTTCAAGAATTCTATGGAATTGAGGGTTTGGGTTCTTCTGGGAAAGCTTGGGCAAGGTGTTGATGACGTTCTGAGCTAATTGCACTTGTATTTATAGCCAATTCATATGCTTTCCACACACTTTCTTTTTGAAAATTCAAAAATAGCAACTTTGCATCATGAGTTTTCATGGGCGTGTACAAAGCCCAAAGAATGATTGGAAAAGGTCCAAAATCATGCACAATTCATGCTGAAAGCAATGCATTAAACCATGCAATGTTGAAATGAATTTGAACATGATAATCTTCCAAATGGTACCATGTATTTCACCCATGCGCAAGTCCTTCAATATTGATCCAAATGAGATGATCTTGGACTTTTTGGAAAGGTGAGATCAAGTGGAACAAATTTCATGTTGAACACCTTTCTATTTGAAGCTTGGATTATCATTAATTTTGAGGTAGAAGTTTGGAAAATCAAACATATTTGAAAATTTTCTAAGTACCAAGTCATATGTTCACTTCTTCCACCTTGAATAACTTTTGCTATGGACTTCAAATGGAAAAAGTTCCTTCATCAAAGTTGTAATCTTTCAAACTTTTTCAATTTGGTCACAAATATGACCTCATTTTGATTTAGCATGAATGAGTTATGCATTTTAGAAGTTGAGTAAAATCACTTGTTCAATGGTAATGACCCAAAATGACCTATAATGTTTCCTCTTGGAACATGCATTTTAAAGTTGAATTTGAACTTCCTACAAACATGAAAGTTGAAAAGTACATATTGAATTTGACCATGGAGTTTTAATGTATTTCATATCATAAAAATTGAGCAAGTTATGGTCTTTAAAAGTTGACCTCGTAACTAGGGTTCAGACAAAATGACGTATATCTTTCACCATAAAAAATGAATTTCAAAGCAAAACTAGCTCTTGACTTCAACATGAAAGTTGTTTGAAATGTCATTATGAGTAACGTTTCTCTTGGAATAATTTTCATATCACAAAAATTATAGGAGATAGGGTCTAGGGAACCCCAGTTTTGATCAGTTGACTTTCTCTGGTCAACCACCATGAACCATCTTGCTAGCTTGACATTCTCTTGATTTTTGGGAACCATGGAGGATCATATATGTTTAAGATGATGTAATATGCAGTATCACTTGAGATATTTGATCAAGTGATGAAGAAACTTGCTGAGGAAGTCACACAAGATACCCAGATGCATTAGGGCTTCCAAGGCGAACAAGCTTCAAACTCTTGATGAATTCTTGATCAAAATGATATGTGAAGATCATGGGGATCCATAGATGATATTTGGAGCCATTTTGAACCACTTATTGATTGGTCTCCTTGCATTGAGGGTCTCAAACCCTAGATATGAGCTTGATGGAGCATAGGTGAGCATACACACTACCTACAAAAGAGTTAAACTATACATTGACATATTTTTGGTATTTTGGTTAGTAAATAATGAAAAAAAAATCATGATACAATCAAATGTGCTTGGTGATCTCTCCCAATGCAAACCCAATGAATGAGGGGTTAGGAGGATGCCAAGGTGTGATCCCAAAGCCAATGCATATGATGAGATAACATGAGGGAGTTTAGGGTCAAAATTGGGGTCTTACAATGCTTCAAATAGTAAGGAGCATATATTGATTACTCCAGGCTCACAATCTGTAAAGGATATATTTTCCCTTATTAAAGAGAATGTTGATCTAGAGCAAGTTGCTGACAAATCAAGGAGCATATATTTGATGTTGAAGATGGGAATATCCATGAACGTTTGTCTCTTCTTGAAACCACAGATTAAGTCCAAAACTGTCAACTTTTCTGAAGTTCAAACTATATCAGATGGATGTGCATATTGTGTATCTCAATAGATACTTAAATGAGGAAGTTGAAGAACTCTATTTTGCCAGCATATTGAAGAACATCATGGAAAATAATCTAAGTAACAACATTAATAATGAGGTTAAGAACTTTGTCAATGCTGATAAGGATGTTGGTATTATGACCAAGGATTGTCTTGATAGGTCTGATTTAAGCAATGAAGAGGTTACTAAGGATGCTGATCTTGGTAACATACATCTCCTTAATGAGGATACTGTGCTGAAGTATTTTTGTCAAATAAGGATAGCCCTTGGAAAGATACTTCTAAAAGAAGCCTTGATCTATGCATAAGATGTCTAGTTTACATAGGAAGTCATTATTAAAGACAATGATAAAATTCTCATGTGTGTTGTTGACGTGTTAGACAACATGGTGGAGCATGTTGTTCATCAGATACAGCTTGACCTAGAATTAAGCAAAACTCAGGATTTTGGATATCATCCTAATTTTCAAGAAAAGATAATGAAGGATGATACATGTGATATGGAAGGTGTATCATACATATTGAGTATCGTAACGGTAACTAATTCACCAACTTAGAAGAAGGAATAACTAGTAGTTCTTGGTTAGTATGAAGAATCTAGAATGCTTATATCAGAGATAGATACTGAAGCAAATGTGTTGGTGATGGTGTTCAACATTTAGAAAAGCCTGGTTGAGAGAATATGGGGACTATGGTTGTCAAAAGAAGTTTTGACATTTGAAGAAACGATTCAACTACTGAAGGAATTTTGTGTGACAGGCATGGAGAACCTCATGATAAGTTTTAATGGAGATGATGATAGTAATTGATGTATCTCTCTTGTTAACAACATAATATCTTAGGTCAACAAGGAGAAGATCATTGCTACTGAATACTCTACTGCCATGACCAGTGGTAAGCAGTTACACTAGATAAAGCAGATGTTGAAGAACTATGTGGCACAAGATGTCATGATATGTGTCTCTAACATTGTCACCATGTCATTAGATGTAGTTAAATTTGAAAAAGTGGTATGAATTTGTGAGAATCAATGGCAATAAATGGTAGGGAGTTATTCCACAAGAGAAAAACGTTTCTCTTCCCTAAGACCACTTTAGCACCAAATTTAAGGCAGGTTTTTTTTAGATCAGGTGTGGTATAATTGGGTTGTCATTACAAGCAAGAAAGACAAACGTCTCGATTTTCCCTACTATACATATATCTTTATTCACTTTAACATGAATCAAAATTCTGATGATTTGTCAGGTGGGAGCGCACCTATCAAACAAATTAGGTTCCCAAGGTTGTTACATATAAGATGGAGTCCTGGTTAAATAAGGCTAAGGGAGCTAGAGATGTTAGGAATAACATCACCATTGTTAAACCTTCGTGATGGAACATCCGACCCTAAGGAAGATAATGCTATCAAATATGCATCCTGATAAGATAAGGAGGATAGAGACTGCAATTGTATAGCTAATGGAATCAAGTGTCTCAAGTGATCCCGAGTCAGATGAAAACAACCTAAATTGGATTTTTATATAAGGAGTTGAAGTTTGGATATTTCTTGGTTCTAGCTTAGTGTTTTGGACCTTGTATCTCGTCGGTTTTATTCTGATTGATATAGGCTTTATAGACTCCTAATGTTGTAATCTTAAAATAAATCTAATGTTTGGATGTTGTTCTAGATGTTTACTCATGTCTTTGGCTGTGTATGCACTAACATACTAACCTTTGCATGACTAACTTCTAGACGCTAGTCTGAAGAACCAACCCTTTGCCAAATTATGAAAAAAGGGGGAGTAGTGGTGTTAGTGTTACTAAGAGCTGAAGTAACTAGGTGTTTTTTAGTACTAACCATCTCTGGTAAGTGCCAATGATGTCCTCCAAGCTGGAGCATCGAGAAAGTCTTCTGGCCCATGTATATGTGAAAAGAGATCTACATTAGTAATATTACTTGTACATCCTTATATCAACTACTAACTGATTGTGTGTGCGTGACTAAGTATCTGAGTGATTACACGATGATATATGTTAATTAGTAGGATTATATGATACTAACTATGAACGAACTAGATTCATGCATGACTAAGTCTGTGAGTGATTGCATGATTGTCTGTTTCATTTGGAGCAACTAAATGGATTATGTGAAAGCATTTGAGTGTTGATGCTTCTGTCTTTCCGCTACTAAAGCTTGACTCTGATAATTGGAAGATGGTTGTTTTTGTTGCTATTGCTGATTGTATTGTTTGAAGACTGTCACTTTTTCTGATGAAAGAAGTGCTATTTTATCTTGAAGAGTTATTTTGTCACAATTTGCCAAAGGGGGAGATTGTAGTTCTCAGTGGATTTGATCTTTGGATTGGTTGCATTTATCAAAAAAACAATACGGAAATGTGTCAAAGTATTCAAGATTGCTCTAGCTTGCTAAAATTGTATGAAGCTGCAGAAGGGACACATGTTGGGCACGATGCTCCAACACGTTGGTACGACATATGGATCTTGCTCAATAGGCACCAAAATATTGGGTTTTGGAGTATGTTCTACAGAAGAACTGTTAAAGATTTTTTTGTTATCGATTTAAAAATATGATTAAGTGATTTTTTTGGCAGTTGGATGAAGATTAATTTGGATTTAAATTTGAATTTAAATTAAAACAAATCATATTTTGTTGGAGATATTCAAGGAAAAAAGCAAATATCCAACAGATTTTGTATTACTTCTGGACGAAATTAAAGATACTATCCAAGGAGAAAAGCCATAATTATTATGATATATAATGAGCTAGGATTTATTTTTAGTCCTTATTATTGTTGTATGTACACATCTATGTTTCAGTAACTTGACATAGAAGGTTTGTCTAGAGTTGAGTGATAGTAATCAACATTCATTATTGAGTTGTAATCCCCTATCACGGTTTGTGTGGTATGGAAGAAAGTGGGTAGGTTCTCATGTTTAGGGGGAGTCCTAAATAGAAATTCATTGGATAGTCTTAGGAGGAGGCATTGAACAACATAAGATTTGTTGTTGCTTGTAATTCTAATTGTCCTAAGCAAGTAATAATGGATTTCCTTTCCTTTCTTGGATATTGGACTCATCCCCCCAAACATAGGTGTAGTGTCACTGAACTGGGTAAACAATTGATTATGTGCTTTATTGCTTTTCTGCTCCATCATCTAGTATTAGCTATTGTATTGTTTCTGGTGTATCTTGCCGAACCTATTAGTAGAGCATCACGTTCAACACCTGTTCCATGAGAAACAAATTTTCAAGCCTCCTATTGAGTGTGGCATGTGACAAAGAAGAAGAAACTTCCCACCCACTTAAGAAGAGAGAAACAAATTTCTACACAGTCTATATAGGTAATGATCCCAATGGTACAAATATATATCTCAAAACATACCTACAAAGATTAAATTGAAGATATGATGTCGATACCGAAGGCTTAAACCGCAATCCAATAAGTTATTTAATTCTTGAGGAGGACTATTTATTAAGAACCCCGTCAAAAAGTTGTAAGTTAGCCTAATATTTATATTGGAAACCTTCATTAATAAGACTGCATATTTTGAGTGACCGCCTTCATATTCTCTGGTAACCATTATGGGTCTCAAGTGAGGAGAATAAAACAAAGCCTCAGACTTTTTTTATTTATTTTGAAAAATGATTTTGATCATCTTCCATTGTCTTTACCTTTTCACCCCTTTGGTGAAGTATTGCATGTAGTATCATTCAAATATCTTTCTAAAACGACCAAGTATGAAGGATTTATAACTATAACAAAAAAGGATGCACTGCTTCCTTCCATTACATCAATTGTGAGGTGCATTATACATTACCCTTATAAAACTTGTCATCTTCATCTAAGTTGGGATCATATCCTCCACGTGTTTATCCAAATTCTTCAAAGTTTGAAGTGGCTTAAAATTAAGAACCTCTTCACTCTCAATAAAAGACTCGACTAAACATATTACCAATGATAGAAGCTTTGATTAAAAAATGTTTTCGTATGTTTTATCATATCTTGAGTGGGATTTTCAGAGAGTGGACCCTTAATTTCCTCATTATCGGCAAAGGTATCCCACCTAGTGTCTTATATGACTACATCTCCTTCAAATTTCCCATGATTTAATGGGAATAAGGTTGATGGTATCTTTGTCTTTCGTGATATTAATAAGGACTTTTTTGAACAAGATATCCAACTAGGGATGTCAATTTGACCCATCCCCAATGGACACCCGCAAAATTACCCAAAACAGATAGGATAAAAACCCGCAAAAATGGGTACGGACATGGACTCGGGTAATTACCCACGAAAATAAGCGGATAAGGATGCAGGTATGAGCACCTTGGTACCCACTCCGTCCCATACCCGCACAATATATATTTATGTATTTTCATTTATATTTGCATATTTTAATTTATATTATTATATAAAAATGTATGTCTATCAATTTTAAAAAGTATATCAATGTTAAACTATTACGTATTTAATATAAATGTTTGTTTATTTCAACAATAAATTGTTTGAATTTTTTTTAATATTTTTAAAGACATGAAATTATATGATATTTAATAATTGATCTATTTATTTTTAATAGGAATGCAGGTACAAATACGTGTATGAGTACTTACATACACATACGACACGAGTACATGTGCTAACTTTGGTGCCCAAGCGAATATAGACCCGGGTACGAGGATTTTTTAAAATTACGGATATAGGGATGAATACTATAATACCCTATCCAAATCCTTCCCATTATCATCCCTATATCCAACGCTTAGTATTCATAAAATCTAGGGTATTAATTAAATTCATCATCACTTATATTTAGGAGATCAACCAAAGCTTCCATATTCTTAAGTCCAACTTTCTCTTTTATCATTTTCAAATGTTGTGAATCATTCACAACTACGTCCCACCGTTAAAGGTTATAATCTAATATGTCAAACACATATTCATTAGAGGATTCTTATGCTTCAAGTGATTACATGACTTGACAATTTACATTGTCATTTTTCTTTGTTTTCCCTTGGGGATAAATATTGTGATCATCTAACAAACGAATCTTGTTAAACTTAAGTAGATAATAAAGCATATGGTAAAATTTATTTATGTTAAAGGCATATTGGTACTTGCTTTCAACAACTTAGCAACTTATTCCATATGGGAGGCCTTAAGGAAGGATAAGAGTATTTCATATATCCTCCTGACTCTTCCATTTTTCCCGTTAAAAGTAGTAAATATAAAGAGTTGTATTGTATTGTCTAGCCTTGGTTGCCGTTAAATGAGCCACACATTACCTAGAGGTTCTAAAAACCTTTTTGAAATTAAGATTTTGGTGAAGTATTACCCTATTTATTCTCTTGGTTAATCTCAAAATTATTTCAAACAGGAGTTCATGGTACTCATTGTGTTATACTAGTAAAGTGGATTTGTGATTCACGTCTATTCACAAACATACCACCAACTGATTTTTGTAGAGCTAAATCGATCGGGGTTGGAATTGGTACAACATATTTTGGTAAATGTGCAGTTATATTAGATCTCACACACGGGAAATAAACTAATTCATTACAAGAAATTGGAGGTTTGAATAAATTAAATTATTTTAGAATGTTTTAATTGAAGTTTAAGTCAATCATAAATACTAGAAATAGTAGAAGGTAAAGATATTATGAAAGAGAGAATAACACAAATTTTATCTTAGCTCACTTTTTTAACTCAAAGCTATGTGCATTTCTTTGATACCGGGAGATTTTCATTATGATAAAATTGATTACAAAGATCATTAACATATTTCATGATCTAACAAACCTATATATTACTCTTCTCAAATAAAAAAACTGATTCCGGTTTGATCTCTTTATCTTCTCAAAGAATTTATCTATTACTTAGCTATTTGAGTATTACAACTAGGTAAATGAATATATGGTATTTCAGTATGATCTCTTTGTCTTCTCAAAGAATCTATCTATTACTTAGCTCTTTGAGTATTACAACTAGATAAATGAATATATGGTATGGTCTTTACACAATATCACTAAATAAAGGATATAAAATACTATTGATACAAATACATGTGTATTATATATAAATAGAAATTCTATTACTAAGAAATCACTTTCTTGTTTCTTTTCTGACTTTCAGTAGAGCTTTTTCTCTATATGATCTTCCTTTAAAGTTCTTATTTCTTCTCAAATTGATTCTATTAAAGTTTATTCACATAAATGATTCAACATTCTATGTGGGATGTTTGATAAATAAATAGTGAGAAGTTGATACTTTATATCATTTCCTTTTAAATGAGCATTGTATATCTTCTTCTTCAAGTTAAAGAGTCATTGAGATGTATTACTAGTGCAGTAGTCGATTTGGTGTCTATAGCACTCATAGTAGGCCTTGTCCCACACAACATCGTATTTTTTTTATGCAAATTTTGTACCATTTATATTTTTTGTACTAGATATTGTTTTTCCATTTCTTATTTTGAACGTTTGAGAGGGAGAAAACTCAATTTATTCTTAATGAACATATGTTTTGGTGATGGTTTTCAATAACAGAAAATTAAAAGAGATAAGGTAAAGAGAAAGACACTAGAGATTTATACAGATTCGTCCTAATAACTTGATTTACTCATGTCTTCAAGAATTCTTCTTAAGAGTATCCACTAACTTTAGAGTTGTCAATAGGATGCCAAACAAAATGATTTTACAAGGATATGAAGTTTAATGGTTAACTTCCAACCAAACAACGAAGAGAATTTAGAGTGACGATCCTCCAACCCAAACAAAGATTCCACATGATCTGCAACTAAGATGGAGCTTTACACTAGCTATCTTCCAAGCAGAGATGGAGTTTTATATTGGATATCCTTCAAACAGACCAAGGTTAAACCTTTTGATGGAATCCGACCCTAAGAAGTTAATGCTCTTAAATATGCATCCTGATAAGATAAGGAGGATAGAAGCTGCAATTGTAGAGCCAATGGAATAAAGCGTCTCAAATGATCCTTAGTCAGATGAAAACAACCTAAATTGGATTTTGAAATAAGGAGTTGAAGTTTGGAGATTTATTGGTTCTAACTTAGTTGTTTTGGCCCTTGTATCTCGCTAGTTTTGTTCTGATTTTTAAAGCCTTTATAGCCTCCTAATGTTGTGATCTTAAAATAGATCTAATGTTTGGATGTTATTCTAGATGTTTACTCATGTCTTTGGTTGTGTATGCGCTAACATATTAACCTTTGCATGACTAACTTAGTGAATTTTGGGATTTTCCAGCTCCTAAAAAAACGGGGATATATAGTTTGGCCTATAGAGGCGTTCGACGACGTTGGTGATATTATCATGTACCCCCATGTTATTTTGTCGGGCTTGTTCAGGACTTGGTCGAGATCTTGATTGCGCTGCACTAGGATCATGTCGAGGCCTTCTGGCCTTTGATCATTTTCGATTAATCCTATTTTCCAGAGGTGGTTCACCCCCTTGGGAATGTTAGGCATTGGAATGTTAGGAACTTGAATCCGACCTCTCTTTGGGTTCAGGAAAAGCACAACATTCTCAAAAATAGGTTAACTAGACAACACTGCACTTTTGCATGCAACAACATGATGTCCAAGCTCTATAAAGTTGGAATATCCAAGAGAAACAGATATTTCTCCCTCAGTTGTTTCATTCCCAACCTGCAAATGGAAAACAAAACAAACATCGACAATGTTCTCACACACATGTCGCATACTAAGGAAAAAACATAATTAAACAACTTGGCCGGACGGACCGACCTGCTCTGATACCACTAATGTAACACCCTAAACCCCACACATAATTTATCACGTAAATTAGATATAAAATAAAACCACGTAGGGTGTCACACAACCATAACACACATGACCTGCTCCGTAACATGGGTTTCAACAATAAATTTCAATACACACATTTGTAATAAGGATGTTTACACGACATCCCACTTATCTGAATCATACCTGGGACGCTTACATGACATCCTTCTCATCTGATCAGTATTGTATATTCACAAAATAAGACATTCATAACTTGTCACTGCATGCTCACTTCCATTTTAAAGTATCATCGCAGCGGAATTATCATCACAATTATGGAAGATAAAGCAAGTAATAACATCTAGTCTCAACTTCACTTGTAATGACAAAATAAGAGAGTTGTAATCAATCAACTCAACATCTTAAGAATTCTTAACAACAAAATTAGTCTTATGACTTCAACATAATCATACATAAGGAATAAAATAAGCGTTTAACCCAACCCGATGTTACATGATCAGAGCAAGATACCACTAGTAAAAGCGACAAAATAAAGAAGTAATCCAAGAACTACCTTCCACTTACTTTAACAACACTACTCTTGAGTATCTGCACGATGCCTATGTAAAGGCAAGATTCAAACAAAAGGGGTGAGAATTCATTTCAATAGTAACGATATAGAATGAAGAATAGAGTACAACATCTACACAATCATGCACAACAATATATCACATTCTTACATCCAAATCATAATCAACATCATACACGAAAAATATCTCAATTATCATCAACATCATACAAAATCATATCTCAATTATCATTAACATCATATGCAACAACATCTCATCCAACAACACATCAATAACAACCAATACAAATGCAACACTTATGCAATATACTCAACACCGACTCGACAAGCATGTGGTACCAAATATGAACACTCAGGTTCATCTCACTCCAGGAGCACACCAAAATCGCTACCATCAGCATAGGTAATGCTTCACTAATCCCCAATAATAGGAATTAGCTACTCGCACTCGATCCATCACAATGGGATCGAGGCTCACCAAATTCGTTACCATCAACCTAGGTAACATTTCACTAATCCCTCATAATAATCATTATCTACTCGCACCCGATCCATCATCATAGCATCGAGGCTCATCAATATTGGACCAAAGCCCATACACCAAGATGCATGACTCTCAAATAACATGCATTAACACAACAAGGTTCACCTAAAGGATCCCCACACAATATTCATCATTTATGCATCACATCATTCATCATGCAACAACCAATTCATGTTACCATGTGAATAATATCAACAAACATAATCAACTCGTCAACATCTTAACATCATCGACATAACAACATAATTATCACACCACGATATTACAACAATGCATTGATTCATCAACCAAACGTATAAACCAATACATTTATTAACATAGTAGGCATGTTAATATTATTAAAACATCTCAACAATCACTACCATGTTATAAGTATGAGCATTAACTTTCTAACGTGTCAAATGGCGTTAAAATCGGACTAACGGAATAAAAGTTATGACCAAAATCATCAGGATATGTCAACAATTCATTAACCGAAAGTATGAACAAAACTTCCCCAACACATTAGGCATAGCAATCATACTTAAACAATTCACTTATCACCATCACATTATATCTATGAGAGTCATCTTTCTAATACTTCAAACCCGAATCCAAAATGATTTCGAACACAATTTTCATCTTCTTCAACCCCAAAAACTTCCATGAAATAATCATAAAAATTATTTTAATCCTGAAACAAAGTTATAGCCCTCTATTTTAGATATCAAATGCTTCAAACGGTACTCGATTTGGACTTACGGATCAAAAGGTATGGCCAAAACGATTTTGACCGAAAAACACAAAAAAAGGCTCCCGCGCTGAGCGCGATCGTGACGGACATAATGCAAAATTTTCTGTGTTTTTCATCATTGGAGGCCTTCCAGACCTCCGATTTCGATTTCGTAAAAATCCAAACACTCAGAAAATTACAACTCATGTAATACTCTAATTATATAAAGTTAATTTACAATTTTAACATAATTAAATCATTTAATCACAATTTTAAGATTATGCCCAAAACCTTTGAAATTGCAACAATGGTGGATATATGTTCAATCATAAAAACAGAAAAACGCAGGGAGGTGCTACTAGGAATCTGGATGTTTACTAGATCTGGCCAAATTAGGCCCACTAACAACAGGTCCAACACCAAAATTTCACCTAGAGCTACCACTATATTCCCCTCCTCGCGCTCTATTTGAATCTTCGCTCAATTTCACAAGAATGGCATGCCACACTCCTAACTGAAGTTATTCAATCCAAGAACCCTAATGTGTAAACCTCAAATTAAATTCTAACCTTAATGATTCAAAGCCTCGGGGATGAGGGCTTTGAATCCTCTCTTCACTCTCTACATGTTGGTGACGAAGGAATGGGAAAATGCAAAGATTTCAAACGTACCTTGCCGGAGAAGACGATTTGTCGATGGTGAGCTTCCAGTTAAGTGGTTCTAAACCTTTCTCTTTTGCCTTGGATTTTGAATTCTCCTTCTTCTTCTTCTTCTTCTTCTTCTTGAAATTGAGAGTAAACAAGTGGAGAGAGGTGTGTTTTCTATGCGGTCTAGCTCAAGCAAATTGAAGCTTCAATGTGAAGCTTCAATGGCTTATGGAAGAAGAGCTCTGAGTGAGGGAGTGAGGGATTATGAAGAGTGAATTTGAGAGATTGCAATGAGTTTAGAGTGATGAAGCCAGGGGTGATGAAATGGAGGTGTCAATTTATAGATGGTAGGTTTAGAGGTGATGTGGTTCGGAATTAGTTATGATTAGGTTAGGATCCATCTTAGGATTCAGTTTGAATGAACTCAATGAGTTCAGTTTGTTAACTCACTAAGTTAGTAGTTAGCTAGTTCAGATCACTTGGTTATTTCTTAATGCTAGTGACTTTGGTTCTCATTTCAAGTTGACTGGCTACTGCAGGTGATTTAAGTGGAACTGGGCTTGAACATTGAGTCACGACCTGCTGAATTGGTTTCCCCTCTTAAACACAAGCTTGGTTAGTAAAATGATTTTTTTGTGAATGAGTTTGGGAAGGGTTATGTACTGGTTGTGGTTGGTGCAGGTTACCTGTTTTGGTTGATGCAGGAAAGTGAGGTCCTTCATGCCATAAATTTTCTTGCACGTGAATGCATTATCCTTGGTCTGTTATGCCCTACAAAAAGGTCTGCACCATTGCTTATCCTTTTTGTCTTGGTGCATCCTATTGATTATGAACATGAGGCTCAATGGTTGGATACTATCCATCATTTTGCAGGCTTAACATTGTTGGAAAGTTGTTGTTGGACTATCATGGCAGGTCTGATGTATGAACTGAAGTGAATCCATGTTATGGCTTTGTTAGATGGTTTTTCTGTTGGTTCTACTTCATTGTAACAGGCTCATGACTTGGTCATTAGAGGGTTTGATGCAGGTTGCATACTATGGTTCTTGGTTGGCATGTTCAATGATCCATATTGATGCAAGGTCAGGTTTGCAGGACATGGTAAGTTGTTTGTTGCATTGGCTTGATTTTTTTGGCAGCTTGGTTTATGACACTGTATTGGTTTGATAGCAGGTATATTGCAGGGAGCTAGTTGCACTAGTTTAAGGCATGCTTCAAGTGTGTGGCTTATGGTTCACAGTTGGCAGGTGAATCCTTGCATTGAAGAATGATTTGGGGACCTGTTTCAATGCCATTCTGACTTGGTTTTGCAGGGTGTGTGAGGTTTGCATTTGGCCTTGTGTTGGTTCTGCAATGTTGCTGCAGTAACCTTTGCTCATGTTCTTGTTTTGTAGTAGGTCTGCAACATTGCTATGCAACCTTGATACGCACGATTTGTTAGGAACACTCGTCATGTTTGTATCTTTTATATACTGTTTTTTTTATAATGCAGAGTGGTAGCATAGATTTATGATGATTGGTTTGTGCATTGCAGGGAACCTGTTGCTGGACTCGATTTGTTCACTTATTATGCTGCTACATGATGATGCTTGTGTATTGGTGTTTTTTGCCGTGAGCTATGTTGCAACCTCCTGCCAGACTATGATTGGATGAGATTGTGGCTGCAAGCTCACTGTTGCAGGTGTTGTACTTCAAATTGATCCAAGAAGGGCATTGCAATCTGGTGCTCATGTTGCAGAATAAGTGATGGATCCTAACAAATTGATGTGGTGCTGCTACAAGTCTACTGCAAGATTTGGTACAGGCTAGGCATGTTGGCATGTTCAAAGGCAGGTGGTTATGATGTCTTGGCAATGTTGATATTTCCTGCTAGTTGTTCTTGATTTTGTTACCTTGTTAGTGAATTGATATGCTTGACAGTTTGTTAGCATGTTCCATGACAGGTTCAAGGCTGGACTGGTGTGATGGAGAATTATGGTGCATCATTGTCCAGCTTTTATTTGAGAATATGCCAGTTGATTTTTGTAGGCTGCTACAGGATGATGACAGGATGCAAGTGTAAGGTGTGCCATGGTGAGTTCAAAGCCAACATTCAAGTGCATTGTTTTGTCCATTTGGTCAGTTTATGTGTAGTATTTGATTGTGTGATTATGATGTTTGGTTATGGTGTATGCAGGACCATGTTTATCAAGGTAGAGTTGTGGTTGGCAAGGCAAAAATGACCAAGTCATGGCATGGTATGCATGATTTTTAAAATGGGCCAAGTTACTTGGAAATTAAGAAATAAGGCAAAAGCACATCAACATGACCTTTAGATGATGAATCAAGGCAAAGTGGGCTAGATTAGTTCTTAGGTGGTCAAAAAGGGTGGGTTATCTTTGGTCAAAGTTGACCAAAAAGTCAACTATTGACCAAAGTCAACACTTGGTCAAAGATTGTATTTTTCCATGTAATGATTAATGTAGTGGATTGTAATGGTTTAAATGGATTGAAAGTGGTTTGGAAATGGTTCGGAATGAATGTGATTGAATCTTGAATGCATATGATTGAAATGAACCATGAATATGACTTTGGATGAACATGAATGACTTGAATAAACCAATAACATGAATCAACTTGAATTGCATAAATAATGATAAACATGAATCGAAAATCCATGAACCGAACACTAAACATTGAAAATGTCATGAAGTGGACTTGGATGGACTTAACCAGATGAAACCAAACAAATCAAGGGCTAGGCACTTGAAATGTAGAAAATGAAATGCCATGGGATATAATCAAAGGATGGAAGTTTATAGGACGGAAGACTTGGGCTAGGACCAATGGCCTTAAGCACAGATGAATAGAACCAAACCAAAATCAACATGAGTGAACCAAATACAAGAGGTTATGAGGGGCAATGACCAAGCAAGAGTTTCAAACACACAATGGGTGATGAATTGGGAGGAACTAGGGTTTGAAGACCATCTAGATGAAGAGTCAAGTTATAAGATACCTTTGGACCAAATCCTCCTTGATTAGGGTTATCTGAGGCATGCCCTTCAACTAAGGTCTTTGAATCAATCAAGATGCTTCACAAACAAATCCTCAATGGATGAACCTTCCCAAGATAAAGCCCATAGGAACTATACAAAGCTTCATGACCATATCATCAAGCATTATGGTTAGAAAGCCTTGAGGATTGCCTAGATACCCCCTTGTTGAATCCATACATCCATCATCAAGAAATTAGGGTTTTGAAGGCCCCCTAGCTTTGGTGCAAGTCCAAGCCACACCTTTGAAGTTATTACACATGTAAACCTTAGCTCCACAAGCCAAGAATATTGAATCTATGGTGATCCCTGAATGGAATGAATGATGCTTATGCATGAGTTATTAATGTATGCAACTGATCCCCAAGTCAAGTGGTTGGATGGAGATATGAAAAAATGGGGGGGTAAATTTTGGGGTACAACAGCTGCCCCTATTTAATCTTCTTGAACCTGAATACATGAATTGCGGAAGCTTTTCAGGTGGAAGAGGATTAAATATCAACGTATCCAAAATTTGCTTGAACGGGTGGTCACATTGTTGACACTGGTTTTTGATATTTATGTGGGGTGTCATGGTGGAGAGTATGATATGCACGGTGCATGATGTATGCTTTATTTTCATGATGTGTGCATGCTTGTTAGATGTATGTCATTTGTGTGGGATATGAGTCTTTATTATGATGGGAACTCCGACTCATCATCGAAGATTGGAAGGTGAACGTCGTGAGAGATCCAGATGTTAACACTGCTATTAAGGAATCATCTACCTGCTGGAGAATACTGAGACATAAAAATCAACGGGGCAGTCGATTGGATGTCACAGGTGTTCAAGAAAACCCAGTTTTTGAGCTACCGGTCATCTTTTAAGTTCGTCGGGATTTCACAGTAATGCATAAAGTCTCCTTTTATTGTAGCTTTTATTATTCTCTGAAATTTTAAGGCATTATGTGAATAAGATAAATTAGTTATTTTGCATACAAAATACGGAAGGAGAAAGATACTTGATGAAATGAACTGAATTTTATTGATATGAAACTGTACATATGATGTGTACAAAGATGCAGACACCTTTGATGAGGATGTTTCAAAAATTGAAAAATAAATGAAATGGCAATGGGAAATATTTTGTATATTTTTTTCATTGATTACAACATTGTCCTTAGTCTACTGCAGAATCTGAATCCCGAGACCTTGCTTTGACTGACAATGATTGGATTGATCTTTGACCATCTAATATCTAGCTTGTAGCATAATGGGCTCGAAGATCATAGTCAATGCCTTTATCCCTAACTTTTGTCTGGACATTTTTTCGTCCACCGGGATGCTCCTTTTTGCCTAAGTCTCCCTTTCGGGTTTTCGACTTAGCGAGCTTTTACATTTGGTCCATAACTTTTGCATGGACAATTCATCTTTTGGTCCATTGGGATAGCCATTTTTGCCTAGATCAATCTTGTGAAGATTAATCTAGTAGGCTTTCGTCATTTCTTTTTAGGCATAATATTTTTTGACTATGTCTGTATTCACTGGCGAGGACAGGTCTTCCCTATCCATTGTTGTGAGGATTACGGACCCACCTAAGAAGGCCTTCTTGATGATAAAAGGTCCCTCATAGTTGGGAGTCCATTTGCCTCGTGGGTCTGAGTGAATGGCAGAATACCTTTTGAGCACAAGTTCCCCTGCGCGGTACTTACGAGGAAGAACTTTCTTATCAAAAGGTCGTTTGAGGCGTCTTTGGCACAACTGACCATGACAAACGGTCGTAAAATGCTTTTCTTCTATCATATTCAGCTGGTCATACCGTGATTGAACCCATTCAGCTTCATCAAGGTCGACCTCCATGATGACTCTGGGTGAAGGGATCTCGACTTCAATTGGTGAGACAACCTCCATCCCATATACCAACGAGTATGGAGTTGCCCCAGTGGATATGCGGACTGAGGTTCTATAACCATGTAGAGAAAATGGTAACATCTCATGCCAATCCTTATATGTCTTGACCATTTTCTGGACGATCCTTTTGATGTTCTTGTTAGCTGCTTCTACCATGCCATTCATATTGGGCCGGTATGGTGAAGAGTTATGGTGCTCGATCTTAAATTCTTCGCACAACTCCTTCATCATGTTGTTGTTGAGATTACTGGCATTGTCAACGATGATCTCTCTAGGTATCCCATAACGGCAGATTATCTCTTTCTTGATAAACCGGGTGACCACCTGTCGAGTGACGTTGGCATACGAAGCAGCTTCGACCCATTTCGTGAAGTAGTCGATGGCGACCAGGATGAATCGATGACCGTTGGAAGCTTTAGGCTTTATCATCCCAATCATATCAATACCCCACATAGAAAAAGGCCATGGAGAGGTCAAAACATTCAATGGAGTCGGTGGCACAAAGATCTTGTCGCCATATATCTGACATTTGTGACATCTTCTAACAAAGTTGTAATAGTCAACCTCTATTGTCGTCTAGTAGTACCCATCCCGAAGAATCTTCTTAGCCATAACAAGGCCTTTTGCATGTACACCATCACATCCTTCATGTATGGATTTTATGATCGTACTAGCTTCGTGTCTATCCACACATCTGAGCAGTACAGAATCATAATTTCGCTTGTATAACACATCACCGTTTAGGAAGAATTTGGAAGAGAGTCTTCTCAGAGCCTTCTTATCAGTAATTGATATACCCTCGGGATATTGGCGTTTCTCCAGAAATGTCTTTATGTCATAGAACCAAGGCTTATCATCAGGGTCGGCCTCAATTGCTAGACAATGTGATGGTTCATCTAACTGGTCAATATGGATAGCTGGTGTTTCATTCTTCCATTTGACTTTGAACATAGATGCTAACGTGGCTAGAGCATCTGCTAACTGATTTTCTTCCTTAGGAATATGATGAAAAGAGATTTCATCAAAGTAGGGTACCCATTTTCTGATATGCTCCTTGTAAGGTATCAACTTGCTATCCCGAGTCTTCCAATCACCTTTTACTTGACTTATTACCATAGCTGAATCACTGTATACCTCAAGAATCTTGATCCTTAAGTTGATGGCTGCTTCCAAACCGTAGATACATGCTTCATATTCTGCCATATTGTTGGTGCGATCGAAACATAATCTAGCGGTTAATGGAAGGTGGGAACCAATCGAAGAAGTGATAACAACACCTATGCCATGTCCTCGAGCATTGGAAGCACCGTCAAACACGAGCGTCCATCGCGATCTTGGTTTGGGGCCTTCCTTGGGTCACATACTGAATATTAAACCTATTGTTAGTGAAGTCTATGATAAACATAATGTCTTCGTCTGGAAAGTCAAACCTAACCGGCTGATAACCTTCGGCAGGTAGATGAGCAAGGTAATCAGACATGACACTCCCCTTTATCGCTTTCTGGGTCACATACTGAATATCATACTCGATCAACAACATTTTCCACCAGGAAATTCTACCAGTAACAGCAGGCTTTTCGAAGATATACTTTATCGGATCCATTTTGGATATCAATAAAGTGGTATGACAAATCATATATTGTCTCAAGCGTCGAGCAACCTAAGTCAAAGCACAACAAGTTTTCTCTAAAAGTGAGTATCTGGTCTCACATTTAGTGAATTTATTGCTGAGATAGTAAATAGCATGTTCCTTCTTGCCTGTGTCGTCATGTTGGCCCAAAATGCAACCCATAGATTCATCGAGTACTGTGAGGTACATAATGAGAGGCCTACCAAGAAGCGGCGGTATCAGGATTGGTGGTTCTTGAAAGTACGTTTTTATTTTGTCGGATGTCGCTTGGCAGTCGTCATTCCACATAATCAATTGATTCTTTCTCAATAGTTTGAATATCGGTTCGTAGGTAGCCATTAAGTGTGATATGAATCTGGAGATGTAATTGAGTCGACCAAAAAAACCTCAAACTTCTTTTTCTGTTTGGGGAGATGACATTTCTTGGATGGATCGAACTTTGTCGAGATCAACCTCAATACCCTTCTAACTGACTATAAAACCCAAGAGTTTGCCGGATCGGATCCCAAAAGTGCATTTAGCTGGATTCAGACGCAACTTAAACTTTCGGAATCTGACAAACAATTTCCTCAGGTTCACCAAGTGATCTTCCCCAGTTCTGGATTTTGAAATCATGTCATCCACGTAAACCTCAATCTCTTCATGAATCATATCATGAAAGAGGGTTACCATGGCACGTTGATATTTTGCCCCTGCATTCTTCAAGACGAACGACATTACTTTGTAGTAGTAAGTTCCCCAAGGTGTGATGAAAGTTGTCTTCTTTATATCTTATGGCAACATATTTATCTAATTATACCCAGAGAACCCATCCATGAAAGAAAGGACGGAAAAATGCGTTGTATTATCGACCAAAACATCAATATGAGGCAAAGGGAAATCATCCTTCGGACTCGCTCTATTGAGGTCTCGGTAGTCTACACACATTCTGACTTTACCATCTTTCTTCGAAACTGGAACGATGTTAGCAACCCACTGCGGATATTCAGAAATGGTCAAAAAGCCAGCATCAAACTAGTTTTTAACCTCTTCTTTGATCTTTAGTTCCATGTCGGGTCTAGTCCTTCTGAGCTTTTTCTTGACGGGAGGACATTCAGATTTGAGTGGCAAGTGATGTTCAACAATGCTGGTGTCTAACCCTGGCATATCTTGATACGACCAAGCGAAGATGTCAACATACTCGTGCAATAACTCTACCAACTCGGAGTGTACATGCTTGGCAAGAGATGCCCCAACTTTTACTTCTTTTTTATCAGTTTCAGAACCAAAATTGATGACATCTACTGGTTCTTTGTATGGATGAATCTCTTTTTCTTCGTGCTTAAGGAGTCTGTAGTGGGGTATTCGTTACCATTAGAGATATTGACTAAATCTAAGGTAAACCATACAAGCCGAGTCGCCACCGCACTTCTATTTATCCAAAGGAATGGTTAGAAAGTGAACAAAAACCTAAAAGTTTTATCGAATCAAAAACTAGTAAAAATGTCAGAGATCGGGGTAAGGGGGTTGGTTATGCAATGGGAAGGTTTTAAGCACCCAAAACATCCTAGGTACTCCTAGGGAGCTCTTTTCACATTTGTTGTAAGGTTGGTATTTTGTGAAAATTTGTTTGTGCAAACATGATTGAAGAGATGAGAAAAGAATATACAGGTTATTTACATTTTGTGTTTGGATGGATAAACCCATTGCCTACGTACCATCTTAAAAAAGATTAGGATCAAAACCTCGTAGTTCGGGGTAAAAATCTCAAAATGAGTTGGTGAATTGATTGGTCCAAAAGCCTTAAGGTCTTTTGTTATCCAAGGGAGAAAACTCAACCTAAAACCACAAATCCACCATGTGAGGATAGCTTCAACATGTTAGTGAGGGGTTAACCCTATAATAAGCATGGAAGACTCATTGTCCATCACTAAGGATATAGGTGAGTATTATATCTACCTCAAGGATAACTCAAACCTAATAGCTAAAGGTTATGAAAAATTTGGATTAAGAAAGTGGCCATTGAAACTACAAAAAGCATTTGAATGGGTTATATTTACCAATGAAAAGTATGTACAAAATATGGTCAAAGTTGTCTTAGAAGTTCAATTCAAAATAAGTGTTATGAAAAGAAAGTTTGAAAATCAAAAGCATAAGGCTTAGGTTTCTAATGTTTGAAAACAAATGTTAAATGTTTGCACAAAAGTTTTGGCTTGGGTTAGAGTGGAGGGAAGAAGAAGAATGGCTAAAGTCCTAATCATACAAGAGATAAGGGATAAGAAACAAGACCACAAATGGAGTTCCTCTCTTGAGATCATATTGATGATCCAAGTAGTACCCATCCTTTAGAATATGCAAGCAAAATAAGTAATAAGGTCAAGCAATCAACATAATCAAACAAGCTCCTTAGAAGATCCCCAATGTCTCTTGTATCTTTCACTTTGGATGAACATGGCAATGGTTCTTCAAGTTGAGTTCTCATAGGATCCCCTAGCACAAAAGCACACACACATCAAAGAGTCTTATGAAGCAAATCAAGAATGGACAAGAGTGAGTTTTGAGGTTTGGTCATTCTAATCCATCTTCAACATTAGGGTCCTTTTACTCCAATTTGCATAGGGAATGTCCTAGAAACTAAGTCCATTTGTCCATTTCTTTGCATTTGGTCCACAACAATCAAAAGCAAAACACAAGCACAATGATATATACACAATTATGTGCTCAAGTGAGCAAAAGGCAAATTGCATTAACATAAACATGTGCTCAAGTGAGCAAAGGGGGAAAAGCAAATGAATAATATGTACAAGAATAGTAAATTGCATAAATGTAAAGAGCAAGAATTAAATGTTAATGGTTAATGGTTAATGTTAGTAGTTAGTGTGCCATAAGGCAAATTTAGCGCTATGTTAAGCAATCGTAATTGGACTTATGTAGAAGTCACAACTATCTGAGGTCGGTCAATAACAATGTAGGCAATAACACAAGTTAGAGGTCTTTATTAGTGAATCAAACTCCAAGAACTTGCCATGCCAAAAAGAAAATAGAAATGATCTTGTATTGATTTAGGTTCTTTGCATGATTTAGGAAGCAATTTATCCTTAATGCAAAGTCATTCACTTGATCTATGATCAAGATGAATTAGATTTGAATCAAGGAAGATTAAACTTCCATAATCAATGTTAACCACCAATCTTTAACTCATTGATCAAAAAAGAAAAATAAGAAGGAGAAGAAGAAGATGAAGAATTAAAGTGCATTAAATGAAATGGAATGAGATAATCAACAAGCTATGACCAAAGATAGAGAAGATCAAGGTCAAACAATAGAAAACAGAGGTAAAATGAGAATTAGAAGTCAAGAAACAAATAAAAATATTTTTGGCATTTTTAATATTTAAAATAAAACTTGAATTAAAATAATAAAGAAAGGTCAAACTTCAAATTCACTTCAAATCAACTTTGAAAAGTCCAAGTGAATTATCCCAAGTTCAACAAGGTCAAACAAAGTTTGACAAAAAAATTCAGCATTTTTAAGAGTCAGAAACTATTTTTAATCAATTAAAAATGCATAAAAATAACCTAATTGAACTAAAATCTCAAATAAATCTCAAATCAATTAATAAATTGATGAGAATATTTTTCATAGATCCATCATCATTCAAAGAGGTTGAGAAAATATTTTTGTATTTTTTGGATATCAAAAACTATTTAAAATGAATTAAAAATAACCAGAAAAGAGAAAATTAATAAAAAATAGCAAATGATAAAATAAAAAATATTAAAAATCATTTTTAAAAACTAGAAATTAAAAGAGAAATAATGCAATTGGTCCCATAATTTTTGGACCAATAATGAAAGAAATATGAATTTTAGAAATAAAATGGAATTAAAAGAAATAAAAGAAAATAGAAATCAGAATTAAAAATAAGAAAAAAGGAGAAGCGTTGGATGAAGCTTATTAAATGAGTTGACAGATCACACGGATCACACATGCGTGCCTACCAAACGCTTCAGTCAATGCAACCACACCTAGCCATTAATTTGGTCATAACATTGAAGGGCCTAGATCAAATCTGGAAATGGAAATCCACGGTCACAATTCAATCTGGAGACCAGACGGTGGCCAGCGCCACCGTCTTCTCCGTCTAGCTCTGGCGAAGGCCAAAAATTACAGAGAAATAAATGTGAACCAAAACGCGCGATCCAGGTACCAAATGAAAGGTGGAGTGATGTACATCACTCCTGTGCCACTCAATTCCACTCTAGATCTCTAGATTGAGAGAAATCAGATATGGAAGTTTTGTGGTGTTCAAGTGAACTCAATGATTTTTAAAAATTGAAAACATAGTAATGTTGCCTCTATGCAGAGGACTTCAGATCACACAAAAACAAGGCAAATGGAACCATATACAAGCTGTTTCAAAGCAAAATTCAGTTGAGGAAAACCTTTGAATTGTGAGGAATTGAGTCAAGATCCTTGGGTTCTTTTGCAAACAGAAAGCTCTATGGATCAAGGTGAAGAGGTCTAGGAACTTTTAGATCTAAGAAAATCGTCGAGGAAACTGAATTCTAGATCTGAAAATTTGAGAGAAAAGAGAGAGTTCCTTTGGTGTGAGGGTGGGATTTTAGTTGCACAGCATGTAGGGCGCCTTAAGGTTGAAGAAATGAGAGGCCAAGGCATTGTATTTATAGATGAAGGGAGCTGCAAGCATGATCAAAATTGTGTGCATGGGAGAAGAGGGCCTCCATGCATGGGCCTGTACAGGCACATGGAGGGCCCAATTCTGATTGGAATTGCAAGCTATTACCAAATTAAGATGAAATGGACGTGCAGAAATGAGGTCATAAGCTTATGCAATGTATTTTCAATGAGTTTCCAAAAATGCACCTAATCTTTCTCCTCTTCGAAAATGACATGTCAAAAATCAAAACGCAACCTTATGAGTAATGGTCGGAAAGCTTGTTGCATTAGGAACAAATGTCATGTTGATCAAAACTCCATTTGGGCCTTGGAAATTAATGAAAACTGAACTTGAAGTGTAGGGTGCAAAACATGCATATGTGAAATTTCCAAATTTGGCCAATGTTTAAGCCCTTCTATTTCAATGATGCAAGCTCCAAATGACAAAATCTTCAACATGTAAGTTGTAGATATCTTCAAGACAATCAATTTGAACTTAAATTTTGAATCATTTGGATTTTTTATGAAGAAGTTATGGGCACTTGAAGTTGGACTTTTTCACATTTCAATGCATTTGGTCCAAAGTGACCTATAATGTTTTGCATTATCACATGTATTTCTTTTGAGATTTTGCAATTTTTCTCAACATAACATTTGAATTAGACACATTAATCTTTCCAATTAATTAAGTCGCACCTCAAAACCATGAAAAATGAAGGAGTTATGTCCTTGGGAAGTTGACCCAAAATTAGGGTTTCAGTCAAAATGACCTATAATGTCTTGGAATGGATGATGACCTTCCAAGCTTCAAATCCATTTTTTATGAACATGATTCATATTGTCCTTAAGAACATTGTTTCTCTTGGGGTCATCTCTATTTGATCAACACATGAAAAGTTAGGTCTCAGTGCATTTCAAAATAGTTAGATGAATTGACTAATCAACTTCTCAAGTCCAAAACTTATCTTTTGATGAATTGATGATTGAGGACACTCAAATAAGTTCAAATATGCATGAAATTATGAATTAAAGAACTTCCCTTGATTGTATTTGATCATGGGTTGAGGTTACTTCATGAGCAAGGCACAATTGATGAATAGATGAATTAGGGTTTCCTTGGGAAACAAGCCTCAAGCCCCTTTGATTTGCTTTGATCAAAATGATGAATTGAGATACTTGGGAGGCATATTTGATGGATGAGAGCTTTGGGAACCGTTTCCATGTTTTCTTTCATCTTCTCTTGGCCATATCAATGCACATAGGGTCTCCTAGAAGCTTTGGATCTTGTGACTGCTCAAGCTACAAACAAGAGATGTTAGTGACATATATTTGTGCTTTTGGTTAGTGAATAAAATGAGAAAAGCAATAATATACAATTCAAGAATGTTTGGTGATCTCAAACCAACTCACAAGAGGTCCCACCCAAAAGGTAAGGAGCCAAGATGCTTATGATCCTTGAGGCTATGCAAATGCAATGTTATGATGCCATGAGGGATCTTAAGGTCAAAATTAGGGTCTTACAGAGTCGTGCTAGTTCAGCTGGTAATTCACAATCTTCCTCACTGTCATCTTCAGCTTGGTTGATTAAAAATCCAGATTTATAATTGATTTTTGCCATATTGTAATCAATAGTTTTGTTTGCTCTACATATGATGCGCTTATTTTAGTATGCTTTTTAAGAAAATGGGAAAAAGAAACAAAAATATTTTGCCATTTCGTTGTCTTAGTGGAAGAGTAAAAATAACTGAAAGAAAAGGGAACACAAGTTTTGCATGCAAAAGTACTTTTTATTTATTCACATAATACTATTAAACATGGAGGCCCTCACAAGCTATCCTCTCGTCTCGGCGAGGACGAGGGATCGAGAACATAATATGCATTACGTTTTTTCCGAGTATACTATGGGAATCACGGTAGCTGTCCAGTTGGGGGAGCTTGAACCATGGGGGACATTTGCATATGAGGTTAGGCGTCTCTGGTTTGCTGCCACTAGATTCTCCAATGACTGCCCCCGTATGATTATTTTGAAATCCGGTGCTGCTGAATTTGACCGGGTTGAGCTGCTTCTTCTTTGGGCTTGCCTTGCATGTTGATGGGTTATAACCAATGCCAAATTTGTCACGCTTCTCTCCCATGTCAACAACTTTACCCCAACCGGGAAGTGGGCATTTTCCAATTTCTGTTTGGCGCTTCTGACTGAAGATAGAACGGTAGTGGATGATTGGTCATGATTGGCGGTAGCAAAACTGACTTCTTCAAATTCTAAATAGAGGAGCGGAATCTCAACAATCCTTTCATTTGTATCAACATATCTGAATGACGAGAGTTCGCTAACCAATAGATCCTCTTCACCATACACAATTAACATCTTATCATCAATCAAGAACTTCAGCCTTTGGTGCAACGCAGAGGTGACTTCCCCAGCGGAATGAATCCACGGTCTGCCCAACAAACAACTGTAAGCTGGGTTGATATTCATGACTTAGAAGGTAATGCTGAACTGGTGAGGTCCAACACAAATGGGCAGATTGACTTCCCCAATAACCTGCCTTCGGGAACCATCATTTTCCGTTTACAGCCAAATTGACCTTCAAGTGAACAAACAATATGGTTGAGTATGAAGCTTGCATTATGGGGCTTGAAAAGGCCATCGATCTCAGAATAAAATATCTTGATGTCTATGGGGATTCGATTTTGGTTTTGAATCAGATCAAAGGTGAATGGGAGACAAATCAGCCCAGTTTGATACCATATAGAGACTATGTGAGGATGATTTCAACTTTCTTCACAAAGGTTGAGTTTCATCATATCCCTCGAGATGAAAACCGGATGGCAGATGCTCTTGCAACATTGGCTTCCATGATTATGGTGAATTTTTGGAATGAAGTTCCCAATTTGACAGTGATGTGTCTTGATAGGCCAGCTCATGTATTTTCCATTGAAGAGGTCAAAGATGAAAAACCATGGTATTTTGATATCAAATGTTTCCTCCAAAGTCAAATTTACTCGCCTGGGGCATCTTTGAAAGATAAGAAGACTTTGAAAAGATTAGTTGGAAAATTCTACCTGAATGGTGATGTACTTTACAAGAGAAACTTTGATATGGTTTTGCTCAGATGCGTAGATAGACATGAAGCAGACTTATTGATGACTGAAGTCCATGAAGGTTCCTTTGGTACCCATTCCAATGGACATGCTATGGTAAAGAAAATGTTGAGAGCAGGTTACTATTGGATGGCAATGGAATCTGACTATTGTAAGTTTGTAAAGAAATGCCACAAGTGTCAAATCTATGCAGATAAGATTCATGTTCCTCCAACATTGTTGAATGTCATTTCCTCTCCATGGCCCTTCTCCATGCGGGGAATTGATATGATTGGCATGATTGAGCCAAAAGCTTCAAATGGATATCATTTCATTCTGGTGGCTATGGACTACTTCACAAAGTGGGTTAAAGCGGCATCGTATGCAAATGTAACTAAGCAAGTTGTTGTAAGGTTTATCAAGAATCAGATCATATGCCGTTATGGTGTTCCGAGTAAGATCATTACTAATAATGGGTCAAACTTGAACAATAATATGGTGGAAGCTATTTGCAAAGATTTCAAGATTGCACATCATAATTCTTCTCCTTACAGACCCAAGATGAATGAGGTTGTTGAAGCTGCAAATAAGAACATCAAGAAGATCATTCAGAAGATGGTTGTAACATACAAAGATTGGCATGAGATGCTCTCATTTGCTTTGCATGGGTACCGTACATCCGTCCGCACTTCAATAGGGGCAACCCATTTCTCTCTTGTTTATGGCATGGAAGTTGTGCTCCCTGTAGAGGTTGAGATCCCGTCGCTACGTGTGCTGATGGAAGCCAAGTTGACAGAAGATGAATGGTGTCAAACCAAATATGACCAGTTGAATTGGATTGAAGAGAAAAGATTGACTGCCACGTGTCATGGTCAGTTATACCAGCAGAGAATGAAGAAGGCATTTGATAAGAAGGTCAGGTCTCGCGTGTTTAGAGAAGGTGACCTCGTGCTTAAGAAGATTCTATCTTTCAAACCTGATGCTATGGGCAAATGAACTCCTAATTATGAAGGCCTATATCTTGTTAAGAGAGCCTTCTCAGGTGGTGCTTTGATTCTTACGACTATGGATGGTGAGGAGTTCACTCGTCCTGTGAATGTTGTGCAGTCAAGAAATACTTCGCCTAAAAAAGAAAAGAATAGCTCGCTAAGTTGAAACCCCAAAAGGGAGGCTTAGGCAAAAATGAGCCTCTCAGTGGATTGAAAACCCGAAAGGGAGGTCCAGGCAAAAGTTAGAGACAAAACAACAAAATCATCCTCGTAGATTGAGTACCCCACCTTGGGGAAATCTAGGCAAAAATTAGGGATTATGGAAAGTAACTGCATTCGGTTGGTCCTAGTCGTGGAGACAGTTTTGAGCAGGTCGTCTGATTCTGATTCATTATTCTCAACCGAAGCCAAGAGCACAGTGGATATTGAAGTTGGTAGGGAGAGTAGTGATCATTGTATTCAATGTAACCCTTTTCCATGTAAATGACCATTTTCAACTTTGTAAAAGTCTATGGAGTCTTGTCATTTACAGATTACCATTCTATTAAATAAAGTTGAGCTTGTTATCCATTTGTTTCTACTCTTATTTACTTCTGCTAAATAAAATTGAATGTTTATGATGATAATTTTGAAATAAATTAATAAATAAATATTATTTTTCTTAAAAAATAATAAAATAAAATTACTTTAAGAATAATTGATTTTGGCAAGGAATATCAACAACAGTCTGAGAACAAGTAAGTCTTGAAGTGCGAAGCCTTCTTGGTCTTTCCCAAGCAGTTGGTTTAGTATTTTCCCCAACAGCTCGTTAGGTATCCCCAACTGAGTTGTAAGGTCACATCCCTGGTAATTTGCTTAGATCCCCATGCAAAGTTTTATCTCTTATATTCTCCGGCAGAATTCATCTTCAGATATCGGAAATCCCTCGTTCTCGATGACTTTTAGATTCTGAGCAGTGTTTGGTTCCCTGCAGGGTTGTCTCCCATTGGATACGGTGTTGAGCTAAAATTCCCCGCAGAGTTGACAATTTAAATCCTCAGTAGATCTTCTCTCTCTTCATCCAGGGTCGAGTTATTCAGAGCTAGATGATTTATGTTCATCCCCAGCATTTTTCTCCAGTTGGTGTTTCCATCTTGTTGAGATTAGCCGAGTGTTGAAGTGATGATTCAAATCTATGATATTTGTATCCTTTGTGTTGTTTTGTCAGCATAATCATATATATACATATTCATACATAAAACACGAAATCAGATACTTCATTATGTATTTTATTGCATTCGATTCCTTATTTCTGATCCCCTACTACGGTGATGTTATTTCCCCATACAGGTTTGGTGTGTCTGTCCTCCTTCAATTGTAGAGTGTCTGCCCCCTTAAGCAGAAAGAGTTTAACCTTTCTCATTTCCTCACTGAGTTATTTCTTCGTGGATGATTATTATTTCAGTTTATTCCCCAGTTAATTATCTAGATGGGATCACTCCCATTTACTTATATCCTCATTGGGTTGAGTCTCTGTTTGACCATTTCTTTCTAGTTACTACCTAGATGGATATTTTTGGTCCCCTAAGAGTCTATTATCTAGAAAATGGTAATACTCTTCTCAATTTTTGAGTACTTTCCTTTTGCCCAATATCCGGTAAAGGTAATTTATTTCCTTTTTTTTCCCCAGCGGATTTGTTTCCGCATTTCCCCAGGCAGTATATCCTTGATATGTTCATCCTAACTGATGACAAATGTTCTTCCTTTTTGGTTTTCTACCCAGTAAAAGGTAGTTGTAATTCCTACTTTTGTTTCCCAGAGAGTTAATCCTTAATATGTTCACTTTAATCGGTGACGAATTTTCTCTCCCTTTTTGGTATCCTACCTAGTAATTGGTAGTTGTAATTCCTACTTTCTCCTGCCGAGTTTATCCTTGATATGTTCATCCTAACTGGTGAAAGATATTCTCTCTTTGGTATTTTATCCAGTAACCGATAGATATAATTCCTATTTTTCCTTGGCAGTTTATCCTTGATATGTTCATCTTAGCCGATGACAGATATTCTTCCTTTGAGTTTATCCTTGATATGTTCACTCTAACCAGTGACGTATATTCTCTCTTTAGTCTTCTGCCCAGTAACCGGTAGTTGTAAATCCTATTTGATGTCTTCCCCAGCAGGATAATACACCTCTTTTTCCTCAGCGAGTCATCCTTGATATGTTTACCCTAACCGGTAATGGATGTCCCTCTGGTAGAATATACTATCTTCCTACCTAGTAACCGGTAATAGATAATATATTTCTGATACTCCTGTGTTGAAGATCATTCTTCCTCAATTGAGTTTGTTTCGAGTATTTCAACTTTGTTTGGATCTGCCTGTTTCCCCTGCAGGTTTTTTCCCTTATCCCCAACCAAGTTCTTCCATTGATTTATATTCATGGAAATTCCCCCCTCGTGTCTCCAGTAGTTTTCAAGTTATAGTCTCTGTCTCCCGAGTGGGTTTTCCTTATGGAATGTAGTATGATCTTGTGGACTTTCTGTCTCTCCAGATTCTTTCCTTTGTGGCAACATATTCCCCATGAATGTTATTTTTAACATTCATATCATATTGATGATGAGGTCTCTTAGGGACCAAAATTTGTTTCTATTATTGTTATTTAAGTTCATTCTACTAAGTTGATACAACGATTTAAACCTTTCCATCCTCAGTTAGAACGTCCTTAAATAAGGGCAGTTGTAAGACCCCAATTTTGACCCTAAGATCCCTCATGATATCTCATCATATGCATTAGCTTTGGGATCACACCTTGGCATCCTCCTTACCCCCTCATTCATTAGGTTTGCATTGGGAGAGATCACCAAGCACATTTGATTGTATCATACTTTATTTTTCATTCTTTACTAACCAAAATGCCAAAAATATGTCAATGTATAGTTTACTTCTTTTGTAGGTAATGTGTGTGGTCACTCATGCTCCATCAAGCTCATATCTAGGGTTTGAGACATTCAATGCAAGGATACTAATCAAGAGACGAATCACATTGACTCTAAATATCATATATGGATCCCCATGTTCTTCATTTATCATTTGGATCAAGAAATCATCAAGAATTTGAAGCTTGTTTACCTTGGAAGCCCTAATTCATCTGGGTAACTTGTGTGACTTCCTCAACAAGTTTCTTTAACATTTAGTCCAATATTTAAAGGGATACTTCATATTACATCATCTTATACATATATGATCATCCATGAGTCCCAAATATCAAGAGAACTTCAAGTTTGCAAGTTGGTTCATGGTGGTTGACCAGAGAAAGTCAACTAGTCAAAACTAGGGTTCCCTAGACCCTATCTCCTATACTTTTTGTCATATGAAAATGATTCTGAGATAAAATTTACTCCTTATGACATTCCAAACAACTTTAATGTTGAAGTCAAGAACACGTTTTGATTGGAAAGTCATTTTTTTATGGTGAAAGATTATAGGTCATTTTGTCTGAACCCTGGTTAGGAGGTCAACTTCCAAATACCATAACTTGCTCAATTTGTATGATATTGTTGGTTCTATGAATTGGCATCAATTTTGGTAAAACTTAGTGTTATCACAAGATGTCACGCTTGTAGTCTTGACATGTGATATCAGCTTTCTGCAGGTTGTTTGATATGGTTGTGTAGGATTTATTCAAGATGTCAGACCCGATGTTACGACATGTGCATACAGAACATTCAGTCTGAATGTTATGTATTTTGTTGTTGCGTTTTTCATGCAATTCTCTGTGTGCTTATGTGGAGATTGCATGCATTATTCAAGGAGTAATTCTATTTAAATCCAGAATATTCTGTTTCCCAAAAAGGAATAATTCACTGTTATTTCTTAGGAAATACACAATAAATAGAATTAGGGTTTCATGCTGCCCATGCCCATTTAGAAAGCTTCTATTTAAAGACTATGTAAACCCTATTTTAGATATAGAAAAGACTAACGGTGAAGTGAGTGAGTATTAGGGTTTTAGTCTTGTGTGCATTTGTGAATTGTGAGTCATTCATCCATCTTGTTGATGTGTGAATTGGACTGAGTTTTTAAGTTGTAATTTGTCCACTCTAAGCTTTGAAGTACGAGTGTATTTTCTTACTTGATTGAAGCTTTTAAGCAAGATCAAGTGTGTGTCCTTGAAGTGTGTCTTCTTTCTTTTGATATTTGTTCTAGTATCACTGCTGTGATTAAGGGGGAGTGAGTAGGGTCTCATGTCTAAGAGTTCTTAAATAGAAATCACACGGGTAGAGATTAGGTGAAAAGACTGCAACTTGAAGTTGTTTGTTGAGAGTCTTTGAACTAATTTTGTTTAGTGTATTTCCTTCCTGGCTTGGTAGCCCCCAAACGTAGGTGTGTTTGCACCGAACTGGGTTAACAATTGCTTGTGTCATTTTTCAATTGTTTCCTGGTTTTTATTATGTTCATATTTCACTTGTTGTTCAGATATTAGTGTCGTGACATTACCTTCGACATCTCATATTTGATACCAGAATTTCAATTGGTATCAGAGCAGGCATCCTGCTCTGGTTCTGGGTGAGATCTTGGGACGTTACTTTCTGGTACTATGGACAGAGACAGAGGATCTATAAACAGACCACCAATTCTGGATGGATCTAACTATGATTACTGGAAACCTCGGATGGTAGCCTTCTTAAAATATTTGGACAATAAGGCTTGGAAAGTTGTTCCAACAGGCTGGGAACATCCTTTCATTACTAAGGATTGAAAAGTTACAACTGATAAGAAGCCTGAGGAAGAATTGACCAAGGAGGAGGAGGAACTAGCTCTTGGAAACTCTAAAGCATTGAATGCTATATTCAATGGGATTGATAAGAACACCTTCAGACTGGTGAACAATTGTGAGGTGGCTAAAGATGCTTGGAATATTCTCAAAACCACTCATGAAGGTACCTCTAGAGTGAAGATGTCTAGATTGCATCTTCTTACTACCAAGTTTGAAAAATTGAGGATGAAAGAAGATGAGAGTATTCATGATTTCCATATGAATATTCTTGAGATTTCTAATTCCTCAAGTGCCCTGGGTAAGAAGATGTCAAATGAAAAGCTTGTGAGGAAAATTCTCAGGTCACTTCCCAAAAGATTTTCCATGAAAGTGACAGCCATAGAAGAATCTCAAGATATCTACAAGATGGGAGTGGATGAGCTAATTGGATCCCTCCAAACATTCGAGTTGGGAATGAGTAAGGGATCTGAAAAGAAAGTCAAAAGCATAGCCTTTGTGTCCAACACTGAAGATAAAAAGGAAGAAAGTAGTCAGGATACTGATGAAGGTATGTCAAATGACTTAGTGTTACTTGGAAGACAATTCAACAAAATCCTGAAGAGGATGGATGTGAAGTCAAAGTCTAAGGTCAAGAACAACTCATTTGACATCAGTTCCAATGATGCTGGAAGAAGAATAAGATCTGAAGAAAAAACCAAATAGGGAAAAGGAATTCAATGCCATGAATGTGAAGGGTATGGTCACATTAGAGATGAATGTGGGACCTATCTCAAGAAACAGAAGAAGAGTCTTATTGATACTTGGTCTGATGATGACTATGAAAGTGAAACAAAAGGAGAATCTGTCAGTCTTGTTATTGCCTTGACTGGGAGATGTGATTCTGATGAAGATTCCAGTGATGATGAATTAACCTTTGATGAATTAGCTACTTCTTACAGGAAGTTGTGTCTCAGAAGTGAAGAAGTGTGTCAACAAGTGGAGAATCAGAAGAAACTGATAACCCAACTAGAGGCTGAGAAGACATAACACTTAGAAACCATTTCTAATTTGAAGATTGAAGCCTTGTTCCTGAATTCCAAACTGGATGAGATGACTAAGTCTGTCAGAATGCTAAACAGTGGATCTGACACCTTAGACAAAATCCTCCAGGCTGGAAAGATGGCAGGAGACATGACTGACCTTAGGTTCAATGAATCTTCTCCTGATTGTAGTCCCTCTGATAGAAAACCAAAGATGTCACATCAGGTGTCTCAACATCACAAGGGAAGACAACATAAGCACTCAAAAGGAAAATACCAAAGATGGAGATGTCATTACTGTGGGAAATTTGGTCACATAAAACCATTCTGTTTTAGGTTGTATGGTTATCCCAGTCCTACTCATCAACCTAGACCCAAACAACACATCTCTTCTAACAAAAAACAGTGGGTTCCCAGGGTTGGTGCTACTAACTTGATAGCTCACACTTCCTTCAGAGTCTCAGCCAAAGAAGATTGGTACTTTGACAGTGGATGCTCCAGACACATTACTGGAAGCAAAAATTTGCTGGTTGACCTTCAATCTCATGTCATCGGCTATGTAACTTTTGGTGATGGAGCAAAGGGTGAAATCAAGGGGATTGGAAAGCTAAACTTCTCTGGAGTTCCTAACCTTGATAATGTTTTGCTTGTTAAAGGATTGACTACAAACCTGATCAGCATCAGTCAACTATATGATTAAGGTCTCAATATGAACTTCACAAAAACTGAATGCTTGGTTACTAATGCAAAAAATGAAGTGATCATGAGAGGAGTCAGATCTAAGGACAACTTCTACATGTGGATTCCTCAAGAAACTAGTTATTCATCAATATGTGCTCTAGCTAAAGAAGAAGAAGAAGTGAAACTATGGCATCAAAAACTGGGTCATTTGCATCTTAAAGGGATGAAGAGGATCATATTTGTTGAAGCTGTCAGAGGAATCCCAAAATTAAAGATTGAAGAAGGAAGAGTATGTGGTGAATGTCAGATTAGAAAGCAGACAAAGATGTCACATTAGAAGACCAAACATGACACCACATCTAAAGTGCTGGAACTTCTCCACATGGACTTGATGGGGCCTATGCAGGTGGAAAGTCTTGGTGGAAAAAGGTATGCTTATGTTGTGGTGGATGACTTCTCCAGATATACCTGGGTGAATTTTATAAGGGAAAAATCTGATGTGTTTGATGTGTTCAAAGACCTTTTCCAAAGACTTCAAAGAGAAAGAGAGAGTCATGTTATCAGAATCAGAAGTGGTCATGGGAAATAATTTGAAAACAGTCAATTTGCCGATTTCTGTTCATCTGAAGGGATTGGACATGAGTTCTCTTCTCCCATTACCCCTCAGCAAAATGGTGTGGTGGAAAGGAAAAATAGAACTCTCCAAGAATCTGCTAGAGCTATGATTCATGCTAAGAAGTTGCCTTACCACTTTTGGGTTGAAGCTATGAACACTACTTGTTATGTTCACGATAGAGTAGCCTTAAGAAAAGGGACCTCAACCACTTTATATGAAGTCTGGAAGGGAAGAAGACCTACTGTCAAATACTTCCATGTGTTTGGTAGTAAATGATATATCCTGGCTGATCATGAACAAAGAAGGAAAATGGACCCCAAGAGTGATGAAGGAATATTTTTGGGCTACTCAACAAACAGCAGAGCCTTTAGAGTCTTTAATTCCAGAACTAAAGTTATGATGGAATCTATCAATGTTGTTGTTGATGATCAAGAGACTGATGTCACAGACGATGTTGAAACATTTCTGAATGATGCCCCAGCTGAACCTTCTGATAAAAGTAGTGAGAGTGAGTCCACCCAGGCTGAACCTGAAGCTGATCAAGGAAACAAGGGACCCTCTATTAGAATTCAGAAGGATCATCCTAAAGATCTCATTATAGGAGATATAAATAAATGAGCCACCACTAGATCAAGTAAAGTGATCTCACATGCTTGTTTTGTGTCAAATATTGAGCCTAAGAATGTTAAAGAAGCTTTAACTGATGAATTCTGGATCAATGCCATGCAGGAAGAGTTAGGCCAATTCAAGAGAAATGAAGTATGGGATTTGGTTCCAATGTTGGTGTAAGCCCTAGAGGCCAATACTTTTGGTACTTGTATCGAATTATTTATTAATAATAAAAGGCATTTTCTTTATTATGGTTGATTAATAAAGTCCCTAGAATAGATAGTCTGTTTAATGTATTAAGTGTGACTTAATCATGAGAACACATTAAACATAAGGGCACTGTTCTTAAAGTATCTGTAGTCGAGCTTTAATGTGAAGTGGGATAACATTAATGCATTAAGACTATTATGTTTGTAGACTGATGATCACATCTCATGGATCATGGATAAAGAGTTATCAAGTCTTAAACATAGGTATGAATATTAGGAGTAATATTTATACCGGATTGACCCGCTATGAGAATACTATATAGAAAGTTATGCAAAGTGTCATAAGTTATTCTCATGGTGACAATAGTGTATACCACTCTTCGACCTGAAACCACTATGGATCCTAGATGTAGAGTCGAGTGCTTTATTGCTGATCCAACATTGTCCGTAACTGGATAACCATAAAGACAGTTGATGGGTACTCCACAAAGCATGTTGAGGGACATGAGTGTCCTAGATGGAATTTGCCAATCCTGCGTAACAGGATAAATGTCTATGGGCCCAATATTGAACTGGACAAGGGTGACACAGTCTATACCTTGTGTTCAATATAGACATAAGGGCAAAGGGGTAATTATACACATAATTATTATCACAGAAGGTTTTGTCAGATCACATGACATTTTCGTGACTTGGGTAGCAGTGATGTGTTGCTAGATACCGCTCACTGTTTATTATGTTAAATGCGTGATTTAATATAATTGCCAACGCCGCGAAAACCTATAGGGTCACACACAAAGGACGGATTGATGAGAGATAGAATAATTAAGGAACATCGTAAGGTACGGTGTACTTAAGTAGAATACGAAATATGGTAAGTGTCATACCCCAAAATTTGCCCGTTGGTATTACAAAGCATTTCTCAAGACCCTCCGACTTATTCTGCAAGGCACCAACATCAAGTGAACAAAAGCCCAGCTTACAACAGGCCCAACCCAAAAGGGGCCCAAAATAGCTTGCTCGCTAGGCGAGCAGTCCCTTCGCCTAGCGAACATTTCATCATGCAGCTCGCCCAGCGAAGCGTCAGATCCAGAACAAGGCCCAGACCTAATTTGCTCGCTAGGCGAGCAATTCCTTCGCCTAGCGAAGCTTGCGAGAATTTGGATTTTTGGACCTCATTTTAAGCCCATTAGGTCACCACTACCTCTACTATAAATACCTGCTCCTCTGCCACGAAAAAAGACACACAGAGACGGACGAAGACGGACGGAAACACGCATCCAGAGGGAGAAACACAGAAACCCTGCTGATCCAAAGAATTCAGAAAGGCGGAAACCCTAAAGGCCGCTTACTCGCTCCGAAGCTACCGCCGTCCAACTCAATCCAGCTTGCTAATTCAAGGTTACGACTTGATTTGCAAACAGGTTAGCTTCACTATTATTCGCTTTAACTTCTTAATTAGCATATGGTTAATTGGCATACGATTATCATTCGGTGTCCGTACTTTGCATGTGGTATCATTTTAATATCTTAATTTGCATGTGATATCGTTTTGTATTTTCACTTGGCATATGGTACCACTTCATGTTCTTAATTTGTGGATTATAATTGAATTCATAAACATTTTGAAGTCTTGCATGAGAATTTAAATGTGTTTGCCTATTGTGAAACTGAACCATATAATTGTATGTTAGATGCCATAAGCCATGCTGCAGGTGGAGGTCAAAATGTTCTCAAATTTCAAACCCGGGGCCGCTCGCTAGCTCATCGCTAGGCGAGCCCGCAGCGAGCCTTCGCTGAGCCTTCGCTAGGCGAAGCAGAGGCGACCGGGCCAGGGGTTGCTTTGCTTTTTGCTGCCTATTTCATGTTTACCTAATGATGATTCTGCATTATTTGGCCTAAATTCTCGGCTGCTGTATTTATCTTATGATGCAATTTCCAATTGTATTTTATGCTTTAATCTGTGTGTTCATGGTGTAAAAGCTAGCATACTTCCGAAGAAATAGCCGGCTAGGTACTCTGCTTTACGCGTGGGAAGCCTTCATGGAGAGGGATTTTAAATTATTTCACTTTAATGTGAAGATTCATATTGATTGCCTAATTAATTTTACTATATTAATTTTTAATGTAATGTGGACTTTAATGTATCGATTTAATGCGTTATCACCATAATTACCTAATGGACTTAAAACATGGACTTTAAATAAATGACATCGGACCTCTCTTTATTACCCCACGCTTACAATATTACGGTCATGTCCCGCGAACGTGGGGATACCTTTAGCAAAGACCCTTCGGTAAAATCATCATAGTCCCTCGGATGTTGCCTTCAAAAATACGATTTTGTCCCTCGATGACCCTTCGGTGTAGCCTACGGTTAAATGATGATAGTCCCTTCGAATGCTAAGGTATCCTCACAATTGTTGCCTTTGATGACCTATCGATGACCCTGCGATGACCCTTATACATCCCCAGGATAAAACTACTTACTTCTCAATAGTAAAGACAGTTTTATCCTCATAAGGATAGGAAATGCCCAGAAAGACCTCGGACAGGTATAACCTTAATTGCTCATTCATAATCTAAAAAATACTTTTCACACCCCACACCTTTCAAACATCTTTTGGAAAATCACTACTTCCAAAACTACTTTCAAAAAAAACTATTTTTCTAAACTACTTTCAAAAAAACCAAACGAGATAACCACTTTGTATACATTCATGCAAGAATCATTACAAAGTTAAATTCTCATTTTCAAAACATTTTTCACACATTTCTCAACCACCCTTTTTAAACTAGAAAACATAAATGATTGAGCAATTAAGAGCCCATGGATAACCATGGATACAAAGGGTGCTAACCCCTTCCCTTTGTATAAAGTACCTCCCGAACCTAAGAATTTAAAATTAAGGTCTTTCCTGTTCTTTTCCACCTTTCCTTAAGGGATAAAAGAAAAGTCGGTGGCGACTCTTGCTAACCGCGACATTGCGATTACAAATCCAATAAAAGTCAGTTCACCGTATGACAGAACTGGCGACTCTGCTGGGGACATATTAAAGAGAGGTCCACCTTAAAAATCATTTATGTTTGAATTTGTTCTTCCGTTTTAAGGGATTGTCTGAGTGAAAGATCCTACACCCGGATCTAGTGTACCTTAGGTAAGTAGCAATAGATCATCGCGACTATCCGGCGTATACTGGAATGGTTAAAATGATAGCTACGGTTAATGTGACACTTGGGTTGTCCTGATGTTCCTCATGTTATTTGAGGAAAAATTTGGCTTCCGCGTGGTGTCATCAAAGCATTAACCTGACCTTTAGAACCCTAATTGACTCATCCTAGCCATTAGAAAGTAGTGAGATAACTGACTTCGGTTCCGACTGAGGTTGGTTGATACTCGATGCTACACTCTTTGAGATTGGACTTTAGGAAAGCTTCGGTCAACCACTTGGTGTTGCACTGAAGTGGACCTAAAGAAAGGTCGATGATCTGAGATCCTTCTAGAACCCGATTACTATTCTAGGACAGGTTGAACCAACCAAACTTCAGTGGGGAGGGTAATTACCTATGGAACTCATGCAAGCCTTAAAACCTAGGAATAATTGTTGTGTGACATGTTTGTGCTTGCATAACATCATAACATCATAACATCATAACATCATAGCATCATCATACTAACCATTTCAAGGACTTAGGAACTTAGCTTTGCTCTTTGAACAGGTTATGGCTTCCAGGAAGACTATCCGGATCAATCTTGTAGCAATCTCTCCTCAACTCAAGGATTTGGTGTCAGAACTCCCAGATCATGCTCAGTTCAACAAGAAACATGGTCATCTCCTCGATCTGGTTACCACTGGTTTCAAAGAAGACATGATGAGAGTCCTATTCCAGTTCTTCGATCCTAAGCATCATTGCTTCACTTTCCCAGATTATCAGTTGGTACCCACATTAGAAGAATTCTCCCAGCTGCTTGGGATACCTATCCTGGATCAAATACCCTTCAGCGGTTTAGAAAAGATGCCAAAGTCTGAAGAAGTTGCCGCAGCTTTACACATGACGAAATCTGACATCGAGACCAATTGGGTAACAAGAAGTGGAATTAAAGGTTTACTTGCCAAATTTCTGATAAGTAAGGCCCGAGAATTCCTAAAAGTTATGAATGTCCATGCTTTTGAAGACGTTTTAGCATTGATAATCTATGGTTTGGTGCTATTCCCTAATCCAGACCAATTCATAGACATGAATGCTATTAAGATATTCCTCACTCATAACCCTGTGCCTACCTTGCTTGGAGATGTCTTGCATTCCCTTCACACTCGTACTATGAAGAAGCAAGGGACTCTCATGTGCTGCGTACCGTTGTTGTCTAGGTGGTTTATTTCGCACCTCCCTCAATCAGTCTTGAAGAATGATCAAAATCTGAAATGGTCTCAAAGGATAATGACACTCTCCCATTCAGACATCCGGTGGAGTTCTAACCTCAGAAAAAATATTATCATCATCGACCGTTGTGGAGAATTCCCTAATGTACCCCTCATGGGGATAAGAGGAGGTATTACTTATAATCCTGCCTTAGCCCTACGTCAGTTTGGGTATGCCCGAAGAGATGGTCCACATGAAATGATTATCCAAGGTATAGTGTTTGACTATGACAATGACCCTCAAAATCTCCGCCAAGAGTTTGTACGAGCTCGGGGCATGGTGAAAAGAAGCAATTTAGGCAAGAAAAATTCTATTCCTATGGAGCCTTATCTCAGATGGGTCCGCGCCAGAGCTCGTGAACTTGTCATGCCATATCTTGCAGTCGGACCAGTGATTGTTGAATCGGAGGTCGAAGGAAGTACTTCCCAGATCATTTCTTACCCAGATATGCCTACTGATGCTGAGGAATTGAAAAGATCCTGGACCCAGTTGAGAGAGGAGAGAGATACTTTCGAAGCTCAGTTCAATGCAGAAAGGAAGAAAGTATTAGAGCTCACCAGTCAGCTTAATGAGGAACGAAGACTCAATGCATATCTTCGCCCAAAAAGAAGTCGCCCCTGGGAGACTTGAGCTTTCATTGTATTTTACTATTATTCCTTGTGTAATGAACATTGATTAAAAAAGTAGCTTTAAACATTTCTCTCTTGTTGGTGATTTATGCAAAGTTAAATTCCAAAAGTCCTTGAAAACATTTCATGCATTGCATCGCATAACATAACATTGCATAACAGGTGTTCCAAAGGACCATATTCTCACGGTCTGCCTCTTAAACAGAAAAATGGATCTCGAGCAAACTGTCAAAGATCTCCAGACTCAGAATGCTCAGTTCAAGGAGATGATGCTAAGCTTATCCAAGGGGCAGGAGGAACTGAAGGCTCTTTTGGTCGAAAAGAAGAAGGACAAGAAAGCTGTGAGCTTCATTAACCCGGGCAGAAGGCGTAAAGGACAGGCTGCGGGAATCAAATTTGGAATCCCGAATGGTCCAGAAGAGGGGGCGGAAAAGGATTCAGAGGAGGAGGACGCTGATTTCTCTAACCCTGAGGATGAGGATGAAGAGTATGAAGATGAACAGTACTCACCAAGAGATGATAAGTACAAACTGCTGGAAGAACGCATGCTAGCCATGGAAGGTCAGAAGACACCTGGTCTGGATTTTGAAAGTCTGGGTCTGGTATCCGATGTGACCATTCCCCGCAAATTCAAAATCCCCACTTTCACTAAGTATGATGGTGCGTCTTGTCCTCAGATGCATCTAAGGGCTTATGTGAGAAAGATTCAGCCGCATACCACTGATAAGAAACTGTGGATCCATTTCTTCCAAGAAAGTCTGTCTGGCACCCAGTTGGAATGGTATTATCAGCTCGAGAGCTCTGACATCCGCACCTGGACTGATTTAGCAACGGCTTTCTATAAGCAGTACCAGTACAATTCTGAATTAGCACCTACTCGGCTACAGTTGCAGAATATGGCTATGGGATCTAAAGACAGCTTCAAAGAGTATGCTCAGAAATGGAGAGATTTGGCTGGCAGAGTCAAACCCCCTATGACTGACCGAGAATTAGTAGACCTGTTCATGGGTACCCTGACTGGCCCATTCTACAGCCATCTACTGGGGAGTTCTTCATCAGGCTTCACTGAACTTATACTGACAGGCGAACGGGTGGAGAGCGGCATTCGAAGTGGAAAGTTACAGGCAGCTACTTCTACAGGCAGTAAGAAGTCCTATCATGGGAAGAATGAATCGAATGCTGTGTATGGTCAGAAGAATTATAATAAGAAAAATGGTGACCATGCCGTTGGAGCAGTGACAATCGCAGCCCCGCCAGCTCAAAACTTCCAGCAAAGACAAGACAGACCAAGAAGGCAGTTTACCAAGCTCAATATGACTTTAGCACAAGCACTGCAAAGCATGCTGAAGGTAAATTTAATCACTCTCAGAGGCCCTCCTGCAAATGTCAACACTGTTTCGCCTCGTTATAATCCCAATGCCAGGTGTGCATATCACTCCGATAGCCCCGGGCATGATACAAATGACTGTTGGCTGCTGAAGAATAAAATTCAAGACATGATTGACGCTGGGGAAATTGAGTTCGAGCCTCCGGAGACTCCTAATGTCATCAATGCACCTCTGCCTAATCATGACAAGGCTGTTAATGCTCTCAATGACGATTCTCTCCTCACTTCTGTAGCGGACTTAACATCTCCTCTCCCGATCATAAAGAGGAATTTATTGCAAGCTGGTTTATTTCCAGGTTGTACTGAAGATTGCAATCTATGCCTACTCTGGCCCGAGGACTGTCTGAAGTTGAAGAATGGTATCCAACGACTAATGGACGATCGTACAATTCTCTTTGAAAGGGTTTCTAAGGTGGAAAACCTTATTGAAGAGGTGTCTATGATTGCAAAGTCCAAGATTCCAGTGAAGATTACTGCTCCCAGAATACCTGTAAAGATTATTGCTGAGCCCAGAGTAGCTCCCCTGATCATTACTGCACCCGGCCCGATCCCGTATTCCTCAAGCAAAGCTATTCCGTGGAATTATGGAGGTGATGTTTACATCCATGGTGTAAAGCAAGTTGGCAATTCTGCTAATCCTAATGACATTGTTGGGACTAGTAAAATTACTCGAAGCGGAAGGATCTTCTCTCCAGAGATCTCACCTCCGGTTCCCGAAAACCGAGGAAAAGAACCAGTCAACCCTTCTCAGTCAGAGACACCGATCGAAGCTACTACTGAAGATGTTGCCAAACGAGAAATGGAAGAAATGCTGAAAATCATCCGCAAGAGTGATTTCGATGTGGTAGAACAGTTGGGGCATACCCCTTCCAAAATCTCGATGTTGTCCTTGTTGTTATCCTCTGAATCTCATGCCCGTGCTTTGATGAAATTCCTGAAGACTGCCCATGTACCTCAAGAGACCTCCGCCGATCAGTTCGAAAACTATGTTGCTAACCTGACTGTTGACGACGGCCTAGGTTTTTCCAATGCTGACCTGACACCAGCAGGAAAAGACCACAATAAGGCCCTGCATATTTCTATTGAGTGTAAGGGAATCACTTTGGCTCATGTGTTGATTGATAATGGCTCTTCCTTGAATGTGCTACCGAGAGTCGTGCTCGATAAACTTGACTGTAAAGGCATTGAATTGAAGCCTAGTGATATTGTGGTACGTGCTTACGATGGTGCGAAGAGTGTTGTCCATGGCGAAGTAGTCCTCCCTATCAAGATAGGACCTCAAGTCTTCAATACTACCTTTCATGTAATGAACATTCGCCCCGCCTATTCCTGCTTGCTGGGACGCCCCTGGATTCATGGGGCAGGTGCTGTAGCTTCGTCTCTCCATCAAAAGTTGAGATATCCGATAGAGGGTAAGATTGTCACTGTGTGTGGGGAAGAAGAATACATTGTCAGTAGTGTGCATACCTTCAGATATGTTGAGATGGATGGTGAATTCTTCGAGACTCCAACTCAGTCATTTGAGGTGGTTTCTCCGCCCGATCCTGTCCTTAAGCCAACTCCCGGTGTGCCCAAGGTTATTCGTGCTCCTCCTGCTATGATTTCTCTGAAAGATGCTCAAGCTGTGGTCGAAGATGGTAGCTGTACTGGCTGGGGTCAACTGATCAACGTACCGTACAAGTCTGACAAAGCTGGTCTGGGATTCAACTCTGAAAAGATGGTCAAAGATCAAATCAATGCTGTAGAAGATGCTGACAGTGATGGCGACCTGGATAATTGGATCTACCCAACAATTGGCGACGGACTCAATAATTGGAAGGCTGAAGACACTATCCCGATTTCCTTTAGTCAGGAGTAATTGTTATTGTCCATTTAGTATTGCAAATCTTTATTTTTCAATTGAACTTCTTAAAGCATTGTGTCTACGCCCGGGACACAATAGCTAATTTGTTAAGGGTTTTGTCATTTCATAAGCATATTCATATTCAATAAATCAATGGACTTTTTTCGCATTCAAATATTGCGCTCTTTATTTTTCCTGTCGTCTTTCAAACAAGCTATGCTTTCTTACACACACTCACGTAACAAATTGCAGATCCATATCCACTCTGGATCCTATTGATAATAATTCCGCTACTGTTCATTATGACTTTGAAAATCCAATCTACCAAGCCGAAGATGGAAGCGAGGAAGATTGTGAAGTCCCTGGAGAGCTTGCCAGACTATTACTGCAAGAGGAAAGGACTATACAGCCGCATAAAGAGTCCCTCGAAATTGTAAATCTGGGTACTGAGGTAGACAGAAAAGAAGTCAAAATAGGAGCAGATTTGGAAAACAGTGTCAAAGAAAGACTGATTCGGATGTTATATGACTATGTAGAGGTTTTCGCCTGGTCTTATGAAGACATGCCAGGATTGGATACTGACATAGTAGTGCATCGGCTGCCTACGAAGGAAGACTGCCGTCCTGTCAAGCAAAAGGTTCGCCGCATGCGTCCTGAAATGTCTGAGAAAATCAAAGCCGAGGTTATGAAACAATTCAATGCCGGTTTCCTAGCCGTTACTTCTTATCCTCAATGGGTTGCCAATGTGGTGCCAGTGCCAAAGAAGGATGGTAAGGTGCGAATGTGCGTAGATTACAGAGATTTGAATAAAGCAAGTCCCAAAGATGACTTTCCACTCCCGCACATTGATGTTCTGGTAGATAACACCGCTCAACACAAAGTATTCTCATTCATGGATGGATTCTCGGGTTACAACCAGATTAAGATGGCGCCTGAGGACATGGAGAAAACTACGTTTGTGACGCAATGGGGCACGTTCTGTTATAAAGTAATGCCATTTGGTCTAAAGAACGCCGGGGCAACATACCAGCGTGCTATGGTGGTTTTGTTCCATGACATGATTCATCATGAGATAGAAGTATATGTGGATGAAATGATAGCTAGATCTCATACTGAAGAAGAACATCTCGATCACTTATACAAACTGTTCGAGAGGTTGAAGAAGTACAAGTTGAGATTGAATCCAAACAAATGCATTTTTGGAGTGAGATCCGGTAAACTCCTGGGCTTTATTGTCAGCGGTAAAGGAATCGAGGTTGACCCGGATAAAGTGAGAGCTATTCAAGAAATGCCAGTTCCCCGCACGGAGAAAGAAGTCAGAGGTTTCTTGGGACGCTTGAACTACATTGCTCGATTTATCTCCCACTTGACCGCTACTTGCAAACCCATCTTCAAGCTGCTGAGGAAAAATCAAGAGATGATATGGAATGAGGAATGTCAAGAAGCTTTTGACAAAATCAGGAAATATCTCCAAGAACCTCCAATCCTGGTACCGCCCGTTGAAGGAAGACCTCTAATCATGTATTTGACCGTGTTAGAAAATTCAATGGGGTGCGTATTGGGGCAACATGACGAGTCTGGTCGAAAAGAGCATGCCATATACTACCTGAGCAAAAAGTTTACCGACTGTGAAACAAGATACTCACTGCTCGAGAGAACTTGCTGTGCTTTGGCCTGGGCTGCTCGCCGACTAAGACAGTATATGTTGAATCAGACCACTTTGTTGATTTCTAGGATGGATCCCATCAAATACATGTTCGAGAAGCCTGCCCTCTCCGGAAGAATAGCGAGATGGCAGATGATCTTAACAGAGTACGATATCCAGTACACTACCCAGAAAGCAATCAAAGGAAGCGTGCTGGCTGATCATTTGGCTCATCAAGCGGTGGATGATTACCAATCTATGAATTTTGAGTTCCCAGATGAGGATGTCATGGTTGTTACTGATAATGAAAAATCTAAACCAGATGAAGGACCCGAATGGGGATCCCGATGGACTATGGTCTTTGATGGATCTTCTAATGCATTGGGCCATGGCGTTGGGGTTGTACTCATTTCTCCCGAGGGTTACCATACGCCTTTCACGGCTAGACTATGTTTTCATTGTACCAACAATATGGCTGAGTATGAAGCGTGTATTTTTGGACTCAAAGCTGCTATAGATTGGCGAATCAAGTTTTTGAGTGTATACGGAGATTCGGCCTTGGTAATCAGTCAGATCAAAGGAGAATGGGATACTAAACATCCAAATCTCATCCCTTATCGAGAGCAGGTAATGACATTAATCCCATACTTTGAAGAGATAACATTTGAACATATTCCACGAGAGGAGAACCAGTTGGCAGACGCATTAGCTACCATGTCATCTATGTTCAGAGTCAGATGGGGCGGTGAAGCTCCCATGATTATCATTGGACGGTTAGATGAACCAGCATACTGTTATGGACTTAACACTGAGAAGGTACAGGAGAAACCTTGGTTCCACGACGTAAGAAGATATTTAGAAGCTCGGGAATACCCTGAAGGGGCATCCATCAATGACAGAAAATTCCTGAGGAAGTTCTCCGCTAAATTCTTTCTGAGTAACGGAGTATTATACAAACGTAATCATGATTCGACTCTGCTTCGCTGTGTGGATAAGAAGGAAGCAGAAAGGATTATGGAAGACATGCATGACGGTATTTTTGGGACTCATTCTAATGGACATACAATGGCCAAGAAGATTCTGAGATCAGGGTATTATTGGTCTACCATGGAAGCGGATTGTCACCATCACTCCAGAACCTGTCACAAGTGTCAGATCTATGCGGACAAAGTACATGTGCCTCCTGCTCCATTGAACGTGTTGACAGCTCCTTGGCCCTTTGCAATGTGGGGCATTGATATGATTGGGGAGATTAAACCTACTGCTTCTAATGGACATCGTTTCATCCTTGTCGCTATTGATTACTTTACAAAGTGGGTCGAGGCCGCCTCATTTGCTTCTGTCACCAAGAATGTGGTGGCACGGTTCATCAAGGATAGTCTTATTTGTCGATATGGCATCCCTGAAAGAATTATCACTGATAATGGTACTAATTTGAACAACAAGATGATTACTGAACTCTGCACGCAGTTCAAAATTAAGCATCACAACTCTTCTCCGTACCGGCCAAAGATGAATGGCGCCGTAGAAGCTGCTAATAAGAATATCAAGAAGATCATACAAAAGATGACGGTAACGTACAAAGACTGGCATGAGATGTTACCGTTTGCCCTTCACGGTTATCGCACTTCAGTACGCACTTCGACAGGGGCAACTCCTTTCTCTTTAGTCTATGGAACGGAAGCTGTTTTACCAGTGGAAGTCCAGATTCCCTCTCTAAGAATCATGAAAGAGGCGGGCTTAGATGAAGATGAATGGATTCAGACACGACTCGATCAGATAAATTTGATTGATGAAAAGAGACTTGCGGCTGTTTGTCATGGGCAGATATATCAGAAGCGCATGACCCAGGCATTTAACAAAAGAGTCAAGAGACAGGTGTATCAAATTGGTGACTTGGTGATCAAGCGTATCATTCTACCCCAAGGTGATCCCAGAGGCAAATGGACTCCCACATACGAAGGGCCATTTGTAGTTAAGAAGGTATTCTCTGGTGGAGCCATGATACTTGCTACAATGGATGGCGAAGACTTCCCGCATCCTGTGAACGCGGACATAGTTAAAAAATACTACGCATAACAGAGACCCGCTAGGTCGACGTACCTAGGCAAAAGTAAGGGCATCCCGGCGAACCAAAAGGGTTCGGGCAAAAATTAGGGATAAGCATATAAAAATGTACACCCGGCAAGTCGAAAACCTGAAAAGGCGGCTTGGGCAAAAATGGGTATCCTGGTGGACTGAAAACCTGAAAAGGCGGTCCGGGCAAAAGTTAGGGATTAAAGCGTATGACTATGTCCCGTTCTCTGTCAGCTTCAACCAAGTTCAAGGGACTGAACAAGCCAATCACCTTTATCCGACAGCAGGAGATAGGATGCTTGAAGACATAATGATAGTGTTGGAATTTAAATCAATAGGACTTTTTTCTGCATAGCTTTCTTTTTGTTTTGACAATTTCCTCTTACTAGGATTTCTGTCTCCTTGTACATAAATTGCCTGGTTATAGGCCTTCTTTCAAAATGAATACAATTTCAGTTCCAAAAAGATGCTTTTGTTTTTACCTTTTCTGTTTTGTTTGCGTAAACGTCCATTGATTTAATTTGAATTAATATGTGCATTTGAATATGACCAATGTTTACAAAAATGCATGCCTAAAATAGCAATAGCGATTACTACACGACTTCAGGATCGAGGAGAAAGTCTAATCGCGTTTCCCCAAGGAGTCCGCCACTACCAATTCTCTTCCCCCAGCAAGCCTGTTTTTCCCCAGAAGAAGTTGGCAGTATTCCCCGGCACAGCCAGCTATTCCCCAACAGAGGTCGGCATCATCAGACAGATTGATCATCTCATCCATCCCCAGCCAGGCCCCGTTGGACAGAACCCAAATCCCCAGCTAAGGAAGGGCCATCAATACCAATGTCTCTGACCAGCAGACTGAGATCTATCTCCCCAGTGAAGTCGCCAGCCAGGCTCGGTTGAATATCCCTACCATCATACCGAAATCAGAACCCCCAGCCGAGAAAGGGTCCTCAACACGAATATCTCCAATCAGTAGATGGGGATTTATTTTCCCCAGTAGAGTCTCCAAGCAGAACTTCTCATACGCATAACTCATTCATTTCATCATTTCATAGCATACGCATGCATACAACATTCGCATTTATTTCCGAAAGCATAAAACATCTCATGCATCATGACATGGCATAAAGCTAACCTCTCTTTGCAGGTTAATTATCCTCCTGATACAGTCAAAGTAAAAAGGCTCATTCAGACAGACGCCTTTATCAATCACAGACAAGATTCAGATACATATTCCAGATGCAATTCATGGCAACATTCATTCTGACATCCTCCCAACGATGGCATCCATAAGCTCATCCCAGACATTTATCGCCAATACAACGAATATTATCAGATACAGCCCAACGTACGGTTCATTCTGATTCAGCCCAACACATGACTCCTTCAACTCAGATACGATCTAGCGTACGATCCATTCTGACCTTCAACCGCTCAGATACAGTCTAATGTACGACCAAGTTAGACCTTCATCTTTCTCAGGTGCTACCTTCGGACAGGTACATTCCTGAATGATAGTCTAGTATACGACTATTCCCTTTCTCAGGTGCTACCTTCGGACAGGTACATTCCTGAATGATAGTCTAGTATACGACTATTCCCTTTCTCAGGTGCTACCTTCGGACAGGTACATTCCTGAATGATAGTCCAGTATACGACTATTCCCTTTCTCAGGTGCTACCTTCGGACAGGTACATTCCTGAATGATAGTCTAGTATACGACTATTCCCTTTCTCAGGTGCTACCTTCGGACAGGTACATTCCTGAATGATAGTCTAGTATACGACTACTCCCTTTCTCAGGTGCTACCTTCGGACAGGTACATTCCTGAATGGTAGTCGAGTATACGGCTACTCCCTTTCTCAGGTGCTACCTTCGGACAGGTACATTCCTGAATGGTAGTCTGGTATACGACTACTCCCTTTTCAGCAGCTTCAGCCTCACGTACGGCTCATTCTGCAACTCAGATACGATCTAGCGTACGATCCATTCTGATCTTTCATCCCCAGCAAAGTCATCTGCCTAATAAACAGCTCCCTCTGGTATTCAGACACGGTCTAACGTATGGTCCATTCTGATCCCTTATCCCCAGCGGTATAGCATACTCTGACTCCCCAACGAAGTCAACAGCATAATGGATGGTTCACTATACGGTCTGATGTATGACCCGGTGTGACACCCATGTCTCTAGATATCGTCTAACGTACGACACAATCTGGAAATCTCCTCAGCAAGTTTCTTGGGTGGCATCTTTAAGCCCATCTCCGTCAAGACAAATGAACAAGTGCAAATTTTTGGGGCATTCTAAGTGTTCAATAATCTTTCACCTCCAGACCACGAACGGCACCTACCATTCTACTCTCTCGGTTCAAGAATATTGAACAGGGGCAGCTGTCATACCCCAAAATTTGCCCGTTGGTATTACAAAGCATTTCTCAAGACCCTCCGACTTATTCTGCAAGGCACCAACATCAAGTGAACAAAAGCCCAGCTTACAACAGGCCCAACCCAAAAGGGGCCCAAAATAGCTTGCTCGCTAGGCGAGCAGTCCCTTCGCCTAGCGAACATTTCATCATGCAGCTCGCCCAGCGAAGCGTCAGATCCAGAACAAGGCCCAGACCTAATTTGCTCGCTAGGCGAGCAATTCCTTCGCCTAGCGAAGCTTGCGAGAATTTGGATTTTTGGACCTCATTTTAAGCCCATTAGGTCACCACTACCTCTACTATAAATACCTGCTCCTCTGCCACGAAAAAAGACACACAGAGACGGACGAAGACGGACGGAAACACGCATCCAGAGGGAGAAACACAGAAACCCTGCTGATCCAAAGAATTCAGAAAGGCGGAAACCCTAAAGGCCGCTTACTCGCTCCGAAGCTACCGCCGTCCAACTCAATCCAGCTTGCCAATTCAAGGTTACGACTTGATTTGCAAACAGGTTAGCTTCACTATTATTCGCTTTAACTTCTTAATTAGCATATGGTTAATTGGCATACGATTATCATTCGGTGTCCGTACTTTGCATGTGGTATCATTTTAATATCTTAATTTGCATGTGATATCGTTTTGTATTTTCACTTGGCATATGGTACCACTTCATGTTCTTAATTTGTGGATTATAATTGAATTCATAAACATTTTGAAGTCTTGCATGAGAATTTAAATGTGTTTGCCTATTGTGAAACTGAACCATATAATTGTATGTTAGATGCCATAAGCCATGCTGCAGGTGGAGGTCAAAATGTTCTCAAATTTCAAACCCGGGGCCGCTCGCTAGCTCATCGCTAGGCGAGCCCGCAGCGAGCCTTCGCTGAGCCTTCGCTAGGCGAAGCAGAGGCGACCGGGCCAGGGGTTGCTTTGCTTTTTGCTGCCTATTTCATGTTTACCTAATGATGATTCTGCATTATTTGGCCTAAATTCTCGGCTGCTGTATTTATCTTATGATGCAATTTCCAATTGTATTTTATGCTTTAATCTGTGTGTTCATGGTGTAAAAGCTAGCATACTTCCGAAGAAATAGCCGGCTAGGTACTCTGCTTTACGCGTGGGAAGCCTTCATGGAGAGGGATTTTAAATTATTTCACTTTAATGTGAAGATTCATATTGATTGCCTAATTAATTTTACTATATTAATTTTTAATGTAATGTGGACTTTAATGTATCGATTTAATGCGTTATCACCATAATTACCTAATGGACTTAAAACATGGACTTTAAATAAATGACATCGGACCTCTCTTTATTACCCCACGCTTACAATATTACGGTCATGTCCCGCGAACGTGGGGATACCTTTAGCAAAGACCCTTCGGTAAAATCATCATAGTCCCTCGGATGTTGCCTTCAAAAATACGATTTTGTCCCTCGATGACCCTTCGGTGTAGCCTACGGTTAAATGATGATAGTCCCTTCGAATGCTAAGGTATCCTCACAATTGTTGCCTTTGATGACCTATCGATGACCCTGCGATGACCCTTATACATCCCCAGGATAAAACTACTTACTTCTCAATAGTAAAGACAGTTTTATCCTCATAAGAATAGGAAATGCCCAGAAAGACCTCGGACAGGTATAACCTTAATTGCTCATTCATAATCTAAAAAATACTTTTCACACCCCACACCTTTCAAACATCTTTTGGAAAATCACTACTTCCAAAACTACTTTAAAAAAAAACTATTTTTCTAAACTACTTTCAAAAAAACCAAACGAGATAACCACTTTGTATACATTCATGCAAGAATCATTACAAAGTTAAATTCTCATTTTCAAAACATTTTTCACACATTTCTCAACCACCCTTTTTAAACTAGAAAACATAAATGATTGAGCAATTAAGAGCCCATGGATAACCATGGATACAAAGGGTGCTAACCCCTTCCCTTTGTATAAAGTACCTCCCGAACCTAAGAATTTAAAATTAAGGTCTTTCCTGTTCTTTTCCACCTTTCCTTAAGGGATAAAAGAAAAGTCGGTGGCGACTCTTGCTAACCGCGACATTGCGATTACAAATCCAATAAAAGTCAGTTCACCGTATGACAGTAAGGTACCAAATACTTAAGTGATTTTGGCATTTTATGAGATATGGGCCAAAATGCACTTAAGTGGGCTTTTTGGCTTGAAGCCCACACAAGTGGTTCTATAAATAGAACCCCTTGGGTAGAAGCATAGTGTAACACCTCAAAATTTGCCCTCCTCTCTTGGGACTAGCTTAGCATATTGCATTTCAATTTTTAGAACATTGGGCATTACATTTTGCATACCATGTGGAAACATTGAGCAAGTCATCCTCCTAGGTCTTTCTCAGAAGATAAAGAGGTTAAAAGATCCAAGCCTGAGGGTTTCCTAAATTGATCACTAATCATCTGAGGATTGTGCTTCAATTAGGGTTTCTTGGTTCCTCAAGGAGGTTGAGTATTATCTTGGTTGAAATGGTACACCATCATCATCAAGGTTCATTGTTTCTGATCATGTTCCTTGGGATTAGGGTTTTGACCTCTGGTCAACCCTAATCAGTTGCATTAATGCCAATCAGGGTTTTTCAAGGAGATGAGGTCTTTCATGAGATGGAGATCATCATGTGGTTTTTTTGAGCTTGTATAAGCTAGGGTTTCATTTTGGTGCCATTTCATCAAGAGATTGAGGCTCAAATTCATCTGTGCATGGTCAAGTCATCTATCAACTGCAAAAGTCAACTGCAAGTCAACTGTTGGATTTGGAGGTGGGAAGTGATTAGAAATACTTCATTCATGTTCAAACAAGTCTCATTTGACATTTCAAACATCAACATTGAAGAAAATAAAGTCAGGTCAAAACTTTCCAAAAATAGAAAGTGACTTGTAATTTGAATTTGCCAAAAATGGAAAGGTTTTCAACTCAAGATTACATCATCAAGAAAGCTTCAAATGAAATTTTGTTGAACACGAAAGTTGTAGATCTTTCTCTCCCATTTCCAAAAAGTCTAAGATCATCAATTTCTCATGTGTGGTTAAGGAGATATGATTAAAACTTAACAAAGGGTGCATGGAACTTCAAATGGGCATAACTTCTCAACCAAAACTCCAATTCAAGTGGTTCTTTTTGCTAAATTCTCCTTATGACCTCTAGTTTCAAAAACATACATTGCATTGCATCAATTGTCATCACATAATCATTTTCCAATTCTTGCATTTTTGGAGGGAAAAATTGGAGTTTGAAATTTGTACATCATTTGCACATGTGACCATCACCATTGGCTCCAAAACATCATTTTGAGGGAAATTAAGTGGAAATTCGTACTGTTCACCATGCATTTTCATGCATAGGGTGAAAAACTCGTTTTTTCCAAAACACCTCATATTTGTTAATTCCATTAGCATTTGGTTTAAGGCTTAATTAATCATGTTTAGCATTGCACATATAAGCTTAATCAAAACAGAATTCATCACATTTCCCAAGTTTAGATCTAGAATCACAAAAATCTCAAAATTCTCTCTCACTTTTTTCTTCAAATTTCTTCAAACACTTGCACTTTTCCTTGGTTGATTCATCATCCTGAGCCATTATTGAGCATTTTTGGACGTGGAATCAAAGGAATCCATTGCATACAAGCTCATGCTCATCTCTTGAAGCTTCCATGGCAGTTGAGGATTCAGCAAGATTCAAGAGCATTTGAGCCTCATATTCATCATCATTCATCTTAAGGAGTGAATTGGAAGAGGATTGAAGCACTGCAAGGCTTTGAAACACGTGAATCCAAGTGTTGCTCATCAAGAGGTCACTTTTTCGACTTCCTTAATTCTCTAAATTGTTGATATGTTCTTGTAGATCCATTAATGGTGATGAATCTGCACTTTGAATGAGCTAAAATGATGCTATATCCATGAAGATCCATGCGTTTAAAGTTTGATGATGAAACTTAAATCCTTCGATCCATGCATGTTTGTGTGTTTTTTGTTGAATCATTTATGGATTTGAGGTGTATAAAGCAAGATTTACATGATGATGTTTTCAGTTTTCATTTTTGGAATGTTTGAGAATTTCTGGAAAATTGAATGAAGAACATTCATCGTGTTCTTCATGATGCATGCATGTCCAGGTTTCCTACAAGTTTACCTGCGAATTTTGTTGCAACCTTCATAGCACTACCTAGGGAATTACCTGCGAGTTCATTTCATTTCCTGCGGATTTTTGAAACATGCTTTGAGCGCGCGCTAGGGCTTGGCTTGGTGAAACGTTGTCGTTTTTCCTGGGCGCGCTAGGCAATTTGAATTGCGCCTGGGTTCGATACCGGTTGAGCGCATATGCCTTTGCTTTGGTTTTTCATCCTTTTCTCCTATTCCATGCCATAACCTCACATGATTTTTATTTTTTCTCATCTTCCAAAATTCATAACAAATCAAATAATGATCCAAAAATTGTGTGGTTTTTTGTATTGTATCACATTTCCTCTCTAGTTTTTTATCATCATTTTTCCATAAATTGTGCTTGGCTGGATTTTGTTTTGCTCTAGGATTTTTGATCATATGTGCATCTTGTACCTTGCCTTGATCATACATTTGTGAAATGCTTTATTCTTCTCCAATACTCATGAAATTTTGCATGCTATAACTAGACCTCATGCTGGACATTTTGGTGTTGAGTTTGCATTTTTATCAATTTCCATTGCTGATTTATGATTTTTCTAAGGGAGGTGTGACAATATGTGTCACACCTTGTGATGTCCAACTTGATTGATGAATTTGCCATGCCAAATGAACTTCAATTGCATTGATTTTTTGTATGATGTTGGATATGAATGTTGTGAATTCTCATGATTTTTGGTGGAATTTTTGGATTGAAATCTGATTTAATTGAGATTTTTTATTCTGGATGGTCATGTTTGAGCTTTTGCATTGTCTTGAATTTCATTTGATTGTAAAATTCTTGTGGATTATCCAATGGATGTGAAACTTTGCACACTATTTCTAGACATGTTGAATGGTGTTTTAGCTTTGGTTTGAGGTTTTTACCATGATTCATTTCTGTTTTAGGCCTATGCTAAGTTGGTGTGACAATTGGTGTCACACATGTGCTTGTTTGTGCTTGCCTTGGCTTATGCAATTTGATTACCATGCCTAATGTTGTCCAATGCTCTAATTTTTTGTATGATGATCATGTTGTATGTTCTGTTTACCCATGAATTTTTACAAGATTATTTGAATCATTTTTGAATTAATGTGCATTTGTTCATTCTGATGTCACAATGTGGTCACAATTTGCATACCTTGCCATGTTTGGTTCATGAATTGAATTTGGTAATTGATATTGAGATGATACCTTTTGGATTGTGTTCTTGATTGAATGTAGTTGATTCATGTTAAATTTCATGTTCTGTTTTGGATATTTTCTCCATCTTTGACCCTAGGCTTTGACCTAGTGGTCGGTTGCTTATGTTTGAGTTTTGATTTCAGGTTGAGCACTCAAGTTCCATAGTTGATGATGCTCTATCACTTGAGCCTTTGATGTTTACTTTTGACTACTAACCTTGTGTGTTTTGTAGGGTTGTTAACTCATTTGAGTTTGACTTGTGGCTTATGCCTTTGCTCATTGGGTTTGACTGTTTGATATTCATGATTGTCTGTTTGTCTGTACAGTTGAGCTGATTTGTGTGATGTTTCCACAGGTACATAAGTTGCTTAAGTTCAATTTGAACTTGCTTTTGCTTGGTTGCTTAACCACTGAGGTATAATATTTCTGACTTCATGTAGTCTGGAAGACCTGTCCTGTTACTTGGGCAGGCACCTGTCTGAAGCCCTCCTTAAGAGGCAATGCTTGTGTATGTTTATTTTTTGTGCCAAGAAGGAAAAGTCCTTTGATAAGGCAATTGGCAGATAAAAGAGATGTGTAGTCCATCTCCTGCTATTCAGTGTGTCATTCACTTTGCTCACACGCCTTGTGTTGATGCATTGGGGATATTAACCCAAGATCATGTTGTGTCTGTCATATGTGGAGAAGAGTTCCAACTTTCTGAACTCCCACACTTTCATTTGTCTGAAGCTCTCTCGGGCCAGGGATAAGAGCTGTCAGGTCTTACCCTAACTTCCCATTTCATCTGCTTCACCCTAACTCTCAATGTTAGGGTTAAGAGCTAACTACATCCGATTCCAGTTGGCTTGTGTTTCACAGCCTAACCTTGTATGAGCCCAATTGTGTGCATATAGTGTGTGTGCTTGCTTATTGTGCTTGTGATTATTTGACTGTGCTGTTTAGGATAGCTTGCTACCTGTGCAGGTTAGATAGAAACCTCAACCTAGGACCATGGTGGATTTACATGATAACAATTAGGCTCGAGTCAGTCTCCCTTCTAGTTTGTCATTTCCCAGTCTCTGGTTAGGTTAGAAGTTTCTCCCCTGTTAAGGGGAACTACGTGAAGGTGAGAAAAACAAGAAAGGGGGGTTTGAATTGTTTGAAAAATAAGCGCTTTTGCAAAATAAAATCACACAATGATTTTATACTGGTTCGCTTATAACACAAAGCTACTCCAGTCCACCCGGCCAAGGTGATTTCGCCTTCAACAAGGACTTAATCCACTAATCTTGAAAGATTACAAACAACCCCTAAGAGAGAAGAAAATCTCTTAGTCCTCTCAAGTCTACAGACTACAAAGAGTCACTTGAGGAAATCAAATAAGAATTAGATACAAGATGTGTAATCTAGAGTGCTTCTAAGAAAGCAAATATTACAAACTTAAGAACAAATTTTTCACTCGATAAGCAAAAGCTTAGTGAAAATTCTTTGAAGAACAAAGATGTTTTTCTTGAGCGTGATATGATTTCAGTATAGTTTTTGGCTAGTGATTTCTTCTTATTTACTGAATGAGATTTCTTCTCTATTTATAGGAGTTGAAGTAGAGTTGAAGTAGCGTTGAATCTGTTGGATATTGAGATGTAGTTACGCCATTCCATTAATAGCTTCTGCAGTAGACTTTTTCATCTTAGAAGTGACTACTTACCACAATTAGTATCTTCTCTCTTGGAAGTGGAGATTAACGTCTCTTTCTAATTGAGGAAATCCATTTGCAGAACTTTAACTTGGCTTAAACGTTACTTCATCATGATTAACAATTCTGATTAGAGTCTTTGTGTATCTGGAGAAACTGGCTTCTGATGTTATCTCTTGAGAGTTCAGATGGCGCTGATAACTTCAGAGTTTACAGAGGACATTTGTTCAGAGTCAGAGCTTCTAGACTTTACTTCATGTTCAGATGCTTCTGATACTTGTAGTTTTGTCCAGATTCAGAGCTTCTTGAAACGAGATTTCTCTTTAGATGCTTCTGATACTTGAGATTTTGCATCTGATCTTGTTTTGCATCTGATGACATCATCAGATTTATTTCTTCTTTCTATAGAACCCTGCACACTTAGACACTTTTCGTTAGGGTGCCATTTTTGGTTTCATCCTTTGTTATCATCAAAATCATGGAATCTGTTGTAGAACACTTTTTGTTCTTACAATCTCCCCCTTTTTGATGATGACAAAACAAATAAAATTATCAGATGAAACATGAAAAATATTAGATCAGATAGACAAAAGCTCCCCCTGAGTTAGTACTAGGGAGTTCAGAAGTTCTTACCAGAGCTTTCCAAGCAATAAGATTTCTGAAAACTTTCTGCAATTTCTTAATTTTAATGTTAGAGTTATTTAATCAGAGCTATTATCTAATCAGAGCTATTTATATCAGAACTATTTCTATAATTGTTTCAGAATGCTTAAGGTTTTAGACATAATTTTCATCAGAGCTATTTAATAATTTCTCCCCCTTTTTGGCATAATCAAAAAGGCATAAAAAATAAAAAGAATAATAGAGAGAAAAACACTTCATTAAAAAGCACAAAGGCAAACATCAGATTCAACAGAATATCAGAGCTAAAAAAAAGAATCAAAAACACTTAGCAAGCAAACAAAATAAATCCTAAGTGCCTAAGGGTTTGGAGGTTGAGGAAGTCTCTGAAGCAACATGGCAAACATGTTCTGGATATTTTCATTCAGAGCATCTTGCTTGTCCATCCTGGCACGAAGCTCATTCTGATCTTTCTTGATCTCCTGCTGATCTTGCTTGATCTCCTTCAGAGTGTTAAGAATCAGAGGGATCGCAGAGGAAGACTCCCCCTGAATCAGAGCTTGCTGAGCTTCAGCTTCAGCAGCAGCTTGGGCTTCTGCATCTGCCTTAGCCTTGGCTTCAGCTTCCTGAATCCTTAGAAGTTCTGCTTCCTTTGCCAGGCGTTCTTCTTCCAACCTCTTAGCTTCAGCTTCAGCAGCCAATCTTTCCTCCTCTAACCTTCTGGCCTCAGCTTCTCTAGCCAGTCTCTCTTGGAGCCTTTCCTCAGAGTCTCTGATATAGCCATTTCTGACTTGTTCAGAGATACTCTTCAGCCTATAAGACTCAGAGGTCATCCAACTAATGACTCTGTTCCAGTGTGTCCTAACAGATTTAGGATCATCACTAACTTCAGAGTTTTTAGCCAGAGACTTGATCTTCTGGACTGAAGCTTCTGCAACCTGTATAATGGCCTCCTCAAGGGTAGGTGTGATAATTTTAGGTTCAGGTTCAGGTTCAGGAGTATTAGTTGGAGAGTTTGGGGAGCTGAGATTCAGAGAGGGAGTTTCAGTTTCTGGTTCTGGCTGGGGTTCAGATTCTGCTTCTGGTTGAAGTTCAGAATCTGGGGAAGAAGCATAGAGTGGGTTTACATCTAAGGGGTCAGAGTCTGGTTCAGGTACAGCGGGAATGATTGGTGGGGTGATATAAGGATCAGATGGTCGAATTACAGATGGTTGGGTTTCAGAGGGTGTGGTGGTTGTTTGTTGTGGTGGAAGTGAAGTTCGGAGGGGAGAGGTTACTTCAGACTGTTGTGTGGGTTGTGGAGCGAAATTTTTAGCATAAATTTCAGCTATTGTTGGGGAGTTTGGGTCAGAGTGTTCTTGATCAGAGGACTCATGATCAGATAACTCTTGGTCAGAAGAAGGGGAAAGGTAAGGGGGTGATTCATATTCAGAGGATGATGAAGAGCTGTGGTGATATAGTTGATTAGGGTCAGAGGTTGTTGTGAAATTTCGAGCAATTTTTAGAACAGGTGGAGGTTGAGAGGTTCTGGTGATTGAGGGTGGTATTTCAGAGGTGGTATATATTGGTTGAGAGGAGAGAGGGTTAGAGGAAGCCATTACAGATTCAGAAGAGACAGGAGGAATGGACTTACCAGAAGAGACATTCAGAGGTGCTGAAGCTTTGGTGCCAGAGGTTTCTCCAAGTCTGGCTTTCTTTGCCTTCCTTGCTTCCTCAGCTATCTTCTTCTCAGAAAGACCTCTTTTGTATCTGACCAGATCTTCTACAGAGTCCAGACAGTCTTCAAGGCGGAAATCAGAGATATCAATGCCTTCATCCAGACGATCCTGAAGGTAGATAGCAATGGCATCTCTGGGTTCATTCTTGAAGAACCTTTCAAGGCCATGAGGCATCTTCCTCTGATCCTTCAGAGCTTCCCAGGTCACATTCATAGTGGGCTTGACTCTGATGTCTTTGATGATTCCCATACTCCTCAGATTTTTGGCATTCAGAGGCTTTCCCACATCAATTGCCAGATCATCCATACATCTGGTCTTCTCCAGAGCATCTACCAGCCCATGCTCAATGAAGATGTCAGAGAGCAATCTACCCAGAGGAATGTAGGATCTGGGCTTCATATTATTCCTCGTTTCTCTGACTGAATCCCTCAGATATCTGAAGAGGAGAACAGGGAGGTTGATCGGGATACCCTTCTGAATACAGTAGAGGATGCATTTCTGATCAGCATTTATGTAATCTGAAGAGTTGGAGGCTGGACGATGATGGATTGTTCCCAGAATAATCTTCAGCCAAACTCGGAGGTTCTGATGAAGCTCCTTGTTCTTAGAGGGGTTTCCTTCTGCGTTTGCTTTGAAGATTGTAGGGTTAATGACTTCTGTGATGCGCTTGGACCTTGGAGGAATGTTGTAAATCCTCTTACCTCCAGCTTTCTCCATATTCAGCAAAGAAGCAATAGACGCTTCTGTGATAATGATCTTCACTCCCAGAACAAAAGAAACAATGAACTCGTCATCAGCATCTGCACATCTCCAGAACTCTTTCACCAGAAGAGGATAGATTGGACCATACAATCTGTTGAAGTAGGTTTCCCAACCTTGCTTGTGAAGATCTTCAGTAAGATCAACACCGTTTCTTCTTAAATTCTCAAAATCCACCAGTGATTCACATAGTACATCCAAACCTTCAAAGGGAGTTGAAAGGTTTATGTGTTGTTCGCGTTCCAAAATGTGAGGTTCTTTGTAGACTGGGGTTGTGGTAACGTCTACAACCATGGGTGTTTGAGTGTTTGAGGTTTGGGGGTTAGAAGCGGCTTCCATTTGTTGGGAGAAGTTAAAAACTTCTTGCTCTTGAGGATTCATGACGAAGATTGATGAAGAAGATGAAGAACTGAGAAGGTTGCAGAGAAAACTTCGAGAGAGGGTTTAGGGTTTAAGAGTGAGTGAAGAGTGATAAGTGTGTGAAATGTGAGAAAAAGTGTTTATATACCTAAGGGTAAAAACACATGCAAAACGACACATTTAATTGCGTTGGAACAGAACACAAGATTTGCACGCTAGGGGAGGAAAAATGATTATAGCTAATAAATGAATGTCTAATCCCAACAGTAAGCACACTGCTCGAGGAGATTTCAAGCGTTCTGACCTTTGATTTCTTTTGACAGCTGTCTAGAAGTTCTAGGGTTAGACGCATGTTCCCCACGTGTTGATGTTTCTGATCTTCAGGAATACCAAAGGATTTCTGAAGATTTCTAACTCAGATATCTTCTTAACTTGGTAGAAGTATCAGAGTCAGAGGCAGAAGTGTATTTGTTTTTATCAGAGTCTCATTTTACATGTTCAGAGCCAAATTTTACTCAGGACAATTTTTAATGTTCAGATTTTCTAAGATGAAAAGAAATCTATCTTCAGCTAGAGGCTTAGTAAAGATATCTGCCCATTGATGTTCTGTATCAATGAACTTCAGCGTTACTATCCCTTTCTGAACATAGTCTCTAATAAAATGATGTTTTATTTCTATGTGTTTGGCTCTGGAATGTAGAATGGGATTCTTACTTAAACAAATAGCAGCAGTATTATCACAAAGGATAGGAATGTTACTCTCAAATATCTGGAGATCTTCTAGCTGATGTTTCATCCAGAGCATCTGAGTTGTGCACAGTGACGCTGAGATATATTCTGCTTCTGCAGTTGATAGAGCAATTGTTGACTGTCTTTTGCTAGCCCAGGAGATTAGATTGTTTCCCAGAAGCTGGCAATTTCCAGATGTGCTTTTTCGTTCTATTCTATCTCCTGCATAATCTGCATCACAATAACCAGAAAGCCTATACTCTGATGTTTTCTCATACATCAGGCCCAGGTTAGGAGTTCCTTTCAGATACTTAAGAATTCTCTTAACAGCTGTTAAATGAGATTCTCTAGGATCTGATTGGAATCTGGCACAGAGACAGACACTAAAGAGAATATCAGGACGAGTAGCAGTCAGATAGAGAAGAGAGCCTATCATACCTCGATAGAGCTTCTGACAAACCTTGTTGCTTACCTCTTCCTTTTCCAGAATGCAAGTTGGGTGCATAGGAGTCTTTGCAGAGTTGCATTCAGTCATGTCAAACTTCTTCAGAACATCTTTAATGTACTTGCTTTGATGAATGTATGTGACTTCTGGAGTTTGATTGATTTGAATTCCCAGAAAGAACTTTAGTTCTTGCATTAGACTCATTTCAAATTCTGCCTGCATTAACTTAGAAAATTCTTGGCAAACAGAGATATTAGCAGAACCAAAAATAATGTCATCAACATAGATCTGGCATATCACGAGATCATTTTTATGGTTTTTACAGAAGAGTGTAGAATCAACTTTCCCTCTGATAAAATTTTGTTCCAGAAGAAAATTGCTCAGACGTTCATACCAAGCTCTGGGAGCTTGTTTTAGTCCATATAAAGATTTTTTAAGTTTGAAAACATGTTCTGGAAAGTTTGAATTTTCAAAACCTGGAGGTTGATTTACATACACTTCTTCTGAAATATAACCATTTAGAAATGCACTCTTGACATCCATTTGGTATAATTTGATAGAATGATTAATAGCAAAAGATACAAGAAGACGAATAGACTCTAACCTTGCGACTGGAGCAAAAGTCTCATTATAATCAATACCTTCTTGTTGACTATAACCTTGAGCTACCAGTCGAGCTTTGTTTCTGACAACTTCTCCTTTCTCGTTCAGTTTGTTTCTGAAAACCCATCTGGTTCCAATGACATGAGTGCCTCTGGGTTTTGGAACGAGATCCCAGACATCATTCTTGGAGAATTGATCTAACTCTTCTTGCATAGCTGCCACCCAATCGTTATCTTGAAGAGCTTCATCACAGGACGTAGGCTCAATCAGAGACACTAGTCCCAGAGGAATATCTTCAGAAGTTCTGAAGGTAGATCTGGTTCTAACAGGTTCATCTTTGTTTCCCAAAATCAAATCTTCAGATACGTTGCTACGACTCTTGACTTTCCTTGGAATTTCTGGAGATTTAATTTCTTCAGAGTCTGGAGTGACAGTTGCTTCTGGAGTTTTCTCAGATTCTACCAGAGTGATCTCTAAATCTGCAAACTTTTCAACTAGCTTTGACTTTTCAGGGTCAAGCTTATCATCAAATCTAACATGAATTGATTCCTCCACAATTTTGGTTTCTGTGTTGTATACTCTGTAGCCTTTAGAGCGTTCTGAGTATCCTAACATAATACCTTTCTGTGCTTTGGAATCAAACTTGTTCAGATGTTCTTTAGTATTTAATATAAAGCAAATACATCCAAAAGGATGAAAATATGAAATGTTGGGTTTTCTTCCCTTACACAGTTCATAGGGAGTCTTATCCAGAATAGGTCTAATAGAGATTCTATTCTGAATGTAACACGCTGTATTTACAGCTTCTGCCCAAAAGTGCTTTGCTACATTTGTTTCATTGATCATGGTTCTGGCCATTTCTTGGAGTGTCCTATTCTTCCTCTCTACAACTCCATTTTGTTGTGGAGTTCTAGGGCAGGAGAAATCATGGGATATTCCATTAGAATCAAATAGTTCTTCAAAATCTTTATTTTCAAATTCTCCACCATGATCACTTCTGACTCTAACAATTTTAGAGTCAAATTCTTTTTGCACTTTAGAACAGAAACTGGTGAATACAGAGTGAGACTCACTCTTGTGCTTTAGGAATTTTACCCATGTCCAGCGGCTGTAATCATCAACGATTACTAGTCCATACTTCTTTCCATTGACTGATGCTGTTTTCACAGGACCAAATAAGTCAATGTGAAGAAGCTCCAGAGGCTTGGAGGTAGAAACAACATTTTTCTTTTTAAAAGATGTTTTTGAAAACTTTCCTTTCTGACAAGCTTCACACAGAGCATCTGAAGAAAACTTCAGTTTAGGTAGGCCTCTGACTAACTCAAGTTTAGTTAGCTGAGAAAGTTTCCTCATGCTAATGTGGCCTAAGCGTCTATGCCATACCCATTGCTCTTCGTGAACTGACATTAAACATTTAACATTTTGATCTTTTAAATCAGAAAGATTTATTTTATAAATGTTGTTTTTCCTCTTGCCTGTGAAAAGGACAGAGCCATCGTTCTGACTAATGGCTTTACACGTTTTTTGATTAAAGATTACATCATAACCGTTATCACTTAATTGACTTATGGATAACAAGTTATGCATTAATCCTTCTACATAAAGAACATCAGATATAGAGGGAAGAGTGCCATTACCAATAGTTCCGGAGCCTCTGATCCTTCCTTTCTGATCTCCTCCGAAGCCTACAAAGCCAGCGTCTTTAAGTTCCAGGCTTTGGAACATAGACTTTCTTCCCGTCATATGTCGCGAGCATCCAGAGTCCAGGTACCATGACTGGTGTCTGAACTTTGCTGCATAGGATATCTGCAACATAGATAATCTTATCTTTCGGTACCCAGAATCTCTTGGGTCCTTTCAGATTAGTTTTCCCAGAGTTTCTTACAACTTTGGGTCTTCTAGCATTTTTAAATTTGTGTTCTTGTGTGTGTGTATAGTGGTATGAAAACGGTGATTTAATTTGGTTACTGGTAGAAGTTTTATCAGAATCAGAATCATACCCAATTCCCTTTTTATTATTCTGACCTACTCCATAAATCATGGATGCCATAATACTCCTATTTATCCCATTCTTCAGAAATTGTTGAAAGGCTTCTTCATATTTATAAATAATTTCATTTGAAGTTTGTGGTGCTTGAGACAACACTTCTTCTAATTCTAAGTTTTTTGTTTTAGCTTCATCTCTTTCTAACGTTAAAGATATGATTGTATCATCTCTTGTTAGAATTGTTGTCTCAAGTTTACTACACTCTTCAGATTTTGCTTTAAGAAGACCTTTAATGTTTTTAACTTTTTGTTTTAATTTCTGAAGAGAGGTAAGAGTTTCTGATAAACATGATTCTAAGTCAGATCTAGAAAGTTCAGAAAATACCTCTTCAGATTCTTCATCTGAGCTGCTGGATGTGGTAGCCATAAGAGCTACGTTGGCCTGTTCATCAGAGTCAGATTCTGATGATTCGGATTCACTATCGTCCCAGGTGGCCATTAATCCCTTCTTTGTTCTGAAGGCATTTTTCTTGAAGCTTTCTTTCTTAGAGTTATCTTTCTTCAGCTTGGGACATTCATTTCTATAATGACCTGTTTCTTTACATTCAAAGCAGGTAATATCTTTATTAGGTTTACCTTTTGAAGTTGACTCTGATCTATCCCCTCTGGGTCTTGATCTTCTGAAGTTGTTGTTGTTCCTTCTTTTCCAGAGTTGCTTAACTCTTCTGGTTAGTAAGGACAGTTCTTCTTCATCATCAGAGTCTTCAGGTTCAGAGTCGTCAGTATCTGCAGTTTCTGCCTGGAGAGCTTTGGTTCTGTCTGACTTCCGTCTTTCAGGTCTGGACTTCAGCGCCACTGACTTGTTCCTTTTCTGAGGCTCATCCTCCTCTAGTTCTATCTCATGGCTTCTGAGAGAACTAACAAGTTCTTCAAGGCTGATATTATTCAGATCCTTTGATAACTTCAGAGCAGTAACCATTGGTCTCCATTTCTTTGGCAGACTTCTGACTATCTTCTTAACATGATCTGCAGTCGTGTATCCTTTGTCTAGCACTTTAAGACCTGCAATAAGAGTTTGGAATCTGGAAAACATAGCTTCTATAGCTTCGTCATCTTCCATCTTGAAGGCTTCATATTTCTGGATCAACGCCAGAGCCTTCGTCTCCTTGACTTGGGAGTTTCCTTCATGGGTCATCTTCAGAGAGTCAAGTATATCTTTAGCCGTCTCTCTGTTGGTGATCTTTTCGTATTCGTTGTATGATATAGCATTTAGAAGTATTGTTCTGGCCTTGTGATGATTTTTGAACTCACGTTTCTGATCTTCTGACATTTTGCTTCTGGGAACTTCAGCTCCATTTAAGGTTGGAGGTTTGTATCCATCTGTGACAATGTCCCAGAGGTCAGCATCATAACCCAGAAAGAAACTTTCGATTCTATCTTTCCAGTAATCAAACTTTTCTCCATCAAAAACAGGAGGCTTGGCATTGTAAGAATCTTTCTCATTTGAGTGGGCCATTTGTTTTTCTCGCACTGGATCTCTCTACACGGTTAAGTGTTTGATTTGAAAATCAATAACAGAGCCGGAGCTCTGATACCAATTGAAGGTGAGAAAAACAAGAAAGGGGGGTTTGAATTGTTTGAAAAATAAGCGCTTTTGCAAAATAAAATCACACAATGATTTTATACTGGTTCGCTTATAACACAAAGCTACTCCAGTCCACCCGGCCAAGGTGATTTCGCCTTCAACAAGGACTTAATCCACTAATCTTGAAAGATTACAAACAACCCCTAAGAGAGAAGAAAATCTCTTAGTCCTCTCAAGTCTACAGACTACAAAGAGTCACTTGAGGAAATCAAATAAGAATTAGATACAAGATGTGTAATCTAGAGTGCTTCTAAGAAAGCAAATATTACAAACTGAAGAACAAATTTTTCACTCGATAAGCAAAAGCTTAGTGAAAATTCTTTGAAGAACAAAGATGTTTTTCTTGAGCGTGATATGATTTCAGTATAGTTTTTGGCTAGTGATTTCTTCTTATTTACTGAATGAGATTTCTTCTCTATTTATAGGAGTTGAAGTAGAGTTGAAGTAGCGTTGAATCTGTTGGATATTGAGATGTAGTTACGCCATTCCATTAATAGCTTCTGCAGTAGACTTTTTCATCTTAGAAGTGACTACTTACCACAATTAGTATCTTCTCTCTTGGAAGTGGAGATTAACGTCTCTTTCTAATTGAGGAAATCCATTTGCAGAACTTTAACTTGGCTTAAACGTTACTTCATCATGATTAACAATTCTGATTAGAGTCTTTGTGTATCTGGAGAAACTGGCTTCTGATGTTATCTCTTGAGAGTTCAGATGGCGCTGATAACTTCAGAGTTTACAGAGGACATTTGTTCAGAGTCAGAGCTTCTAGACTTTACTTCATGTTCAGATGCTTCTGATACTTGTAGTTTTGTCCAGATTCAGAGCTTCTTGAAACGAGATTTCTCTTTAGATGCTTCTGATACTTGAGATTTTGCATCTGATCTTGTTTTGCATCTGATGACATCATCAGATTTATTTCTTCTTTCTATAGAACCCTGCACACTTAGACACTTTTCGTTAGGGTGCCATTTTTGGTTTCATCCTTTGTTATCATCAAAATCATGGAATCTGTTGTAGAACACTTTTTGTTCTTACACTACGTTGCCCTGATCCTCATACCAGATGAGGTACGTAGGCAGGAGATCGTGCGAGATCTCTCCGGGCACCCTTTTCCTTTTTTAGTGTGTGTTTGCTTGACAGTTAGCAGGCTCGAGTACCAGACTCCCTGTTAGCTTGTTTGTTCAACCCTTGTGTTTCTTTTGACGACTCAGCGTCCGATTTGTGTGTGTAGGAGTCTGACATAAGTCCAGCGATTGGCAGTTGGTTTCCTGTGTGAGTGTGTGTTTGTTGGTTCGAAGTCTGACGTAAGTCCAGCGATTGGCAGTCGGTTTCCTGTGTGTGTTTTGTTTCGGCGTGCGTGAGCCGAACTACGGTAGCTCTGATTCTCATTCCAGATGAGATACGTAGGCATAGGATGCGATATCCTAGCGAGCCCGTTCCCCCTCTTCTTCCATCTGTGTTTTATTCCCGTGTGTGTGTGCATTCTTTTGAGCAGCTGTGGCAACCTCTCTTCTATCCTTTTGAGCGTGGATCCCGTCGAGTACGACGGATGCGTAGGGGTGTTAATACCTTCCCTTCGCATAACCAACTCCCGATCCCATCTCTCTTTGGTCGCGAGACCATGTCTTTTCCAGGTTTACTTCGAGCGTTTCCTTTCCCTCCTTGGGATAAATAACGCACGGTGGCGGCTCTGTTTGTTTTCCTTTTTCCCGCCGGTTGTTTTTCGCGGATGCGACAGCTGGCGACTCTGCTGGGGAATCTAGAGAAGTTGACCTCCTGCTGGTCCATCTTCCCTAAGCGAGTCTTTCCTAGCGCTCTCTAGGATAGTTTAGGTTGCTTGTGTTGCTCTATTTATTGCATTTATGATTATTATGTTGTGTATATATTTGCATAAATGTTTGCATGCATCATACTATCATTGTGCTGTCTTCTGTACAGGTTAGGTCCTATGATTTGGGGTGGGTGATCTGAGTGGGGCTAAAACCCAGGCCCGAGTATACACCTAGGATTAGTATGGTCTCATGTTTCCTCACTTGCTTTATCAGCATGTTGTTGCAACGTGACATACCACAAGCCGGACGAGGTTCATCTGAGAGAGCTCTTCCATTGTGGAGTACTCCACTTTGGTTGGGTTACCTCATCTGAGTTGTTGACTTCGGTGACCGTTCTTTCCCGGATCTTTGGTTTAGACGATCTTAAGAGAGCTGCAACAGCACACCCGAAAGGGGAAACCCATTGAGTATCTTTGCCCGATTATCGAGACCATTATCCGCCTTAGGATGACCTGATTAGAATGCACCTGTGAGGGGAGGGTTGATTCTTACAGAAGCATGTTCTGATGGTGACTTTGATGGTGACTAATGGTTCAGCTGTTGATCAGAGTCCTATTGTCGCATTACGCGAAAAACCGGCGGGAAAAGAAGAAACAACAGAGTCGCCACCGTGCGTTATTCATCCCAAAGGAGGGAAAGGAAACGCTCGAAGTAAACCTGAAAAAGGAAAGGACAAGACGGGGTCTCGCAACCAAATCTTGGGTTCGGGAGTCGGTTATGCGAAGGGAAGGTATTAGCACCCCTACGCATCCGTAGTACTCTACGGGATCCACTTGTGTAGTTCTTGTCTAAAGGGTATGGGTTTGCCTAATGTACTGTTTACTAAAAAAAAGGGGTAAAGGAAAAGGACTCGCGCGGATGTCGCACCCACTGCATACGTATCTCATCTGAATATGAGAATCAGAGTCCTCGTAGCTCGGCTGACCTATGGGTTAAGGGTAATTGTGCTCGCTAAGACATCGCGTCTTATGCCTACGTATCTCATCTGGAATGAGAATCAGAGCAAGCCGTAGTTCGGCTAACTACGGGGTTATGGATTGGGTTTGGACGAACGACGTCACTACGCAATCTACCGGATGCTCGACCTTTGGAGACTTACTCGCCTGTAGTAGAAGGAGTAAACGTGTTGCTCTGGGTTTTAGGGTTTGTTTGCGTTGTAGGAACGCGCATGCGAAAAGGGAGTCCTAGGCGAAGGAACAGTGCTACCTTAATTGGCATGCAAACGGGAGACTATGCGAAGCCTCGCATCCTATGGGGAAACAATCACGTCACACAAAACATGTATCTTAAAATAGAAAAAAATGCCACCAAGGGGCTCAAACATTGCCTCCTATCGAGGTCTTCCAGCTAAGAAAGCAGTAGAAATAAAAGGGGAGACGTAAAATACCACACGGATCAAGATCCGAAGTTACAACAATTAAAGGATAAGCGACCCTGAGACTCTCCCAAGCTGATGCCATCAAAGAAAACCAGTCAGTACGGGAAATCGGCATAAATCTCCGGAGGGTATCCCTGCAAGAACATATGAGCCCTCACAAAAACTCAACAAAAAGGGGTTAGGCAAACAGGATGAAATCAAAAGGTAACAAGGCCATGGCAACACAAAGAACAGGTTAGAACAAAACAGAATAAAAGCAAATACTGTCACGCTCGCGCCTGCTTCGCCTAGCGAAAGCTTAGCGAAGCTTCGCTGCGTGCTCGCCTAGCGAAGCGGCTAGCGAGCACCTGCGGGATTTGGATTTCTCATTGGTACCTGCACGACGTTAAAGATTCCAGATCCTATGGCATTCATCTCAGAAACGAAATTGTTAAACAGTCAAATCATAAATCACATATTCATACACAAGTATAACCCTGTGGGCAAAATCTGAGGTTACCTCATATATTCAGTATTCAATCCGAGGCATAGAGTAATAGGAACAGAGGCATACCTGATGAGAGAGACTGATTAGGATTGAAAAGTGCGGCCGGATCTGCAAGGTAGCACTAGGGTTTGCGTGAGGCGGAGTGAACTTCTCAGAGCTGCCCGAAGGTTGCTGCAGAGTAGTTCCTAGGTTTGAAACTCCACGTGAACTCCAAGTCTATTTCTCAGGGAATTTCCAAGTGTCTGAAACCCTACTGAAACTCTTATATTTATAGGCTAAATTCGTGGACTTGTGGGCTTGGAATGAAGTCAGCTGAGGCCCGAGGCTTTTCTGTCATTTTCTGAAATGCGCGCCCTTCGCCTAGCGAAGGATCTGCTCGCCTAGCGAGCATGACAGTTCTTTTCGCTAGGCGAAGCATCTGCTCGCCTAGCGAGCATAGCAGCTCAGCGGCAGATTCAAGCTTGGCGATTTGTAGGGTGAACAGGCCCCATTTAGATTTGTTGGTAGTACCTCATGTCTTTTCCCCGTGTTGTCGGATCATAGAACCCACAAAGTGTCCTGGATAATGCTCGAGCTTCTTGGAGCTAATCCCGACTGACATGGTGCAATGTGATATGAAATGCTAAATGACCTAAGCAATGAATGTATGAATGAGGAGGGCAAATTTTGGGGTGTTACACCTATTTATAAGTCGGATTTATAGACGGTTATTTCTGAGACGCCGGAGTTCTGTCCGTGGTATTTATCAGTGGGGATCCGTTTATTTCAAGATTCCTTGGGCTGGTTGAGAGGGTCTTGTGGTTATCTGTTCAGAGAATCTCTGGTGATGATGATGGTGATATGTTTCAGTTCCGTTTATTTCGGAACCCCAAGTCGGATTTGTGGTTGCTCAGTACCTCAGATGGTTGTGATCAGTTCAGAGGCCGTAACTCAGTGCAGTGGTTGTTCAGATGACTTGGAGGATGGCACAGTGCATTGCATTCATACATCAGCATCATTAACATTTTGCATTTATCTGCATCTAACTCATGTTTATCCATATGCAGGGACATTTTTGATTGAGATCCTGGTTGAGAGACTTCTTTGTTCCAGACATGAGGACGGGTTTGAAAGATGACGTCGTCTACAGTTTCTTCAACCCAGAGATTGGTGTGCTGAAAGATATGATAGCATTGATTACACCTGACCATGTGGGGATGTTCCGTGAGGCATACGGTAGTATTCTGAAGTTGGTTTTCAGGCTCACAGACAGTGATAGGAGCGCCATCCATACTCTTCTCCAGTTTTATGACCCGGGCTTGAGATGCTTCGTGTTCCCGGATTACCTGTTGGGACCTTTGATGGAGGACTATGCAAGCATCCTGGGTATTCCGATCAGAGATCAGATTCCGTTCTATGTCACTAAGGGGGAGCCTGATGTTGCTGAGATCTCTCGTGCTCTTTATTTGAGCCCAGAGGTGACCAAGGGGGGTTTGAAGGAGAAAGGAAAGTTACCTGGTTTTCATCTGAGTTTCTTGGAGGCTAAAGCCAAGGAGCATGCTGTTATGGGTAATTGGAGGACCGTTTGTGCCTTGATTGCTGTGAGCATTTATGGGATCATCCTGTTCCCTAATCAGAAGAACTTTGTGGATATTAATGCCATCAGGTTATTTATGCAGAGGAATTCCATTCCTACTCTGGTTGGGGATGTTTACTACTCGGTCCATAATCGGAACGAGAAGCGGCGAGGGGGATTGATCAGAGGTTGTGCTCAGTTGTTATATAAGTGGTTCATGGGGTATTTGCCTTCCAGAGGTGCTTTTGTTTCTCTTGATCCTACTGTCAAATGGTCAATCAGACTGATGGGTTTGCGAGCCAAGGACATAGCTTGGACTCACAATGGTGTGGCCGGACGAGATTTCATCTACAGTTGTGGGACTTTTCCCAATGTACCTCTCATAGGAGTTCAGGGTTGCATTAATCACAACCCGACGCTTCTTAGGAGACAAATGGGGTTTGCTATGGAGGTTCCTCCTCTCGAGCGCGAGATTCAGGAGTCTTTCTATTTCCCGGCTGAGGGTAATCTGACACGGTTGAGGCAGGTGTCTGGGGCATGGCGTAATATTCAGAGGAAGGGCAAGGTTCCTTTTGGCAAGATTAACAGTAGGTCTTTTCCTCCATTTGATGATTGGCTTAGGAAGAGGATTGAGCTCACGCGTCTACCATTTCCTGGAGGTGATCCTTGGTGTCCTTTGATTGAAGGGCCACGTTCTTCTATCAGTATGGAAGAGTTCCTCGAGATGAAGAAAGCCAGAGACCAGCTGCAAGCAGAGAAGACTGAGTTGGAGATGAGTGTTGCTAAAATTCAGATGGCTAATCAGGAGATCAGAGGGAGGATGGAAGATCAGGATAAGAGACATGCTCTTGTGGTGAAGCGCTTTGAGATAGACACCGCTTATTATGGCAAGGTTGGCCAAGCTTTGGAGGCATCCACGAGGGAGCATGACATCACCAAGGAGAGGTTGGCTAGAGCTTCGAAGGTCATTGACGATGAGAAGAGAAGACAAATCCTTGTGAGGGATCAGAGGGACGACAGAGTCAGAGTCCTTATCGCTGAATGGGAGGCAAAGTTGAAGATTAAGGAAACAGAGAACGTGAAGGTTATTGCTGAGAGAGATCACTATCTTGCTGAGAGAGATCATTACTTCCGACAGATGAAGATTCACCAGAAGGAGATAGGGAGATTGCAGCAGGAGAACACTGAACTCAGGTTTGCTGTGAAATTTACCAAGATGGTAGATGACGTGGAGCCTTCTGTGGGACCTCCTGCGGTCTAGACCTTTTTCATTTGTGTGGATTATCGTCAGGCCTGTTGACGGAATTCACGTGCTTGTATTTTCTTTCTGATTCTGGAGAATTGTAATTTGACTTGTATCAGCCTGATATATGACTTTTGCACTTGTAGTGCACTTTTGATATGCGGTGGTTATTATCATTCAGTGATTGATCTTCAAGTTTTATTTGCTTATCTGTGCACACTCACAACACACACATGGTTGGGTGATATCTTTGCTAAATCATAATTCCCTGCTCTGTATGGCAAAACCTGACGATTGATGTCAGAATGTTGCTGTTGAATTATTACCTGTCTCGATGAAACCAGGATCGAAAGACAGAGTGTTCCTCATACGGATGGACATTGCATTCATGTGTGAGTCATAATAACTGTTTTCTATTTTGCAGGTGTCAGCTTCTAACATGTTTGATTGACACAAGAATGATGAATCCACCCAACACAGACATTCTCGAGCTGAAAGAGAAGATGGGAGAGCTGATCAATGTCATGCAAGAGTTCGCCTTGGGGAAGCAAGCAATTGCCGAGAAGGTGGGGAGGATTGAAGACTGGCTGAAGAAGGGGAAAATACAAGGAAACGCTTCGTCGTCTGGATCGAAGAAATCCTTTGGTAATGGTCAGCATAAGAAGGAGGATGGCGCGAGTGTTGTGTATGCCCAGAGAGGATACGGTGGGGATCATTACTACCAACACACTGTTGCGGTAACCACCCCTGCTGGTAATCAATCTGTACCACGGCAGCATCAGTTCCCTCAACAGAGAACACAGAGAGCTGGGTACCAAGTGAGAGGAAAGGGGACTGATCGTCAATTTGATAAGCCACCCATGACGTATGCTCTTCTGTTGAAGAAGTTGAAAGATCTCGGAATGGTACAATTGAGGACATTGGCCCCATCGAGATCAGATCAGAGGCCTCCTAATTATGATGAGAACGCCAAGTGTGAATTCCATTCTGGTGCATCTGGACATAACATTGAAGGTTGTAGAGCCTTTAAGCATGCCGTCCAAGACCTGGTGGATTCCAAGGCCCTCAATTTTACACTATCACTGAATGTTAATGCCAATCCCATGCCGACGCATGGTCAGGTGATGGTGGGTGCAATTGCTGAAGATTCAGGTCACGTCTGTGCGGTGGGGGAAGAGACTGACAGTGACTGTGAACTTGACTCGTAGATAAAACCGTGCGTACCAGGGATGGAAGTCCAGAACTGGAAGGCCTAAAAGATCATCACTGTCACTCATCCTGAAGAGTAATGTTTCTGTTTTTCAATTCTGTTTGCATGAAAGCCATACGTTTTGCCCGAAACGTAATGGTCCATTGTAAGGGCCACCTCATGTGTTTCATTGTGCAACATTTTGCATCATTAATAAATGGATGTTTTTCACAATAAAAGTGGTGTTCCCTGTTTTTCATTTATTTTTGCAGTTTTAAAACAAATAAAAATGGCAATGTTTGTTTTCATTTTTTCTTTTTCTTTTGTCTCGTTCCGACTTCGAAAAATAATTCTCCTGATCTCATTGATAACAATTCGGTTACACCTTTGTATGACTTCGACAAACCGATCTATCATGCCGAAGAAGAAGGCGAAGAAGATTGTGATCTGTTGGAAGATTAGCCAGGTTGTTGAGACAAGAGGAGAAGGTGATTCAGCTGCGCGTGAAGCGAGTTGAGATAGTTAATCTGGGTACCTACGAGGTCGGAGAGGAAGTGAAAGTTGGTTCCGCCTTGGAGGCGAGTGTCAAGAGTGGAGGTGATGCCATTCGGTCTCAAGAACGTCGGTGCCACGTATCAGAGTGACTTTGTTTCATGATATGATTCATCATGAAATTGAATGTTATGTGGATGACATGATAGCAAAGTCCCAAACAGAAGAGGGGCATCTGGTAGATCTGGCCAAGCTGAGTGGACCAGTTGAGACAATTCAAACTGAGGTTGAATTCAAAAAAGTGCACTTTCAGAGTGCGGTCCGGTAAGCTGCTGGGGTTCATTGTAAGAGAGGAATCGAGGTTGATCCTGTTAAAAAAAAAAGCAATACAAGAAGTGCCTGAACCGAGAACAAAGAAGGAGGTTCGTGGTTTCTTAGGTAGATTGAACTACATTTCACGGTTCACATCTCATCTAACAGCCGCGTGCGAACCCATATTCAAGCTGTTGAAAAAAGATCAAACGGTCAGGAGAAATAATGATTGCCAAGCGGCATTGGAAAAAATAAAAGAATATTTGCAGGAGCCTCCGATTCTGATGCCTCCTGTGGAGGGATGACCATTAATTCTGTACTTGACAGGCATTGAGGAGTCTACGAGGTGTGTATCGGATCAGCATAACGAGTCTGGTCGAAAAGAGCATGCAGTTTACCTTAGCAAAAAGTTTACTGACTGTGAAACAACACATTCACTGCTCGAGAAAACTTGTTGTACTTTGGCATAGGCTGCTCGCCGACCAAGACAGTATATGCTGGTTCGTACCACTTTGTGGATTTCCAAGATGGATCCGATCAGGTATGTATTTGGGAAGCCAATATTGAGAAGTCAGCATTGACCGGACGGGTTGCGAGATGGTAAATGATTTTGACTGAGTATGATATACAGTATACTCCTCAGAAAGCAATCAAGGGGAGTGTATTGTCTGATTACATCGCCCAGCAACCCATTGAGGATTATCAACCAAGGAAGTTTGAGTTCCCTGATGAGGACATCTCGAGGTGCTCAAATCGAAAGATTGTGAGGGACCAATCCCGGAGGAGGGGCCTGACCCTAAATCCGAACGGATTCTGATGTTTGATGGGGCCGTTAACGTGAATGGTAGCGGAGTTGATGCTGTTTTGGTTACGCCGAAAGGATCCCACATTCCTTTTGCTGCCCGGTTAACATTTGAGTGCACCAACAACGTGGCTGAATACGAAGCTTGTATCTTGGGGATTGAAGAGGCGATTGATTTGAGGATCAAGAACCTTGTTATATATGGAGATTCAGCTTTGGTTGTGAATCAGGTTAACGGAAAATGGTATACGCATCAATCTCATTTAGTTCCATACTGGGATTATACGAGGAGATTGTTGACGTTTTTCACCAAGGTGGTTTTGCATCATGTGCCTAGAGAGGAGAATCCGTTGGCAGATGCTTTGGCTACTCTGGCTGCCTTGATTAAGGTGCAGTGGTGGAATCAGTTCCCTAGCATTGAGGTGGGACGTCTGGATAGACCGGCTTATGTGTTTGCTGTTGAAACAGCGCCTGACGATGAGAAGCCGTGGTATTACGATATCAAACGCTATCTGGAAACCCAAGAGTATCCTGAGGGAGCATCCAAGAAGGACCGAAAGACTCTGCGGAGGTTGGCCATGGTGTTCTACTTGAATAAGGATGGGGTTTTGTACAAGAGGAATTTTGATTGGGTCTTGCTTAGATGTGTTGATGATAAAGAAGCAAGCCAATTGATGAAAGAGGTTCATGAGGGGTCGTTCGGTACCCATGCCAGTGGGAATGCGATGGTGAAGAAGCTGCTGAGGGCAGGTTATTATTGGATGACAATGGAGGCCTAATGTTTCAATTTCGTGCGGAAGTGTCATAAATGCCAGATTTATGCTGACAAGGTGCACGTGCCTCCAAATCCGTTGAGTTTGATGTCGTCTCCGTGGCCGTTTGCTATGTGGGGCATTGATATGATTGGGAAGATTGAGCCTACGGCTTCGAATGGGCACCGGTTCATACTAGTGGCTATTGATTACTTCACCAAGTGGGTGGAAGCAGCCTCTTATGCAAACGTGACAAAGCAGGTCGTTGCCAGATTTCTCAAGAGAGACATCATTTGCAGATATGGGGTTCCCGAGAGAATCATTACTGATAATGGTTCTAATTTGAACAACAAGATGATGGCGGAACTGTGCCGAGAATTCAAGATCGAGCATCACAATTCTTCTCCTTATCGTCCGAAGATGAATGGGGCGGTTGAGGCAGCCAATAAGAATATAAAGAAGATTGTGCAGAAAATGGTCGTGACTTATAAAGATTGGCACGAGATGTTGCCATTCGCATTACATGGGTATCGAACTTCGGTACGTACATCTACTGGGGCAACGCCTTTCTCGTTGGTGTATGGGATGGAAGCCGTGCTACCGGTTGAGGTTCAGATTCCTTCGCTGAGAGTCCTGATGGACGTGAAATTGCAAGAGGCGGAATGGGTAAGGACTCGGTACGAAGAGTTGAGTCTGATTGAGGAAAAGAGGTTGGCGGCCATTTGCCATGGGCAGTTGTACCAGCAGCGAATGAAGCGTGCTTTTGACCGAAAGGTGTGACCTCGTGTGTATTGTCGCATCACGCGAAAAACCGGCGGGAAAACAAGAACAACAGAGCCGCCACCGTGCGTTATTTATCCCAAAAGAGGGAAAGGAAACGCTCGAAGTAAACCTGGGAAAGAACATGGTCTCGCGACCAAAGAGAGTGGGTTCGGGAGTCGGTTATGCGAAGGGAAGGTATTAGCACCCCTACGCATCCGTCGTACTCGACGGGATCCACGCACAAAAGGAAGGAATATTGGTTGCTAAACACTGCTCAAACTCACACACAACTGGCTGGAAGAGACACAAGAAAACAGACTGAAACTGACTCGGCAGGATACCGCATCCTGGGCCTACTTAGTCTATCAGGCATAGACATCAGAGTCGAAGTAGTTCGGACTGGGGAAACGACACATGCTCGCTAGGATATCGCATCCTATGCATACGTATCTTCTCGGACGAGAGAAGAATCAGAGCATTCGTAGCTCGGCTGACACGCACACAAACAAACACAGGCAGAGGCAAACGTGGAGCCCGACTGCCAATCACTGGACTTACATCAGCATCTGAACCAAAACGCACACAAGAAGGCAAACATGGAGCCTGAATGCCAATTGCTGGACTTACATCAGCATCCGAACCAAAACACACACAAGAAGGCAAACATGGAGCCTGAATGCCAATTGCTGGACTTACATCAGCATCCGGACCAAAACGCACGCACACTGGAACCCAAATGCCACTCGATGGACTTACATCAGCTTCCAAGCTCACAACAACAAAACAAGTTAGTAGGGAGTCGGGGACTCGAGCCTATAACTGTCAAGCACACACTCAAACAGACAGACAACAAATTGCTAAGGAGTCAGGCACTCGAGCCTAGCAACTGTCAAACAACACACACAAAAAAAGAAAAGGGCGCCCGGAGAGATCAGCTCAATCTCCTGCCTACATACTTCATCTGGTATGAAGATCAGGGCGATGTAGTTCCCCTACGGAGGGATAAAGGTTCTAGCCTAACCAGATAACAGAGGGAGACACAACTAGGGAGACTACGACTCGAGCCTAGATGTTATCATGCAAATCATCCCTAAGTTAAGGTTTCTAGCTAAATGGCACAAGGGCCAACCTATCCTAAGCATGGCTCACACAGGAAGCAAGCCACACACACTTAACTTGCACAGGAAGCAAGCCAAGTAAAACCTAACTTGCACAGGAAGCAAGTCTAAACTAATCCTAACTTGCACAGGAAGCAAGTCAAACAATCCTAACTTGCACAGGAAGCAAGTCAAACAATCCTAACTTGCACAGGAAGCAAGTCAAACAATCCTACAAGCACAGATAGCACACGCTATACATAAACAAGTGGCTCAAACAAGGGTTGGGTTTTAGTCAAGGGGTCATATCAACCTCAACAAACAAACCTCTGGAATGGGGTGAATGTGCTCTTAACCTTGCCATTGAGGGGCTAAGGTGAAGCAGATGAAAGGTGAGTGAAGATAAGACTTCACAGCTCTTATCCCTGGCCTGGGAGAGCTCAAGACAAGAATGTGTGGGTTCAGAAAGTGGGAACCCTTCTACACATTTGAAACTGACTCAACTGTACAGTTGTACAAGATCTTGGGTTTGTATCTGCAATGCATCAACACAATGGTGTGAGCAAAGCAGATGACACACTGAATAGTGGGGGATAGATTGCATATCCCTACCTTCCACCAATTGCCTCTTCACTTAGGAGGACTTTGACTCTATGCAAGGACAAAAGTAAACAGTCACAAACATTGCCTCTTAAGGAGGACTTCAGACAGTTGCCTGGCCAAGTAACAGGCCAGGTCTTCCAGACTACATGAAGTAAAAGAGACATACCTCAATGCAGATTGCTTATACAAGCAAAGCAAAGCAAAAGTTCACAATGAACTAAAAGCAACTAAAGTACCTGAAACAGTCAAGCAGATGTTAGCATGCAACTTCAAAACAAAGCAAAAAGAAACAGACATCAACAGTTAATTGGAGGCAAATGGATGTGCAAGGCACAAGGCTTAAGGCATGTGAGCCAAGCCACCTACAAAACAAACAAGTTAGACAATGATATTTGAGCAAGCTCAATCAAAAAGAATTGGTCTCATTGGTCATTTGTTGGTTAACCTGAAAACATGAGCTCAAAAGTGAGTAACAGGACCACTAGGACAAGCCTAGGGTCAAAAGTGAATGAAAAAGTTAAAACAGCAAGCAATGCCCAATCAAAACCAAGTTCAAACATTTAAGAATCAATGCCAATTGGTTTCATATTCATATCAATCATCATCATTATTTCATGAACAATTTAGGTCAAGACATGGCATTTAGAAGCTCATAGAAGTCAACAGCAAGACTTAACTCAAAAGCAATCTTAAACATTTCCAAAAATCACCAAATAAATCATGGTCAATCACAATCCACAGCATGGTAAGCATGTCAAATTTCATCTCATTTGGACAAGTGGAAGGCAGTCAATGAAAATCAGAAAGTCAAAGCAATTTTGAACATGCTCAAAGAAGTCAACCAAGCATGCATCAACTTAGAAAATTCATAAGTCAAAGATGGTGTATGATAAATGAATGGGACTAAAACCATGGCAAAGATGAGGATGTCTAGTTATCTCATGTAAAATTTCATGTCCATCCAATAAATTATGAGAATTTCACAAATGAAATGGGAACAAGTGTCACAAAAAGTCAACATATGACCAAGCAGGGGAGAAAATCCCAAACAATTAGGAAATGCCACAAATAATTCCAAGAAAATTCATATGTAAACTAGACATACAAGAGTAGGTTCATGCAAAAAATCCGATCAATTGGAGGTCAAGAAGCATGGTATCAAAAATCATGAAGTTGGACATCAATGGTGTGACACAAATTGTCACACCCTAATTCAAAAATTCATAACTCTCAAACCACATAAGATAAATTCACAAACTCTACACCAAAATCACCATGAGTGTGTCTAGTTTAAGCACAAAAAATTTGAGAGCCATTGGATAAAGCATCATCATTTCACAAATGTTTTGGCAAAGTGTATAATATTTGGTCACATGTCACAAACCCTAGCACCATTTAAAAACCATTGATCAAAAAAATCTGGAAAAAATATGATAAAATACTAGAGGTCATGAGGAAGACAATGCAAAAATTCCCATGATTTTTGGACTAAAATTGGAGGCGCAATGATTTTTGTAAGTTGGTGTCACAAAGTGAAATAAACGTTGAGATGAATTGATTTTAATTGGAATAAATATGTAATGAAATGCCAAAAGACCAAAACGCCCCTTGCTGAGTGTTGAAACTCAGCGTTTCATTTAAATGGGGAGGTCAGCGCTCCTTTTTAATATATATTTCATAGAAGGCGTTAAATAAATGAATTGGCATTGCGCCCCAGTGGTAAAACACTTGGTATCTGAAGCTTTGAGGCAAAGGTTTGGGGTTCGAATCCCCCTCACCCCAGGCCTTTTGGCATTTATTTGGAAACAAGGCAAGGCACATACAAACGCTAGCAACATATTCACATTGCAGAACATATGTAATATTGCAGAAAACATATTACAGTAAACATAGCAACATGTTCAAAACCCAGGTCGAATTTTTTTTCTCCAAATTCACAAAACAGGTATACCAATACGTGCATCTTCCATCACATGTTCACAATCCAACAATAGTTTTCAATGATTTATGCTAACATGAGAGAAACAAACCAAAACATATTCACATATGAAACTTTGAGACAACATAACTCCACAAATACTCAACCGTTTTCAGTGACTCAAAGCTCATAATGATCAGGATAAAGAGATCTACGCATTACACACCATGATTTTGGAAAAAAGAGGATTCGAAATCTTACTTATTTTTGAAGCAGAAGGAAAAACAGTGTTGTTTTGGTCTTCTTGGCCCGAAACAGATGATGCAAAAGCCTTCCAATGATGATTGGTGAAGGTGGTTTGGTTCAGAAACCCTTGCGGTGGCTTAAAACTTGGACTGTCATGGGTGATGTGTGAGGAAAAACAGCCATGGGAAATGGCTTTCCGGCTGGAGAATGTTGATGGAAACCAGTTCAAAATGTTGTGTAGATGTAGTATTAAGCAAGGCCAGGCTCAGTTCTTTGAGAGTTTTTGACTGCTCTTTGAGAAATGGCCAAAATGAGATTTTTTTAGAGAATGAGTTTTCTGTGGTTTTTGGCTGCTACTGCTGATTTCATTTGACAGAAAATGAGGTTTTTATTTGCTGTTTGATGTTGCTTGGATGAAGAAAACCAACAAAGCTTGCTTAGGTTACTTGAGGTTTTTTGACAGACTTTTGAAAATGCAAAGCAAGGTGATGTTTTTAGAATGAATGAGTGAACAATGTTTCTGCTGTTGGATGGTGGCTACTAGTAGTGTTTTTGCATGACAGAAAATGGTGGAAAATATTGTATCAATCAAGGCCAGTTTTTTTCTTTTTGGAAGCTTTGGACAGAAAATGATAAATGGCCAAGAATGAAGTCTTTAGCAAGAGTGGATTTTTTCTATGCAAAATGTGTTTGAAGGATGCTAGTTAGGAGTTTCATTTGACAGAAAATGAGGGTATATGTTTGCTGTTTCTGTGGTACAAGGCATGGCCAAGCTCAAGTTCTTTTGAAGTTTTAGACAGCTTTTTGGAAAATGGCCAAGAGTGATTTTCTAGAGAATGAAGTTCTGTTGGTTTTTTCTGCTAGTAGTGGTTTGTAACATGACAGAAAAATGATGAAAAACCTGCTGTTTTGTGGTACAGTCCATGGTTTATGGAAGTATGGGTGGATTTAGTGAAAACATGTACTTTCTTCCAAAATTCAAGCAAGCAAGGAATGGCTTTTTTCTGTTGGTTTTAGGCTGCTACTGAGGTTTCAAATGATAGCAAATGATCTTTTAATTTTCTGTTTTAAGAGTACAAAGCATGGTATGGTGGATAGTATGGATAGATATGGTGAAAGTGTCCTTTTGTCCAAATTTCAAGCAAGTTAAAGAATGGCCATATGTACTGCATAATTGAGCTTGCAAACACATTTTAAATGACATTTCTGAGCTATTTCAATTGGCCCCAAGTGTTAAAAATGCATAGTTCAAAAAGTCAACCATTGGTCAAACTTGAATTTCACATATGCTAGGTTCAAATATGCCATTTTGATTGGCAATGTTTTGGCTCATGAAATTTATATTTTTGGAAAGAGGGGAACAAATGTGACTTGTAGGAAAAAACCCCACCAAAATTGGCCAAATGGTTTGGGAGATATGGCCTTTTGAAGTTCAAGAATTTCTGAAATCGATTCGATCATAACTTGCCAACCACACATGGGAATTGAGAGTTCTTGGACTTTTTGGAAATGGGAGAACAAGATCTTCAACTTTCATGTTGGGCAAAAATTCATTTGAAGCTTGTATCATGATGTAAGTTTGAGGATCAAGACTTTCCATTTTTGGTAAGTTTCAGTTACAGGTCCAGTTTCCATTTTTGGAAATTTTTGATCTGGCTTCAAATTCTTCCATGATGGTGTTTGACATGATATATGAAGACTATTTGGACATGAATAAGATCCTTCAAACCATTTCCATTCATCAAATCACTAATTAAATGGATAGTTGACCAACAGTTGACTTTTAGGGTTTCTGGCTGACTGTGCATTGACTGATGACTTCCAAACCCTAATTCCTTGAGACCTTGACTTCAAATGATGTCCCAAGTTGTATGGACTCTTGATTATTGACCATGGTGCCCAAATTCCACAAGAATGGCCACCATCCACTGCTTTGACTGACTGTTGACTGTCTAGGGTTTTTGACTGTCTGTGCATGAACTGATGACCTCTGAGCCTTCAACCCTTGACTTTAACACTTAAAATGAACCCTCTAGTCATGTGAACTTGTTGGACAAACCCTAGGGCCTTGGCTCCTTGAGAATTGTGCTTGTTTGCTTGACTGACTGATCTCCTGACCAGTTTGACCTAATTTCTTGCTTGCTTGCTCTTGAGGCAACTGGAGATAATGCAATGCTATGCAATGGACCATGATATGCTATGACCTAATATGAGAATGTATGTACAATGATAGGTGCAAATTTGAGGTGCTACAGCTGCCCCTATTCAATCAGCTGGGAACCCGAATGGATGAGAGCAACGGTTGTCAGACTTTCAGGGTAAACAGGGATTGAATACCAAGAACCGTAGAATTTGCACAATACAGGGATCCACCAATGGAAACGTCCACTGGGATTTGATATTTATTACTGGGTATTTTTTTTGGTTTTGTTTTTAAAGGGTACAGCCACATCCAGACATCGCAACGACGATGAATGGGGGAAAGAAATCACAACTAGATGCCAACGGACAACTAGGAAAAACTCAACGTTTACCAAGACCAACGGAGAGGTAACCAGACATTAATGAATGACTGGAAAGGATACAACCATACATCAACGGACGAAATGGGAAAAACTCAACGTTTACCAAGACCAACGGAGAGGTAAATCCACATGGGGATAGGTACAACTGGACGTCATAGGACGAATAGGAAAAACTCGACGTTTACCAAGACCAACGGAGAGGTAAATCCACGTGGGGACAGGTACAACTAGACGTCATAGGACGAATAGGAAAAACTCGACGTTTATCGACACCAACGGAGAGGAGAAATCTCTGGGGAGAGTGAACACAACCAAATCATCAACGGATGATCGGGAAAAACTCGACGTTTATCGACACCAACGGAGAGGTAAATCCACATGGGGACAGGTACAACTAGACGTCATAGGACGAATAGGAAAAACTCGACGTTTATCGACACCAACGGAGAGGAGAAAAACTCAGCCAGACGTCATAGGACGAAAGGGAGACTCAACGTTTATCGACACCAACGGAGAAGGAGAAAACTCAACCAGACGTCATAGGACGAAAGGGAGACTCAACGTTTATCGACACCAACGGAGAAGGAGAATACTTCACTAGGGAAGAAGGACACAACCAAACCATCAACGGATGATCGGGAAAAACTCGACGTTTATCGAAACCAACGGAGAGGTAACTCTGCATGGAGAGGGGTACAACTAGACATCATCGGATGACTAGGAAAAACTCGACGTTTATCGACACCAACGGAGAGGAGGAAACTCTACTGGGGAGAGTGAACACAACCAAATCATCAACGGATGATCGGGAAAAACTCGACGTTTATCGACACCAACGGAGAGGAGGAATCTTCATTAGGGGAGGGACGACGTTACGAACATCGAAAGATGATGTTTACAGACATCAAAGAAGACCAGACACTTACGCATGACTGGGAATCACCGAAAGATGGTGTTTACCGACGCCAAAGAAGACCAGACACTTACGCATGACTGGAAATCACCGAAAGATGGTGTTTACCGACACCAAAGAAGACCAGACACTTACGCATGACTGGAAATCACCGAAAGATGGTGTTTACCGACACCAAAGAAACAACACACCCGGGTGCTGACAGGGTATACTGACATTCTCAAGATGACAGGGCTAGGCTGAACACTTGCAGGAGGTCTCACTGGGGAGAAACAAACTTTCTGTCATCAACAGGTGAGGAAATAAACCTCTGATGGGGATTATCAACACCAATTGTTGACTGGAGCAACTGTAGCAAATGCGTTGTACAGGTTGAACAAAAATCCGTCTCTGCAGGGGATACGGTTTGGTGAGGTTAACACATGAATGCATATGTTTGAATTTTTCTATGACGTAATGCTCCATTTATGAATGGAAATGCTACGCGATTTTTGAGGATGCAATGATTACTACATGCAAAATGCAAATGAACCCTGGCTAGGGAGCCAAAATGATCAGATACTCTGACTCTGTGGGGAGACTCCTCTTGGGGAAATATTCTGTGGGGAACTCTGCTTGGGGAGTGGCGGAGCGACTCCGCTGGGAGGAAGACTCAACCAATCTTCAGATAGGGTAAACCCTGCTTTGGAGAAAATCTGTTAATCCGCTGGGGATAACCCATGCAGTCCATAGGTAGAATCAACTTAGCTGGGGATGCAGATATCAGTCTACTACAGAAACTCGTCCAATCCACTGGTAGGATGAACTCTGCTGGAGAAATAAATGCTACTCCACTAGGGACGACCCAACCAATCCATATGTAGGAGAATCACTGCTGGAGATGTATTTCATGAGACCCGCTCCACTCGGGGAACTTGCTGAGGAAAAACCACACCATTCTGCTGAGGAGAACGATCCTAGTGGAGAGAACAACAACCGTAGCAGTGAGAGTAACAACTCTGTCGAGGATGATAGCACGTCATATCATACTGGAGATGAATTCCCCAAACCTGCTTGGGATAAGCACTCACGGCCCCACTGGAGATGATAGCATCACAAAACCAATTGTTGGGGAACACACCAACGGTCTACAGAAAAACTCCACTGGGGTGCTCCCGAGGAAAATAACTGCCAGGCGCTCAGCGGGGATTCTCAACTGGGGAAATCTGCAAGCATAGGCCTGCTGGGGAGAAGCAATCCTTAGATCTGCTGGGGAAAGAAGGTACTGTCTACAGGCATCTCTGCAGGGGAAACAACTCTGATAGCTTCAATACTGACTTGGGCTGGGGACGTGATAACCTTCAGGCTTGCTGAGGAGACAACGATCTCGAATCTGCCAGGGAGATCATACTCTCAATCCTCTGGGGAGATACAGCTTGTTTGACAGGGATGTCGGTCGACTCATCGAACACTAGTATCCATCATCCACCCATAGTGTTGACTTTCCACTTTTAAGAACTCCCAGACTCTTCTGGACTTTTCTGCTCCATCATCTTGTATTCCCAACTCGTTCGTACTTCACGGAGGTTGAACTCTTGGGATTTATACATACTTTCCAATCATCAGACTTTGAAGAGTCTTCTTGATTAACTTTCCAGGATCGTTGTCGTAATCCTTCACCGTCTTTTCACGGTTCATCTATCCCTTGCCCCTGGTTGGACTCTGAGGGGATCTCTTTGTCAAAAAGGTTCATATTACCACTGGCAAGTGAATGAAGATATCTAACAGCCCCTGCACAAGAGATCGTCAGATAAAAACGTGCCCCAGGTATGCCCCCTGATAAGGCTCAAACAGCACTCTACTGGGGATGCCCCACAATAGAGCTAATAGGGACTTGGAGGAAGAATGTTGTACTGCCGGGAGCATGAAGATAAAAACTTTCAACCAAACACTGCACTGAGCAACCTCACTGAGGAGAGACCATACGAGGTTCTGCAGGACAAAGATACAGTCATGCTTGAGATACGAACAATTGTCTTACCTGTTGGTAATCATACCACCCCCGGGAGAGCACTGTGGGTCTCCTAAGTATCCTTCCATCATTGTGAACGTTCACTTTGTTTAAGAACAATTTTTTTTGAAAAATTTGTTTATTTTGAAAACAATGATACTTTATCAATTAAAACATGCAAAACGTTTGTTGAGTTGAAACAAATAAGAGTGCAAATAATTGGATAAAAGCTCAAATTGATGTGATGGAATGGTAGTCTGCAAAGGGCGAGACTCCATGGATCTGTACAAGTTTGAAATCGGTGATATATATTGGAGAGGGCTACATTGAACATAATGACCTTTCCTCTACCATTCTGAATTTTCGATGTATTCAAAGTTTCAGTCGACGACGAATCGAGAATCCCTGACGGATGACAGATATAGAGCATAGTCTTGTCGATGCAGTTACTTGCCAAATCCCTAATTTTTGCCTAGATTGCCCCAGTGTGAGGTGTTCAATCTAGCGGGATGCAAATTCTTTTTTCAATGTCTCTAACTTTTGCCTGGATCGCCCTTTCGGGTTTTCAATCCACCGAGACGCTCCTTTTTGCCTAAGTCGCCCTTTGGGGTGTTCGACTTAGCGAGCTTTTGCTTTTTTTTGTTTTTGTTTTAGGCGAAGTATTTCTTGACTGCATCGGAATTCACAGGACGAGTGAACTTCTTCATCCATCGATGTAAGTGTTAAAGCACTGCCTGAAAAGGCTCTCTTGACAACACATGGACATCCATAATTTGGGGTTCACTTGCCCCTGGAATCGGGTGTGAAAGATAAGACTTTCTTGAGCATAAGGTCCCTCGGAACACACGAGGCTTGATCTTCTTGTCGAATGTTTTCTTCACTCTCTGCTGATATAACTTGACCATGACACATGGTAGTTGATCTCTTCCTTTCGATCGAATTCAGCATCAGCCAACTTGGGACTTTGAGGGTGCTATTTCTCTTTTGTTTTTTTTCTTTCTTTTGATTTCTTTTGATTTTGATTGATTTCTTTTTTTTGATTTTGCACCCTCCTCTTTCTCTTTTTTCTCTTCTTTTTTTTGATAATGCCCCAGTTGGCTGTTCTGCTGATTCTCGAGATGCAGCTGAGTGATCTTCTTTTCTTGCTCAAGAAGTCGGGAAATCTCGTCAGGAATCCCTTCAACATCATCTTCGTCCACTTCAAATACAGGGAATTCAAAATTGGGAGATGACGTCCGATCATTATGTTCAATGGGTTTGAGAAACAACCTGCATAAAGATTTTGAGTATAAAAAGCACTTTGAAAATCAATACAATCGTTATGCAGATGAAAAGATTGCTTTTATTCTTGTTTTTTAGGGTTTTTTGTGATCACCAATTTCATGCAAAAAGCGAAAAGGGAAAACAAATGGAAAAACAAATGTTTAACATGAATTATTTGAATGAAAATATCATTGCACAAAATGTTGCCAACAATGTCATCACTTCTCCTTTTGGCATGGGAGAAGGGTTTTTAAACAAAGTGATTGTTACTCTGACTTATGAACAACTGTAGGAAAGCCCACAGTGACCCGATTGTGATAGATCCCACCGAGGATGACAACTGTCAGTATCCTTTGCATCAGCAGCTTCTGTTTTCTGAACAACCCTTCTGAAGAAAAAGTCGGCGCCAACCCAGGACTTGTTATCTTCAAGCTTGATTATCACGGGGACCCAAGTCTTCACAGTTCAGAATACCTGCCCTCACGAGGTCTTGAACCTTCATCTTCAACTGAAAGCAACTATCCACATCATGACCAGGAGCACCCGAATGATACACACAATGCTGATCGGGCCTATACCACCACCGAGGGTTGACGGGTATGGGCGGCGGGTCTCTAGGAGTAATCAAGTTCCGCTCTAACAGAGAGGGATACAGTTCGGCGTAGGACATGGGGATTGGATCAAAAATGATCTTCTTCCTCTCATTACTTGTACCAGCTTGATTATCAATGGGAGGCTGGTAAACCTGCTGCTGAGGACGATGTTGCTGACGCTGATGCTGCTGAGCTGGTCTTCTCTGTTGCTGTTGAGTAACTGGAATAGTCACAGCAGCAGCATGACGGTTCTGTCCTTTGTTTGCACTTCCTCCGACGGTGCACAGCATTTGTTTCACTTTCTCCCCTTTTGGGTGCCCCAGAGGATGGCTTCTTAGAACCGGAAGAACTTGAAGAGCCAGGATGGCGAACCGGAGCGCGGGTTGCTCTGACACTAATAGTCTCTGCGGCAAGAGGCCGTTCACTGATTCTGATCCCCCTCAATTCATCACCCACGGCATAATTATTGACGAGAATAGTGACAGCAGCATTCTTATGAACGGGTACACTCACTGGTGAAGCACGGTGGACTGGTGGAATCACGGCTTCCAGTCTCTGGGCTAAGGCACGCAGCTCCTCTTGCCCCTGAACAACTCCTTGCATCTTTGTCATGAACTGGGCCATGTTTGCCCTCATCTCAGCCAACTCAGTCTGAACCTGATCCATACTTCTCTGATGGTTGAGTCTGGTCGCGGTGCGGACGATGATCAACAACCCTGTCTCAGTCAAAACCCAAAGTGAGAAGTCACTCCCAAGCATGTCTGTAATGCAAGGATGGTATGTACATGATATGCGTATGATGCGGATGCTATTTTATTATGAATGATCCTGAAAAGGATATGCGTATGCGAGTTAACTTTTTTTTTTTTCATTTTCATGCATTACTATCTTTTGGAAAATAAACATGCTATGATGCAAATGATGGAGCCAAGACTGGCAGGAACTGGCATCTGAGGAACCATCTGAAACCCCAAAGTCATCTGAGGAGCTGGCATCTGAACCCAAATCTGGAGAACTGAGTCACCATCCGAGCGAGTACCCTCAAATTCAGCCCAGGGGTCCGAAATAAACGGAACCCTCTGATCAATACCAGGGTCAAACCTCCGGCGTCCAGAAATATAAATCGTAGTCACGATCAGTACCAGGAGTCACCAACTGTACCTGTTAAAATGATCAAACCCTTCCCCACTCACGGGTGTCGTCTAGGCCAGGGTAAGGTCGAAAGAAACGCAGCATAAATAACCTTTCGCAGAATATCATCCTGTGCACACCCGATGTATGCACTGATAATATTCCACCAGGGTCTGAACTGCTCGTGATATCAATGTTCCGCTAAGTGGCGCCATACCACCCGCTTCCCATGAATCACTCTATTCCTAATCATCCTAGATTTTCACTCATGGTCTGGGTATTGGACCTTTTACCTCAACTGACTCCCCCCCACACAGAGAAAAACAGACAGCCAGCCAGTAATGAATAATGAATATGAATGCAAACATCAATGCACACAATCAATGCAAACAATAAATGTACATATATACAATGAATGCAATAAAATACAACAAGCAGAAAGCAACCAAAACCCTAATCCTAGAGAGCGCTAGGAGAGACTCGCTCAGGGAAGATGGACCAGCAGAGGTCAACTTCTCTATGTCCCCAGCAGAGTCGCCAGCTGTCGCATCACGCGAAAAACCGGCGGGAAAACAAGAACAACAGAGCCGCCACCGTGCGTTATTTATCCCAAAAGAGGGAAAGGAAACGCTCGAAGTAAACCTGGGAAAGAACATGGTCTCGCGACCAAAGAGAGTGGGTTCGGGAGTCGGTTATGCGAAGGGAAGGTATTAGCACCCCTACGCATCCGTCGTACTCGACGGGATCCACGCACAAAAGGAAGGAATATTGGTTGTTAAACACTGCTCAAACTCACACACAACTGGCTGGAAGAGACACAAGAAAACAGACTGAAACTGACTCGGCAGGATACCGCATCCTGGGCCTACTTAGTCTATCAGGCATAGACATCAGAGTCGAAGTAGTTCGGACTGGGGAAACGACACATGCTCGCTAGGATATCGCATCCTATGCATACGTATCTTCTCGGACGAGAGAAGAATCAGAGCATTCGTAGCTCGGCTGACACGCACACAAACAAACACAGGCAGAGGCAAACGTGGAGCCCGACTGCCAATCACTGGACTTACATCAGCATCCGAACCAAAACGCACACAAGAAGGCAAACATGGAGCCTGAATGCCAATTGCTGGACTTACATCAGCATCCGAACCAAAACACACACAAGAAGGCAAACATGGAGCCTGAATGCCAATTGCTGGACTTACATCAGCATCCGGACCAAAACGCACGCACACTGGAACCCAAATGCCACTCGATGGACTTACATCAGCTTCCAAGCACACAACAACAAAACAAGTTAGTAGGGAGTCGGGGACTCGAGCCTATAACTGTCAAGCACACACTCAAACAGACAGACAACAAATTGCTAAGGAGTCAGGCACTCGAGCCTAGCAACTGTCAAACAACACACACAAAAAAAGAAAAGGGCGCCCGGAGAGATCAGCTCAATCTCCTGCCTACATACTTCATCTGGTATGAAGATCAGGGCGATGTAGTTCCCCTACGGAGGGATAAAGGTTCTAGCCTAACCAGATAACAGAGGGAGACACAACTAGGGAGACTACGACTCGAGCCTAGATGTTATCATGCAAATCATCCCTAAGTTAAGGTTTCTAGCTAAATGGCACAAGGGCCAACCTATCCTAAGCATGGCTCACACAGGAAGCAAGCCACACACACTTAACTTGCACAGGAAGCAAGCCAAGTAAAACCTAACTTGCACAGGAAGCAAGTCTAAACTAATCCTAACTTGCACAGGAAGCAAGTCAAACAATCCTAACTTGCACAGGAAGCAAGTCAAACAATCCTAACTTGCACAGGAAGCAAGTCAAACAATCCTACAAGCACAGATAGCACACGCTATACATAAACAAGTGGCTCAAACAAGGGTTGGGTTTTAGTCAAGGGGTCATATCAACCTCAACAAACAAACCTCTGGAATGGGGTGAATGTGCTCTTAACCTTGCCATTGAGGGGCTAAGGTGAAGCAGATGAAAGGTGAGTGAAGATAAGACTTCACAGCTCTTATCCCTGGCCTGGGAGAGCTCAAGACAAGAATGTGTGGGTTCAGAAAGTGGGAACCCTTCTACACATTTGAAACTGACTCAACTGTACAGTTGTACAAGATCTTGGGTTTGTATCTGCAATGCATCAACACAGTGGTGTGAGCAAAGCAGATGACACACTGAATAGTGGGGGATAGATTGCATATCCCTACCTTCCACCAATTGCCTCTTCACTTAGGAGGACTTTGACTCTATGCAAGGACAAAAGTAAACAGTCACAAACATTGCCTCTTAAGGAGGACTTCAGACAGTTGCCTGGCCAAGTAACAGGCCAGGTCTTCCAGACTACATGAAGTAAAAGAGACATACCTCAATGCAGATTGCTTATACAAGCAAAGCAAAGCAAAAGTTCACAATGAACTAAAAGCAACTAAAGTACCTGAAACAGTCAAGCAGATGTTAGCATGCAACTTCAAAACAAAGCAAAAAGAAACAGACATCAACAGTTAATTGGAGGCAAATGGATGTGCAAGGCACAAGGCTTAAGGCATGTGAGCCAAGCCACCTACAAAACAAACAAGTTAGACAATGATATTTGAGCAAGCTCAATCAAAAAGAATTGGTCTCATTGGTCATTTGTTGGTTAACCTGAAAACATGAGCTCAAAAGTGAGTAACAGGACCACTAGGACAAGCCTAGGGTCAAAAGTGAATGAAAAAGTTAAAACAGCAAGCAATGCCCAATCAAAACCAAGTTCAAACATTTAAGAATCAATGCCAATTGGTTTCATATTCATATCAATCATCATCATTATTTCATGAACAATTTAGGTCAAGACATGGCATTTAGAAGCTCATAGAAGTCAACAGCAAGACTTAACTCAAAAGCAATCTTAAACATTTCCAAAAATCACCAAATAAATCATGGTCAATCACAATCCACAGCATGGTAAGCATGTCAAATTTCATCTCATTTGGACAAGTGGAAGGCAGTCAATGAAAATCAGAAAGTCAAAGCAATTTTGAACATGCTCAAAGAAGTCAACCAAGCATGCATCAACTTAGAAAATTCATAAGTCAAAGATGGTGTATGATAAATGAATGGGACTAAAACCATGGCAAAGATGAGGATGTCTAGTTATCTCATGTAAAATTTCATGTCCATCCAATAAATTATGAGAATTTCACAAATGAAATGGGAACAAGTGTCACAAAAAGTCAACATATGACCAAGCAGGGGAGAAAATCCCAAATAATTAGGAAATGCCACAAATAATTCCAAGAAAATTCATATGTAAACTAGACATACAAGAGTAGTTTCATGCAAAAAATCCGATCAATTGGAGGTCAAGAAGCATGGTATCAAAAATCATGAAGTTGGACATCAATGGTGTGACACAAATTGTCACACCCTAATTCAAAAATTCATAACTCTCAAACCACATAAGATAAATTCACAAACTCTACACCAAAATCACCATGAGTGTGTCTAGTTTAAGCACAAAAAATTTGAGAGCCATTGGATAAAGCATCATCATTTCACAAATGTTTTGGCAAAGTGTATAATATTTGGTCACATGTCACAAACCCTAGCACCATTTAAAACCATTGATCAAAAAAATCTGGAAAAAATATGATAAAATACTAGAGGTCATGAGGAAGACAATGCAAAAATTCCCATGATTTTTGGACTAAAATTGGAGGCGCAATGATTTTTGTAAGTTGGTGTCACAAAGTGAAATAAACGTTGAGATGAATTGATTTTAATTGGAATAAATATGTAATGAAATGCCAAAAGACCAAAACGCCCCTTGCTGAGTGTTGAAACTCAGCGTTTCATTTAAATGGGGAGGTCAGCGCTCCTTTTTAATATATATTTCATAGAAGGCGTTAAATAAATGAATTGGCATTGCGCCCCAGTGGTAAAACACTTGGTATCTGAAGCTTTGAGGCAAAGGTTTGGGGTTCGAATCCCCCTCACCCCAGGCCTTTTGGCATTTATTTGGAAACAAGGCAAGGCACATACAAACGCTAGCAACATATTCACATTGCAGAACATATGTAATATTGCAGAAAACATATTACAGTAAACATAGCAACATGTTCAAAACCCAGGTCGAATTTTTTTTCTCCAAATTCACAAAACAGGTATACCAATACGTGCATCTTCCATCACATGTTCACAATCCAACAATAGTTTTCAATGATTTATGCTAACATGAGAGAAACAAACCAAAACATATTCACATATGAAACTTTGAGACAACATAACTCCACAAATACTCAACCGTTTTCAGTGACTCAAAGCTCATAATGATCAGGATAAAGAGATCTACGCATTACACACCATGATTTTGGAAAAAAGAGGATTCGAAATCTTACTTATTTTTGAAGCAGAAGGAAAAACAGTGTTGTTTTGGTCTTCTTGGCCCGAAACAAATGATGCAAAAGCCTTCCAATGATGATTGGTGAAGGTGGTTTGGTTCAGAAACCCTTGCGGTGGCTTAAAACTTGGACTGTCATGGGTGATGTGTGAGGAAAAACAGCCATGGGAAATGGCTTTCCGGCTGGAGAATGTTGATGGAAACCAGTTCAAAATGTTGTGTAGATGTAGTATTAAGCAAGGCCAGGCTCAGTTCTTTGAGAGTTTTTGACTGCTCTTTGAGAAATGGCCAAAATGAGATTTTTTAGAGAATGAGTTTTCTGTGGTTTTTGGCTGCTACTGCTGATTTCATTTGACAGAAAATGAGGTTTTTATTTGCTGTTTGATGTTGCTTGGATGAAGAAAACCAACAAAGCTTGCTTAGGTTACTTGAGGTTTTTTGACAGACTTTTGAAAATGCAAAGCAAGGTGATGTTTTTAGAATGAATGAGTGAACAATGTTTCTGCTGTTGGATGGTGGCTACTAGTAGTGTTTTTGCATGACAGAAAATGGTGGAAAATATTGTATCAATCAAGGCCAGTTTTTTTCTTTTTGGAAGCTTTGGACAGAAAATGATAAATGGCCAAGAATGAAGTCTTTAGCAAGAGTGGATTTTTTCTATGCAAAATGTGTTTGAAGGATGCTAGTTAGGAGTTTCATTTGACAGAAAATGAGGGTATATGTTTGCTGTTTCTGTGGTACAAGGCATGGCCAAGCTCAAGTTCTTTTGAAGTTTTAGACAGCTTTTTGGAAAATGGCCAAGAGTGATTTTCTAGAGAATGAAGTTCTGTTGGTTTTTTCTGCTAGTAGTGGTTTGTAACATGACAGAAAAATGATGAAAAACCTGCTGTTTTGTGGTACAGTCCATGGTTTATGGAAGTATGGGTGGATTTAGTGAAAACATGTACTTTCTTCCAAAATTCAAGCAAGCAAGGAATGGCTTTTTTCTGTTGGTTTTAGGCTGCTACTGAGGTTTCAAATGACAGCAAATGATCTTTTAATTTTCTGTTTTAAGAGTACAAAGCATGGTATGGTGGATAGTATGGATAGATATGGTGAAAGTGTCCTTTTGTCCAAATTTCAAGCAAGTTAAAGAATGGCCATATGTACTGCATAATTGAGCTTGCAAACACATTTTAAATGACATTTCTGAGCTATTTCAATTGGCCCCAAGTGTTAAAAATGCATAGTTCAAAAAGTCAACCATTGGTCAAACTTGAATTTCACATATGCTAGGTTCAAATATGCCATTTTGATTGGCAATGTTTTGGCTCATGAAATTTATATTTTTGGAAAGAGGGGAACAAATGTGACTTGTAGGAAAAAACCCCACCAAAATTGGCCAAATGGTTTGGGAGATATGGCCTTTTGAAGTTCAAGAATTTCTGAAATCGATTCGATCATAACTTGCCAACCACACATGGGAATTGAGAGTTCTTGGACTTTTTGGAAATGGGAGAACAAGATCTTCAACTTTCATGTTGGGCAAAAATTCATTTGAAGCTTGTATCATGATGTAAGTTTGAGGATCAAGACTTTCCATTTTTGGTAAGTTTCAGTTACAGGTCCAGTTTCCATTTTTGGAAATTTTTGATCTGGCTTCAAATTCTTCCATGATGGTGTTTGACATGATATATGAAGACTATTTGGACATGAATAAGATCCTTCAAACCATTTCCATTCATCAAATCACTAATTAAATGGATAGTTGACCAACAGTTGACTTTTAGGGTTTCTGGCTGACTGTGCATTGACTGATGACTTCCAAACCCTAATTCCTTGAGACCTTGACTTCAAATGATGTCCCAAGTTGTATGGACTCTTGATTATTGACCATGGTGCCCAAATTCCACAAGAATGGCCACCATCCACTGCTTTGACTGACTGTTGACTGTCTAGGGTTTTTGACTGTCTGTGCATGAACTGATGACCTCTGAGCCTTCAACCCTTGACTTTAACACTTAAAATGAACCCTCTAGTCATGTGAACTTGTTGGACAAACCCTAGGGCCTTGGCTCCTTGAGAATTGTGCTTGTTTGCTTGACTGACTGATCTCCTGACCAGTTTGACCTAATTTCTTGCTTGCTTGCTCTTGAGGCAATTGGAGATAATGCAATGCTATGCAATGGACCATGATATGCTATGACCTAATATGAGAATGTATGTACAATGATAGGTGCAAATTTGAGGTGCTACATGTATCACGTGGGAGATTTGGTGCTGGAAAGGATCCTTCCTCCTCAAAATGATCGTAGGGGCAAGTGGACACCCAATTATGAAGGTCCATTCGTGGTCAAGAAGGTTTTCTCTGGCGGAGCCTTGTTGTTAACGACCATGGATGGCGAAGATTTTCCATCCCCTGTGAATGCGGACGCAATTAAAAAATACTTCGTATAAAGAGACCCGCTGGACGAAAAGAATAAAATAGTCCAGGAAAAAATGGGCATCCCGGCAAACCAAAAAAATGAAAAATGAAAAAGGTTCGGGCAAAAATTAGGGAAAAAAAGAGAAAATTGTACACCCGGCAAGTCGAAAACCTGAAAAGGCGGCTTGGGCAAAAAAGGGTATCCCGGTGGACTGAAAACCCGAAAGGGCGGTCCAGGCAAAAGAGGGATTGAAACGAACAATTGCGTCTAGCATGATCGTTTACTTTGGATATGACATGGATAATCCCCGACAGGGATCGATCGGAAACGTCTTGTTCAGAAGGCGGAAAGCACGGAGAGTCTTGAGGACATATGGGGTGTAACCAAGTTGGAACTCGATGAGATCACGGTTTCACATTGCCATTAGGATAGATTTTTCCTTTTGTGCGCAATTACCTCTTTTCAGGAATTGCTTCTTTTGTATTGCTCAGTTTGAGCCACACTTTTTCAATCAATAAAATGCATATTCAGTCAAATAATTTTGTTTTTGTTTTCATAACCGCTTTGATTGCAAAAACATCCGTTTATTTTGATAAAAGAATCTTTGCATTTTAAGACATACAGGTCCCTTCCAATGCATGTTTATGAGATTGAAAGCTTGAAGTCTTATTCGGAAGGTTGAGTGACCCAAGTGTTGAAATTTTGGCATACCTGGGGCACGTTTTTGTCTAACGATCTCTTTTGCAGGTATTGTTAGGTATTTTCACTCACTTGCAGGTTGTGATGTGGAAGCTTTTGATAAATGATCCCCGCGGAGTCCAATCAGGGACGAATGAATGGAAGAATGGTGAAAAGACGACGAAAGACGTACGACGATCCTGGATATTAATCAAGAAGACTCTTCAAGGTCTGAAGATTAGAAAGTTTGTACCAATCTAAGGAGTTCGCTCTCCGTAGAGTACGGAGCAGTCGAGAATACAAGGTGCTGAATCAGAAAAGTCCAGACGAGTCTGGGAGTTCTCAAAAGTGGAAAGCGGATACTGGATTTGGATGTTGAATACCAGGTTCGACGAGTCGACGGGTGTTCTGCGCCAGACTTTCCTTGTTTCCCCAAGCATGGTGGGGATTGTTATCTCCCCAGCAGATTCAAGGTTCGAGTCTTCCCTAGCAGGGTCGGGATGGTTATCTCCCCAGCAGGTTTTAGATCGGTGTTTCCTCAGCAGCCAGGCCTGAAGGTTGCTATTTCCCAGTGGAGGTGTCCATTGGTAGTTGTTTCTCCAAGCAGAGTCGGGGTTGTTATATTCCCCAGCGAGTCAGAGACTGTTGTTTTCCCCACAGAGTACGTTGGTAGTTTATTCCCCAGCGAAGTCCCCTAGAGGATCGGGTTCAGTGGAGTTCATCCCTTGTGAGGGTGGCCTATTTCCCAGCAGCGGTGCTATTCCCCAGCAGGGTGGAGGTTGGAGCAATGGCGAGTTCCTCAGCAGAGTGCCTCGAGCTCCCTAGAAGAGTCCCTTGAGGGGGATACTTTTTATGCATTCATCATGTAGATAAGCATAGCATATTGCATAATTAATTGCGTAGCATTTCCATGGTTATGGAGCATTACGCTAAAAAATATCATGCATCAGCATTGCAAGCATAAGCTAGTCTCAAACCGTGGTTATTGTTTGAGAGGTGGTTTCGCCAGGAGGCGGAGGTGTTACTCTGAGGAGTTTGGCATCATGATGTTAAGCAACAGTGTTCCCCGGTAGTGCGATATTGGAGGAAGGGTTCTGTCAGGCGGAGATGGAAATGATAGTCAAAGAGGTTTCGGGGTCCAAAAAGAAAAGCAAACAAGAGAAAGAATAATCCCCAGCGGAGTGTAAATTGTTCGTTTGCTAGGGTTGAATAAAGGATAACATGCTCATGGCTTGTTACTCCCCAACATGGGTCATTGGTGCGCGTGCCGATTCATTTATCATTGTTTTTATCTCTGCCGATGTTGACCGGTATGACCAGTTTTCCGGTGTTCAGACCGAGGCGGGTATTCAGAACGATATGGCAGTCAGGCCAGTTTTCCGGTGTTCATACCGAGGCGGGTATTCAGACCGATATGGCAGTCAGGCCAGTTTTCCGGTGTTCGGACCGAGATGGGTATTCAGACCAGTTTCCGATTTCCAGATCGAAGAAGTTTCCGACGTTTAGGTCGAAGAACTTGTGGCTCTCAGGCCAGTTTCCGATTTTCAGATCGAAGAAGTTTCCGACGTTCAGGTCGAAGAACTTGTGGCTCTCAGGCCAGTTTCCGATTTCCAGATCGAAGAAGTTTCCGACATTCAGGTCGAAGAACTTGTGGCTCTCAGGCCAGTTTCCGATTTCCAGATCGAAGAAGTTTCCGACGTTCAGGTCGAAGAACTTGTGGTATTCAGACCAGTTTTCCGGTGTTCGGACCGAGGTGGGTATTCAGACCAGTTTTCGATTTCCAGATCGAAGAAGTTTCCGACGTTCAGGTCGAAGAACTTGTGGCTCTCAAGCCAGTTTCCGATTTTCAGATCGAAGAAGTTTCTGACGTTCAGGTCGAAGAATTTTTGGCTCTCAGGCCAGTTTCCGATTTCCAGATCGAAGAAGTTTCCGAATTTCAGGTCGAAGAACTTGTGGCTCTCAGGCCAGTTTCCGATTTCCATATCGAAGAAGTTTCCGACGTTCAGGTCGAAGAACTTGTGGTATTCAGACCAGTTTCCGATATTCAGACCGAGGTGGATATTCAGACCAGTTTCTGATATTCAGATCGAAGAAGTTTCCAACAATCAGGTTGAAGTACTTGTGGCACTCAGGCCAGTTCCGATTTCTAGATCGAAGAAGCTTCCGAAGTTCAGATCGATGCAGCTTGCGGCATTCAGGCCAGTTTTCCGGCATTTAGGCCAATCTACCGGTATCCAGACCGAAGTGGCGTTCAGGCCAGTTGTGGAGCATTCAGGCCAATCTCTCGGTGTTCAGACCGATATCAATACTCTCATACTATGATGTTCAGTATTCAGACTGATGAGTGGCGTTCAGGCCATGGTTATTCCTGTATTACCATTTATTTTGGTATCCAGACCAATATTTCTGTTCGGTATTCAGGCCGACTTTCTCCGTGCCAGACGGATTCTTCTTTTGAGATTGCTTCTTCGCCGATTCTGACAGGCATTGTTAATTATTTCCCATCAGAGTGCAAATTGTTCGTCTGTTCTTGGTATTCAATCACTCTTCATCCTGATCATCTGAAAGTCGAGGCTATTCATATCGACAGGTTCATAGTGGATTGAATAGGGGCAGCTGTAACACCTCAAAATGTGCCCTCCTCTCTTGGGACTAGCTTAGCATATTGCATTTCATTTTTTAGAACATTAGGCATTACATTTTGCATACCATGTGGTAACATTGAGCAAGTCATCCTCCTAGGTCTTTCTCAGAAGATAAAGAGGTTAAAAGATCCAAGCCTGAGGGTTTCCTAAATTGATCACTAATCATTTGAGGATTGTGCTTCAATTAGGGTTTCTTGGTTCCTCAAGGAGGTTGAGTATTATCTTGGTTGAAATGGTACATCATCATCATCAAGGTTCATTGTTTCTGATCATGTTCCTTGGGATTAGGGTTTTGACCTTTGGTCAACCCTAATCAGTTGCATGAATGCCAATCAGGGTTTTTCAAGGAGATGAGGTCTTTCATGAGATGGAGATCATCATGTGGTTTTGTTGAGCTTGTATAATCTAGGGTTTCATTTTGGTGCCATTTCATCAAGAGATTGAGGCTCAAATTCATCTGTGCATGGCCAAGTCATCTATCAACTACAAAAGTCAACTGCAAGTCAACTATTGGATTTGGAGGTGAGAAGTGATTAGAAATACTTCATTCATGTTCAAAGAAGTCTCATTTGACATTTCAAACATCAACATTGAAGAAAATAAAGTCAGGTCAAAACTTTCCAAAAATAGAAAGTGACCTGTAATTTGAATTTGCCAAAAATGGAAAGGTTTTCAACTCAAGATTACATCATCAATAAAGCTTCAAATGAAATTTTGTTGAACATGAAAGTTGTAGATCTTTCTCTCCCATTTCCAAAAAGTCCAAGATCATCAATTTCTCATGTGTGGTTAAGGAGATATGATTAAAACTTGACAAAGGGTGCATGGAACTTCAAATGGGCATAACTTCTCAACCAAAACTCCAATTCAAGTGGTTCTTTTTGCTAAATTCTCCTTATGACCTCTAGTTTCCAAAACATACATTGCATTGCATCAATTGTCATCACATAATCATTTGCCAATTCTTGCATTTTTGGAGGGAAAATTGGAGTTTGAAATTTGTACATCATTTGCACATGTGACCATCACCATTGGCTCCAAAACATCATTTTGAGGGAAATTAAGTGGAAATTCGTACTGTTCACCATGCATTTTCATGCATAGGGTGAAAAACTCGTTTTTGCCAAAACACCTCATATTTGTTAATTCCATTAGCATTTGGTTTAAGGCTTAATTAATCATGTTTAGCATTGCATATATAAGCTTAATCATAACAGAATTCATCACATTTCCCAAGTTTAGATCTAGAATCACAAAAATCTCAAAATTCTCTCTCACTTTTTTCTTCAAATTTCTTCAAACACTTGCACTTTTCCTTGGTTGATTCATCATCCTGAGCCATTATTGAGCATTTTTGGACGTGGAATCAAAGGAATCTATTGCATACAAGCTCATGCTCATCTCTTGAAGCTTCCATGGCAGTTGAGGATTCAGCAAGATTCAAGAGCATTTGAGCCTCATATTCATCATCATTCATCTTAAGGAGAATATTGGAAGAGGATTGAAGCACTTCAAGGCTTTGAAACACGTGAATCCAAGTGCTGCTCATCAAGAGGTCACTTTTTCGACTTCCTTAATTCTCTAAATTGTTGATATGTTCTTGTAGATCCATTAATGGTGATGAATCTGCACTTTGAATGAGCTAAAATGATGCTATATCCATGAAGATCCATGCGTTTAAAGTTTGATGATGAAACTTAAATCCTTCGATCCATGCATGTTTGTGTGTTTTTTGTTGAATCATTTATGGATTTGAGGTGTATAAAGCAAGATTTACAAGATGATGTTTTCAGTTTTCATTTCTGGAATGTTTGAGAATTTCTGGAAAATTGAATGAAGAACATTCATCGTGTTCTTCATGATGCATGCATATCCAGGTTTCCTACAAGTTTACCTGCGAATTTTGTTGCAACCTTCATAGCACTACCTAGGGAATTACCTGCGAGTTCATTTCATTTCCTGCGGATTTTTGAAACATGCTTTGAGCGCGCGCTAGGGCTTGGCTTGGTGAAACGTTGTCGTTTTGCCTGGGCGCGCTAGGCAATTTGAATTGCGCCTGGGTTCGATACCGGTTGAGCGCATATGCCTTTGCTTTGGTTTTTCATCCTTTTCTCCTATTCCATGCCATAACCTCACATGATTTTTATTTTTTCTCATCTTCCAAAATTCATAACAAATCAAATAATGATCCAAAAATTATGTGGTTTTTTGTATTGTATCACATTTCCTCTCTAGTTTTTTATCATCATTTTTCCATAAATTGTGCTTGGTTGGATTTTGTTTTGCCCAAGGGTTTTTGATCATATGTGCATCTTGTACCTTGCCTTGATCATACATTTGTGAAATTCTTTATTCTTCTCCAATACTCATGAAATTTTTCATGCTATAACTAGACCTCATGCTGGACATTTTGGTGTTGAGTTTGCATTTTTATCAATTGTCATTGCTGATTTATGATTTTTCTAAGGGAGGTGTGACAATGTGTGTCACACCTTGTGATGTCCAACTTGATTGATGAATTTGCCATCCCAAATGAACTTCAATTGCTTTGATTTTTTGTATGATGTTTGATATGAATGTTGTGAATACGCATGATTTTTGGTGGAATTTTGGATTGATTTCTGATTTAATTGAGATTTTTCATTCTGGATGGTCATGTTTGAGCTTTTGCATTGTCTTGAATTTCATTTGATTGTAAAATGCTTGTGGATTATCCAATGGATGTGAAACTTTGCACACTATTTCTAGACATGTTGAATGGTGTTTTAGCTTTGGTTTGAGGTTTTTACCATGATTCATTTCTGTTTTAGGCCTATGCTAAGTTGGTGTGACAATTGGTGTCACACATGTGCTTGTTTGTGCTTGCCTTGGCTTATGCAATTTGATTACCATGCCTAATGTTGTCCAATGCTCTAATTTTTTGTATGATGATCATGTTGTATGTTCTGTTTACCCATGAATTTTTACAAGATTATTGGAATCATTTTTGAATTAATGTGCATTTGTTCATTCTGATGTCACAATGTGGTCACAATTTGCATACCTTGCCATGTTTGGTTCATGAATTGAATTTGGTAATTGATATCGAGATGATACCTTTTGGATTGTGTTCTTGATTAAATGTAGCTGATTCATGTTAAATTTCATGTTCTGTTTTGGATATTTTCTCCATCTTTGACCCTAGGCTTTGACCTAGTGGTCGGTTGCTTATGTTTGAGTTTTGATTTCAGGTTGAGCACTCAAGTTCCATAGTTGATGATGCTCTATCACTTGAGCCTTTGATGTTTACTTTTGACTACTAACCTTGTGTGTTTTGTAGGGTTGTTAACTCATTTGAGTTTGACTTGTGGCTTATGCCTTTGCTCATTGGGTTTGACTGTTTGATATTCATGATTGTCTGTTTGTCTGTACAGTTGAGCTGATTTGTGTGATGTTTCCACAGGTACATAAGTTGCTTAAGTTCAATTTGAACTTGCTTTTTCTTGGTTGCTTAACCACTGAGGTATAATATTTCTGACTTCATGTAGTCTGGAAGACCTGTCCTGTTACTTGGGCAGGCACCTGTCTGAAGCCCTCCTTAAGAGGCAATGCTTGTGTTTGTTTATTTTTTGTGCCAAGCAGGAAAAGTCCTTTGATAAGGCAATTGGCAGATAAAAGAGATGTGTAGTCCATCTCCTGCTATTCAGTGTGTCATTCACTTTGCTCACACGCCTTGTGTTGATGCATTGGGGATATTAACCCAAGATCATGTTGTGTCTGTCATATGTGGAGAAGAGTTCCAACTTTCTGAACTCCCACACTTTCATTTGTCTGAAGCTCTCCCGGGCCAGGGATAAGAGCTGTGAGGTCTTACCCTCACTTCCCATTTCATCTGCTTCACCCTAACTCTCAATGTTAGGGTTAAGAGCTAACTACACCCGATTCCAGTTGGCTTGTGTTTCACAGCCTAACCTTGTATGAGCCCAATTGTGTGCATATAGTGTGTGTGCTTGCTTATTGTGCTTGTGATTGTTTGACTGTGCTGTTTAGGATAGCTTGCTACCTGTGCAGGTTAGATAGAAACCTCAACCTAGGACCATGGTGGATTTACATGATAACAATTAGGCTCGAGTCAGTCTCCCTTCTAGTTTGTCATTTCCTAGTCTCTGGTTAGGTTAGAAGTTTCTCCCCTGTTAAGGGGAACTACGTTGCCCTGATCCTCATACCAGATGAGGTACGTAGGCAGGAGATCGTGCGAGATCTCTTCGGGCACCCTTTTCCTTTTTTAGTGTGTGTTTGCTTGACAGTTAGCAGGCTCGAGTACCAGACTCCCTGTTAGCTTGTTTGTTCAACCCTTGTGTTTCTTTTGACGACTCAGCGTCCGGTTTGTGTGTGTAGGAGTCTGACATAAGTCCAGCGATTGGCAGTTGGTTTCCTGTTTGAGTGTGTGTTTGTTGGTTCGGAGTCTGACGTAAGTCCAGCGATTGGCAGTCGGTTTCCTGTGTGTGTTTTGTTTCGGCGTGCGTGAGCCGAACTACGGTAGCTCTGATTCTCATTCCAGATGAGATACGTAGGCATAGGATGCGATATCCTAGCGAGTCCGTTCCCCCTCTTCTTCCATCTGTGTTTTATTCCCGTGTGTGTGTGCATTCTTTTGAGCAGCTGTGGCAACCTCTCTTCTATCCTTTTGAGCGTGGATCCCGTCGAGTACAACGGATGCGTAGGGGTGCTAATACCTTCCCTTCGCATAACCGACTCCCGATCCCATCTCTCTTTGGTCGCGAGACCATGTCTTTTCCAGGTTTACTTCGAGCGTTTCCTTTCCCTCGTTGGGATAAATAACGCACGGTGGCGGCTCTGTTTTCTTTCCTTTTTCCCGCCGGTTGTTTTTCGCGGATGCGACACATAGTAACTAACTGAGACAGAAAACACAACTGAAGAGTTGGAATTTCGTATCTCTCTCTCACTCAAAGCCTTCATTCATAACAGCTAGCACTGCGATTGAAGGAATCCGTTCGTGTGGACTGAGTAGAGACGTTGTCATCGTTCAACGTTCGTGATCGCCCCGTGGATCTGTATCAAAGGTTTTGATCATTATCAGAAATCTGCACCAAAGTTTTGAATCGCCACAAGAGGTAACGATTCTATCACTGATCATGCCCATTCGTAAGGATCACTAAATGGAGAAATTTTTAAATTCCGCTGCGCCTTGGATGGCAATTCTCCTTCATCCAAGACCTGAAGGAATAAATGTTATTGGAACAAAGTTGGTATACAAGAATAAATCTGATGAAAAAGGTGTGGTTACTAGGAATAAAGGAAGGTTAGTAGCTCAAGGATACACTCAAGTTGAAGGAGTTGACTTTGATGGAACATTTGCACCTGTAGCTCGCCTGGAGTCCATTAGATTATTGCTAGGAGTGACATGTATTCTGAAGTTTAAACTGTTCCAAATGGATGTGAAAAGTGCCTTCTTAAATGGCTACTTGAATGAGGGAGTATATGTTGAACAACCAAAGGGATTCACAGATCCAAATCTTCCAAATCATGTGTATAAGTTGAGGAAAACTCTTTATGGGTTGAAACAAGCTCCTAGAGCTTGGTATGAGAGACTCACAATGTTTCTCATTGACAATGGATACAAAAAGGGAGGCATTGATAAGACGTTATTTGTCAAAGATGAAGGAGGAAAGCTCATGATTGCTCAGATCTATGTGGATGATATTGTGTTTGGTGGGATGTCAAGTAAGATGGTTCAACATTTTATTGAACAAATGCAGTCTGAATTTGAGATGAGTCTTGTTGGAGAACTAACTTATTTTCTTGGCCTGGAAGTCAAGCAGATGGAAGATTCTATCTTTCTATCTCAAAATAAATATGCCAAGAATATAGTTAAGAAGTTTAGCATGGAGAATGCAAGCCACGAGAGGACACCTGCTCCTACTCATCTGAAGTTGTCTAAAGATGAAAATGGTGTCAGTGTGGATCAAAGTCTCTACAGAAGCATGATAGGGAGTCTGCTATATCTTACAGCAAGCAGACCTGACATTGCTTTTGATGTAGGTGTATGTGCTAGATATCAAGTTGAACCAAAGGTGAGCCATATAAACCAAGTGAAAAGGATCCTGAAATATGTCAATGGCACTTGTGACTATGGGATGCTATACACTCATGGATCTGATTCTATGCTATCTAGCTATTGTGATGTTGATTGGGCTGGAAGTGCTGATGATAGGAAAAGCACATCAGAAGGATGTTTCTTCTTGGGGAACAATCTAATATCATGGTTTAGTAAGAAGCAAAATTCTTTTTCTCTGTCTACTGCTGAAGCTGATTCTCTGTCTACTACTGAAGCTGAATACATAGCAGCTGGAAGTAGTTATTCTCAACTGGTGTGGATGAAACAAATGCTGACTAAATACAATGTCACACAAGATGTCATGACATTGTACTGTGACAACCTGAGTGCTATAAACATCTCAAAGAACCCTATTCAGCACAGTAGGACCAAACATATTGATATCTGTCACCATTTTATTAGAGAACTTGTGGAGGATAAAATTGTAGCCTTAGGGCATGTTGCTACTGAGATACAGTTAGCTGATATTTTTACAAAGGCCTTGGATGCAAATCAATTTGAATTCTTGAGAGGGAGATTAGGGATTTGCATTTATGAAAATTTGTAGCAATTAATATGGAGTGGAAAAAGTACTCAAATTATAGCCTATTTTCCTAAAATAAAGTTCCCCCATTATGGTAAATCATTACCTTGTATTAGAAATACCATCTATTCCATCTTCACACGCTACCCCCATAACCCCATTACCTACTCCAACTATTCCATCTTCCTTTTCCTTCTCCACAAACCTCTGCTAGGGCAACCTTACTTTTTCCAGAAAAACTCCAAAATCCCACAACATCAAGATACATCTGCTTCTAAAAATACTAAGTCTACTCCAAAATTTAGTGTTCCTCCCATGGGCGTCCTTGATGATGAGATTCTGGATGTTGCTCCTCTCTCTGTTATTCCTGCCGCGGACATTGATTTGAACCAACCCATTTCCATTGATGCCTCCGCTTCTGCATGTTCCAATCAAGGTAATCCCTCTAGTATTCCATCTGGTTCAACTCCTGTCACTAAGTATAAGGAAGGAACACATTATACTGATCGTGTTATAAGAGACATAGTTACTAGAATTCTTAATGAAGGCCACTCTGTGAAGGGGGTTTCTACTCCCTTTGCTCAAATGTATCCCCCTCATGAGGTTGAACAACCTAGTTTTAAGGGTGATGATTCCTCCAGTTCTGAAAAGGCCTTAGCTACTAAAGGGTTGCGCTCTCTGGAGCAAACCGTGTCTGACAAAGGGAAATCAGTGGCCTCTAACAGGGCTAATGCTTCCCACTCTGAGAAGCATGATGAGGCAAATGTTGTGATTGATCTAGAGGATGGTAGCTCTGATGATCAAGAGGAAAGCTTGATTTATCACATAAAGCCAAGTATGGTTAAACGCATGAAGACTCGCAAAGGAAAATTTGTGGCTGAACTTATGTCAGCTAGAGAAGCTAAGAAGACTGATGTAATTGGTCCCTCCAAACTATGGAGCAAAGTTGAAATAAAGAAGAGGAAGGTCAGAGATGATTCTGAGCCTAAAGAGGATGTTGAGGAAGATGTCCCTGACATCTCGCATGCGAAGAAAACTACTGATAGGAAGTCTCCTATTGAAGTACCTGCTGTTCATTTGGATAACATCTCCTTCCATCTTGAGGATGGAGTTGCTAAGTGGAAATTTGTGATTCAAAGAATGGTAGCTGTGGAAAGGGAATTGGGAAAAGATGTTGTTGATGTCAAGGAGTTCGTGGACCTGATACAAGCTGTTGGGCTTTTGAAGACTGTTGTTAGGTTCTCTCAATGCTACGAAGGTTTAGTCAAGGAATTTATTGTTAATATTCCTGAGGATATTTCAGGTAAGAACAACAAGGAGTTCTGTAAGGTGTATGTGAGGGGTAAGTGTATAACATTCTCTCCTAATGTTATTAATAATTTTCTAGGCAGAAATAATGAGGGTGCAGGAGAATTAGAGGCTACAGACACTCAGGTATGTAGGGAGATTACAGCTAAGAAGGTAAAAGTTTGGCCTTTTAAAAAGCATCTTCATACTGGGAAGTTGACTATCAAGTATGCTATCCTGCATAAAATAGGAGCTGCTATCTGGGTCCCTACCAACCATATCTCCATCATTGCTAATACTCTTGGGAGGTTTATTTTTACTGTTGGGACAAAAGTGAAATTTGACTATGGTAGATATATGTTTGATCAAATCATCAAGCATGCAACTACTAATGCAGTTAAGCTGCCAATTACTTTTTCCTCTATGATCTATGGAATTATCTTGAACCAACATCCTGGTATTCTGTGCTCAAATGATTTACCTAGTACGAGAAAACCAGCTCTGTCTGTGCACTACAAACTCTTTGAAGGCAGTCATGTCGAGGATATTATCATGACATCTGCCATAAGGAGGCCAGTCTCAAAAGTTGGAGCAACTGCTGAGCTTAAGGAGACATGCAAGGAGCTAGGTGAAGGGATTAGGGTAGCCACAACTAGAAAACAATCTTTGGAAGCCTTGATTGAAATCTTGGAGCAGGCTGAGGGTGAAAATGTTGAACATGCTAATGTTAGCCATGAAGAAGAAGCTGAAGCCCACACCTCTAGTGAGAGGTCTGCTAACAATGATGATGCGAGTGGCAATTTTGCTTCTGGTGCTGCTGAAAAGGCTGCAAACTCAAGCTCTACTGAGTAGCTCTATTGGCTTTGGTCCCTCTTGTTTTGATGGTTTTCTTGGCTTTTTGTTGTTTTGGTGGATTTATTTGTGTTTTTTTTGTTTGTTTCTCAGAATTCTAACAACTGTGTATGTACTTGGTGATGTAACTCTTTAACTTTTGGTATTTTTGTTAATGACTAGATAGACATTTATTTTGTCTCTTTGGTCTCTTTTGACTAAAAAGGGGGAGAAGTAGTTGTAGATGTAGCTGAGTATCTTAGCTCTGTAGTATTGTTGTTGCTCTGTTTGTCTGATACAGGGGGAGAATTCTGGTGTTTATTTGTTTGGTACAGGGGGAGAATTCTCTATGTTCTGTTTGTGTGAAGCAGTGTGGTTGTTGATTGTTGTGGACTGGCTTAAGGGGGAGTTGTGTGAAGCAGTGTGGTTGTTGCTTGTTGTGGACTGGCTTAAGGGGGAGATGTTGTGTTCTAGGAAGTTGCATGGACTTGAGGGAGAGTACAAGCACTTGCGTGTCCTGATGTTTGCTAGTTGGTTCTTGCTAGTGTTGTATGTGTAAGTGCTTGTGTGTTTACTAGTTGTTATTTTTGCTAGTGACGTGTGTATGTTTTTTCTGCTGCTGAACTGATGCTCTGATTGATTTCTTGTGAACGTGTGATATGTTGTTTGTTTTAGCCAAAATTTGCCAAAGGGGGAGTTTGTTGGTTCTATGAATTGGCATCAATTTTGGTAAAACTTAGTGTTATCACAAGATGTCACACTTGTAGTCTTGACATGTGATATCAGCTTTCTGCAGGTTGTTTGATATGGTTGTGTAGGATTTATTCAAGATGTCAGACCCGATGTTACGACATGTGCATACAGAACATTCAGTCTGAATGTTATGTATTTTGTTATTGCGCATTTCATGCAAGTCTTTGTCTGCTTATGTGGAGATTGCATGCATTATTCAAGGAGTAATTCTATTTAAATCCAGAACATTCTGTTTTCCAAAAAGGAATGATTCGCTGCTATTTCTTAGGGAATACGCAATAAATAGAATTAGGGTTTCATGCTGCCCATGCCCATTTAGAAAGCTTATATTTAAAGACTATGTAAACCCTGTTTTAGATATAGAAAAGACTAACGATGAAGTGAGTGAGTATTAGGGTTTTAGTCTTGTGTGCGTTTGTGAATTATGAGTCATTCTTCCATCTTGTTGATGTGTGAATTGGACTGAGTTTTTGAGTTGCAATTTGTCCACTCTAAGCTTTGAAGTACGAGTGTATTTGTTTACTTGATTGAAGCTTTAAAGAAAGATCAAGTGTGTGTCCTTGAAGTGTGTCTTCTTCCTTTTGATATTTGTTCTAGTATCATTGTTGTGATTGAGGGGGGGTGAGTAGGGTCTCATGTCTAAGAGTTCTTAGATAGAAATCATACGGGTACAGATTAGGTGAAAAGACTGTAACTTGAAGTTGTTTGCTAAGAGTCTTTGAACTAATTTTGTTTAGTGGATTTCCTTCCTGGCTTGGTAGCCCCCAGACGTAGGTGTGTTTGCACCGAACTGAGTTAACAATTGCTTGTGTCGTTTTTCAATTGATTCCTGGTTTTTATTCTCTTCATATTTCACTTGTTGTTCAAAAATTAGTGTCGTGACATTACCTTCGACATCTCATATCTGATACCAGAATTTCATACATGAAAGCCATTAAAGTTTCATGATCAAATTCAAGATGTCTTCTCCAACTTTGATTCTTGGAATAAGTTCAAATTCAACTTGCAAATGCATGTGCCAAGAGGAAATATTATAGGTCATTTTGGGCCATTACCATTGAACAAGTGATTTTCCTCAACTTCTAAAATGCATAACTCCTTCATGCCAAATCCAAATGAGATCAAATTTGTGACAAATTGAAGATCATTGAAAGATCTACAATTTTGTTGAAGAAATATTTTCCATTTGAAGCACATAGCAAAAGTTATTCAAGGTGGAAGAAGTGAACATTTGACTTGGTACTTAGAAAATTTTCAAATATGTTTGATTTTCCAAACTTCCACCTTAAAATTCATCATGACCCAAGCTCCAAATGGAAAAGTATTCAACCCGAAAGTTGTTTCCCTTGATCGCACCTTTCCAAAAAGTCCAAGATCATGTTATTTGGCCAAGAATTGAATGACGTGCGCATGGGTTATTTTCAAAGGTTCATTTGGATGAATTTCACATTCACATTTCAATATCCTTTGCATGAGCACATGACATGATTTCAGCATTGCACATGAGTAATTTTGGACCTAATCACATCATTTGATGGGCTTATCACACGCCCATGCAAGCATGCAAGGGAATTGCTATTTTTGGCCAATTTTGGAAGTGTGTGAAAATCAAATGGATAGCCTATAAATAGGACCTTTATGGCTCGGAATTAAAGACCCCTTGCCCAAGCTTTGAACCTGCAATCCAAACCCTCACCATTAGAGGATAATCTTGAAGGTTTTCATTTGAAAAACGAGTTTCAAATATCCTTTTGTTTTGAGATTGAAACTCCAAGAATCCAAGCCTTTCCTTGCTTCAATTCAACTCCTACAAGCTTCTGAAGTCAAGCCAAGGCCAATTGGAAGCAAGATCAAGCAAGTTTGAAGCTCACTCGAAGGTGATTTTCCAGAATTTTCATCTCTTCAATTCTCTCTCAATTCTTTACTATTCTTTGGGATTTTTGGTTGGCTGAAGTCCTACCAATGTAGGCAACAAGATTGAGTTGCTTTGAGGTCAAATCGAAGCACTCAGTTCATGATCCTCAAAATTCAAATCTATGTATCTTTTTATATACTTGGAATAGGAGAAAATTGAGGCCAAATTCGTGATCCTGGGCATTTTCTCTTTGAAATAGTGTCCTTGTTTTTCATTTTTCATTGAAATGAAGTTGGACCTGTCTGGTGGAGGTCACCAGAGAAGATGACCGGAGCCCTAGCTCCGGTGGTGTATTGTCATGCTTCCTGACCATCTGATCCAGCATGGATGTTCTAATCTGGACCGTTGCATTTGATTACCACACGTACATTGAGTTGAATAGAGTCCACCATGGAACACGCGCATGTGGCCATCAGATCTGCCACCTCAATTAATGAGGGAGATCTGATGGCCCTTGTTTTTTCTATTTTAATTTTAATTTATGATTTTATGTTTACTCCTTTTATTTTGTATAATTCATAATAATTTCATTTTTAATCCAAAAAATATGGTACTTTCACTAAAAATCTTTAAATATTTTTCTCTTTCATATTCTGAATTAAAATTATTTTTTGGATTAATTTTGATATTTTTCATGAATTAAATATTTTTGTGCATATTTTTAATTGTTTAAAAATACTTCTAACTTTCCAAAAATCATGAAAATTTTTGTCTAAGGTCCTTTGACCTTGTTTGATCTAGGATAAATCTCTTGGCCATTTATTTGGTGTTTTAAAGAGATTTTAGGTTTTGACAAAATTAAAATGTATTTTAATTCATTCTTAAATTAATTTTTAATTGATTAAATGTGTAAAAATTATGTTGAGCCATTTTTATCGTCTTGTGATGCTTGACTATTTGTTTGGGCATTGACCAAGGTTGATTTGACTTTTGTTGGATTAAAACCATTGGATTTAGGGGATTGATAAAATGTACATTTCATCTCCCAAAATGAATGAATGGTTTTAATTTGATGAAACTCCTCTCATGATCAATTGTGTTTCTATCTCCACCCCCCCTCCTCTTCATCTTCATTCCTATTATTTCCCATTCCCTCATTTGACAAATGAAATCTATAATGCCTTAAGGCTAATTGGTTCATCAATGACCTTGTGTCAGATGAACCAATACAAGTATGACTGAGATAGGTCCCTCCCTTTTGATCTTATCTTTTAGTATGTTGTATGTTTTAGGAGTTTTTTTATTCATACCAAATCTCTAACATGCATTAACATCTAAATTTTTATTGTCCGACCTCAGATAGTTGTGACTTCTACATAAGTCCAATTACAATTGCTTAACATAGAGCAAAATTTGACCCTCAAGACATAACATTCTAGTAAAGTAACTCTTGCAACCAGGTTACTATTATTTCATATGTTAGAATTTTATCTTGATGCATAACTTATAGTACCTTGGTTTTGATTAGGTAACTATTATAGCATATGCTTTACAATGGCTGTTTCATCTGTTAGTAACTCTTGGCAATGGCTGTATCATATGCTTTGTAATGGCTGTTAGTACCTTGGTTTTGATTAGATAGTTATTTCATCTATTAATAATTGTTATATAAATGCTTTACAATACATGTTTCACTTAATATATGTGATAGCGGTAGGGAATGAATGTATGGTAAGAGATTAGTTAACTAACCTTAGACAACATATATCATATCGACACTGCTTCATTTGATTTAAGTGCAAAAATTCCATGTCATTTTGTGTAATGTACCTCAGTGATGTTGGTATGTTTCATATCATGGGTAATGTGATTCCCTCATTTGACTCCCACCAAGCATGACAAAACTGCTATCTAACAAATTTTCATCTATTATTTAGACATCCACATTACAACAAACTTCATTAATGGCATCATACATATTTAGAATCACTATAAATGCATACCTTCTGACTTTATTTGTGTGCATTGTTTGTTAGGTAAATCATTATATTTTATATATCATCACATGACTAATCATCATTTCAAATATCAACTGTTACTGTATGCTAAACTTCTCTGTCGATGAAAAGGTGAACAAAGTTCATTACAAACACTTATTACATTCTTAAATTGTATATATATGATCACATGACAATATCATCATTTCAAATAACGTCCATTAATTATCGCATGAATACATACCGATTGTCTTGCAAATTCTTTCTTGAGCAACTTACCGCATTTCTACTAAATTTCATGTCCCATAATTGGCTATATGCATTCTTATATGTATTATGATTTTTTTATAGATCAATAATAGATTTTTATGCCGTAACATTCGTGTAATTTGAAAGAATTCTTTGGTCATAATAATACATCCATTGCTCTCATATCACTATTTCACTTCTCTTAGATAATCCCTCCAAGGTGGAATCGGCTAAAAGATCAAGGGCACGAAGTATTCTTTGGTTCAAGTATTCTTTGGTTACACTTGTTTTACGGTCTCCGTTAGATTTTTCATGTCTCTACGATGATTCTATCATGTTAAGGACTACAACACATTCTTTCTCAATTCGGCATTATAATCCGTTGGAGAACCTCAATGTTTCAGAAGACCAGAACCAAACCTGCGCGAGGTCATACACTCGATCTAGTTTTTGATTTAACCACCATGCTTTTGTTAACAAAATGGTGAGTAATATGCCTCATGGTGTAACTCTGTTATTTTGTTCATCATAGCTCATCACAACCAACCAAAAGACCTCGTGGGAGACCTCGCAAATGCAGCATGCTTCAAACTCTAACTCAACCTGCGCTGCCAAACGGAACTCAGAATTCACATGCACAACTGGTTTTGTCTAATGATCCTCAGAGGTATGCAACTAATCATCAATTACAACTTAACAGGTGGTATATCTTGATCACTTTGTTATTTGGTTGAGAATCATAGAACTTTGTTTTGTTAGTTTACTTCTTCAAATGTTTAACCAAATATCGTTTGGCTGATATTTATGCTCCATTTCGTAAACAACATTCCAACAAATATCAAACCCCCTCGTAGTCGTCCAATAAAATCTTTGGGAGTTCCTCATCTAGAAATGAATCTTACACGACATGTTCCAGAAATCAACAAATACACACTTCATGAAACATCTTTCAAGCAACCTCGAACCTCATCATACAATACGTACGTTGCAACAAATTTTAAATGTTTCAAAGTATTCTGGTTATTACATAAATTCTATTTTCAATTTATTTATATTCAAAATCTTGGATTTAATGTACTTGTCAAACTATCCTGATGTTTTAGGCAAAACCGATTTGAGCGATCAAAGTCCGTTATAGATGTTGAACATAATTCGACATTGCATAAAAAAAATTCTATTCCAACAGCCCAACTAATGTGTCCTATTTTTACACCAACAATGAATTCGGATTTTAATAGCGACAATGTTGACGAGGATGACTATGATCCTTTTGCAGGTAATTCAATTTAATTTTGTTTGTACCCGACATTTTGCATAACAGTTATGTGCTACTACATCCACTTTCGTAGAGTTTTGAAATACAATTTATAGTAGTATATTCCTTGATCTTTTCCCAGTCAAAAGTTATCATAACCACTATTTGTTTCAGCTGCCATTAGTTTTCTTTTCGGTTTTTTTCCTTCATTTCTTCATTTCTACTTTTAACTATTTATGTTCAACATATTTGAGCTCATCGATCTGCCGAGGAATAAAGTTCTGATTTTGAGGAACATAAAACACCTTTTTCAATTAAAGGGAATTCTCCAACTTCGTCTCAAAGTTATTCTTATTCTAAATACATACTTCTATTTTAACCCGCATTTTCGTCTTTAACACTTAATATGTATATGCAGAGCATTACGACATTGGAAATCCTATGGTTGAGTGTCGTTATTGTAAAGTCATTATGTGGTATCAAGAGCGAATGAATAAAAGTTCTCATTCTACTAATCCCAAATTTTAATTATGTTGTGCCAACGGAAAGGTCGAACTCCCATTGCTTAAACAACCACCTGAGTTACTATCACATCTCCTTTTTGATGAAAACATTATAGTTAGCAAGAAGTTTCAACAACAATTTCGCATTTACAACATGATGTTTGCATTCACATCACCAGGAACAAAGTTGGATAATTTTTTTAACAACGGAGGTGGACCACCTACTTTACGAATACAAAGTTAATCGTGTCACCAGATTGGAAGTTTGCTTCCACCAGAAAATCAACCACCTAAATTTGCACAACTTTATATTTTTGACACTGAAAATGAAGTACAAAACATAATGCAAGGTTTAAGGTATATCTCTAACACATACATTACTTTCTTACGCTACTTTAAATACTTCATGTCATCATATTTTGATAGTAATCATGTAACAAAGTTAACATTTTTACATATACATGAACACAAAACACATTGATCCGGACATTGTTCAACAGTTGTCTAACATGCTCTACGAACATAACCCTCATGCAAAAAAAAAATCAAATGGCCAACAATGGTTATTGTCTTCGGATACACAAAACTTGAAACTAAGACTCATTTCAGATAGAACCACAGATGGTAGAATATATAATCAACCTATTGTATATGAGGTTGCTGCCTTAGTAGTTGGTGATCTTGACATAGCAGAAATGAGGGATATCATCATGCAAAAAAAGGAGGAGAGCTTCAAATAATTAATGACCTCCATGCAAGTTACTTGGCTTATCAATATCCTTTACTTTTCCCCTATCGAGAAGATGGTTATAGGCTGAACATAGTTCATAGAGACTTAGATATCTTCCAAGGTAACAAGAGAAATAGACTTACAATTAAAGAGTGGCTAGCATTTCACATTCAAAACAGATCAAGTGAGGCTAAAACTCTGTTGGCTTCAAGATGACTTTTTCAACAATTCTTGGTTGATGGTTACACAATGTTAGAGTTAGAACGATTACAATAGATTCGTGAAAATCAACCAAAATTAAGGGTATCAAAGTACAAAAGTCTTAACAAAGAGGGTGATCAAAGTCAAACACATGGTTCTTCCACAGGAAAAAGAGTCGTCTTTCCATCTACTTATGTAGGTAGGAGAAGGTTTATGGATCAATTGTACTATGATGACGTGGCTATTTGTAGTAAGGTGGGTTTTCCTGATTTGTTTGTAACATTCACTTACAATCCCAATTGGCCTGAAATACAATGAATACCGACACCTCTTGGACTAAAACCACAAGATCTTCATGATGCCATATCCCAGATGTTTAAAATTATGTTTGATCAGCTTCTATCAGATTTGACAAAGAAGGGGGTGTTAGGCAAGGTGCTTGCATGTAAGTTTTTTTTTCTCACCCTGACTTTTCCATTTTTTTCATATTGATAAACATGACTTCTTACTTACTTAAATATTTCTTGATATGTACACCATAGAGTTTCAGAAGAGAGGGCTGCCACATGCATATATTTTGATATTTCTGCATCCTTCTAACAAATATCCAAGACCTAAAGATATTGACAAAATTATTAGTGCTGAAGTGCCCGATCCTTTGGAGGAATCAAATCTCTACAACTTGTTTAAAAGTGACATGGTTCATGGGCCTTGTGGTTTGGAAAATCTCTGTTCACCTTGCATGAAAGATACAAAATGCTCAAAGTATTACCCAAAAAACTTCAAGCTACAACTATAGTTGATCAAGATGGTTGTCCAGTTTATAGGAGAAGAGACAATGGACACACAATTGATAAGACTGGAATCATTCTTCATAACAGACACGTAGTTCCTCACAACCCAAGTTTATTGTTGAAGTATGAGGCACACATCAACATGGAATGATGCAACCAAAGTACTTCTATCAAATACTTATTCAAGTATATTAACAAAGGTTCTGATATAATTTATGTTGTTATTCAATCTTCTGATGATAATACAAATGGTGAGTAGAAAAAATATTGATGAAATCAAGCAATATCTAGATTGTAGATACATTTCCCCAAGTGAGGCATGTTGGAGGATATTCTCATTTTCTATACATGGTAGAAAACCAGTCGTGGAGAGACTATTTTTTCACATGTAAGGAGATAATTCTATTTACTACACAGACTTTGAGTAAATTGGATTTTTTTTACTCAAAACAAGTGTTACCGAATCTATGTTTACAACATGGTTTGAGGCAAACAAAAATATGACGAAGCTAAGTTCTTGACATATATTGACTTTGTCACTAAATTTATTTACCATAAAGCAATTAGAACTTGGAAGCCTAGGAAAATAGGGTATACAATTGGTCATCTTATTTGGGTTCCTCAAAGCACAAGTGAATTATTTTATTCACTGATGATGCTAACTATCAAGAAAGGGCCAATTAGTTATGAAGACATTAAAAAGGTCAATGATTTCCAACATAAATCTTTCAGAGATGAATATTTTGCTATGGGATTTCTACAAGATGATAAAGAATTTATTGAGGCTTTACATGAGGCACATGTTTGGGGTTCTGGTGTTTATTTGCAGAATTTATTTGTTACTATGTTGCTATCATCATCAATGAATAGACCTGAGCATGTTTGGAGTAAAACATGGCAGTACTTATCTGATGATATTCTTTACGAGAAACGAGTCTTGACAAAAAAAACTAGGTACAATGTATATGCAATTTTTTTTGGAAACTATTGTTGTTCTAAATTTATTTTATTTATTTATGGTGTTTTGTTTTTTCTATGTAAGGATTAACACTTACTGATGAAGATTTAAGACAACTGGCCCTTATTGCAATAGAAACTCAGTTACGAAAGAACAACATAAGTTTGAGGGATTTCAAGCCAATGTCGTATCCAAATGACTTTGTACTTTCCTTTGTTGGAAATAGACTTATTTATGAAGAGATGCGGTATGATCCAATTTCTCAAAATAACATTTTCGATACTTTGTTCTCATCTCTTACAGGTAATGTGACCTTACTGAACTATTCATTTAAGAAATTAATTTTATGTTTGTAATTTTTAGGTTGCTAAAAAATACGTTGTTTATTGTATATAGCTTTATGCTTTTTTCCCTTAATCTTACTCATTATTTCATTGTGCTTTATTGCCCTACATCTTATGTCATATATGGTAATATCAGATTGTAATTCAAAATGTCATACTAAACATATTGACATAACATTAGTATTCGTAGGTGAGCAGAAAGACATTTACTTTGAAGTTATGAGTGTCGTGGAAAGACAAAATGGTGGTGTGTTTTTTTCATATGGATATGGTGGAACAGGTAAAACATTTATGTGGAACACTTTGACTGCTGCACTTCATTCCAAACAAAAAATTGTCTTGCCTGTTTCCTCAAGTGGCATTATAAGTTTGTTATTACCAGGTGGAAGAACAACTCATTCTAGGTTTAAGATACTTGTCCCTACTTTGCAATCTTCAATTTGCAACATTGACAAAAAGGATGAACTTTCTGAGATTTTAAAGTTGACAGATCTTATTATATGGAATGAGGCTCCAATGGCTAACAAGTTTTGTTTTTAGGCTCTTGATAAATATTTGAAAGACATTATGAGTGAAAATCCACAAGCTTCAACTAAACTATTTGGAGGCAAAATTGTTATTTTTTATGGTGATTTTAGACAAATTCTTCCTGTTGTTCCAAGAGGTAGTAGATGATATATAATTCATGCAACAATCAATACTTCTTATATTTGGGATCATTGCAAAGTCCTCAGGCTAACAAAAAACATGTGCCTCCAAAGTGGGACAACTTCTTATAACAAAGAGAAAGTTCACGTCTTTTCAAATTGGATTTTACATATTGGAGATGGTGCCATGTTTGAGCCTAACGATGGTTATGTTGACATTTCAATTCCGGAAGAGTTTCTAATTTCTAATTTTGCACATCCTATTGAGGCTATTGTTGATAATACCTATCCCGATCTCATTCATAACTACCATGATCCGAATTATTTACAAAGTCGTGCAATTTTGACTTCAACAATTGAAGTTGTCGATGACATTAATCATTACATCACATCTCTTCTTCCAGGTACTATACATATTGTTTTAATACCAAAAATATAGTTTATGTTCATATTTAAATTGTATTTACATATATATGTTTTTTTAATTTAGGAGAAGAAAATGAATACTTTAGTAGTGATTATATTGATAGATCAACAACTACTGACTTTGATGCATTTAAGCACTTAACTCCTGAATTTCTTAATGCTCTAAAAACTTCGGGATTGTCTAATCATTCAATCAAGTTGAAGATTGGTGAAACTATTATGTTGATGCGCAACTTAGATCAGTCTGAAGGCTTATGCAATGTTACACGATTAACTGTTACAAGGTTTGTTAATCATGTTATCGAAGCTAAGACAATTTCAGGAAAGAATGTAGGTAACATCATTTATATTTCTAGAATGTCTTTGTCCCCCTCACAATCACCATGGCCATTTAAGTTGGTGAGAAGACAATTCCCCATTATTATTTCTTTTGCTATGAAATTAACAAATCACAAGGGCAATCCTTAGACAATGTTGGTTCCCCATTATTGTTTCTTTTGCTATGAAATTAACAAATCACAAGGGAAATCCTTAGACATTGTTGGTTTATATACCTACCAAAAGATGTTTTTAGTGATGGTCAATTGTACGTGGCAATATCTCGAGTTAAGACTAAACAAAGTCTTAAATTTTTTATTTGTAAGAAAGAAAATATTGTCATCACTTCTACCATTAACGTTTCAATACATTTCTTTTGTTGCAACAATTCTCTCTTCATTTGACCATAGATATATCTATCCGCACGTGTTTACTACTAGTTTTGATTCAAAATGAACCAATGCAAGTGTCGACCCGTTGTTTGCCAAAACAATTGTATACCATCCGAACAAACAAACCACTTATACTTTAAAATGAACTCGAAATCAATGTATCCATTCATTATTGTAAATGTAGAAATTTCTCTATAAATAGAAATACATGGAAATCAGAAAGTACACAAAAAAAATATATAAATATACACACCAATTTTTTCTACCATTTTAATTATTCTAAATCAATTTTTACTTTATTAATGTATCAGTAAAGTGTAGAAAATATTTTTCGGTCACCTATTATCAAAAAGTATTTTGAAGAAAATTCACTATTAATCTCAATTGCTTATATAATAATTGATGGTGACAAATTGAACCTAAAAATTAGTATGAATTCACACGCTTTAAATTTTAAAATAAGATCTTCATCAACACCTAATATCCAACATAAATGTCATTGACATATGAACCAAAAACATAAGGGAGGGGAGATGGGACCAATATGAACGGTCTAGTATTAATGTCTGAGTGCAGAATGTATCTAGTCTTTGTTTTGTGTACATAGAGTGTCTACTTTTTCTATAGTCTTTCATTTTCTCAATTTCATGCATTTCTTGTTGCTTTAGACTTTGGCATTTTTTCCTTTGGTACTGGCGCCCATGTTATGTTACTCTTTATAGTTTTAATTGGTGTCTCCTATTTTTATTATTCAGATCTAGTTGAGTTCATTGATATTTAGATATTTTCTTAGTTATTCGGTAATACTCTAGTGACATATTAAAAGAATATTTTTTTATAAGTTCATTGAATAATTATTAATTTATCGGATTAATATCACTTATTCAAGAAACTTGTAAAAGAAATAATTACTTTAGTTATCTAGAAGAAATAATTAATTACTTATGATCAGTAATTCAGAAATTAAAAAAACAAATGCTATTTAGTTGGTGTGTCATCCTAACGGTTAGGGTTATGACATCAATTTCATTTCAACCTAACAATAACGTGACTCGTTTATAAACATTTTAGATGTGATTCATTTTTAAATACTAATTTTATTCGATAGTAGAGCCAAGGTTTAAGATAAAAATGATATTTTTTTTATGAATTGAGAATTTACTCCACACAACTATAAAAGTCAATCTTTTAAATCACGAGAATCATAATGGATATTAAAACATTTTCTCAAAATATTTAACATGATTGTATTGGGTTTGGGAGTACCGGGTTGGGCTTTACGTTTTTTTTTCTTTTTTTTAAGACTAATAATCCGCATCATGAAAAAACAGAGGGTATTTAGTAGTTTTGAGCTTTTATTTTTTTAAAAATTGCAGCATATTAGTAATTTTTTGGATTACACCTTGAGGATAAGGTGTTAGTGCAAGAATTGAGAGATATTATGGGTCAAATATAGATAACATCAAGTAGAAGTGAACTTGGTTGATATGAACTTTGTTCTTAATTAGATCTTTTCAAATTGGATCATCTACCAATGTAACTTTTTCTCAATTTAACTTGACTCTCAAGTTGCACCTTGAGGACAAGGTGGGTTTCGAAGATTTGTGAAATGTAATGAATTAAGCCCAAATTTTATAAGTCCATTAAGATTAATATTGGTGAGTCATTATTCTTTAGAAGGATCTAGATAGTGGATAATTGCTTGATACCAATGTTATAAATAGGTGATTGTTTAATCTAATTATCAATAAATAAATAAATAAATAAGTTAGTTTTAAAATAGTTGATCTCTTTTAGTGTAATTCTTCTCTCTTTCATGCACTACCGAAACAATGTTCATAACATATTATCTCTTTCTTAATCCTTATTAATGGAAATCCTTCTAAGTCTTTTAAATCTAAAATGGATATTAGACAAGGAGACCTGTTATCTCCTTATCTCTTTATAAGTTATGTTGTACCATATCTAGTTTACCGACTAACACTCAAGAAAAAGGTTTTATTCATGAGTTAGCTATAGCTAGAAAATTCTCAGCCATAAGGTGTAACGTGCAATCGGATATTTCTTAGGAAAAAACTCCATCCCTCAACAGTCTCTCATTCAACAAGGACAAAGGTGATTGGCAAAGGCGATATCATCTAATCATGTCGTATTGTTGTACAGTTTATCTGGAGGTCATATTTGGGTCTTGATCATCAAGTTAACCATGATGATGCTGCAGTTTGGACAACAAAGACACCAATTATCTGGTTCACTACTATGGAGATGCACCAGAGTGATCGGGTAAAACTGCAGTTCGACATGCAGCAACAAATTTCAGAACCTCCGACGTGTTTAGGAGATTGGCATAAAAAAAGAGTCGATGTCCAATGGGATTATTCCGACTGGAGAGACTTCGCAAAAGATATGTGCCGTCATTAGAGGAATCGATGATAACATATCTTAAACGAACCAGTCATACATGGTGCTAAACCAACTCAACAATATATGACATGGTTTAGGTCAGTTACAATGCAACAATTTGTGTCTGAGCCAAGGTATTTGATTGATCCATGCCAACTAGCTTCGTCATCATACGCCCAACAAAAAGTCCCCGTCCAACACCAATGTCAAACCACCCAAACCCAACAACCAACCTCACACCATCATCGTACCACATACACCCAACAATCAAACACCCAACTCCGTAACCCATTCATGCGAAACACCCAACCTCGCAATCCATTCATGCCACGCACCCAACCTCAAAACCAAGAATCAAACACTACCCACAAACAACCATACGCATCCACCCCAACAGTCTATAGTTTTAAAATATTGATTATTTTAGAAATTAATTTAAAAAATGTAATTATTTTAAAATAAAAATCACGGACACTGCTATTAAAGTAATGAGAGGGCAAAAATAGCACTTGACTACACCTTGACTAAAAAAAGATATGGGTAATGCAAAAGTTGAAAGATAAATGTAAGAAAAAAAAGATTAATTCTTATATTGATTTTATTAAAAGTTAATAATTAATATGTTGAAAATTGTGAGGAAAAGTGGGAGTAGTAAGGTAAAAGCAACTACGTGTATTCATCTACAGAAAATAATATTCTACAAATATTTATACACAATTTTTTATAAAAACCTAAATATATTATTTTTAGTGTATGATTTTTTTTAATAGTGGTATATGCAAATTGCTAAAAATATTACCTAGATAACATCCAAGTTAATCTAGAAGATCAGTGTGAATGACTGTATTGTTTAATAAAGATAACTTTATTTGATTAGATATTAAAAATGTATTTATATATATTTTTAGATTTAAAATTAGTTATTGATTTTAAAATGAACCATTATTATATAAATTCAATTATATTAAAATAAAATAAAAAATGGAACGCATGAGATGAAAAAAATTATGAATATTTAATATTTGAAAATAAAGATTTTCTCTTTTAAATTAAAGTAATTATTGATTAAAATAAATATGTATTGTGTTGATTGTAACCCGTGAAATAGAAAATTTATTTGATACAATATAAAATGTATTAATTTACGGATATAAATTTAAAATTAGATACTTAATTGTAAAATGAAAAATAATTATATAAGCTAAATTTTATTAAATAATCATGTAAAAAGAAGAGAAAAAAAGACTCGTGAGAAGAAGAAAGAATTTTTTTTGATATATTTAATATGATATGGAATGTATTTAGATACGAAATGTAAAAAAGGCTCGTGAGAAGAAAAAAAAACTCGTGAAATAAAAAATTTATTTAATATGATACGAAATGTATTTAGACACGCATGCAAAATTTGAAATGATTTATTTAATTCTAAAATAAATAATAATCATATTAGTTTAATTATATTAAATAATCATACAAAAGAACCGTGAAATGGAAAGAAAAAAATTAAAAATAAAAATGTTGTCTCTCAAATTAAGGTAATGATTGATTAAAATAAAATAGATATTGTGTTGAGAGTGACCCGTGAGATAAAATAAATTGTTAATTTTACTAAAAGTAAATAATAGATTATTAATATTTTTAGTAATAATAAATAAATAGAGACAAAAATATTAAAAGGAAATTGGGAAAGTGTAGGAAAAAGAAATATGAGAAAGATTTGAGATTTTAATCAAAAGAGAGAATGAGTGGATGTAATATTGAATTGTGATTTAATTGATGAAAATTGAAAAAAAGAATGTCACTTGTCAAACTTTTATAAGATATGGAAATATAATAGCTAAACATTACTTGATTACTTAAATATTTTTTTTTAGTATAAATAATTTATAATGAAAGAAAAATTTATAAAGTTCGTGCAATTAATTTTTAATTGATTGATAGTTGACTATAAAGCTTTTAACAATGAAAAGTTATAGTGTCATTCAAATAAGTTAAATAAGTGATAGATTCGATGGCAAATCTAGTGGGGGCTGATAGAGTTGTTGCACCCCTCACTTTTTGTTTCATAAAGTAAACCGACATCATGTTGTAATAAATAGAAAAAATTAAATTGATACATCTCCCTCTAATTTCAATTTTTAAAACAAATTATTCTTTTACTCTCACAACTTTTCATCTTTTTTCAATTTCTAAAACAAATTCTTTGTTCACTCTTACAACAGTTGGAAATTCATAAATTCCCCTTCAAGAAATTTATCAAAACTTAGGAAGAATTTCAAAACAAATCTTGATTAACAAGATTCAATCACATTGATCGAATTCCCTCTTGTTCTTCACTCTTCATTCGAGTGAATCAACCCCACTAGGTTGCAAGATTATATCGCTGCATAATTTTTAATGGAAGAAGAAATAAAAGATTAAAATTAGGAAGAAAGAGAATTAGGATTTTATCAAAATAGGGGAAGAAAAAGAAGAAGAATTTCCGTCGAGTAACTCTCTGCTCTCAAACTGAGATTTATTCAACTTGTTCAACTGCACATCTATTGTGATATCTTTTCAATCAATAAGGGTTACTTCCTATTTATATATTTTAGGTTTGTTTACTCCACAAGCAAAACTAAAATACATAATTCTGCTAACACTACAAAATTAGGCCTAAGTAAAAAATTCATATTAAGGCTAACTCCTCGACAACAGTGTGTTTCACAGCAACATGCTTCGACACCATGAATTGAACTCTCAACACACCACCTAGTTTATTGTGACTAAGCTATTTACATTCACCATGGATCTTAACTTCTTAACCACTTCGTCATACACTTCTTTCGTCATGACGTCTGCAATCTGATACTCAGTTCAACAGTGTTCCAAGTTCAGCTTCATTTTTGCTACTTGCTCTCGAAGATAATGGAACATCATTTTGATGTGCTTACTTCAGCCATGCACTATCAGATTCTTCGCCAGATTGATATCGGACATGTTATCAATCTTCACGGTAATCACTCCAAGATTCTTCCCTGTAATCTCTTCGACCAAATTCACCATCCATGTTACTTGACATGCATTTAGAGAAGCAACTACGTACTCTGCTTCACACGAAGATGATGTTACTACTAGTTCCTTTCTTGAACTCCAAGCAACTAGTGCACCACCTAGCATAAACACATAGCCAGTTATGGATTTTCTATCCTTAACATCACTACACCAACTTGAGTCGATGTATCCCACAAACTTGCATTCTTTTCCTTCATCGACTACAAGAAACAAAATGCTATAGTTGGGATTTCCTTTTAGATACCTTAGTATACTTTTCATCCTTGCTAGTTGTGATACCTTTGACTTCTGCATGAATATACTCATCATATCCACACTGTATTCAAGATCAGACCTTGTGTGACAAATGTATCTTATTGATCCAATGAGTCTTTTGTACTACGTTGGATTGACATCATCTTCATTTGTGTCTTTCGACAGTTGCAATCTCCGCTTAGCTGGAGTCGAAGTTGAGTTGCAATCCTATATCTCAAACCTCTTGAGTATTTCACCTGCATATATTCTTTGGTGCATCATCAAGTCTCTACAACTCTAGTAAAATTCGATGCCAAGGAAATATGAGAGATTTCCCAAGTCTGGCATTTCAAACTCCTCACTTAGGTCATGTTTGAAATCTTCGATCTCCTTCTTGTAACTTCCTATTATCAACATGTCATCGATATAGAGACATAGTATAAGAAACTCATTATTTCTTCTTCTTACATATACTCCATGCTCAGCTGTACACTTCACAAATTCCTTCTCCATTATAAATCTATCCATCTTCTTATTCCAAGCTCTTGATGTTTGTTTAATTCTATACAGAGCTTTATGCAGCCTGTATACCTTACTTTCTTCGACATGTTTCACAAACCCAGTTGGTTGTGCAACATACACTTCTTCATATAAGGGACCATTCAAGAGTGCAAATTTCACATCCATCTGACATGTGTTCTAGTTGTTCATATTTGCTAGACCAACAACCAACCTAATTGTTTCGATTCTAGCAACAAATGTAAAAACTTCATCGAAGTCGATTCCTTCCTTCTGAAGAAATCCTTTCACCAAAAGTCTTGCCTTGTGTCGAGTTACTTTTCATTTGGGATTCAAATTCACCTTGTATACACACTTCACATTGATTTCCTTCTTTCCTTGAGGCAATTCGACAAGTGACCAAGTGTTTTTAACTTCTATAAACTCCAATACCTCATTCATTGCTTTCACCCACTTCGAATCCTTCAATGCCTCAACTGCATTGACTAGATCGACATCTGCATAGGAAGCATAGTGTATCATCTCACCTTCATCATCGACCACATCATTTTATGTAATCACACATTATTGTAACCTTGCAGGCATGTGTATTGTTCTTTGAGGTATTCTTGTGTTTGCTTGACCTCTGACTTCTTCTTGTAGAACTTCTCTTTCGACTTCACTTGCTGGTTCTTCACATAATATTCTCACTGAATCTTTCTTGACATTTTCAATCCAATCCCATTCCTTAAGCTCATATATGATCACGTCCTTGATGATCACTACTTTCTTGTTCACTAGGTCGAACAACTTGTAACCTTTAGTCAAATGATATCCTATTAGGATCATCTGACTCGAATTGTCATCAAGTTTTCTTCTCAATTGATCTGGCACATGTCTATGTGCTATAGATTCAAATACTTTCATATGACTCAAGTTAGGCTTGAAATCAGACTAACATTCTTCTGGTGTGATTCCATCTAGCTTCTTCGTTGGACATCTGTTCAAAATATATGTTTTAGTCGACATAACTTCTCCCCATAGTTCTTTGGTTAGATGCTTTCCTTAGAAAATACTTCTCACCATATTCATGATGGTTCTATTATTCCTTTCTACAGTTCCATTCTGCTGTGGAGTGTAAGGTTGTACCACCTCATGCACAATCCCTTCTTTCTCACATAATGTATCGAAGTCCTTCGACATATAATCTCTACCACCATCAGTCCTCAAAATATTGAGCTTTAGACCACTTTGTCTTTTGACCATGGATTTAAACTTGGCAAATACCTCGATCACTTCACGTTTCCTTTTAATTAGGAAAGTCCATGGTTTTCGACTGAAATAGTCTATGAATATGATAAAGTATATATTACCTCCAATTGAATCCACCTGGATAGGACCACACATATTAGAGTAAATGACTTCAAGAATTTCCTTCGACTTGCTTCCTGCATCCTTGTTGAAGTTGTTCTTGTGCTGCATCACCTGCACACATTCCTCACACACTTCATTTAGAGTGTCAATTTCTGATAACCCTGAAACCATATTTCTTCTCTTCAGATCTCTGATGTCTTTGAAATTGAGATGGACAAATCTATAGTGCCATATTTATTCATCCCTGCTAGTTGGAGATGCAAGACACTTATGCTCAATCACATTAAGTTCAATCCTAAAGGTTCTATTCTGAGACATGGGAGCCTTCAAGATTAACCTTCCACCTAAGTCGATAACTCTCATCATCTTGTCTTTGATCTACACTTTGTAGTTACTTTCGACCAACTGCCATATGCTGAGCAAATTACTTTTCATGCCTGGTATGTGCAGTACATTGGAAATTACTGACCTCTTGCCATCTTTCCTCATAATTAGAACATCACTAATACCTCCAACTGCTAGAGTATTGTCATTTGCAAATTTTACCATGTTCTTCATTAAGGGTTTCATATTGACAAACCAATCTTTACTATCAGTCATGTGTGATGAGCATCCTGAGTTTAAGTACCATTGGTCCTAGAATCTTTCTTCATCTCTTGTTGTGACCATCAACAACATCTCTTCTTCTTCATGCTTTGTAAACTTTGCATCAGTTCCTGATTCTTCTATTTTTCAGGTTAATCACTAGAGTAGTGGTCATACTTCTAATAGTTGAAGCATTGAATATGACTTTTGTCAGGTTTTCGACCACCGCTTCTTCCTCTACTTGCAGCAGCATCTCTTAGGTTGCTTTGGTATGAGGACTTTATCTGATTTGACCAGCCTCCTTCTTGCTGATTTTGACCAGTCGAATTGTTGTAACCTCCTCTACCGTTGTTGTCAAGCCACTTCCTTTTACCTTTATTTTCTCTTCCCGATTGCGCCTGCCAAGACATATCACTCTTCTACTTGCCTGCAACTCTTTTAGCCATTCTTTGTTCATGAGATTAAAGCGTCCCTTGAAGCTCTTCCTTTGTCAATGTTGATAGATATTACGACTCTTCTGTGGCTACTACCACATGGTAGAACTTTAGAGCCAATGTCCTCAAGATCTTTGAAACAACTGATCTTGATGTTAACACTTCTCCGCATACCTTGATTTGATTCACCATTTTTGTAACCCTAGTAAAAAAATCAATTATGCTTTCATTATTTTCCATCTGAAGCAATTCATACGTTCTTTCGTGAGTTTGTAACCTCACCTCTTTCACCTTTTTTGCGCCTCCGAATGATTTTTCAAGAATTTCCCATGCTTCTTTCGTTGATTCAACATCAATAACCTTTTCAAAATTGTCTACATCAACACATTGATGGATCATAAAGAGAGATTTATAATATTTCTTCTTCAATTCTTTGTGTGCAGCCTTTTCTTCATCCGCCACATTTGCTGCAAGCGGCGTCACTCCCTCCTTCACAAGATCCCAAAGATCTTGATAACAAAAGACAATATTTATCTACTTGTCCTAATTCTCGTAATTCTGATTCTTCATAATTGGGAGACTCGCTAGAAAATGTTCGTTCAGAGGATTCATCACCTTCGTGTTTTGCTTCCCTCGAATCGCTCAGGAAGTGCTCTAGATACCAGATGTTTGAAATTCACAAATTTCCCTTCAAGAAATTCACCAAAACCTATGGAGAATTCCGAACCAAATCTTGATGAACAATATTCAATCACACCGATCAAATTCCCTCTTGTTCTTCACTCTTCACTCGAGTGAATCGATCACACTAGGTTGCAAAATTATATCGTTGCATAATTTTTAATGGAAGAAGAAATAAAAAATGAAAATTGGGAAGAAAGAGAATTAGGGTTTTATCAAAATAAGGGAAGAAGAAGAAGAAGAATTTTTATAGAGTAACTCTTTGCTCTCAAAGTGAGATTTATTCAACTTGTGCAACTTCACTTCTATTGTGATATCTTTTCAATAAATAAGGGTTACTCCCTATTTATGTATTTTGGGTTTTTCTTATTCCTAAAGCAAAGCCGAAAATACCTAATTCTGCTAACACTACAAAATTAGGCCTAAGTAAAAAATCCATGTCGAGACTAACTCCTCGACACTTCGACAACGGGATGTTTCAATACCGTGAATTACATTCTCAACCATAACTTTTCATCTTCTTGTAATTTTTCAAATAAATCATTCGTTCACTCTCACAACACATTAAACTTTTCAACAGCGGGAACCGCGACAAGGATGATGTGGTTCATGGTTTCAATGATGACAACATCTTTTTTTTTACGGTTTTGACAATGAATTTGATAACGGTTTTGACGGCGGCTTTGTTTATGGTTTTGACGACGATTTTGTTTTCGGTTTCTTCGACGACATCTTTGTTCACGGTTTTGACAATTTTTTCGAAGGTGAATTTGTTTACGATTTTGACAGCAACTTTGTTTAAGGTTTCAAAGGTGATTTTGTTTACGGTGTTGACGACGACAACTACATAAGCATAAATCAAAAGGTATGTAATTTCTAAATGTATTTGGTTGGATGAAAAGTTTCTCAGCTCAGTTTGTTGCAACTTGCAAGTTATAAAAACATAGGTTATGAGTTAAGTCTATTTTTGTATGCTGCAACTTATAAAAACACATGATGTCTTGTGAGTTAAGTCTATTTCTATTTGCTGAATGTTTTTGGTATTTGTTATTGACAGCCAGAATTGAAAATTAAACTAGTAGAAATTGTTAAGACATTAGATATCATTGCTTTATTAGTAATTGCTTTACTAAAAATTATTTGACATTGCTTAAGCTGATGTTTTAAATGAGGAGGACCATATGCTTACTAATTTTAAATGTTAATAACGATAATTTATTTATGAATTTTTTAGGATTTATATAATGGTCAAATATAAAACAATATTTAAATGTTAATAATGAAAATTGTATATCTTCAACATTTATACTTGAGGAACAAACTTCTAGTGATAAACAAATCAACCATTTATTTTTGTGTCTAAGCAACACTTTGGTTCCTAAAGATATTTATAAAGTATTTAATATGAATAATATATGTGCTTTTATAAATAAATTATGAATTTTAGTGAGAGTGAAAAAATTAATTTGAGATATTAACTTAACACTTTCATCTTGATGATGTTGGTCATTCAAATTTAAATAATTTGTCTACTATTTTTGAATTCTGTGAACTTCTAAAAAAAATACGGAAAAGACAAATACATACTATTTGATTGATCGACTAATCTATCTCATTTTAACTCTTTCAATTCTTACCGCTACTACAAAAATATCAGTCTCCGCAATAAAGATAATCAAGACAAAATTGCGCAATAAGATAGAGGAAGAATTTCTTTCTCACATTATGATGTTTTACATTGAAAAAGAAATAGTTGAACACTTCAGTACTAATTCAATTATTGATGTATTCAAATCTTTAAAAGAGCAGAAGACGGTAATTTAATTCGAGATTGAATATATATATATATATATATATATATATATATATATATATATATATATATATATATTCTATTTTTATAAAATCGTTCTCCAATGATCAATTATTTGTACAGTAATCTGCTTATTAAGTTGGATTAATGTAATAAATATATATAATTCTTCAAAAAATGCAAATATTTAATTAATACTTTATAATTTTGTTGAATAATATAGTATTTTTAATGAGATTATTTAAGATGACTCTTATGATTGTAAATTGATCTGAAAAATCTAATTAAACAGACAATTCAAACCAAAAACAAATTATCTTTTTTGGTTTGATTCAAAAACTGAACTGAACCGATGAAAATCGATGTGGTTTTGCTTGGTTCTTGGTTTTAGGTTTTAGGAATCGATGAATTGGACCGATGGTTATGATTCCTCACTTCATCTTTATTTCATCCCACTATTAAGCTAAAATATTACATCAGTCCAACCCTTTTTCATTTTTGTTCCAACTTCATTCCTTTTAGCAAAATACACGGTCAACAACCAAATTCCAAACATAGAAAATAGAAACTCTAAATAAAAAAAATGTGTTCTCACTAAAGTGTTGCTCTCATCGGCCATCACAACTTTTGCTCTCACTACTGTCGTTCTGCTTGTTATGACCGCCTTCTTCTTATTTCAAGTTCTCTTGGTTAGTTTTCATATTTTTTTTATACATTTTTTCTTCTTATTCAACAAAAAATGTCCTAGTTGTATTACAAAATAGTTTTGATATGCGCTTGAGGTGTGAAACATATTAATTATGTGTATTGCAATTTTTTTTTGTTATTATTTTGTTTTACTTGTTACCGCTTTGTATCGAATAAATACAACTTATAAGTTGTTTGAAAAGTAGAGGATGAAATAAATGAAATATATTATAGGATATGTATTATTTAAAAATAATAATAGCATAAAATACCCTGAAAACATGATAGTAAAAATACACAAATAAATATAATATTTGAAAAAAATAGTTTAAATCGATCAACCAAATCAAACCAAACAAAATGAAACTGGTTAGATTGATTTGACTTCATTTTTTAATAATACTAAAAATCAAACCAAATCAAACAAAGAAGATATCATTGGTTCATACATTTTCCAACAAAAAATCGGTTCAAACCAAACTGATTACACCTTTAATAATTTTAAAGAAAAGTGATTGAGTTTATTTTTCTTTATTAGTTTTAGAAAAGTTTAACGAGTCCAAATTCATAATTTAAAAAATAGTAAAAATAGTTTAAGTCAGATATACATTATAATTAATAATATTTGATATAAAATATATCTTATCATCATTAATATAAAATATTTTATTGGCTTATTTGCAACTTTCATTCCTCTATTTTTTTTTTGGCCTCCCATTTTAAGTATGAATTTTAGTCCCTTTTAGGTTTTTTTTTAGAATTTTAGTCTCTGCAAGTTTGCAACCAATATTTAATGGCATACACTAATAAGAAAGATATTTCATTGTCACATCACACCAAATTTATTTTAGGTCAACTTTTTTTTTAATATTTATAATGTTTCATTAATAATAATAATAATAATAATAATAATAATAATAATAATAATAAAAATAATAATAATAATAATAATAATAATAATAGCTTAAATATTTTTTTATTATCAATCTTATACTTTAAATGTATCCTCATCATGTCTTTACCAAACAAGTTCTTCCCCAAAAATTATGAAACCCTAACATCCATCGTGTTTTTGATTTCATACGAATTTCATCTTCAAACGTGTTAGTGATTTTCTGCAGTACTTTCGACCATCTTCCATCATTCGTCATCAACAGATTCCACGTTTGTCCTTAACAATTAGAGTGTCCGTCTCACAACTTTTGTTTCTTAAAAAATGGAGAACCTGACTTACGTTTCCAGGAATGATGTTCTGTCACGTACTAGTTTTGCTTAAGCTGTTTCAAAGTTTAGCTTATGCCTGTTATGAAGTTTTGGAACATGTTCTGTGGTGTGGTCCCTAATGTCATAAAAATACATCGTGGTTATTTTATTACTTTGTTGTAGTCACAATTTTATTGTGTATCTTTTTTATTACTAAATTATGGTTATTATTCCGCTTTGTTTTGTGTAAGCCAACAGAAAAATATATTGTTAGACTTAGAATACACCATAGGGGTCAATTGGTCTATCATCCTGTTAAATGATATGTTTATGAGATAGTTTCTAAAATGAGTTGGGATTGGAATGTGGACTTAATGTCCTATATTAAAATTGAAACTATAACAAAAAATGAGGGGTGTTGTAATACAAGGTGTCTATATAGTATTACAACCCTAAGTTTTCTTTCATGGACTTAGGCCTTCGAATAATGACCATGATGTGTTAAGGTTCATTGAAGATCTTAGAGGATTTAAGGTCATTGATGTTTATATTGAACACAATGTTGACATAGCTGAAGTAACTAATGAGGAGGTTGAAGAAGTAAACGTTGAAGTTGATTTTGATGTGGATGTTAATGATGTTGAGGTTGGTGTTAATCTCGAGGTCGAAGTTAATACTGAGGCTGATATTAGCTGGAATTTTCGATGTCAGGTTGGACTCAATGAACGAAGAAGAGAGAATATCTTTGAAGACACTCTGGACTTCAACATAAAAACATTGTCCGAGAAAGCCAGTCGAAGTGATCCTTGTGTAAGAGGGAATTGTTGTGTGATACTTATAAATACTTCTAAGTTTAGAATGGTAATTCGACTAAGGCAACATTAAGGTTGCATTCGGCACATATGTTTGAATTTGAATAAAAGAGGGATAGCTGTATTTTGTTCTTATCTAGTTTTAAGAAAAGACGTGTGGAACGTTATAATAGATTGAAGACATGTCGAGCACGACATGTCATTTCCTGGGAAAAAAGCCATTGGTAGCAGTTATTTCGACTTAGTATATATAGGGTTCTTAGTGTTAGGATTTCGAGGTGATCAATTTCTATACAAATACTCAAAATTACTCAAAGTATCTAGCGTATTGAGAAAAGAGTGTCATTGAGAATGTACGTTTGATAACACCATTTTCTACATGTCAATTAAAGCTTATTTATACTTTCCAGAATTTATCTTCCATTGCAAGTCATTTTTCAAGCACCTTTATTATACTTTCCTTCACATTCTGCAATTTATATCTTTAAAACCTTTTAAACTCACAATCTTCAAATATGAATGTTGTCGAAGTATTCATCATTTTCCAAGTTTAATTTTAAACAATAGCACATGTTCTACGATCGATCTGGTCGATCCTGTGAGTAACCAAAATATCCTTGAGTTGGATGACCAACGGTTATTTACCAATTTTCACGATAAAAAAATTGGCAAACCCGGTGGGACCGTGCTAGTGTTTAGAATAATTTTCTTTTTGAAAACCTTTATTAGTTTTTCATTTTGATATCTCTCTTTATAACTTCGTTGCATGTTACTGAGAAATGGTAAAGTAGCCACAACCAACGAAGATAAACCAAGGAGAAGATACACGAGGAGAATGGTGGATTCACCAAATAGTAATGGAGAACCACCCCCTGCATTTGCGCCAGAGGGAACTACAATTGCAACATCTACTGCGGAACTTGTACCATCCACGGCGAATTCGATGCCTGTGCAGTCAATTGCCAAAGTGGGCCTATTTTGTCTTATGTGGGGCCACAAGGCCCACCAATAAATCCCTTATGAACGTAGGGTCCACCAGTGACCCCCCCTCCAAGGGGAAATCAATTTTTTGGGCCCTATGTGACTGGTTTTTCGATGCCTTTAAATGGTCGCGAACATCCATTTGGCATGCCAACTTCGATGATGGAAAATTTATACATTTTGACGTCAACATATGTAAACCCACTAGTGAATGCATTTTCTCCATTAGAGGGGTCTGGGTCTGGTGTTAACAATTTGGGTCAAAGCCAACCCTTAGGGATGGGTCTTCGTACCCTGATGTCCAATTTGACCAATAATTCTACAACGGTTTTGAGGCAGCAAATGGACGAAAGTAACCATGAAATTATCCAAATGCTGGCCCAAATAACTGGTACAATATTTAACCCTTTGATCCAAAATACTACCCAATCAACCAATAAATGGCAGTGCAAATGACATGCATTGAGGATTTCTTTGGTGTGCCACAACCTCCTTGACACCCTCAAAGGGAATGGATAAGAGAAAATCAAGGGTTAGCCATTGAGGATGACCTTACCATTAACCAATTCCCACAAAATGCACCACAAGAAAATATGGTGAATCGGGGAATAGGAGTAGAACCACCTAGAGTCGAAGCCCCGAGAGTCGAACTCCTTAGGGCTGAGCAAAAAATCCCAAGGGAAAGAGAACCAAGGGTAGTAATGGTAAATATAAACCAAAATGCTGACGAAGTCGTACAACAAAGTCGACGTGATGATATGGAAACAAATAATAACCTAGCAGCCATGGTCGAAAGAATCATGGCGCGAAATGGGGTAGATGTTGGCCTTCATAGGCCAAATCACACATCACTTTTATCTGAGTATGTTTTGCAATCAGAATTACCCTATAGATGGAAAGTCCCTAAGTTCACTAAATTCTCTAGGGACACTAGTGAGTCCACTGTAGAATACATGGTCAGGTACCTAATAGAGGCAGGAGAAATTTCAAATAATGAGAATCTTAGGATAAAATATTTCCCAAGTTCCCTTACGAGGAATGCCTTCACATGGCTCACCATATTACCAACGAATTCTATTGATACTTGGACTCGTTTAGAGAGATTGTCCCATGAGCAATTCTACATGGGACATTCGAAGATAAGTCTGAAAGAATTGGCCAGCATTAAATGAAAGTTCACTGAGTCAATAGATGATTACCTAAATAGGTTTTGTTTGCGTAAGGAAAGATGTTTTACGCAAGTGCATGAGCATGAGTTGGTCGAAATGGCCGCTGGCAGCCTTGATTACTCTATTAGGAAAAAATTGGATACCCAATACCTGAGAGACATGGCCCAGTTGGCTGATAGAGTTTGACAGGTAGAACGTTTGAAGGATGAGAAAGCTAGAGCAAACAAAAATAATAGGAATGATGGAATAACTTGTGTCGAATTAGGTGATGATGAACCTGAAATGTATGGTGATCAGGTGGATTTCGACGAAAGTGAGATTGACCTCGCTAAACTAAAGCAAGGACCACCTTATTCTTGCAAAGTCTTAGCGCCTTCAAATGGGAAGAATCCAGTCAAACCAGAAAAGAATGATAGGTTTCCTAAGAAAACTTATACCTTCGACGTCACCAAATGTGACAAAACCTTCGACTTACTTGTCAAAGATGGCCAGATGATAGTGCCTCATGGCGCTAAAATGTCCCCTCTAGAACAAAGAAAAAAGAGGGGGTTTTGTAAGTATCATAATTTTTGGGTCCATAAAACTTCACAATGTTTTCTTTTCAGGGATCTTGTACAAAGTGCTATTAGGGATGGAAGACTCAAATTTGGAGACAAATCGAAGTGTCCAATAAGGATTGATTCAGATCCTCTCCAAATCGCTGATGCTCACTACACTGAACCATCCATAGTCAATATGGTGGAGATATCCGAAGGTTCTGGAAAGAATGTTGAGATGGTCGAAGTTGTTGATGGCTTCAACCAGGAAGGTGCTGAAGGCTTCACCAACGAGACCACTGAGGGTTTCATTCAGCAAGTCACAAAAAAAAGGCTTTAACAAAGGGATCATTGGGGATCCCCATTAAATGTTCACAACAACGGAAACCACTGAGGGTTTCCACAAAGATGTCACTAAGGATCTCAATCAAGAAACTGTTATAGGTTTCGCAATGAATGAAACCACTGAAGGTTTCATACACATAAACATGACTGAGGCCACTAGGGGCCTTAGGGTTAGGTTGCAGGAGTTGGACATCACTAAGGGTGCCAAGTTAGGGGTTAACATGGTTGAAATGACCCAGAAGACTGCAATGGAGGTGGATGAAGAAAGCCTCAGACAAGAGGAATATAACAAACTGGCATACCCAAAGCAAGAGGAAGGTTTGGTCTAATTCCTCCACAGATGTCAGAGGAAAAGATCGGAGGTGATGTTATGGCCAAGGTGCAATTCAGTTTTTAATAGGAAAGCTGCAGAAAACCTTAAAGGAGTTCGATTGGCCAAGAAGGGGAGAAACTAGAGAGACCCCAGACACAACTAACCATTCGACGACAGAAAGGATCTTAGAAGGGGTGACCAAAGAGGCCCAACTTTGCAGGCAAATAGGCCTTCGACCTACAGGCCCACTATTGACTCCCATTGGGGTAGGTGGGTGAAACCAGTCGAAGGAAGAGAACAAGGCCATCAAAAATGGCAAAACTTTGAATTCAAAAGGGGGTCCTCAATAACATACCGAAAGGAGTTTCAGGCTTCAAAACAATTGGTGTATCGCTCTTAAAATTACAAGGGGAAGAACCCAATGTCTAGGCCCCAGTGGAGGAGGAAACAACGACAAAGAAAAGATGAAAGGGAGGCTATAGAACAGACGAAGCCTAGGTCAAGTACCAACATACCATTGAAGCATGAAAAGAAGGAAGAAAGAAATCCTGTCGAGAGGAAGTTGTTTTCTCCTCAGAAGAAGGTATCTGCAGAGAAGTCTAATCATGAAGATGATATGATGATAGATGACTTCGATTCAGATTCGGACGCCTCATTATACATTGCTTGCAATGTGGTATCCGTATTGCCCAGAGAGTATGATCAAGTTATGGAAGTAGAAGATTCAGAATATTTGACTGAAACGGAGATGGCTAGGCATAAGCATGTTTGTTATTATATAATGAACAATGGTTGTGTAGAAGAACAAAATGCCTTTTTCGAAAGGCCAAATGAATTAATGAAAAGTCATTTGAAGCCTATGTTTATCAGAGGTAAAGTAGGAAACGTGGGAGTGAATAAGATTCTTGTCGATGGTGGAGCAGCAATTAACCTGATGTCGCACTACATGCTGAAAAGGATTGGGAAAGATGATACCGATACAAGGCCCCACAACATGGTTCTGTCAAACTATGAATGGAAGGTCGGAACAATAATGGGGGTAATGCAAATAGACCTCACACTCTGCACAATAGCAAGGCCAATAATGTTTACGGTGATAACATCAAAGGCCAATTATAATCCTAGGTCTATAGTGGATTCATGGTATCGGTGCGGCCTCTTCTTCAATGCACCAAAGGATCACCATCTGGAGAAATTATGGAATCATGGAAAACATGGAAGCGGACCAGAGCTATTTCATGTCTGAAGTTAATCATATGGACATAAGCAACTTCGAGAAGAACCTGGCTCACATAGCACCTTGCAATCCTGCAGGGTTTGACTTTACACTAGCAGACAATGCATTGTATTCCCTCTACCTACACCCAACCCATGGGTTTCAATGGGATAGAGAGGTTGTAGGCGAAGAAGACTCGGGCTATGGAGGAACGGAAGGAATCCAACCAACTTGTTAGGGAAGCGAATTCGATGATGATGTTTGATCGAAAGACATTAGAAAGGATTTCGACTTATATAGCTGAAAATAAATTAAAAGCGGCCTTAGAGGCTGAAGTCAAATACATGGATGTCGAAGCCAAAAAGAATGAAATGCACTTGGAGGGCCCTGGTGAGAATTTTGATCCAGAACCACCTGATAAGGTTTGAGACGAAGTGCAAGGCCAGAGGCTCGATGCCATATACGATGACGAGCCTTTGGGTTTTGAAAAGGATCCACTGGAAAATAACACAAAGATGCTAGCGCAAGATCCTCTAGAAGAGATCGACTTGGGGAAAAGGGGAATCAAAAGGCCAACATACATAAGTGCCAACATCATCCCAGAGATCTGGTCAAAGACTGCTTCACATGGGATTACGATGAAATGTTTGGTTTCAATAGAGATCTGGTCAAACTAAAGCTGCCCATAAAGCCTAGGAAGAAGCCCATCAAGCATACCCAAGGCGTTTTGCACCTGAAGTTCTTCGAAGATTAAATAAGAGGTCGAAAGGCTTCTCAGATGTAATTTCATCCATACTACCAGGTATGTCGAATGGATTGCTAATATTGTACCAGTTATTAAAAAGAACGACACTTTGTGGGTTTGCATTGACTTCAGAGATTTGAATGCTCCAACCCCAAAGGATGAGTATCCAATTCATGTGGCAGAAATCCTAGTAGATTTTTCCACAGTACACGAGTATCTTAGCATGCTCGACGAATATTTTGGATATAACCAGATCTTCATTGCAGACAAAGATGTTCCAAAAACGACATTTCAATGTCCTGGAGCCTTAGGCACCTACGAATGGGTGGTGATGGCTTTTGGCCTAAAAACGATGGGGAAACTTACCAGTGGACAATGAACTCTATTTTCCATGATTTTATTGAAATGTTCATGCAAATCTATATTGATGGCATTGTGGTTAAGTCTGTTTCAGAAAAAAGTCATATAGACCATCTTCGACAATCATTCGAAAGAATGAGGAAATATGGTCTAAATATGAATCCTATTAAGTGTGCTTTCTACATGCAGGCTGGGGATTTCCTAGGCTTCATGGTCCATAAGAAAGGGATCAAAATTAACTAGAACAAGACCAAGGCCATCATGGAGGCGAAAATGCCATCAACGAAGAAGGAACTGCAGTCGCTGCTAGGCAAGATCAATTTCTGAAGGAGGTTTATCTCAAACTTAAGTGGCATGACTCAAGCCTTCTCACCTCTACTTTGACTCAAGCAGGAAGGCTTTGAATGGGGGCAAGCGCAATAGGAGGATTTCGACAAGATCAAAGACTATCTTGTGCATCATCTAATTTTGTCACCTCCTTGTAGGAATAGAAGTATGATATTGTACATATATGCATCTGATGTAACTTTAGGGAGCATGTTGGCTCAAGAGGATGAAAATGGCGTTGAAAGGGCCATTTACTACCTTAGTAGAGTTCTCAATGATGCAAAGACTATATATAGTGTAGTCGAAAAGTTATGTCTATGTCTATATTTCTCATGTACAAAATTAAAGCATTATAAAGCCAGTTGATGTAAATGTTTCGTCTCATTTCGACGTTATTAAACATATGTTATCTAAACCTATCTTACATAGTAGAATTGGAAAATGGGCATTGGCTTTAACTGAGTATTCTTTAACTTGCATGCCTTTAAAGGTTGTTAAGGGACAAGTGGTAGCAGACTTTATAGTCGACCATTCCATAGTCAAAAACTCCCTAAACTATTTGTAGTTTGAGCCTTGGAAGTTATACTTCGACGGTTCTAGTCATAAGGATGGAACAGGTGTGGGAGTATTAATTATTTCTCATAACAGAATTCCAAAAAAATTCAAGTGCAAGGTCGAAGGCCTTTGTTCAAACAATCAGCCTCTTTGTCTTTCGATGGGGAAGGGGATTTCCTCGTGAACCATTCAGGAACGCACATTCTTGAGGCGAAAGGAGCCATGGTTGGAGTAAAATCATAATGTTTAGAGAACATCATCATGTAGTTGGTAAAGGTTTGTTGAAGGTTTTATCCTTCATCACTTGGAGTTAACATGGCCAAGCATGTCCCTTCGACTCTCCTGTTCCTCACTCCGTCAGCATCTGTGTCGATGGGGTTGCAAATTGGAAGACAAGTGAAACTTGGTGAATTGATTGATTTATAATCCTATGATTATTGTAGAAATATGTATGATGACTTGTATGACCAGTTAGCGAACTGTGGTGTTTATCCAATGATGTATTGTTGTTCTGGTGAATTAAAATGAATAAATGCCTATGATTTTACATTTGTTGAGTTGCTTCTATTTTGTGCTTGATGTGTTTATTGATGTCGTAACATTGAATACATATTGCGTATGATTAATGATATGGTGCATAAATGGTGATATACGCATGATGATTCTTTTGGTGAAAATGCATGTTGTTGAGAGTCATGCGTCATGTTGTTGGTCCAGTTTTTGTGTGCTATAGTCCTTTGGTGGGGATCGGGAGCGAGTAACCAGTTTCAGGTGGAAATCGGTGAAGCGTTACCTATGGTGATGGTAATGATTTTGTGTGCTATGGTCCTATGGCGAGGATAAGGAGCGAGTAACCGATTTTAGATAGGAATTAATGAAGTGTTACCTATGATGATGGTAACGATTTGGTATGCTCTAGTCCTATGGTGATCGGGAGCAAGATGAACTTGAGTATTCATGAATGATACTGCATGCATAATGAGTCAGTTATGGAATATATTTGCGTACATGATTGCATATGTAGTTTATTGTTCATGATGTTGATGATTGGATCTGAATGTGTACATGTTATTGTGAAGGGTGTGAGACTATGTGGTTGTTGATATGTGTAACTGAATGTGTGTTTTGTGATGTGTACTCTACCTTAGTATTCTTTACACTATTTATAATGGTTTGTTATTTTTCCTCTCTTTTTGTTTCATGTTGTCTACCATGGACATCTTGCAGATACATAAGAGTAGAGTTTTTTTGCTATAAGTGGAAGTTAGCTCTGGGAGTTACTTCGTTTGGTATGATCCTGTAACATTGGAGCTGGGAATGTTTGTTTTCTTATTATGTTTTGTTGGAGCTTAATTTGTTTTATTTGGTTTATGTTTAAGTTGTTAAAGAGTAGAATAGGGTATCTCTTTTTTTAAAACCATTTATCACGATTTGAATATTGAGGCTAAAAGTCTAAGTTGCAATGTTTTTATTATTCGAAATGAGATTGATACCGCCACGATGATACCCTTAGTGAAGGTGGGCGTGCGATGACATGTGTTGTCTGACATGGATATTCCTTTGCGTGTTTCTTAAATGTTTGTTTTTTAAAGGTTTTGTTGTTGGAGACACCTTGGATTATCGTGTAAAACTTAATATATATGTATCAGGGTTTAGAGTGTTATATGTAGTGGTAGCTGAATAAAGATCGCCAAGACTATCACATCTCATGAGTGGAGTCCCCATCTGAAATTCATTTACTGAAAAACCAAAAGGATCAAAAGAAACATAAACATTATTGTCAATTGGGAGGTTTCACACAAAAATCAAAATTTTGACAATTTGAAAACAAAAACATTATTTTCAACGACTTGTGTTTATGGGAGGTAGGTAGGGTTGTATGTCCAAAGCCTTGAATTGGAATGCCTTGTCTGCTACCAACAAACATTTTTTTGCTTAAGTGACTCAAATTAGAATAAGAAGAGATATCACCATGTGACTCCGCTATGTTGGAAGAGGCACTCGTGCCTGTGTAAAATATGTTATCCAGAGGAGTGAGAGACATGGTGTGCATAGAAGTTATGATATTAGTTGGTGTTGGCAAAGCCGTGGCTGCGTAAACCCGAGGACACTGGCCTAAAATTCTCTGTTGATGGGGAATAGCAGAAGGGCGAGTCCGCTAAAAAGTAGGGTACGAGCATAGAGGCATAACGTAGGTGGTGGAGTCCAACCCCACTACTGGTAAGCGGGATACTGTTGTTGGTGCCAAGAAGGATAACTATGTGTGTTGCTACAACGAGAACCACCATGGTTACGATAATTTCCACCCTGATTTGAATAACTATTATGATGAGAGCGGTTGCCAAAGCGGCGGTTGGTGCTATGGGACGAGTCGTTAGAAGAACGATGTTGGGTGGTAAGGTAATCAACATGAGACTCAATGGGAATTATCTTAGGTAAACTGACTTTTTCTAATGTGAGCATGGAACGATCCCGATGAAAGGAGGGGAGCGGATTACGTTATCAAATCAAGGTGGCAAGCGGTGATTGTTCACAAGAGTATCGATATCCCATAATTGGTCAAAAAGCATCTTCAAACACTGACAATAAGCAGATACAATTGAAAAGGTCTCCATGAAAACTCCATAAAATTCATACTCAAGAGTTACAACACATTCGTTTTAATTATCCTAGAAGATATAAGCCAAACACTTCTAGGAATCCAAAGCCACGTTCCATGATTGTGGTCAGTAAGTCAACAAAAAATATGGAATAGAACTACTGAAGCACAGTTGCAACCAAGGTGGCCCACTGGTCATAATTAGGGTCAGTGACAAATGGTGAAGGCTCGTTGTGTGAAGGCATAGTATGATGCAGGATCTGGTGAGAGAGGGCATGGACACAAAATAGTGTTGCCCATACACTATAGCAAATAGTTTACATGTCAAGAATAATAGGAACATTATTCCTAATGTTGGAAACAACGAGTGCATGATGAAATTTTGGCTTGGTAGAGGATGATGGAGGTGGTGTCGAGGTTTCCACTTTGGGATGAGGAGTCACCATGTTGTTGTCGTTGTTCGAAGAGACATACACATTGCAGGAGGAGAGGATGAAAAGGATAAATAGTCGCAGGAAAGAACAATAAGGTCATATAGGAAGGAGCCGATGTTGATGGAGAAACGACTCTGGTGGTAGGGTTATGTATGGGTTGGGTGATAGGAGGGAAGGAAGGATTTCTGGTGGTGGCACAGTCGGAGGAATGGGGAGAGGACGATCGTGGAAGGGAAGGCGAGAAAAATAGTGGTGGCGATGCAGAAGGAAGAGGCACTGCAACAACAACGACTTTTATGTAGAAGCGACAACGGTGGCGCTGGGGGAGGAGGGACTGCTGCGACGATGACTTTTAAGGAGAATTAGGTTAGGGACTTTAACATTCTTTATACCATGTAAGAGTGTGAGAGATGTTTGAATAAACCTTGTGATAATAGAACTACAATGACTATATTATGTATATAGAGATTTATAGTTAATTACATGTTATAGTCGATGTGAGACTTATATACAAATATTCTTTTAACAAATAAATACATATTATTTTAGGACAGTTAAAATAGTGGTCCATCGAGATGTCTGAATTTGACATCTCTTTTGAACCCACGAAGGCACAATTATTCGTAAATTTCATAGCAGAAATGACTCCAGGAAAATTAGAGCCAACCATACCTGGATCATGTTGAGAGATAGTGCATCCATACACAAGGAAGTGGGGCCTACTTAAAATTAGATAACGAAGTTGGCTTGGTGATCGAGGTACCCATATTTTTTTAAGTCCATATTACCAATAACCAAACAGAATATGAAGCTTTTACTTTCGACCTCACATTGGTTTCTATGATGTGGGCATAAAATGTAACACCATACAAACCCCGACTCTTTAATTTAAAAATATAAACAATATTATTCTCAAAAAATGCTTCACATTCACAACATGCATACTCTTTCAAGTTAATTAAAAACTTGCAGTGAAACTCAATATAAACATATACTTTAAATTATCTCTTCAAAATAAAGTATCTGATTGAATTTAAACAAATCCAAAACTATCAACTCAAACAACGATAACGACCTATTCCCAGTGTTACAGATCAGAGCAACCAAAAACTAAATAATTGAAAACAATAAATAAACAAAGATAAGCCTTAATTCTATCTTCCAAATCACAACATATATTACTCCTCATAAGTATATGTACTTGTAAGACCCCAATTTTGACCCCTAAGATCCCTCATGCCATCTCATAGCTTTGCATTGGCATTGGGATCACACCTTGGTATTCTCCCCACCTTTCATTCATTGGGTTTGCATTGGGAGAGATCACCAAGCATATTTTATTGTATCATACTTTATTTTTCTTTGTTTACTAACCAAAATACAAAAATATATCTAGTGTAGCTTTGTTTCTTTTGTAGGTAGTGTGTGTGTCCACTTGTGCCTCACCAAGCTCATAAACTAGGGTTTAAGACCCTAAATTCAAGGGATCAAGCAATAAAAGGTCCACATTGGTTCTAAGAATAATATATGGATCCCCATGTTCTTTATTTGTCATTTTGATCAAGAATTCATCAAGAATTTGAAGTTTGTTTGTCAAGGAAGCCCTAATTCATCTGGGTATCTTGTGTGCCTTCTTCAACGAGTTTATTTAACAATTCGTCAAAGATATGATGGGATACTTCATTTTACATCATAATAAGCATATATGATCCTCCATTATCCCCTAATAGCAAAGGAACTTCAAGTGTCCAAGTTGATTCAAGGAGGCTGACCAGAAAAGTCATCTGGTCAAATCCAGGGTTTCCTAGACCCTATCTCCTACAATTTTTGTCATATGAAAATGATTACAAGAGAAACGTTACTCTTTATGACATTCCAAACAACTTCCATGTTGACATCAAGATCTAATTTTGCTTGGAAAGTCATTTTTTATGGTGAAAGATTATAGGTCATTTTGTTTGTACCCTAGATAGAAGGTCAACTTTCAAGAGTCATAACTTACTTAATTTTTATGATATGAAGATTATACAAGTTTCATTATCAACTTAAAGATGTCTTATTCAGCTTTTATTCTTTGAGAAATATCAAATTCTACTTGTAAGGTCATGTGCCATGAGGAAGCATTATAGGTCCATTTTGGTCCTCATCATTGAACAAGCAATTTTCCTCAACTTCTAAAATCCATAACTCCATCATGCAAACTTTAAATGGTGTAAAATTTGTTATAAAATTGAATATAATTAAAAGGGATACAACTTTTTATAAGGAAGAAAAGTCATTTTAAGCTCATATCAAAAGTTATTCAACGTGGAAAGAGAGGTCATTTGACTCTTAACTTAGAAAATTTCTAAGTATGTTTGATTCTTCCAACTTCAAGGCCAACTTTCTCTATGTTCCAAGCTTCAAATGGAAAAGTCCCAAGATCAAAGTTGTTCCTCATAATGGTAGCTTTCCAAAGAGCCTAAGATCACTTCATTTGGATGAGAACTAAAGGACTTACACATAGGTTCTTTTCATGGCTTAATTTAGCAACTTTTGAACTCCAATTGATATACAACTTTGCATGGCCTCATGAGATGAACTCAATAGCATTTTAGCATTAATTTGAGTGGATTGCAATGATCATTTGGGCCTAAACACATGCTCATTCACCCATGCACATTGAATCTGCTATTTTTGGTTCAAACTTTGAATGGTATGGAAATCAAATCATTTGCCTATAAATTGAAGTGCATTGCCTCAGATTGAAGGAGGACCCTTGCCCAAGATTTTCCAATCAATCCCATAGCCTCACTCTACAGAGTACCTTGAAGATTTCTTTGAAATTGAGCTCTTATTCAATCCTAGTTTATGAACAAGAACTCCAAGCATTCACTGCCATTTTCATTCCATTAAGCTTCTGCAAGTGAGAGGAAGAGAAACCAAGTGGAATTACATCAAGAACCGAGATCTAAAGCATCTGACCGAAGGTGATTTTTCTCAAACTCCTCTTCTTTGATTCTCTCTCATTTCTCAAGATATTAGCTTAATTTGTTGATGGCTGAAGTCCTACCAATGTAGGCAATGTTCCCGAGTTGTTTTGAGGTTGAATCGAAGCAATTCAATTTTGACACCTCGAATTTCAACTCCATTTTTCTGATTATAGAGTGAGAGATGAAATAATTGGAGGTCATATTCGCGTCCCTTGCTTTTTTCTCTTTAAATTGGTATATGATCCATCCATTTTTGGTAACATTTTGGTTTGACTAGTCCGACGAAGCTTGCCGGAGAAGATGACCGGAGCTAGGGCTCCAGTGGTATGTTGTCTCATCCCTCACCCTCAGATCATGTTGCCACATTTTAATCTGGTCCTTGTTTTTAATTACCACTTGTGTTACGCGTTTACTCAGGCTCATGGTGGATTGCGCGCGCGTGGCCATCAGATATGCCACCTCATTTAATGAGGGAGATCTGATGGCCCTTATATTTTCTGATTTACTTAATTTTCTAAATTGAGTTTTAATTTGAATTTTCTTCCAAAAATCATTATAATTTCATTTTTAATCCAAAAATTATGGGACCAACACCAAAAATTCACAAATAATTTCCTCTTCTGATATTTGATTTAAAATTAATTTTTGGATTGAGTTTGATATTTTTATTAATTTTGTGTTTTTTGACTTGTTTTAATTGATTTTTAATTGCTTCTAACTTTTGAAAAATGCCACACACAAAAATCAGTCAATGGTCCTTTGACCTTGTTTGACCTATGATAAATCTCTTGGTCATTTCTTTGGTGATTTGAAGGGGTTTTAAGTTTTTGACCATTAAAAATTTATTTTCTTCATTTTTAGAATGCTTTGAAATTGTTTTAATTGATTTAATGTCTTGATGAGTTTTTGTATTGACTTTGTGTTGACTCAACTTTTGTTTGGCCTTGGTATTGGTTGAATTGGACCTTGAATTGGTCAATATAATTGGATTTAGGGGGTTGACGAAGTTTGAACTTCATCCCTCAAGATGAATTAATGGTTTGATCAAGTGAGGTTTATCCTTGATCAATTTGGGATCTCTTTCATTTCATTTCTCCGTCTTCATATATCTTCTTCCTCTTATCCTTTCATGGCCAATGATTTCTCATAGATCAAATGCTAGTTGATTCATCAATGACGTTGGGTCAGATGAATCAACATGAGCTTGATTGAGATAGGTACATCCCCTCTTATTTTTGTGTGTGGTATGCTTTTGGATCTTGGTTTTGATACCTTGTCTCTAGCATGAATTAACACCAATATTATTATTGACCGGCCTCAGATAGTTGTGACTTCTACGTAAGTCCAATTACGATTGCTTAACATAGCGCTAAATTTGTCCCGAAGGCAATATCGTTTTTGTAAGTGATATTGTAAGTCTCCTATTCCTCATGGTACTGTGTGAAAACTTTGCTCCTTTGTCATTTGTGAGAGCTAGTGGCATACTTTTTTATTTTATCCAAGTTGGAATCCTTCTCATAAATGATGCATAAGTTTATATCTTCATGCTTGTGAGTGGATGGTTGAGTGTTCTCCAAAAAATGACTTAAACATCTTTTATTCTTCCACTAACATTAGCTAACATCTTTTTACATTGACTTTATTTTAGTGTCATTTAATTTAATGCAATTTAAATTCTTGCACTTTATCATTCATTGTCATTTACATTCATGGAAATTGTTTATGTTTTAGTCATTTTCACTTTGTTCATTTGAGCAATTGCACTTTTGTGCTTGTGATATATTTGTTCTTGCGATCTTATTTTGTTTGGGGTTTTAGGACCTTAAAATACTTAATAAAACAAAAAACCCTAAAAAACACATTAGTGGACTGTTGGACCTCTGTCTGTGATTTGATTTGGACCTATGGACTTTGAGTAGGCAACATCCCTGAGCTATGGAAGAACTTGGCCAATGCCATTAATTTGAGACCAATCTTGGACAATGCCATTCATCTGACACAAGCTAGAGAAATTCCCTTGAGTTTCTTATTAATTGTTTGGATGATTATGGCTTTGTTGCTTGCTTGATAATCCAAAGGAAATGGATTTCTATCTGACATTATTATCTTGTGGATGCTTCCCATGGGTTAGATATTTTTAACTCTAAACTTTTAAATCATGTCTAGGATAGCCCCTTCATCTCCTCCTTCTTCTTTAATTTCAAAATCTCCCTTTCATTTTTAAAACTTCTTTGCTTGCTTGTTTTCAACTTAGACTTATTTTAATGAGTAGAAAACTTGGCCTTATGCCATTGATTTTCAAACTATTTTCTTAATCAAAATTTGCAAAAAAAGACTTAATCATATTGACCTTATTTTCAAAAAGAACAAAAAGAACTAACAACCTCATCTAATCATTTTGCCCACTTTGTGCCTTTTCCTTTTAAACTTTTAAAAAAAAAAGCATTTAGATTTGAGTTATCTTTGGTTGAGATGTAATTCTCCCATTCCATGATATGTCGAGTGTAAGTCTTTCCATTTATTAGGGTTAATGGCATACTTGTTGATTTAGTCCAAGTTGGAGCCCTCCCTCTTAAATATTGTAAAACCCTCATTATCGGTGGATGTTTGGTTGAGTATTCTCCCTTTGATAACAAAAGATCTTTAAGCTTTTGTTAAAATCAATTCACCCATCTTTGAAATTTTTACCATGAACTATGAGGTTTTGATCCCTCATTTTATGTTAGTATGTAGGCATAAGACCAAAAGTCTTATCAAACACAAAAAATGTAAATAATAACTTCTTTTCATCCCCTCATTCTATTTTAAAACAAACATTGTTTTCAATCAAAACATTTAAACACAAAAAGGGCTCCCTAGGAGTACCCGGGATACTTTGGGTGGTAATACCTTCCCTTTGTGTAACCAACCCCCTTATATGTAATCTCTAAAATTTTATTAGTTTTGATTTGAAAACTTCTTATCTTTGGGTTTGTTTGTACTTTTTTCTTTTCCTTCAGAAACAATAAAAGCGTGGTGGCGACTCTGGTTTTATTGACGTTGAGTTAACCAATAGCTCAATGGTAATGAATTTACCACTACAGTACCACAACGTACATAACACCATAAATAAATAAAAAGAAGGGTGAGAATATGCTCAAATATATTAGCAGTGCAAAACATAACAAGGGTAGCATATTCACACAATCATCAATAAACACATAACATATTCATAACAATGAAACAATTCACAACACTTTTACGTATGCAATTTGACCAACAATCTCGACTCAATGCATGTGGTACCAATTTCGTGGAGATCGTAGTTTTGTTACTAAAATTCATCCATTCACTGAGGTCCCTCTTCGAACACGGTTCCTCTTCAAACCCAAAATCATCACTAATCCCCACTTCTGAATCAACGATTAATCACTTCTCAATACGACACATGATGCATAACATATAGATGCAACAACATTATTGGTTTCACTTCGAACCATACATGTCACCAATTAAGTTAATCATAGTAGTTCTCACTCCGAAACTATACGCCTCAACATCAACAACATATAATTATATTCATCAGCATATAGTTATACCAACAACCCACAACTCATACACATAATTATAATTCACAACATATAATTATGTAAAACATTTAAAATACTATTAAACTTATCATAGTATTTTATCTTAACATAAAAATGATGGTCATATAATTTCTCAGTAATAATCATCTCAACATTAACATCAACATCTCTCCTCGTGGGATAATCATTAATTCAATCAATAACAATAATCAAAACAAAATGTTTTCATCATCATTAACTATTAATTAGTGTTACACAATAAGTAAAACCGTATAATTATGTCCTCAAGTACACTATTAACCTCTTAGCACCTTACCATGAGATATTACTACATATTAGATTTCCAACACTTCAAACCGCGCCTCAAACGGAGTCACGAAACTTAAGTTATACGCAAAATAATGTGCTTGGTATAAAAATCCAGGGAGCTCCTATGGTCTCCGTAGTACTACCATGTCAAAAAAAAACCTTTTGGGCATGCCTCTGGGACAAATATCAGAGGGCTTCTACGCCCCACCGTAGCACCTACTACGACCTGTAGCATTGCCCAAAAAAACCCAATTTGCTTCGCAATTTTGTGCGACCTCTTTTTTTTTAGCCTTGCATCAGACCCCCAAACCCCAAATTTTGACTTCTAACAACACAAAAACATATCATATCATAAGGTACATGAATCAAAGGGTAATCAACATTTCACACATCAAATTAGTACACAAAATCATGTTTATCACATCATATGAATTAAGTTTCAAACAAATCTTCCTCAAACACATCGAACATCAACAATGGTGGAAAGGATGAAAAAAAACTAAAGGAGGATTAGGATCCCTCACTACCCTTCATGAATTTGACACCAATATTAGAGTAATCCCCATACCTTAATTTCCATAAAAATATCCAACGTATTGTCAATGGTTTCTCCTTCCTAGAGCTCTTTAGGGTTCCTTGTCTCTTTCTCTCTTTATATATTTGAATGACCTAATAATATTTTGTTAATTCCCAACTCTCCCTTAACTCTTGGGCTCTTATTCCTTAACACTCAAATTTCATTGAAATTCTAATTTCACCCATGTACATTAATCAATACTCCAAATTACCACCCAAACTCATATTTCTTATTTCTCTATGATGTTTAAATAATTAACTAAAATAATAATTTCTCCCACTCCCATAAAATGACCAAATAAATCATAAACACACCAAGCTTACATAAAATAAATAATAAAATAAATTAAAACTCAATTAAATAATTAATTGAAAATTTGGGGCGTTACAACTCTTCCCTGTAACACCCCAAATAAAGAAAAAAAGAATTATTTAATTAAGTTGATAATATATTTATTAATTTAATTAAATAAATGGGATTATTGGATTATTATTATTATTATTATTATTATTATTATTTGGGAATAATAATATTTGGAAAATATATAAGTGGGAATAAAGAAAGGGTTTCATATTTTTGGAACAGAAGAGTTTTTTTCACGTGAGAAACAGAAAAGCTGCAGAGAAGAGGAAAAGGGCAAAGAGCTGTAGAGCAACGGTTGAGGAACGGAAAAGCTAAAGCTTAGAGATTTGCCGGATTATCTCAGGTAAGGGGGGTTTATCGTCGTTTAATGGGTATTATAGATTAACATGTCATGGGTAGTGAGAAGCCGTTGATTTAACCCTAATTGGGACTGTATATGCTGAAATTGACGTTGGATAAACCGTGTTAAAAACTGCAAATTGAATTGATAGTTGTGTGAGTCGTAAATGTTAGACTATAGCACGGATCACAATTAAAAAACTTGATTCGGCACTACTAATTACAGACAATTTAGGTTTTCTTAGAAAGGGTTTAGATGCGGAAGCGGCCGGAAAACCTGATCTGCGTGAAGCTAACAGAACTTTGGAATAACTCAGAAAAACTGAGTCTGCGCGCGAGCGGTCGACCATAGGGTCGGCGTGCGCTGACCCGTGGGGCATGCGCCGACTGCATGCGTCGACGCAAGGCATTTTTGCGCCGACTCCCTCCAGTTGAGCAGAGTCTTTGCAGTATGGAAAATAGTTGATTTTATGTTGTGAATGCAATTGGTAGCTGGCCTATTGTAGTTAATTTCGATGAATAAATTATTGGGTTATGTGTGAAAAGTTGATGTAGATATGGTGAAAAGTTGAATATAAGTTGCTTCGTTGAAAATACTGAATTGTAGGCCGATGAGCCAAAGTTGATTTTAAGTTGTTGTTGTTGAAAAAGCTGTTATGTTGTCGTTGTTATATTGTTGTTGAAGTTTCAAGTCGTACATGACATATACATTCATATGCATTAAGTCGGGGCTTTTGCTCACACCACGTTGGCCTGGATTGGCAAAAATTATGGGGCTTTTGCTCACACCACGTTGGCCTGGATTGGCAAAATTTTAAGTTGAAAGTTGAAGGCTTATGCCTTGATGCCCACTAAACTGGCAATGATTTTAAGTTGGGAGTTTTACTCCAAATGGTACCACATGCATGAAGAGTCGAGTCTCATTGAGTTGCATTTTACGTTGTTATTGAGTTGCCTTTACGTTGTGTTTGAATATGATAATTGAGTTGACTGTGCCGTTGCCTAATGCATGATATAATTAGGGTGATTTAACGTGTAGAATTACTTAACATAACATGATAAATTATAATATTTGTTATATCGATTGAGGAACTCACCCTTACAGCTATATTTTTCAGGTAACGAGCAGTGAGTCGAATAGAAGCTAGTGCTTGAAGTCTAGTGTGGTTAGAGGGTCATGCTCTGATAGATGTAACATCGGGACGGGATGTTTGAATTGTTGAATAAATGTTAATTTTGATGAATTACAGATGTTGAAATGTTTCTATCCGCTGCGAATTTTTAAAGAAGTGTTTATGTTGGATTAAATAATGAGCATGACTGATTTTTACGGTGAATTATGTGAAGTATTATGTGACACCCTTGGTGCATGATTACTCTGATATTGATTTATATGCTGTTGTTTAATTAAATATTTGGGGTATTTAGAAGGGTGTTACATTAGTGGTATCAGAGCAGGTTGGTCTGTCCGGCCAGTTGTCGTGTCGTTACTGTCTAACAATTGTGTAATTGTTATTAATCCAACGTTAAGTTGTGTTGTATTGATAAGTTGAAATGGCTGGAAGGAATGACGCTGCAATGGCTGCCGCAATGCAAGCAATGGCACAAGCTGTGCAGAACTTGCCAAATGCTGGTGGAGATGCTGGATCACGTAGCTTGGCGACTTTTCAGAGAGAGAATCCGCCGGTGTTTAAAGGGAAGCATGATCCTGATGCAGCCTTGGGATGGTTGAAAGAGATTGAGAGAATCTTCCGTGTTATGGATTGCACTCCAGCTCAGAAGGTTCGGTATGGTACTCACATGCTAGCAGTCGAAGCTGATGACTGGTGGCTAGAGACTCACGAGAGGTTGACCGTGGCAGGTGAAGTCATTACTTGGGATGTATTCCGTAGGGAATTCCTGAGAAAGTATTATCCGGAAGATGTCCGTGGTAAGAAGGAAATTGAGTTCCTTGAGCTGAAGCAAGGAAACATGTTTGTCACTGATTATGCTGCGAAATTTGTGGAGCTGTCCAAATTTTATCCTCATTACACTGGTGGTGGTGCTGAATTTTCGAAGTGCATCAAGTTTGAGAACGGATTGCGCTCTGAAATTAAGAAGGCTGTTGGGTATCAGAAGATACGCATTTTCACTGAATTGGTTGATAGCTGCAGGATATTTGAAGAAGACAATAATGCTCATTACAAGATTGTCAGTGATCGCAGAGGCAAGCAACATCAAAACCGTGGCAAGCCGTATGATGTTCCAGCTGGGAAAGGGAAACAAAGAGCTGCTCCGACTCAGAGAGCTAGTGGGGGAGGTGCTCCTACTGGTATAGTTTGCTTCAAACGTGGTCAGGCTGGTCATAAGAGTAATGTATGCACTGCTGAAGTAAAGAGGTGTTTTCGCTGTGGTAAGACTGGGCATGCAATAGCTGATTGCAAGCACAAAGAAGTGATTTGTTTTAATTGTGGCGAAGAAGGGCATATTGGAAGTCAGTGTCAGAAGCCGAAGAAAGGGAATCAGTCTGGAGGCAAGGTCTTTGCTTTATCGGGTTCTGAGACTTCTGCTGATGATCGTTTGATCCGAGGTACGTGTTATATTAATGGCTTTCCTCTAGTAGCTATTATTGACACAGGTGCGACTCATTCCTTTATATCTTTGGAGTGTGCTGTGAAACTTAAGTTAGAGATATCTGAGATGTTTGGTAGTATGGTAATTGATACTCCTGCGAAGGGTTCAGTGACTACTACGTCGGTTTGCTTAAATTGTCCTTTGAGTATTTTTGGTAGAGACTTTGGGATGGACCTAGTGTGTCTTCCACTAGTGCAGATTGATGTTATTCTGGGTATGAACTGGTTGGTGTTCAACCGAGTTTCTATCAATTGTTTTGATAAAACGGTGATCTTTCCTGAGATTGTAGAAGGAAAGAGTTTGTTCCTATCAGCAAGGCAAGTGGATGAGGCAGTAGCTGAGGGAGCAAAGTTGTTCATGCTGTTAGCGACTTTGGAGGCCAAGGATAAGATGGTGATTTGTGATCTAGCCGTGGTGTGTGATTTTCCTGATGTGTTTCCTGAAGAGGTGAATGAATTACCACCAGAACGCGAAGTGGAGTTCTCGATTGATTTGGTACCTGGTACTAGACCGATATCGATGGCTCCGTACCGTATGTCTGCTGTTGAGTTAACTGAATTGAAGAGTCAGTTGGAAGATCTGTTGGATAAGAAATTTATTCGTCCGAGTGTGTCACCGTGGGGTGCGCCAGTGCTATTGGTTAAGAAGAAAGAAGGTACTATGAGGTTGTGTGTGGACTACAGGCAACTGAATAAAGTGACGATCAAGAATCGGTATCCTTTGCCGAGGATTGATGATTTGATGGATCAGTTGGTTGGTGCAAGTGTGTTCAGCAAGATAGATTTGAGATCTGGGTATCATCAGATACGTGTGAAGACTGAGGATATTCAGAAGACTGCTTTCAGGACAAGGTATGGACATTATGAGTATTCTGTAATGCCTTTTGGTGTAACTAATGCACCTGGAGTATTTATGGAGTATATGAATAGGATTTTCCATCCATACCTAGACAAGTTTGTTGTGGTATTTATTGATGATATTTTGGTGTATTCGAAATCGGAAGAAGAGCATGCTGAGCATTTGAGAGTGGTTTTGGAAGTTCTACGAGAAAAGAAATTATTTGCTAAATTGTCCAAGTGTGAATTTTGGTTAGAAGAGGTAAGTTTTATTGGTCATGTGATTTCAAGAGGTGGTGTTGCTGTTGATCCTTCTAAGATAGAAGCGGTATCTAAGTGGGAAGCTCCGAAGTCTGTTGCTGAGATTCGAAGTTTCCTTGGTTTGGCTGGTTATTATAGGAAGTTCATTGAAGGGTTTTCTAAGTTGGCGTTACCGTTGACGATGTTGACTAGAAAGGGACAAGCGTTTATTTGGGACTCCAAATGTGAAGAAGGTTTCCAAGAGTTAAAGAGAAGATTAACTAGTGCTCCTATTCACATATTACCGAGTTCATCGGAACCATTTGAAGTTTACTGTGATGCTTCATTGTTGGGTTTGGGTGGCGTGTTGATGCAGAATAAGCAGGTTATAGCTTATGCTTCAAGACAGCTGAGGGTTCATGAGAGGAACTATCCGACGCACGATTTAGAGTTGGCAGCTGTGGTGTTTGTTCTGAAGTTATGGAGACATTATTTGTACGGGTCAAGATTTGAGGTTTTCAGTGACCATAAGAGTTTGAAGTATTTGTTTGATCAGAAAGAGCTGAATATGAGACAGAGGAGATGGTTAGAATTTCTGAAGGATTATGACTTTGGGTTGAATTACCATCCGGGTAAAGCAAACGTAGTGGCTGATGCATTGAGTCGGAAATCATTACATATGTCTATGCTAATGGTTAAGGAATTGGATTTAATTGAGCAGTTTAGAGACTTGAGCTTGGTGTGTGAGAGTACTCACAATAGTGTTAAATTGGGAATGTTGAAGTTAACAAGTGGTATTCTGGACGAGATCAGAGAGGGTCAGAAATCTGATATGCTTCTGGTTGATAAGTTGACTCTAGTGAATCAAGGTCAAGGTGGCGAATTCAGAATTGATGAGAATGGTATTTTGAAATTTGGTAGTCGGGTGTGTGTTCCGGATGTTACTGAACTTAAGAAGAACATTCTTGAAGAAGGACATCGTAGTGGGTTGAGTATTCATCCTGGAGCTACGAAGATGTATCATGATTTAAAGAAGTTATTTTGGTGGCCGGGAATGAGAAGAGATATTGCGAGTTTTGTTTATTCTTGTTTGACTTGTCAGAAGTCAAAGATTGAGCATCAGAAGCCGTCTGGGCTAATGCAACCGTTGGCTATTCCAGAGTGGAAATGGGATAGTATCAGTATGGATTTTGTTTCTGGTTTACCGAGGACAAGTAAGAATTTTGAAGCCATTTGGGTGATTGTTGACAGATTGACAAAGTCGGCTCATTTCATTCCGATTAGAATGGATTATCCGTTAGAAAAATTGGCTGAGTTGTATATTGAGAAGATTGTAAGTTTGCATGGTATTCCGTCGAGTATTGTTTCGGACAGAGATCCTAGATTTACATCGAAGTTCTGGGAAGGTTTGCAGAGAGCTTTGGGAACTAAGCTGAGATTGAGTTCTGCATATCATCCGCAGACTGACGGTCAGACTGAGAGGACGATTCAGTCATTAGAAGATCTTTTGAGAGCTTGTGTTTTGGAAAAAGGAGGTGGTTGGGATTGTTATTTACCGTTGATTGAGTTTACCTACAACAATAGTTTTCATTCGAGCATTGGTATGGCGCCGTTTGAAGCTTTGTATGGTAGGAGATGTCGAACACCGTTATGTTGGTATGAGTCCGGTGAGAGTGCTGTGGTCGGACCGGAAATTGTCCAACAAACTACGGAAAAGATTAAGATGATTCAGGAGAAGATGAGAATTGCTCAGAGTCGTCAGAAGAGTTATCATGATAAGAGGAGGAAGTCACTTGAGTTTCAAGAGGGAGATCATGTGTTTCTTCGTGTTACTCCGATAACAGGTGTTGGTCGGGCTTTGAAGTCGAAGAAGTTGACACCTCGATTTATTGGTCCTTATCAGATTTTGGAGAGGATAGGAGAGGTAGCCTATCGTATCGCTTTACCGCCGTCACTTGCGAATTTGCATGAGGTTTTTCATGTGTCTCAGTTGAGGAGGTACATTCATGATCCGTCGCATGTAGTCCAAGTAGATGATGTACAGGTGAGAGATAACCTGACTGTTGAAACATCGCCTATGAGGATTGAGGATCGAGGGTTGAAGCAGTTGCGGGGTAAAGAGATTGCCTTAGTGAAGGTAGCTTGGGAAGGACCAGCAGGTGGCAATGTGACTTGGGAACTCGAGAGTCAGATGAAGGAGTCTTATCCAGAGTTATTTGCTTGAGGTATGTTTTCGAGGACGAAAACTCTTTTAGTGGGGGAGAGTTGTAACACCCCAAATAAAGAAAAAAAGAATTATTTAATTAAGTTGATAATATATTTATTAATTTAATTAAATAAATGGGATTATTGGATTATTATTATTATTATTATTATTATTATTATTATTATTTGGGAATAATAATATTTGGAAAATATATAAGTGGGAATAAAGAAAGGGTTTCATATTTTTGGAACAGAAGAGTTTTTTTCACGTGAGAAACAGAAAAGCTGCAGAGAAGAGGAAAAGGGCAAAGAGCTGTAGAGCAACGGTTGAGGAACGGAAAAGCTAAAGCTTAGAGATTTGCCGGATTATCTCAGGTAAGGGGGGTTTATCGTCGTTTAATGGGTATTATAGATTAACATGTCATGGGTAGTGAGAAGCCGTTGATTTAACCCTAATTGGGACTGTATATGCTGAAATTGACGTTGGATAAACCGTGTTAAAAACTGCAAATTGAATTGATAGTTGTGTGAGTCGTAAATGTTAGACTATAGCACGGATCACAATTAAAAAACTTGATTCGGCACTACTAATTACAGACAATTTAAGTTTTCTTAGAAAGGGTTTAGATGCGGAAGCGGCCGGAAAACCTGATCTGCGTGAAGCTAACAGAACTTTGGAATAACTCAGAAAACCTGAGTCTGCGCGCGAGCGGTCGACCATAGGGTCGGCGTGCGCTGACCCGTGGGGCATGCGCCGACTGCATGCGTCGACGCAAGGCATTTTTGCGCCGACTCCCTCCAGTTGAGCAGAGTCTTTGCAGTATGGAAAATAGTTGATTTTATGTTGTGAATGCAATTGGTAGCTGGCCTATTGTAGTTAATTTCGATGAATAAATTATTGGGTTATGTGTGAAAAGTTGATGTAGATATGGTGAAAAGTTGAATATAAGTTGCTTCGTTGAAAATACTGAATTGTAGGCCGATGAGCCAAAGTTGATTTTAAGTTGTTGTTGTTGAAAAAGCTGTTATGTTGTCGTTGTTATATTGTTGTTGAAGTTTCAAGTCGTACATGACATATACATTCATATGCATTAAGTCGGGGCTTTTGCTCACACCACGTTGGCCTGGATTGGCAAAAATTATGGGGCTTTTGCTCACACCACGTTGGCCTGGATTGGCAAAATTTTAAGTTGAAAGTTGAAGGCTTATGCCTTGATGCCCACTAAACTGGCAATGATTTTAAGTTGGGAGTTTTACTCCAAATGGTACCACATGCATGAAGAGTCGAGTCTCATTGAGTTGCATTTTACGTTGTTATTGAGTTGCCTTTACGTTGTGTTTGAATATGATAATTGAGTTGACTGTGCCGTTGCCTAATGCATGATATAATTAGGGTGATTTAACGTGTAGAATTACTTAACATAACATGATAAATTATAATATTTGTTATATCGATTGAGGAACTCACCCTTACAGCTATATTTTTCAGGTAACGAGCAGTGAGTCGAATAGAAGCTAGTGCTTGAAGTCTAGTGTGGTTAGAGGGTCATGCTCTGATAGATGTAACATCGGGACGGGATGTTTGAATTGTTGAATAAATGTTAATTTTGATGAATTACAGATGTTGAAATGTTTCTATCCGCTGCGAATTTTTAAAGAAGTGTTTATGTTGGATTAAATAATGAGCATGACTGATTTTTACGGTGAATTATGTGAAGTATTATGTGACACCCTTGGTGCATGATTACTCTGATATTGATTTATATGCTGTTGTTTAATTAAATATTTGGGGTATTTAGAAGGGTGTTACATTCCCCACTTGAAGAATTTTCATCATCGAAAATTACCTGAACGAAAAAGCTCCAGATAAGACTCACTCATCCGACTCTCCAGCTCTCATGTTACGCTTCCTCCCTTAGGTCCTCTCTATACTACCTTCACCAGCACGATCTCTTTACCTTCTAAGTGTTTAACCTCTCGATCATCAATTTGCAATGGTGATGCCCCCACAGTCAAGTTATCTATCACTTGCACATCATCCATTTTAATCACATAAGACGGATCAGGAACATATTCTGAAGTTGAGACCATATTACCTCTTTGTTTGACCGTCCACCTACGAATGATAAGCAGAAATCAACCATAACTTAGTTCCCATTGCTTCCTACAAACTCACCCAGAACCTCTACGTGAACCTCAGATCTCTATCTGAAATGATACTCAAAGGAATACCATTTAACTTGACTATCTGCTCAATATAAATCTCAGCAAGCTTGAACAACGAATAATTGGTCTTTATAGGGAGGAAATGAGCCTATTTAGTCAACCTATCCACCACAACCCAAATCGAATCAATTCCCTTAGCAGTCTTAGTAAAACTTGTCACGAAATCTATAGAAATGATATCCCACTTCCACTCTAGAATACTCAATGGTTGCACCAATCCAGACGAATTTTGATGCTCGGTCTTCACCTTCTGGCAAGTCAAACAAGAATACACAAACTCAACAATATATTCTTTTCTACCTAGACACCAAAACATCTTCTTAAGATCTTGATACGTTTTAGTAGTTTCGGGATGAATACTCAAACTACTCCTATGACCTTCCTCAAGAATTCTCTTCTTAAGCTTTGGAAAATCTGGTATACAAACTCTGTATCATAACCTTATAATCCCATCCTCATCTATCCTAAAGTCCACCTCCTTACCTTGATTAATTAACATTAATCGATCAATCAATCCCATGTTTAATTTCTGACCTTCTCTGATCTCTTCAAGAATACCGCTAGTCAACTTTAGCATACCCAACTTCACAGTGTTAGGAGTCATCTCACACACCAAACTAATGTCTCTTAATTGCTTGATCAAATCTAAATCAAACCATAAGTGTCAACATATGTAACGACTTACTACTCAATGCATCAACTATGGGATTAGCTTTACGAGGATGGTAACTCAACCCAGAATTATAGTCCTTCAGAAATTCAAGCCATCTCCTCTATCTCATATTCAACTCCTTCTGATCAAACATGTATTTGAAACTCTTATAATTGATGAACACTTCAAATCTAGAGCCATACAAATAATGTCTCCAAACTTTAAGCACAAACACTATAACTTCCTACTCTAAATCATAGGTAGGATAATTCTTCTCATGAACTTTCAATTGTCTCAAAGAATAAGCCACAACATGACCATTATGCGTAAACACACCACCTAATCACATCTTACATGCATCATAATGAACCACAAACGATTCACTTGGACTTGGAAAAATCAAAATTGGAGCTGACGTCAACTTCTTCTTGAGTTCTTGAAAAATCGCTTCACACTAAACATTCTTCATATAAGCTTGACACTTTCGTGTCAATTGAGTCAAAGGCAAATCAAACTTCAAAAATCCCTTAATAAACCGGTTGTAATAACCAGCCAAACCCAGAAAATTTCTAATCTCCGAAACAAACATAAGACTCTCCCACTACAACACCGTGTCAACCTTCGACAAATCAATTGCTATTCCACCACTAGAAATCACATGAGCGAGAAAACTCACTTCTCACAACCATAACACACACTTGGATAACTTGGCATAAAACTTCTTCTCTTGTGAAGTCTGTAACGCCACTCTTAAACGTCCCACACGCTCTTGATCTGACTTGGAGTACACGAAAATATTATCGATGAACACAACCGCAAACTGATCCATAAGATCATCAATTCACAGAAGAGTGTACTTGTTCTTGATAGTAACCTTATTCAGTTGTTGATAATCAAAACACAACCTCGTGCTACCATCTTACTTCTTGACCAACAACAATGGTGCTCCCCACGGTGAAATGCTAGGTCAAACAAACTTTTTCTCAAGTAGTTCCTCTAACTGTTTCTTCAGCTAACTCATCTTTGAAGCATACATTATGTACGGTGCTATTAACATTGGTCTAGTACCAGGTACTAAATCTATGGCGAACTCAGCCTATGGAAAATTACTTGCAGAATAATAATACTTCCAAGGGAATCTCTTTTGAGTGAGGTTTTCGAATTAACCCCATGGGATATACATCTCACAGACCAATACTACGCAACCATCATTCCTAATAGACCATGAGATATACATCTCGCAGGCCAACACTATCCAAGCATCATCCTATCTTATGTTTTCTCTTAAGGCCCGGGTGTAGAGCCTTTCCACTAATGTGTTGAAGCAATCAAAGTATCTATACCAATAGCTCATGGAAACCATATAAAAGATAGAAGATCATGATGAATATAACACGTGAGATAAACAGAAGCATACGATAGAGTAAATCCAAACAAATAAAGCAAACACTTAACACAAAACAAACTAAACTAGGATTGACTCTCTTTAGGGAACCAAGGTCCCCAACAGAGTCACCAGTTGTCGCAACACGAAAAAATGACCACGAGCGCTCGCACACTTGAGATGATAATAGAGTCGCCACCGAACTTTATTTATTATAAAAATGAAAGGGAAAATATCATCAAAACCCTCAAAAGAAAAAGAAAATGGTTCTCGCAACCAAAGTCGGGTTTGCGAGTCGATTATGCGAAGGGAGGGTATTAGCATCCCTCACATCCATTGTACTCTACGAGAGCCGTTTAATTAGCTTTACATTAAGTGTTAGCTTTAAAATGTTTTCATTCCTTAAAAGTTTGAAATAAAAATAAAAAGGACTAAAAGAATTTTTTTTATTAGGGTGCCCGACGAGACTTTGAATCTCACTCTTACTTATCTCTAGGTGCGATGGAGAACTCAAGGCTACATAGTTTTGGGTAGAAAATATTTATTTGTTGGTCGATTTTAGAGAAATATATTTAGTAATAATCGAACGTAAAATATCACTTACTATCCAAAATAGTGGAGAAAGGGAACATTTGCATCATAATAGAATAGATAGACATATCATATTCGCGGAAAACGTCGCTAGTTTACTCACACATATAAGGACGAAGTGTTGTTTTGAATCATCTCGAGACGAAACATCTTTCATTTATGAAAAGATTTTGATATTGCACTAAGATGAAAAAAGAGTTTGATTGATTGATTTTGTTTTGAAATGGATGATGAGTGCTCGAATAGTCGAGCTATATGACTTCTATCCAAACACTTGGGGAAAAGAGTGGTACAACCAAACTGTTCCTTTTTCATCTTATTTGTGAAAGGTTTAGATAGGATCAGGCGTTTTTGGTTTGAAGACAGATACTCGAATGGTCGAGCTATACGGCTCGTATCTAAGTATTCGGAGAAAAGAGTGGTATACACCCAACCATTCCTTTTTCACCCAATTAATTGAAAAAGAGTGGTATACACCAAACCGTTTATTTTCACCCAATTTTAAGATATTTAGTAATAATAGATATAATTAGAGTTTTGGAAATTAATTATAATGTTTTAATTAAATATCTATTTAATATAATATTTATTTAATTGGAGTATTTTAAAATGATTATTTAGAAATAACATGTACGATAACGTTTTATTTAACATTTTATTTAATTTAGAATAATTATTTAATTGAGATTATTTTATTAATAATAAAAAGGGAACGTATATTATCCTTAGAAGTTTTAACGTTAACATTTGAGGGTATGGGAGTAAGTAGGAGGTGAAATGTTAAAATGAGATTTGAGATTTAATAATAATAATAATAATAATAATAATAATAATAATAATAATAATAATAATAATAATAATAATAATAAGTATCTAACATTAGTTTTTTTATGTACGTTAGTTTAGAATATAATTGTGAGTTAAGTTGGGATATACAGTAACGTGTAAGGAGTGAATTGGAATGGAAAAACAAATTGGGAAAAGAGATTGATCGAGTATGAGGAATTACATAGCATAGGAAATCTTCATTGAGGTAGGGGGATTACCATACTTTTGGGTGAATAATTTGGAAACTAGGATGAGGAGGGGTCCTTACCCTCCCATCAGTGCCCTTTAATGGGAAGTATATATATTTTAAATTGTTGTAATGATTCTCTTACCTAAGGGGATTTAGGCTAATTCCTAAGATATCGTATAATATTATGTGTGTTTATTTTGTGTTGCTCACTGCTTTTTTTTAATTATTGTAATGATGCTCTTACCTAAGGCGATTTGGGATAATCCCTTAAGGTAGTCGTACCTGTTATGTGTGGGGTTGAGTTGAAATAAGGATAAGGGTTACTATTAATAATAAAATAATATATTTTGATAAAATAAGCACTTTTTCCCAAATTAGGCAGAAAAATCCATTTTTATGAAAATCACTTTTTTTGAATTGGTAGAAAACAAACTTTTTCAAAAATCGAGTGAATAGTGTTTCGGGTGATTAGTGTTTGGGTGGATAATATTCAGGTGAAAAGTGTTTCGGGTGAATAGTGTTGTTTCGGGTGAATGGTGAATTTTAAACCCCGAAGGTTATAGTGATGGCCTGGATTGGCGAAAATAAGGCTCGAACGAGGAACCATTTCGATGATAATTTATTTATGATAATTTTGATTGAGGTTTCTGATGATTTCTTTTGGTGTTTTAGATGAATAATATGAATCGTTAAGTTATTTGCATATTGTTGGAGATAGGTAGGACTTCGATCCAGTGACAGCCTCAAATTTATTGGTGGAATCGTTGGTTCTGTGAGGAAGCATGGACGGGTCTCAGATTCATTGTTGGAATTGTTGGTTCAAATGAGGGACCAGAGACCGTGGATTAATCAGTAACAAACCTCTGATATCCAAAAACTGACACCACATGCATTTTGGATGATGGAGTTGGAGCATTAGTATTGCATTATTATATTGTGGATGTTTTTAATTAAATGTAATGAATTCACTATTCCATTTTTATCATCCTATTGTTGATTTTTCATCGTTAACAATTATAAGGTGTATTCTCACCCATTGTTGTCTTTGTGGCCTGTGCTCCTTTTTCAGAGTATAGATTAACAGGTAATCGAGCAGCTGTTTAGTGCGAGAGGATGACATGATGCTATTATTTTACTATTTCTATTTTGAGTTTAGATTGTATTGCTTTGATTCTGTAACACCGGGCGGGGCGAAGGATATTTCTATTTCATTTATATTTTCGTTTGTGGATGATATTTAGAGAGTTGAATATCATGCTCTTAATGTTTGATGTTTTTGTTGTTGTACGGAAGATTTATCTTAATTTATTTTCAATTTTATTGAAGTAATTGATTTGAGACATATATGAGTTTATATTTCATGTTTAATTGATGACTTCTGCTGCAAAGACACCCTAAGTGAAGGTGAGAATATGATGACATGTGTTAAATGTTTTAATTTTAAAATCATATATGTTACAGATGAGCAGGTTTTTGTTTGAGTAAGTCTGAAACCCTATGTGTTAAGTGCTTATTAATTAATTTAGGCGTTAAATTATGCGCGGTAAATCAGGGTGTTACAGTGTCACCATATACGCCTTAACAAAAATGCATCGCCGAGAGGAAGAATCGAACGATTATGAACATGGTGAGAAACATGTTAAAAGGGAAGAACTTGACAAAAACATTATAGGGAGAAGTAGTTTCCACATCTTAATATTTGTTGAATAGGTGTCCAATAAAGAATTTGAAAAATATTACACCCAAAGAATGATGGTCTGGATTCATGCCAAATATGAGTCACTTGAAGGTATTTGGTTTGGTTGCGTATAAACATGTGTCCAAATCAACTTAGAAAGAATCTGGATCACAAGGGATATCAAATGATATTTGTTGGGTATCACTCTACGGGTGGCTACAAACTCCATGACACAGTCAACAAAAGAATTGTAATTAGTAGGGACGAGATTTTTCATTAATTGGTGGACTGGCAGTGTTTGAGAATGCAAAATCTACAACCAGTGAAGTCCAAGTTGAAGAAAATTTGAGAAGATCAACAAGGCAAGTATGCATGCTTGCAAGTTTACGAGATTTTGAGTTGTTCCTGGATAATGAAGTAAACAATAATGGGGATCTCGTCCATTTTTTGCTCATGGATAAATTCAACCTGGTGAAACGGAGGAGGTCTTAAGTGATCCAAAGTGGATATGGTCCATGAAGGAGGAGATGGAGTCAATTGAGAAAAATAAGACATGGAAACTAGTGGATATAACTCGAGGAAAGAAGTCAATTGGTGTAATATGGTTGTACAAAGTAAAGACAAATCCCAAAGGTAAAATAATCAAGCATAAGGCTTGATTAGTTGCAAAGATATTTTTGCAAAGAGAAGGCAGAAACTTTGAAGAACTATTTTCACCGGTGTATAAAATAGAAACCATTGGGCTAGTTGTTGGTATTGAAAATAATAAAAATTGATTTATTTACCAAACGGATGTCAAATATACATTTTTGAATGGCTCTTTAGAAGAGGAGGTGTATGTGGCATAACAATTTGGTTTTATTGCAAATAAATCAGGAATTTAGGTTCTATAGATCAATGAAGGTGTTGTATGAGCTGAAGCAAGCACCAAGAGTTTGGAATAAAAGATTTGATGGGTTTATAAAGGAGATAGGATTTTATGAATGTGTATCCAAACATGGTATGTATGTGAATAAGGAGATATGATCTAGTGAAGGATTTTAAGATAATCGACATTGATATCATAACATATTTAATTGGAATTGAGTTTCTCAAGTCCGGAAGGGACTGCTCATGCATTAAAGAAGGTATTCTCTTGAGATATTAAAGAAGATCCAAGTGGATCATTGTAATGTGCTAATTACCCCTGCAGAGACAATATTGTAGTTGTCAAACAATGAAGAGGAGCAAGATATTAATAGAAAATTTTATTGATAGAAAATTTTTCCGCTATAAACCTTGCTAAGAATCCCATTGCAGATGGGAGAAGCAAGCATATAGAGATGCGATTTCACTACTTGAGAGAGCTTGTGAGCGAAGAAAAATTGAAGTTGGGTATTGCAAAAGTGATGATCAAGTGGCCAATTTTCCAACCAAAGGAGTAACAATTGAAGTGTTCAAGAGGTTGAAGAAGCACATGATTATGGAAGACTTGAAGGACATGAATTAAAGTGGTGTGTTATGAAAAAGTGATGATTCAAATTGGTGTAATCGGTTATAACCTGAGTGTAACCGATTACCACCCCTTTAGTTGTAGTTAAAATCAAACAAAATCGACATGTAATTAGTTACACCTTTGGTGTAACTAATTACCACCCTCCAAGTTTTCAATTTATGAGATAATAGCGTACTGTAGTCGTTACAACTTTGGTGTAACCGGTTACATGTCTGAAAATTTGGGTTTTCATTTTAGTTGGTTAGCTACATTGATGTGAATTGTTCTATATATATACCTCATGTTGTATCATTAATGAAATACAATCATTTTCACTCTAATTCTCTAACTCTCTCAATTATTCATTTATTCATTATTTCATCTTGTGATTGGATTTTCTCCAACACAAAACGTGCTAGTAAAAAAGTGCAACTCGATGGTTCGAACAAACACATTAATGCATTAATTTAATGGATGAATAAATTAGTTCACACATGTTCCTTTTAACCTTTTGACATTTCTAATCTGACTTACTCTCAGACTTCCGATCCGACCGATCAGATCGGACCAAATTTTAAAACACTGACTCTGAAGTTGATTATTCTTGGTATCTATTGCATAAGAAATATTCGAAATTCTACTCCTACCCATTAAATTTGAACCTTTGCAGTTGGCAAAAATAACCAAGCTAAATCAATGCACCAAAGATAAATATCTCACAATTTTTTTATGCATAGTGTATTCTATAGTGAAATTTTTACTCAATGATACGTACTTTTTCGCAAGTGTACGAACGCGTCAGAGTAATATAAAAGATTGTCGAATCCACAGAGACCAAATGTCAATCTATCGTTATCTATTATTATGGTGTTTATCTAAGGTAATCGAAATAGGGTTTTTAAGAGTGCACAATGAAAAAAAAGTTTTAAATTAAATTCAATTAATAAAGAAAGATTCGAAATGTAATTCAGAGAATCAATTAATAATCTAAGTACTTGCTAATAGAATTACTTATGGGTAGTGTTTCCTACTTTGAAAAGAACCAATTTAACGGGAACTGTCACTTATAAAAAGGCGCGCATTGCGTTAGAGTAGTAAACCTATTTTTAAGAAATATAGTGTCTTGACTAAGTTGAAAAGTATTTTGACCTGGATTTCTTAACCAAAAGAGGTTCTCACGAACCAGACTCTAAACTTATAAACGCGTCCGAAAATAGTTTTAAACTCACTTTTCTTTTTAAGTTAAAACTCCTAATGAACTAAACAAAGCGCTTTCGCTGTATTTGAAATAGTTAAAAACAACTAAGTTTAAACAGACGTCAGACGACTTTCAATCTTACCCAACGAAAATTAAGTGCGGGAAAACTTAAGTTGAAAGTCAAAATAGCCCTTAAGTGTTTCTACGAACAATTGTACGGATTATCGGTTCAATTACGATCCTTACATTCTAACCTTTATACGTTTAGCTAGACATGGTAAAGTAAAGATGCATTTTAATTTAAATAAAAGTAGTGCGAGTGCGGGAAATTAAATAAAAGTAGTGTGGTTCAAGAAGTAAATAAAAGTAGTGCAGTGCGGAAAATAAACGAAGTAAAGACAGTGTAAGAAAGTAAACAAAGTAAAGACAGTGCGGGAAATAAATAAAGTAAAGTGCGAGTACGGGAAATAAATAAAGTAAAGTGCGAGTGCGGGAAATAAATAAAGTAAACAAAGGTAAAGCAATAAAACCTGTTCCAATTGGAGGGTCGAATAAAGTGCGTAACAGAAATAAAAATGGCGGCAGGATTAACTTCCTTCCAAAGTGCTCCAAACTCGATTACAGACTCGATTACATAGTTGTGGCAACACTCCGATGTGAAGCGATTATCACTTTTACACAATACTGATATATGCCTAGTTGTAACAAAGTTTGGATGAAGAAACAAATGAAATCAAGGTTCTATTTATAGGCAAGGAAAATAATGGAAATGATAAGGATGCCCCTAAGTTTGAATTTGGGAGGGAAACATCTTTGTTCTTGTGGCGCCCGCCACCATATCATGGCGCCCACCACAAGAGGAAAGTGTGGCGCCCAAGTGGAGATAGTGGGAGATGTGGCAGTTGAGGAGAAGTTGGAACTGGGACACGTCATGGTTGGACCCATGGCGCCAACCACAGTGGGAGCCACAAGTGTAAAATGCTGATTTTTAGGCTTTTTAGCTCATTTTCACTCCTTTTCTCGATCGGGGCTCCAATTAGACTGAAAACTTGAAAACAAAGAAAAACATAGTAATAACATAACAAAATAACAATAAAACAACTAAAATGCATGCGAAATCGGAGTCGAAAATACGGTGAATTTCAGTGTCATCAAATTCTCCCACACTTAAACCCTTGCTTGTCCTTAAGCAAAACACTTAAAAGCTCAAAGAAGAAAAACAGGTGTCAACGAGTGATTCGGGCTAGAAAGGCTTCTAAGTTCAAGTCGAGATGCAGTGATAGGTACTAACTAAGTGAACTAAGGGTATCGTGATGACACTTATCCGCAGACACGGACATAAACTCCATTCCTATATTAACCAACCCATATTATCCCACAATACCTAGGCCTACCTCTTCATCTCTTTTTGGGTTCTTTTCATTCAGGCGCAATCACATTAAGCCCGTTACCCGTACATGCTTCATAGCAGAGTGACCGGTTAGTGATTCTGATCCTAAACATGGGGTTTCTGGCACATAATTATGTGTAAACCCTTTTATTTCACCCAAATTCAGTTGTGAGGGATCAGATCGTAATCCTCCCTACCGAGTTCAGCGCCAGATACCTCTGAACCAACTAACAGCGGGTGAGTTTTTTTTCTTTTTCTTTTTCTTTTGCAGCAAATTTTTACAACTTTTTGGTTTAAATGACTTTGTGAGGGTCACCTATGCCGGAGTTGCCTTTTTCTTTTATTTATTTCACTGGATCATTCACTTATGTTCATCGGTCCCCTACGTAGAGGATGTTTAGGCCGGAGCTGACTGCTGGAATAAACTACTGAGGACTATACTGAAATGATAATTAAGGCCATGGTATATGGGGTTTCGGGAGTGATTCCTATATTCATGAAGTCTATGGTGCTAAAACGATACTGATGTTTCAAAAAGTTCTCCCAAGTCACCACATCCTAACTCAAACTTGTCTTAAAGCTCAAAAAACTTTCAGGATAACACCGTTTTCTTTTGCAAAAAAATTTTGGTAGGGCTAAAGGAATGGGGAGATTAGGATGTACTAAAGATACACTATACTGGTGACTCGTCAGACACATGCATTTTCTAAATCACTTTAACTAAAAGCAAAATAAAAGAAAGTAAACAACTAAAAAGCAATAAAAATAAATAATCTAACTAAAAACAGCAAAGAAAAATAGAAAGCAACAAAATCTCCTCCCACACTTAAATCAAACATTGTCCCCAATGTTTTGAAATAAGATAAGGGGAGGGTAACCTGTTGTAGCAGGGTATTCGTTACCATTAGAGATATTGACTAAATCCAAGGTAAATCATAAAAGTCGAGTCGCCACCGCACTTCTATTTATCCAAAGGAATGGTTAGAAAGCGAACAAAAACCTAATAGATTTAACAAAAACTAGTAAAAGAAACAGATATCTGGGTAAAGGGGTTGGTTATGCAATGGGAAGGTGTTAGGCACCCAAAACATCCTAGGTACTCCTAGGGAGCCCTTTTCATACTTGTTGTGAAGGTTGTTTGTTTTGTGGAAAATTTTGTTTGTGCAAACATGATTGAAGAGATGAGAAGAGAATGCACAAATTATTTACATTTTGTGTTTGGATGGATAAACCCATTGCCTACGTACCATCTTATAAAAAGATTAGGATCAAAACCTCGTAGTTCGGGGTAAAAATCTCAAAAAATGAGTTGGTGAATTGATTGGTCCAAAAGCCTTAAGGTCTTTTGTTATCAAAGGGAGAAAACTCAACCAAACCACAAATCCACCATGTGAGGATAACTTCAACATGCTAGTGAGGGGTTAACCCTATAATAAGCATGGAAGGCTCATTGTCCATCACTAAGGATATAGGTGAGTATTACATCTACCACAAGGATAACTCAAACCTAATAGCTAAAGGTTATGAAAGATTTTGATTAAGAAAGTGGCCATTGGAACCACAAAAGACATTTGAATGGGTTATATTTACCAATTAGAAGTATATACAAAAATGGTCAAAGTTGACTTAAAAGTTCAATTCAAAATAAGTGTTATGAAAAGAAAGTTTGAAAATCAAAAGCCTAAGACTTAGGTTTCTGATGTTTGAAAACCATAGTTAAATGTTTGCACAAAACGTTTTGGCTTGGGTTAGAGTGGAGAGAAGAAGAAGAAGGGCTAAGATCCTAAGCATACAAGAAGGTGAGGGATAAAGAAACAAAACCACAATGGAGTCCCTCTCTTGAGATCATATTGATGATCCAAGTAGCTCCCATCCTTTGGAATAAGCAATCACAAAGCATAAGCAATCAAACAAGTCTCATAAGAGATCCTCAATGTTTCTTGTATCTTTCACTTTGAATGATCATGGAAATGGTCCTCCAATTAAGCTCAAGTAGAATTCCCTAGCACAAAAACACACACATCAAAAGTTCCATGAAGTAAATCAAGAATGGACAAGGGTGAGTTTAGAGATTTGGTCCTTCTAATCCATCTTCCTCATTAAGGTCCATTTACTCCAATTTTGCATAAGGAAAGTCCTAGAATCTAAGTCCAATTTTCCATTCTTTGCATAGGGAAAGTCCTAGAAACTAAGTCCATTTCTTTGCATTTGGTTCACAACAATCAAAACAAAACACAAGCATAATAATATATACACAATTATGTGCTCAAGTGAGCAAAAGTCAAATGGCATTAACATAAATATGTGCTCAAGTGAGCAAAGAGAAAAGCAAATGGATAATATGTGCAAGAATAGTAAATTGCATAAAAGTAAAGAGCAAAAAGTAAAGGTTAATTGTCAATAGTTAGTTGTAGTAGTTAGTGTGCCATAAGGCAAATTTAGCGCTATGTTAAGCAATCGTAATTGAACTTATGTAGAAATCACAACTATCTGAGGCCGGTCAATAATAATGTAGGCAACAACACAAGTTAGAAGTCTTGATTAGTGAACCAAGTTCCAACAACTTACCATGCCAAAAAAGGAAAAGAGAATTGATCTTGTATTGGTTTAAGCCTTTTGCATGATTTAGAAAACAACCTATCCTTAATGCAAAGCCATTCACTTGATCAATTGATCAAGATGAATTAGATTTGAATAAAGGAAGATTAAGTTCCCTAATCAATGCCAACTTATCAATCTTCAACTCATTGATCAAAAGGAAAGAAGAAGAAGAAGATGAAGAAGAAGATGAAGAAAGGATAAGGAAATGGAAAGATCAAAATGCATAAGATGAAATAATATGTACCAATCCATATGTATTGACCAAATGACATTGAAAATCAAAGTCAAACAATGATATATCAGAAATGAGATGAAGATTGGAGATCAAACAATAAGCATAATATTTTTGGCATTTTCAATATTAAAATAAACTTGAATTAAAAATAATGGAAAGGTCAAACTTCAAAATCACTTCAAATCAACCTTGAAAGGTCCAAGTAATTTATCCTAAGTTCAACAAGGTCAAACAAAGTTTGACAGAAAATTTCAGCATTTTTTAAAGTCAGAAACTATTTTTAATCAATAAAAAATGAATAAAAATAACCTAATTAAACTAAAATCTCAAATAAATATCAAATCAATTTAAAAATTGATGAGAATATTTTTCATAGATCCATCATCATTGAAATAGGTTAGGAAAATATTTTTGTATTTTTTGAATATCAAAAACTATTTAAAATGAATTAAAAATAACCAGAAAAGAGAAAATTCACAAAAAACATCAAATGACAAAATAAGAAATATTAAAAATCAGAAATAGAAACTAGAATTTATTTGGAGACTAATGCAATTGGTCCCATAATTTTTGGATTAAAAATGAGAGAGATATTGATTTTTGAAAATAATTGGAATTAAAGAAAATAAAATCAGAAAATAAAAAAATGCAAAAAACAAGGAGCGTTAGATCTGAGCTCATTAATTGAGCTGGCAGATCATACGCTCCAGAGATGCGCTCCCACCATACGCCTTGGTCAACTGAACAACACGCAGCATTAAAACAAGTCATAACATGGAACGGTCCAGATTAGATCTGGAAACAAGATCGTGTGGCTAGGAATTGATCTGGAGTTGGGATGGCCACCGGAGCCACCGTCTTCTCCGGTGAGCCTCAGAATTCCGGCCAGAGTTGCAGAGATCCAAAGCTTAATGAAAATGCACGATCTATACATCTTTGGAAAGTTGGGATGATGTACATCATCCCTGTACCATCCATTTTCACTCTAGATTTCCATGGTGTGAGAAATCAGAGGTTGAAAAAATCTGGTGTTCATCATGAACTCAATGGATTTCAAAAATTGAATGCATAAACATGATGCCTCTATTGAGAGGACTTCAGCCAACACAAGATCTCAGCAAATAGGTCAATGGATGTTGAGATTCGAATGAAATACCAGTTGAAGAGTAAGCTTGAATTCTGGTAACTTGAGCTCAATTCCTTGCTTGCTTTGCCAAAACAGAAGATCAGTGAGATAAATGGTGAAGGTTTAGAAGCTTTAGATCTAAGAATTCAACCAGATGAAGTTGAATTTTAGATCTGAAAAATTTGAAGAAAAATGGAAATTGCTTCTTTGGTGAGGTTGGGGAATCACTTCAGCAGGGTTTCAGGCGCCTTTAGGTTGAGTTTGAATGAAGCTGAACCCTTCTATTTATAGCAAAACAAACTGCAAGCAAGGTGAATTCTCATGTGCATGGAATTTGGATCCTTCATGCATGGGCCTGTACAGGCGCGTGCAAAGCCCAAAAGCTGATGCAAATGCATGCTGAACACAAACCAAGTTGAATTGGACGTGTAGTTTGAATGGCAATTGCTTGTGTATCAAGATTTCATGTGCATTCCATAATTATGCCTAAATGTTCAACTCTTCGAAATTACCATTTGCCAAATCCAAATATGATCATGTGAGTAATGGTTGGAAAGTTCTTGATGTAAGGAACAATTGTTATGTTGGGCAAAAATCCATTTGGAATGTGGAAATTTATGAAACTTGAGTTTAAAGAGTGATGTGCAAAACCTGTCAATGCAAGGTTTCTAAATTTGGCCAATGTTCAAGCCCTTCTGTTTTGATGATGCAAGCCTCAAATGAACAAATCTCCAACATCAAAGTTGTATATCTTTTCAAGACAATCAAAATGGACTTAAATTTTTCATTATTTGGATTTTTGATGAAAGAGTTATGGGCACTTGAAGTTGGATTTTTTTGCCTTTTAATGCCTTTGGTCAAAAGGGACCTATAATGTCTTGCATTATCACATGTATTTCCTTTGATATTTTGAAATTTTGTTCAACGTAACATTTGAAATATACATCTTAAGCTTTCCAATGCATTTGATCCCACCCTCGAAATCATAAGAAATGGATGAGTTATGTCCTTGGGAAGTTGACCCACAATTAGGGTTTCAGTCAAAATGACCTATAATGTATTGGAATGGGAGATGGCCTTCCAAGCTTCAAATAAAATTTTGATGAACATTAAAGTTGTTCATATTTTCCTTAAGGACATTTTTTCTTTTGGAACCATCTCCATTTGACCAAAACATAAAATGTTAGGTCTCAGTGCATTCCAAAATAGTCAGATGGATTGACTGATCAACTTCTCAAGTTCACAACCCATATCTTGATGAATTGATGATTGAGGACACTCAAATAAGTTCAAATATGCATGAAATGATGAATTAAAGAACTTCCCTTGATTGTATTTGATCATGGGTTGAGGTTGCTTCAAGAGCAAGGCATTGTGGGGCACAGATGAATTAGGGTTTCTTTGGGGGACAAACCTCAAACCTTTTGACTTGCTTTGATCAAAATGATGAATTGAGATGCTGGGGGCATATTTGATGGATGAGAGCTTTGGGAACCATTACCATGCTTACTATCATTTCCTCTTGACCATGTCTTTGTACCAATGATCTCCTTGAAGCTTTTGACCTTGTAATTGCTCAAGCTACAAACAAAAGATGTTAGTGACATATTTTTGTGCTTTTGGTTAGTAAAGAAAATAAGAAAAGCAATGATATAAAATTCAAACATGCTTGGTGATCTCAAACCACTCACAAGGAGTCCCACCCAAAGGCAAGGGGAACCAAGATGCTTATGATCCTTGAGGCAATGCCAAATGCAATGTTATGATGCCATGAGGGATATTAGGACAAAATTGGGGTCTTACACCTGTCACACTACTTCTGACCACGGGTTCCTTCGTCATCTTGAGGTGGACGACGAGATCTGCTGCTTGGCTCAATGCCTAGGGCGTCCATGCAATCTTGGTCTGGATAACGTGTAGGTTCCATAGGGAGCTAGTAGAGAACTATGTGACGCTCCCTATGGGCGTCATCTTTGAAAGCCACGTGCATGTTATCAAAGTTATGCATCCTGCAAAGGTTAGGGAAAAGGATCCGTGGGTTGCCTCCCAAGCAGCGCTTGTTTAACGTCGTTAGCTTGACGATCGGAACTGATACATCTGTCGTAGGAATTGGTGGATCTATCAGAGTGTGGCTGGAGTACTCTGTCGGAATGTCTCCTCCTTCATAGAGCTTCAGTCTTTACCCATTTATAATGAATGGACTACAGGTTTCGTTCTTGATTTCTACAGCTCCGGATCTCAGAATCTTAGATACTTTTAAAGGGCCAGTCCATCTTGAACGCAGCTTCCCAGGGAAAAGTCGTAACCTAGAGTTGAATAGGAGAACAAGGTCGCCTATATTGAAATATTTTTTCACAATTATTTTGTCATGCCAAGCTTTTGTTCTCTCTTTGTATATTTTGGCATTCTCGTAGGCAGATTGCCTGAGTTCTTCCAGTTTGTGGATGTCAAGGATACATTTTTCACCAGCGGTCAGGTAATCCAAATTCAAAGAGTTAATGGTCCAATAGGCCTTATGCTCTAATTCAAAAGGTAAATGACATGATTTTCCATAGACTAGTGGTAGGGAGTTGTTCCTATAGGGGTTTTGAAAGCAGTTATGTAGGCCCATAATACTTCTTGGAGCTTCTGAGACCATTCTCTTCTATATATAGAGATATTCTTTTCTAGAATTTGTTTTATCTCCCTATTGGATACTTCTACTTGGCCATTAGTCTGTGGGTGGTATGGTGTTGCTACCCTATGCCTAACTCCATATTTGCTTAAAAGTTTGTCAAATATTCTCGATATGAAGTGCGATCCTCCATCGCTTATGACTAAACGGGGTGTTCCAAATCTGGGGAATATGTAGTTTTTAAATAACTTGATCACCACTCTAGTGTCGTTTGTGGGTGCAACTATAACTTCAATCCACTTAGACACGTAGTCCACAACTACTAAGATATACTTGTTTCCTAAGGATGGTGGGAAAGGTCCCATGAAATCTATACCCCAAACGTCGAAGAGTTCTACTTCTTGAATGTTTCTTAGAGGCATTTCGTCACGTCTTAAAATATTTCCCGTGCGTTGGCATCTATCACATTTGACAATGCAAGCATGGACATCACGCCACATGGTAGGCCAGAATAAGCCAGCTTGAAGAATCTTGGCGTATGTCTTAGAGGTGCTTGCATGTCCATCATAGGGTGCAGAGTGACAATGCTCAATTATACTTTTTACCTCCTCTTCCGGAATGCAACGGCGAAAAATGCCGTCTTTACCCCTTTTGAAAAGGAGCAGTTCGTCCCAATAAAAGTTTCTTACATCGTTGAAGAACTTCTTCTTCCGGTGGTAGTCAAGATCAGGGGGTATGATATCAGCAGCTAGGTAATTAACAAAGTCTGCATACCATGGCACATTACTTACAGCTAAGGATTTTTGGAAGTGCTCATGAGGGCCTAGGCTATCGTCTTCATTGGCTTCTAGTTTAGCTATCAGTCTATCATAGGCAAAATCATCATTTATGGGTACGAAGTCTAGTTTTAGGTGTTCTAGCCTAGAAAGGTGATCAGCTACTACATTTTCAGTGCCTTTTTTTATCTCAGATATCTAAATCAAACTTTTGTAGTAACAGAATCCATCGGAGTAACCTGGGCTTGGCATCTTTTTTACTTAATAGATAACGAAAGGCATCATGGTCGGTGTAAACTATAATTTTGGCTCCTACTAGATAAGATCTAAATTTGTTTATAGCAAAGACTACAGCTAGTAGTTTCTTTTCAGTTGTTGCGTAGTTAAGTTGGGCAGCGCCTAGGGTTCTACTTGCCATAATAAATCACATGTAATTTTGTATCTTTCCTTTGTCCTAGAACGGCTCCAATGGCATAATCACTAGCATCGCGCATTATTTCAAAAGGTTCTGACCAATCAGGGGGTTGCATAATAGGTGCTGAAATCAACACTTGTTTTAAAAGATTAAATGCTTCATTACATTTTCCATCGAAAATGAATTCAGCATCTTTCATTAAAAGGCCAGTTAAAGGTTTAGTTATTTTAGAGAAGTCCTTGATAAAACGCCGGTAGAATCCAGCATGTCCAAGGAAACTTCGAACTTCTCTGATAGTTTTGGGTGGTTTTAGATTCTCTATGACTTCTATCTTAGCTCTATCTACCTCAATACCTTTTTCGGAAACTATATGTCCTAAAACAATCCCTCCGGTGACCATGAAATGACACTTTTCCCAGTTTATCACAAGGTTCACCTCCACGCATCTCTCCAGGATTTTCTCAAGGTTAGCAAGACAATTTTGGAAATCAAATCCGCAAACCGAGAAATCATCCATAAATACTTCCATGATACTATATAGGTAATCTACAAAGATTGACATCATGCAGCGTTGGAAAGTAGCTGGGGCATTACAGCGACCGAATAGCATTCATCTGTAGGCAAAAGTTCCATAAGGGCATGTGAAAGTAGTTTTCTCTTGATCTTTGGGGTGGATAGGTATTTGGAAGAATCCAGAGTATCCATCTAGATAGCAGAAGTAAGAGTGTCTGGCTAGACGCTCCAACATCTGGTCTATAAATGGTAAAGGGAAATGATCCTTCTTGGTTGCTTTATTTAACTTTTTTTAGTCTATGCACATCCGCCATCCTCCTTCTATCCGTTTTGCTACATCTTCGCCTTTATCGTTTTGCACTACTGTGATGCCTCCCTTTTTAGGTACTACATGCACAGGGCTCACCCACTTACAATTCGAGATCTGATAGATTATACTTGCCTCAAGTAACTTAAGAACTTCTTTTTTAACAACATCACTCATTATAGGGTTTATTCTTCTCTGATGTTCTCTGGAGGGCTTTAAATCTTCTTCGAGCGAAATCCAATGCATGCATAGGGATGGGCTTATACCTTTCAGATCAGAGATATTATATCCTAAGGCTGAGGGATATCTTTGTAAAACATCTAAGAGTTGGTCTGTTTCCTCTTGGCTAAAGGTAGCACTAACTATAACTGGACGGTTCATCTCTTCATCGAGGAACTCATATCTCAGGTTCTTAGGCAGTTCCTTAAGTTCTAAGGTTGGTTTCTTAGGGCATGGCATAGGATATTGGGTAAGGGATAAACATTCGTAAAGGTTATCATTGATGTAGGCTTCCTAAAGTTATCATCTTCCAGTATGAGAGTTGATGGCAACTTAATCATTTTTATGATTTCTTCTTGTTCTATTTCCCTAACGCATTCATCAATGATATGTATGGCATAAAATGCATCTCCCATCACAGGTGCCATAAGAAATTTCGAAAGTATAAATTCTATCTTCTCGTCACCTACCTCAAAGGTCAACTTTCCTCTCTTGACATCTATTACGGCTCCTGCAGTTGATAAGAATGGTCTACCTAGAAGGATTGGTATATCATTATCCTCTTTGATGTCCATGACAACAAAATCAGTAGGGATAAATAACTGACCTATCCTAACAGAGACATCTTCTAATATGCCTATCGGATACTTAACAAATATATCGGCTAATTGAAGTGACATCTTAGTAGGTTGTGATTCTCCTAAGTTTAACCTCTCACAAACTGCTAAAGGCATTAAGCTCACACTAACTCCTAAGTCTAGAAAAGCTTTTTCGATGACATGACTTCCCAAAAGACAAGGAATGGAGAAACTTCAAGGATCTTTATCTTTTTTGGCTAATTTATTCTCGGAAATAGAATTGCATTCCAAGGGCTTCGGATCGTCGAGTCTACGTTTAATGGTAAGGATGTCTTTGAGAAACTTTGCATAAGAAGGTATTTGGGTGATGGCTTTTGTGAAAGGGATTTCTACGTGAATTTTTTCTATAACCTTAATGAATTTCTGATACTGGTTATTGATCTGGGTTTGTTTGAGTCTTTGCGGATATGGTATCGGTGGTTTATATGGCGGGGGTGGTAAATAAGTTTTGTCTTCAGGTTCTTCTCCTTTTTCTTGACCTTCCTGTTTTTCAGATTCCTCTGGTTCCTTTACTTCATCTGTGGGTTCGGTATATTCCTTAGAAGTTTTGGGTTCACTCAATCTTGAGTTAAATGGCTCATCATAAGCGGTCCCACTTTGTAGGGTAATGGCATTGGCTTGTCCTCTCGGATTCTGTTGAGGTTGTCCAGGGAACTGTCCTCCAGGTGTAGTATGGGGGGCTTGGTTTAAAGCTACCTGAGAGATATGGGTTTCAAGCATCTTAGTGTGAGTAACTATTTGGTCAACCTTGGTTCCTAACTAGGTAATCAGTTCGTTAACGTGAATGTTCTGGTTCATGAACTCTTTGTTTTATTGGGTTTGAGCAGTGATAAAATTTTCCATAATTTTCTCAAGGCTGGCTTTGGTGGCACAGGTTGCATAGGTTGATTTGGTCTTGGGGCTTGGTAACCTAGTTCTCTCAGAGGTGCGGTATTTTGGATAGAGTTATTGTTCTTATAGGAGAAGTTCGGATGATTCCTCCATCCAGGGTTATAAGTATTCAAATATGGGTTCCCTTGGGCGTAGTTCACTTGCTCAGAGTTGGTTTCGTTTAAGAGACTGCATTCTGCAGATTGGTGTCCTTTGGTTCCACATATCTCACAATCCGACGAAACTGCAGCTGCATTATTCGGGTTTATGCACATATGCTCGACCTTGAGGGCCAACGCATCCATTTTAGCTTGCATCATGTCTATAGAGCTTAACTCATGTACTCCTCCTTGGGCTTCCTTCTTCTCAACTGTCGCTCGTTCAACTCCCCATGATTGATGGTTTTGAGCCATATCTTCAATGAGGGCACTAACTTAAGGATGAGGTTTGTTCATCAGTGCACCGCCTGCGACAGCGTCGATGGTCATCTTAGTGTTATAGTGAAGTCCATTATAGAAGGTCTAAATGATTAACCAATTTTCTAAACCATGATGTGGGTATGCTCTTAACAGCTCTTTATATCTCTCCCAAGCTTCGAACAACGATTCTCCTTGATTCTGGGTAAATCTGGTTATTTGGTTTCGAAGAACGACGGTCTTACTTGGGGGAAAGTATCTAGCAAGGAATACTTTTCTATGGTTATCCCAAGTTGTTATGGAATTGCGTGGAAGGGAATCTAACCATGATAGGGCTTTATCTCTGAGGGAGAAAAGGAATAATCTTAAACGAATTGCCTCAGGAGAAGCTTCATTGGTTTTAAAAGTGTCTTCTAATTGGAGAAAGATTTTTAAATGTTGGTTTGGGTTCTCAGTAGCAAGATCTGCGAATTGTCTCTGTTGCACTAGTTGCAACAGGGAGGGCTTAAGTTCGAAATTATTCGCTGGTATGGTTGGGTTTACTATACTAGAACTAGGTTCTTCGTTGGATGGTTGGGCGAAATCCTTAAGAGGTCTTTGGTTTTGATCTTCGGCCATAGCTCTCCTAATTCTATGGAAAAATAAACGTGCGCGAGCGTAACGTTCAGGTTCCGCTAGAGGATATACTAAGCTTCCGGTGCTACGAATCCTTCGCATTGACCGACAGGTAACAACCTAAGTCTAAACGATATAACAACGGGGTACGAAATTTGACGAAATTGGTCCCCGACAACGGCGCCAAAAATTTGATGCGTACTTTTTCGCAAGTGCACGAACGCGTCAGAGTAATATAAAAGATTGTCGAATCCATAGAGACCAAATGTCAATCTATCGTTATCTATTGTTATGGTGTTTATCTAAGGTAATCAAAATAGGGTTTTTAAGAGTGCGCAATGAAAAATAAAGTATTAAATTAAATTCAATTAATAAAGACATGTTCGAAATGTAATTCACATAATCAATTAATAATCCAAGTACTTGCTAATAGAATTACTTATGGGCAGTGTTTCCTACTTTGAAAAGAACTAATTTAATGGGAACTGTCGCTTTTGCATATTCAGAACCGAGTTGTACTCCCTAATCAAACCCTCTTATTGTCACTTATAAAAAGGCGCGCATTGTGTTAGAATAGTAAACCTATTTTTAAGAAATATAGTGTCTTGACTAAGTTGAAAAGTATTTTGACCTGGATTTCTTAACCAAAAGAGGTTCTCACGAACTAGCATCTAAACTTATAAACGCGTCCGAAAATAGTTTTAAAATCACTTTTCTTTTTAAGTTAAAAACTCCTAATGAACTAAACAAAGCACTTTCGCTGTATTTGAAATAGTTAAAAACAACTAAGTTTAAACAGACGTCGGACAACTTTCGATCTTACCCAACGGAAATTAAGTGCGGGAAAACTTAAGTTGAAAGTCAAAATAGCCCTTAAGTGTTTCTACGAACAATTGTACGGATTATCGGTTCAATTACGATTCTTACATTCTAACCTTTATAGGTTTAGCTAGACATGGTAAAGTAAAGATGCATTTTAATTTAAATAAAAGTAGTGCGAGTGCGGGAAATTAAATAAAAGTAGCGCGGTGCAAGAAGTAAATAAAAGTAGTGCAGTGCGGAAAATAAACGAAGTAAAGGCGGTGCGGGAAAGTAAACAAAGTAAAGGCAGTGCGGGAAATAAATAAAGCAAAGTGCGAGTGCGGGAAATAAATAAAGTAAAGTGCTAGTGCGGGAAATAAATAAAGTAAAGTGCGAGTGCGGGAAATAAATAAAGTAGACAAAGGTAAATCAATAAAACCTGCTCCAATCGGAGGGTCGAATAAAGTGCGTAACAGAAATAAAAATGGCGGCAGGATTAACTTCCTTCCAAAGTGCTCCAAACTCGATTACAGACTCGATTACACAGTTGTGGCAACACTCCGATGTGAAGCGATTACCACTTTTACACAATACTGATATATGCCTAGTTGTAACTAAGTTTGGATGAAGAAACAAATGAAATCAAGGTTCTATTTATAGGCAAGGAAAATAATGGAAATGACAAGGATGCCCCTAAGTTTGAATTTGGGAGGGAAACATCTTTGTTCTTGTGGCGGCCGCCACCACATCATGGCGCCCGCCACAAGAGGAAAGTGTGGCACCCAAGTGGAGATAGTGGGAGATGTGGCAGTTGAGGAGAAGTTGGAACTGGGACACATCATGGATGGACCCATGACGCCAACCACAGTGGGAGCCACAAGTGTAAAATGCTGATTTTTAGGCTTTTTAGCTCATTTTCACTCCTTTTCTCGATCGGGGCTCCGATTAGACTGAAAACCTGAAAACAAAGAAAAACATAGTAATAACATAACAAAATAACAATAAAACAACTAAAATGCATGCGAAATCGGAGTCGAAAATTCACCTGAATTTCAGTGTCATCACTCAAATACCCCACTTTTTCAAACAAAATCGCAAAATAACCCAGTTTTCAAAAAAAAATCTCAAACTACCCCAGTTTCAAAAAAAAAATACGTAAGGCATAGGCGTCAGACCAATTAGTGCCTACCCTTAAACTTTAAGTGGAGGCGCCAATTGGATTGACTACAACACATGGTGCTGCCAATCTAATTGGCGCCCATGTGTTATTTGTAAGAGGAGGCGCCAATTGGTCTGTCCCCTCAGTGTAATTTGAAATTTTTTTGGTTATAAATAGATGTGTTGTGTGATTCATTTTTCCACATCTCATTTTGTCATATTGAAAACATGTTTGATGTTCATCGTCACTATGGAAAAGTGATTTATTCGAGAGACAAGCCTCCGATGTTGATGCTCTTCTTGAACATCTGTAGTTTCGATCAACTGAAGAGGGAGCTGGTTCATTGGTTAGATGGAAAAATACTAGAAGGGGAAAAAACTAGAAGTATTGAGAGACTCGATATTATATTTGGTTGGGTGCGAGTCAAAACTGATAAGGATGCTAGGGAAATGATGTTTGGACGAGATGACATCAGTTTGATTGTTGTAATCAGTTGGAAATATTCTGTTTTAAGTTTTCTTATGTTGTAGTGATGTTTATTGTTAACCTTGTTGTAACAAAAAGATAATGATATATAAAAATCCAAGGTTACAAAAATTGAAAGGAGATACTATATTATGATGCAGATGTTGCTCCTAGATTGGGACAGTTGTTCTTATTGTGTCCTGATTAACGATATATATTATATAGTCTTATCATTTTATCAGTCGTATCCATTTTTGTTCTAATATGTGTGCTGTTTGGCCGTCCTTTTTTATTTCCTCGCATCTCATCGTTGTGCCAAACTATGTCACCTTCATATGGAGGCCAATATTCCTCCATTGGTAGTACTAGGAAGCTTTTGTTATACACATTCATGACGGTAATGGCCTTGTAAACATCAGATGGATGTAAGTGTCGTGGCGAGTATGTGCGCATGCCGCAATGACATGGGAGCAAGGAATACGGAAGGTATGGAACTTTCCACAATCGCACCAACTTTTGTTTAGTTTGACATCATAGGATAAATTTTTCCTCCCCTTAGTGTGGTCCATTGTTTCCTGTACACTAGAATTTTGCCTATGACGGTCAAAGAATGTAACCGCGTGTGTGCTAGCTTTGATACTTTCCTCTTTCATCACTTTCATACAACATTCACTGAATATTTAACCCGACATTAACAGTGCACTCCATTTTTCACCTCTGGTTGCGAAGGTAGAAGCCAACCTAAAATAGGTTATTCTAACCAAAGTGGTTATTGGTAGATTTCTAATGCCTTTGAATACGTCGTTCATGCATTCCACAAGGTTTGTTGTCATGTGGCCCGATTGACAGCCTCTGTCAAATTCCCTTGTCCACTGCTCTACTGGTATGTTAGCCACCCATCTTCATGCATCTACATTAGACAATCTAATTTCATCATGATAATGTTGAAATGACGGTTGAGTTAGAGCATACCATACATTCACCACTTTTTTGCAAAGGTTCTTATCTTTGATTGCATGCATGAAATTTTGTGTGATATGTGTAATGCAATAAACATGGGTAGAAGGAGGATCATGCCATCAATTATCATGGTTATTATAAGCACTCTCAATGGCAGCTTGTCTATTTGAAATCAAATAGAGATTGGCTTATGGAGCGACATGTGTTCTGAGATGTCGAAGAAAGAAACCCCAACCACCAGCGATTTCACCTTCAACCAGAGCAAAGGAAATGGGAAAGGCATTGTTGTTGCCGTCTTGTGCAACATCCATAAGCAAAGTACCCTTGTATTTGTCGTATAACCATGTCCATCAATATGAATAATAGCTTTGCAGAATGCAAAACCTTTGTTGCACTGTTCAAACGCCCAAAAAAGGCGGTTCTAACTCGGGTCCATGAATTTGTACACATGGACCCGATGATTCAAACGTATGTCGAACTCTCCGGTTTTGGACATATAAGCAAAATAATGTCTTGGTCGGTGGATAATAAATTTAATCTTGCGTTATGTGAAATATGGCGTCCCGAGACACACACATTCTAGTTTCCAACCGGTGAATGTACTGTGACGTTAGAAGACGTCTACATGTTATTGGGACTGCCTATCGAGGGTAAGGCGGTAAATGGTAAAACCAACTATGTGAATTCAATTTGCATGGACCTCTTGGATGTTGATTTGTTAGATGATAACTCGAGAGGTCAAGGTATACTCCTTTCACGCCTTAAGGCATATTATAACAACTTACAGTTAGATGAGAATTCTACCGAAGAGGCTCGAATAATAAAAACTAGGTGTTACATTATGCTTTTAATTGGTTTATTTTTATTTCCCGAAGGTAGTGGTTCTAGTATGCATGTTATGTATTTACCTTTACTAAGACATGTAGATAGAATAGGAAGTTACAGTTGGGGGTCCGCTCGTTTGGCTTATCTTTATAGCTCTTTGTGTAAAAATGCATACAAAGACACATATACATTTTATGGATGTGCTATTTTGCTCCAAGCATAGGGTTGGTCCAGACTACCGTCCCTAGCGCCCGTCAACAACAACCCATTCACATTCCCTTAGGCACAAAAGTAAGTTCTTAAAAATGGATTATATTTACTTACTTTACCGATTATTATATCTAAATAATATGTTTACTTTTATGGTGCAGATGGTCGACACGTGGTATGAATTATAACAGATGTCCTAGACACTATATTACCCAGTATCGCAATCTCTTGGATCACCTTCGACCAACAGATGTATGGCTATTAACCTAATTATTGCGTGATAATTTGTTAATTTCTTTTACCAAATTTATAATCTAATATATGTTCACATTTCAATTCATTTGGCGTCCATATCAAAATTTGGATCATGAGCATGAAATCAACGAACAAGAAGCAGCCGTTTGGACTGCATGCACATCGGTCATAAGATTCACCACTGTGGAGATGCATAATAGTGATCGTGTTAAATTGCAGTTCGGTATGCTTCAACACATCCCAGATTCTCCCGCAAACCTAGGATAATGGCATCTACGCAAAGTTAACGACCATTGGAACTTTAACCCATGGCAAAGCTTCGCTAGATCTGAGTGTCGCAAATGGAAGCACCGCCAAGACCATGTCTTAACTGACGTTGTGATGCTAATTGAAGGAAAACCAAGTCATAATTATATGGCTTGGTACAGATCGGTTGGATTTGAGTTCATTGTCGAGGATATGTACCTATACGACCCACGCCAGGCAACTTACACACTAGAAGACTTAACATCTAACCCCCAACAACATTGCCAGACCGGTTACTTACAACCCCCAATCCATCAAAAATTTTGATCCACAAACACACAAACCTACAATCCTAACATGCAAAACACCCAAACACAATACCAAGAGCATACCCCGTACCACCACCAACAACTAGATCATCATCAAGACATCCAACATCGCTTTGCACCCAACACATCATCCTATCATAGCCTCCTTAACCAAAACACTCAACGATCATTTAACACCAACCGTCCCTCCTTCTACTATAGCCAAGAAGCCCAAACATCTCAAAACCAAAACCTTCAAGAACCATATGGCTAGAAAACACCACAACAAGCATTTCAATCTTTCCTCGACGCATCATTCACATCAATGTCTCCCTTCAATCGTCCTGGTCGCCCTCCAACAACTCAAACACAACTGAACTACTCTGACATGGGTCATGAACTCAGTTACGGCAGTACCCCTTCGATGCATACACAAGACTACGCTGATTTGTCTGACTATCTGAGGCAATCTCCTGCAGTTGGTAGTGATGTTCCTGGCCCCTCAGATACTCGAACACCTGGGATGAATCATCAACGTGGGTTAGGGCCACGAGTTCGGGTAGCTAGGGGATGTGGGACCGAAGGTCGGTTAGGTGATCCCGGTCATCGACATTAGTCTTTTTTGTGTAAACGGGTATTAATATTAATATGAATTGGTCCGATTTCGACTTTATCTATCACGTACAATGTTTTTCAAAAAAAATACGAAACACACAGGTGTGAGACCAATTGGCGCCTCTTTTAAAACTTAACACATACGCGTCAATTGGATTGACAACACAAGGTGGACTAGCCAATCCAATTGACGTCTCCTCTCTAAATTTAAGAGCAGACGTCAATTTATCTGGCGTCTCCTCTTTAAAGTGGGGTAGTTTGGATTTTTTTTTAAACTGAATTATTTTGAATTATTTTTTTTGAAAATTGAATTATTTGGATAAAAAATTCTTTTATAGTTACTAATGATTAGATTTTATTTTTTAAAATGCTCAAAGTATTTCTTAATACATTTCAATTAAATTTTATTAAAAAAATTTGGAAAAAAGAGTAAGAGGTGAATTGTGGCCCTTTGTTTGTTAATACACCATAATAAGGTTGGGTTTGAGTCACCATAATCCGGATAGATAATATATTATTAATTTGCTTTTGTAAAATATTAATAGTTGAATTGTGGTCCCTTTGTTATTTATTGTCACTTTCATGGAAAATAGGTGAAGCTTTCTTAAGTCCCCAGCTAGTGGAAGATTTAGCAAACTATATGAAGGGGTCCACTTGGTTTTATTGTGAGGAAACCCCACAAAAGGGTTTTGATTGATATGATGGTTTGATTTTTGGTCTTTATTGGAACAATTTAATTTTCACTTTTATTAAACAGATTGTTTGGTAATATGAGTATATGGTTTCATCACATATCTCAAAAAGAATGAATCTGAACCATGAAAACACTTTTATTAAGACAAAAGCTTTTTTTTTCTTACTACTTTTTTGGGATCAAAATATACTCAATTAACCATATTTGTGATACCATATTGGCAAACATTTATGATTCCAACTACATGTGTAATGCATCATAACAGTAGGACCATTAGGTATGGTTCATATATTCAAGTTTAACCTTTGCACATAAAACGTCAACACTTTTGACCATATAAAAATCAGCTTTGCTAATTTGACACCAATTTTCAATACACCGCATACATTATCAAAAGAAATTTTTCTTGCACACAAATCAATATAAAATAAATTATTAAAAAACAAAATTAGTATGTCTTCTGTAGTCAACTCCGGTGTAGGTGTTAAAAATGGATGTAAACATATCTTTTCTCTATAAAAATACATTTTTTTTACAAAAATATTTTCAACCACTTGTTTAGATTAATGCATAAATATAAATAAACATTATCGTTAGAGATCGAATTTTAAATAATCAATTTATGATCATTTAACTCAGATATCATATAATAGTTGAATTACCTCACTCACCTCGATATTTTACTAGTAATTTATTTTGTTTGATTAGATTTTATAATCTCTTAACTAATTTGTTTGATTTATGTTGGTGTCTATTAGAGATTTGATATTAGTGTGTTATTAGAGATAAATTTAATAGTTTGGTATTAGTTTATTAGGCTTTGTTAGGGTTGATCTTATTTTTAACATCCGAAAGATAGATCATCAGCGCATATATATAAAGGTATGTCATGTATCATAAAAAACAATAAGAATATAACATATTTTTTAAATTAACTTTCTATTGTGGCAGCCGAGCACGGTTCCGATTCGGAAGAGATATAGGAGAAGAAAAATATCTTCAAACCTAAATGAAAGAACCCAACAAAGAATAAACAAACCTATCATTTAAAAAACTCTGATAATCTTGGAACTCCACTCGTGAAAGCATTGTTGAATGGAGAAAATTACTGCACATGGGAAAGATCGATCAAGACGGCTTTGTGTGCGAAGACGAAACTGGGTTTCGTTGATGAAAGCATCAAGAAACCATCAAGTCAATATGAAGTGTACCATGAATGGGAGAAGGCAAATTCAATGGTGACAACTTGGTTGATCAATGCGACATAACCAAATATACACAGAAGCATCTCACATGCTTCAACGGCTCGAGATGCGTGGGTAGATCTTGAAGAATACTTTGCTCAAACTAATGCACCACGAATCCATCAGATATGGATAAACTTGTGTTTAATGGATAAATATCCAGAAACAAGTGTAACAGATTACTACACTTAATTCAAAAGTCTTGTTGATGAATTGAGTGAATTGTAAACCCTACATGAATGCAGTTGCGGAGCTGCTAAAATATTGACACAAAGGGAAGAAGAGCAACAAGTTCGTCTTTTTCTTACAAGCTTTGATAGTGAACAATACAATCATATCAAGGCAACCATACTTAATACTTGTTTGCTACCCTCTCTTAGGCGTGTCTTTAATCAAATGCAAAGAGAAGAATCTCGTTTTGCAGCAAATAAGAAAAGAGTTTCCAAGGTGGAAAATACATATGTGTTTTACTCAGGTGTAAATACGAAACAAGGAAAGAAATATCACTCAAGATTAAAGTGTGATCATTGTGGGAAAAATGGACATGTCAAGGCAAAATGCTTTGAGATTATTGGATATCCAGCAAGTTGGGAATCACGAAGAACTCAAAGGTGAGAACGTAACAAATCAGGAGGGCAACAAGTAGAAAATTTTGCTCAGGCTACTGAGAGAAAAAATATCCAGAAGCAACAACATCAAGACACACCCTGCATGAAGTTCGTGCTAAAAATCATGCAAACGCACATGAAAACATGACTGGTGAATTTGAATATTGTTTCAATTGGATACTTGATAGCGGTGTTTCACAACACGTGACTCATTTGACCCGAATATTGAAGAAAATCAGAAAATTAGATAAACCTTTCTACACAACTACACCAACTGGGATTTCAACCTTAGTTTAAAATATGGGAGATGTGAATTTATCAAGTTCCCTTACGTTAAAAGATGTGTTATTGATTCCTGACTTTAAATTCAATTTGATTTCAATTCATAAACTAGCATATAATTTAAATTGTTATGTTATTTATGATAAAAATTCTTGCACAATACATGACTAAGCCTTGAAGAGGAAGATTGGATCAGGTGAACTGCGTGAAAGGGTTTATGTGCTCACAAAGCAACATTAACAAGGCTTCATAGGTGCAGCTAACAAGAACATGGAAACATTATGGAACATCAGAATGGGACATTCCTTAAATCAAGTCCTTCAACATATTTCACATTTAGTCGAATGCAATTTTGATGGAGCAAACTGTTGTGATGTATGCCACAAGGAAAAACAATGTAAAAACCATTTTCCCTTTAAGTATTAATAAAGTTGGAGCACCTTTTAAATTGATTCGCCATGACTTATGGGGGAAATACCATACTGCCACAAATAATAGATCACATTACTTTCTAACCATTGTAGATGATTACACTCGTGGAACATGGGTATATTTAATGAAACACAAGATAGATACTTTACAATATTTGATTAGTTTTAACAATCTAATCAAAAGGCAGTTTAATATGCATATCAAGAGGATTAGGAGTGACAATGAGACATAGTTTACTAACTTTGATTTCAAGTGCTTTACTAAAAAAGAAGGGATCATGCATGAAACTTCTTATGTTGCCACATAATGGTCGCGTGGAGCACATGCATAGACAAATTTTAAACATATCACTAGCCTTGCATTTTCAAGCAAATATCCCATTGAATTTTTGTGGATATTGTGTATTAAAATCAACATATCTAATCAATAGAACCCCTATAGTGGTAAATAAGGGAATCACTCCATACGAGTTACTTTTTAAGAGCGTACCAAACTATGACCACTTGAGAACTTTTTACTACTTGTGCTACAAGAAAGATGACTCAAAGGGAATCAGTAAATTCGATCCCATAGCAGAAAGGTGTATTTTTATTGGTTATCCACAAGAACAAAAAGGATGAAAAGTTTATAATCTAAAGACTCGTGAATGCTGCATATCGAGAGATGTAGTGTTTTATGAGCATATCTTTCCTTACCATGTGCAAGACAATAACGAGTCTACTAATTTTATAAATAAAACATCAAGTGATGACCTCAATGATGAGTCTTCACCCTATAATGATGGATAATTGGAAGTACCAAGCCTTGGGTAAATTCCTCATAATGACCAAACATCGGGTCTTATGGAAAGTTTACCCGTTAAGAAGCCTGGATACATAAGTTAAATTGAGAGTTATCCTATAGAGAAAGAACATGTATCCATAAATTACGTGAATGAGGAAGTCACCAATTATTCTAAAAAAGAATCATCAAGTGAAAGTGAAAGAGAAGTCTTAAATGAGGGGGAGCCTTAGAACATGCCACGCATAAGACGACCTCCAAATCATCTAAAAGACTATGATTATGGAAAATTAAACATAAACCCGAAGTGCATGGCATCAATTCCAAAGTCCTCTTCAGGTATCACATATCCCATCTCAAACTTTTTTAAATATGATAAGTTTTCACAAAAAACGTAGAGCTTACCTTACAGCCATCACTAATGTAGAAGAACCTCAATTATATACCTAATAAGTCAAGCACACAGTTTGGAGGGAGGCCATGACTCAAGAAATAAAGGCTCTAGAAGGCAATGAGACATGGGAAATAACTCATTTACCGCAAGGAAGAAAATTGATAGGATGTAGATGGGTGTACAAAATAAAACATAAAGCTACAGGTGAGATTGAAAATTACAAGGCTAGATTAATTGCTAAAGGTTACACACAAATAGAAGGTGAGGACTTCAATGAAACTTTTGCACCATTGGCCAAAATGACCATAATCAAATGCTTATTAACAGTTGCAGTGGCGAAAGGATGGAAATTACATCAAATGAATGTTAACAATGCCTTCTTGCATGGAGAATTTGTAAAATAAGTATATATGAGTCCTCCACAAGTATATAAAGTTCCAAACAAAGATTTGGTATGTTGATTAAAGAAGTCATTGTATGGCTTAAAACACGCATCTATAAATTGGTATAACAAGGTATCTCAATCTTTGATAGAATATGGTTTCCAAGACAACCAGACTGATCATAGTCTATTTACTTATTCACATGGATCAATTTTTCTTGTTGTTTTTATCTATGTTGATGGCTTGATCATTGTTAGTAATGACCTTGAGGCATATGATCAGTGCAAGCAATATCTTAGTCAATGTTTCCACATGAAGGATCTTGGTTCACTTAAATACTTCTTAGGTATGAAACTAGAACGAGGGTCAGAAGGGATATTCCTTTGTCAAATAAAATACACCTTATACATTCTACAAGAATGTGGAATTCTTGGTTGTAAGCTCCAATGGAACAAAATCACAAACTTGCTTTGGCCAAGGGACCTCCACTCTTAGAACTGTCAAGGTATAGAAGATTGGTTGGATGCCTGATTTACTTAACTATCACTATGCATGAATTATGAAGGTGAGAAAAAAACAAGAAGGGGGTTGAATTGTGTTTGATTTTTCTACTTTAAGCCTTTATCACTTCTTCTTTTGAAGGTTCTTTGTCATAGTCTGAACACAAGATTCATAGTCTGACTTAGAACCAGGTTTTACTTCTGAATGACCATATCAAATTCTGAACCAGAATTTGATTTAAATGATCAAAGTGAACATCGGTGGATATAAGTAAGTATAGAAGCACGAAAGTAAAAGCAAGAACACAAATAGTTTATCATGGTTCCTCTCACAACTTGAGAGAACTCCAATCCCCATGTACTTCAAAGGGATTTCCACTATAACCAAATCTAATTAAAAATGCTCAAGAATTTAAGCAAAAGATTTACTTTGATCAGACATACAAGTGTAAGACTTCCTTGATCAAACACACAAGTTTGAGACTTCCTTGATCAAGCCCACAAGCTAAAGACTTCCTTGCTCTAGCACACAAACTAAAGACTTCAAATGCTCCAGGACTAAAGCAAGAGATTTCTGAATCTATAACAAATTGTTTAAGATATTTGGGTAATAACTTGCACTTGATATACAATCAGAGTTGTCAACAAAATACAAATTAGAAAGACTCTAAGACTTAAGAACTTCAAAAATATACACAAAGTTAAGATGTTCTAAGTCATGTAAATTTGATAAATTAGCTTCTCTTTGAATTTCAATGAATAGAGATTGTAGTGAACTGCTTTGTGTTGTGGTAGTATATCTTTGTAGACTTCTTCGTAAGCCTAAAACTCCTTATATAGATAAGAGAGAAAAGAGAAATTGAAGACTTTCACCAAAAGGTTGGATAACCTTTGTACTTGATTAGACACATCGGGAAAACACCTTTGTATAAGAGGAATGATTTGTTGAGGCTCAAGCGTAAAAGAATATTTTTCCTTAAGTATTCACATGATCAAAAAGGTTCTGAATCTGACAGAGTTTCCTTGGTAGAAAAGCTTTTGCTTCAGAGGCTAACTTTGGCTCCATGACCATCTTTTCTTCAACTCCAAGTTTCATGCCATCCCATTTGGTCCATCCTTGTGTTCTTTTTCCAACCCAATCTTCAAACCTCCTTTACCATTACCATGAACCTAGAAGCAAAAAGAAGCAACTTTGTCAATACAAGGACCATAACATACATTTGATATTCCACCAATGCAACCACTACAAGCATACCAAAGCTTTGAAACATGAGAAAGATTGCAAAACATCAAAAGACAAACCATGGAAAATTGGATAAGGATTAAAGTTTCATCAATAAGTAAACATTCGAAAAAGTACTCTTGGTCTAAATAGAAAACTAAACATGAAGGCCATGAAAGATATGTATCAAGTGACAAAAAAAAACTCAAGCAGAATTTTCAACAAATCACACACATTCATGAAGGGATCAATTCATATTGCATAATAACATACACTTTGAGGGACAACGTGTTTTTAGTCATCAGTAGCATATAGCAGGGAAAGTTCAAAGGTAATACATGGCAAGTTTTACAACAGTAACAATCAATTTGAAATTATGGAGGGGGACCACGTGAACCATACCAAAATCGATTTTACAACAAGAAAGCAACATATCATTAAAAGAAGATTCTGAAAAATACATAGCAAAAATAAATTTTGCAGCAAGGTGAAAAAGAGAAAAAGAAAAAAATAGAGGAGTCAAAGTCAGAATACTATGTTGACTGAGTTTGAATTGAAGAGTAGTGAAAGCAACATATTAGTAAATTCATGTTTTTCCAGCAGTAAAACTATTTGAAATCAGAGAGGGACTACATCACTTCTAGAAGCATATTCATCCTCATTACAGACAAAATTCAGATGAGTCACAATCCCCAGAAGTCCCCACAAAATCCCCTAAAAATATTCTCTCCAACGGATTGCAATATCATAGCTAATTCTAAAATGTTTGACAAATTTCCCTCCCATCACTCACACATTTTACATCTAACCTAAATCCCCCTATAAGTATATGTTCAATCTTTGCCATAAGGGACCCCTTAGAGAGTAACGAATTGTTGCAGGATTTTCTACCCCAAAACCCTTTCACTAAGAGCTTTACTCCCCTACTCATTTGAGCTTCTAATCGAAGCTCATTTGAGACTGATCTAAAAAATTATAACACATCAACATCCGTGATTGAAGTTCACAGAAAAAGAAGAGGACAATGCAAAAGTAGATCAAAATACTTACATACCAGATTTGTTACGATGTTTGGTAGCATTCTTGTCCCGTTTTGTTATTTTGATTCCGCATTCCTCGTTTGTACCATGTTGTGCTACTCAAAATCAATGAAAAAAGAGCGTTAGGATTTCGTGGGGTTGGGTTTTGTCATGTGTGTTTATGATTGCTTTGTATGTTTGATTTTGTTAGGTTCGCTTGATTCGTGCTTGATAATAGCATAGTTGGTGTTTGGGTTTGCGAGCGATTTGGGCCAATTTGTTTGCTGCATGTGGATGTTATTTGGGCTTCAATGCCCCAAGGGTATTCATGCACCCCCCAAGCCCAATTGTTTTGATTTCTATCTTTTTTCATTTACGGTTTTTTATGTAAGTGGAATGAAAAAAAGCAATAATTAATCTTCTTTATAAATTCTGAAAAATATTGAGGACTACAAAAATAGATAACCTTTTATTTTTCATTTTCTCAATTCTTATTCCTAATTATCTCTTTAGTTTTATTCCTCAGTTTATTCTTATTTTATAAAAAAAACAAATAAAATGAAAGAGGCTTTCGTCTAGATGTATGAATTAGGTTTTTTCCAATTATCTTTTCAGGTCCAATAAATCCCCTTTAGGACTTAGTACTTAGAAATAATTTTGCCTCATGGCTTGCTTAATCTTTGATTAAAGTTGTGATTGCTTGCATGTCTCTATTTCCAATTTGTTTGATTGCATGGATGATTTATATGTCATATTTGATTGTACGATTTATATAATCTTGCGTGTAGACTTTTGATTGTTAAACAAGATGAAATGTGCATAACAAAATCAACCTTTCAAATAAGAAAAAATACTTGATCAACATCAAGTTAATTTAAAAAAAAAAATTCACCATTTTGCACTATCAATTCAAAACTAAATCCATTCCAACTATAAATCATTTTCCCCTATCCATTTCAACTATCCACTATTTTCAATTCATTCGTATCACAAAACAAATGTTTGATCTAACGTCAAGTCATTTTCCTAAATCAAAAACAAACAAAAACTTAATCACTATTTAATCACTTAAACACTAAATTGTATGAAAGGAATGAGGTGTAGTCCACGAGCTCCCGAGAGTTAGGATCTGAGGTGTAGTTCTCGCTAATCCATTCGCTCATCATCCTCCAATCAATTCCATAACGCGTAATAAGATGTAGTTCTCGCCTATTCGAGCTCTCACCATCAACCAAAAAATACTTCAAACACATCAAACTCTTTTCTCATTGTCGTGCGATGACCTTCAAACCCTTTTCACAAACGAAAGGTATTTTATCTCGAGACGATGTAAGACAATGCTTCATCCATAACCATTGAGGTGAGATAAGTGACATTTTCCCATGAATGTTGATATGTAGAAATCCATTCAATATGATGCAAACGCCTGCTCCTCACCTATTTTGGATAAAACAATCTTTTTTGTCGATTACAACAAAATAACTTTCGCTAAAATCGACCAATAAACAAACAGTTTCTACCTAGAACTATGTATCCTTGAGTTCTCCATCGCACTCGGAGATATGTAGGAGCGATATTCAAATTCTCTTCAGGCACCCTAATAAAAAAGTAAACCTTTTTGTCCTCTTATTTTCCCTTTCAATAACTCGAAAAGCCTAACATTTATATATTAACACTAACACACACAACTAACTAAACGGTTCTCGTTGAGGACAACGGACGTGAGGGGTGATAATACCTTCCCCTCATGTAATCGACTCTCAAACCCTTATTTGATTGCAACGACCAATACCATTGTCGTTCTTATAAGGGTTTTATCGATATTTTCTTTTTCCCTCTTTGGGAATAAATAAAGTTCGGTGGCGACTCAGTTAAGCCCATCCCGCGAGCATGTGATTGTGTTTGCGAGGTCGTGTTCTCATTTTTCGAGTATAACAAATTATTGTTGATTTAATTAACTTGTTGACTTCAGGATCATGGGTTTGTACGCTCCCCTTAAGCTTGATAGTCCAAAGGGCGAGGTTTGTAAGCTCCTATTAGGTTTTATCCAAGTAAATTAAACTCATAATCTTCAGAAATTATTTTAAGCAGCAGTAGAATAACCATCAGATTTAGGTGCTTAAATACTTTCTATCTCTCCCTTTTTGTCATCAACAAAAAGATAGAAAAAAGAAAGAAAGAAGAGATTCTTAAGAAAAATAATGTATGGGAAAATATATTTCTGAAAAAAAACGAGTTAAAATTAGTCTTTACTTCCCTTTAATCAAAGAATCATTTAAAAGAAAATTGGTCGGTATGGTTCATAAAAGCATCTTCCATTTTAATTGTGATCGAATCTCCATTTTGACAATTGAGCATAGATAAGTGGGAATCAGAACTTGAGGAGACATGCCTGAAGACCAAGTCCAACTTCTCTTTTCTATAATTATTAAGGCATAAAGATAAAAAAAAATGACTATGTATTTAACCCATACAGTCTATAAATAGAAGATTTGCATAATTACAAAGATCACACTCCTCTTCCTCCACAACTCCTCTTTTCAAGAAGTACGGGAAAGCCAAAGCAAGATAAGAATTTGAGGAAAGACTTTTTTAAGGAGATTAGCAAGCTTATGAAGAAGCAACAAAGGGAAGAGAAAATCAGATTTGCTGAAGCTGCAAAAGCTCAGAAAGCCATTAAAGCTGAAAGTTCGAGCACATCTGTTGGGGCTTCCAAGATAGGTAGAAAATTAGAGACGTCAATGAAGAGCCTTACAAAGAAGAGTCTGCTAAATATGATCATGATTATGTTTATTTCCTCAGAGCTTGTGATGAAGAAGTTAGTCAAGTCTAAATGTTGTGACTTTTCATCATGCGTTTTTTGTCTTCAGAACTTGATTTTGAATATTGCACTCCTTGTCTTTGATAAATAAAATAGGTCATTGTTATCTACTTACAATCTTTGATCTAACCATTGATCTCGAGATATCAGAGAAGTTTTTAACCATTTCAGACAGAATTTTGAAAAACAATTGAAAACCAATTTTTTTGACTAAGGGAGAAAATCATGACAAGATTTTGTTTTACCATAATTAAAATATTATGTCCCATTTAATATAGCTCAGAGTATGTATAAATAAGCACAAATATAATATTTAACCGATATAAAGCCAAGTCAAACTGATTTTTCAAATTTGTGACACATTAGAAACAACTAATCAAGTTCTAAGTATCAGAGGCTGAGATGCTTTAGTATAACCAATAAATTATGTTATAAACATAAACTTGTAAAATTAAAATTTCCTTATTCAAAGTCTTTCAGAATAGTGTAGTGTCAACCTAACCCTTTTATAAGTCATTTTCTAATAGAAAATTACTCAGTCTCTCATACAAAGCTTTTGGAGCTTGTTTGACTTCGTAAAGTAATATCTTAAGATTAGAAAACAGAGTCTAGATGGAACGAGTCCTCAAACCTAGGAGGTTGTTTTACATACACTCCTTCAGAAATGACTCAATTTAAGAAATCACTCTTGACATATATTTGACATAAGATAATATCATGAATAATAACATAAGAGAGAGGAGAAATCTGATTACCTCTAACCTTGCAACAATAGCAAATGTTTTTAGAGAAATTTATACCTTTCTAGCTAACAATAACCTTGAGCTACAAAACTAGTTTTGATTCTTACCACCTCTCCTTTCTTATTTATCTTGATTGTGAAAAACCATTTTGTTCCAGTGATGTCCTTCTGATAAGGTCTGGGAACCAGATATCACACACCATTCCATTCAAACTAGTTCAGTTCTACTTGCATTTCTACAAAACATTCATCATATAATAAGGTTTAAGGTCTATCTAACTTGCACATATTTTTGAACAATATAGGAAGCTTCTTAAGAAATTGATTGCTCAAGATGTGTTTCAGAAGTTGAGTTTTGTTCTGCATCATCAGCTTCTGGACATCTAGCATCTGAAGATTTTTCTGTCATAAGAACTAAAACTTAGTGTAGCTTCTCATCTATAGATGAGATTGTTATTTGAGGAAAAATATTGTTCCAACAATGTTCTTCTGATAATTAATATGAACCTTCTCATATGCCATTTTAGCTAGATAAGCTTTAGAGACATGTTAGGCATTTGAAGCACAAGCTTTTGATTAGACACCATCAGTATTCCTAGTACCAGTAATCCCACTTTACTGGTTTCTTATAGATTCCACACCTTCTTCGTCCTTATGAGTTAGGATTTGGAGCTAGGATTTTCTTTTTTTGTATGTCTTAGTTATCCATTGTCCTGAAACTCAGATTGTTTCTTTGTTCTTCCCTTGCAACAAAAAACAATCTAATTCTTTGGTACCCATACTTTTATGGGTCCTTTAGTGTTAGTCATGATATGCCTTCTCTTATTTTGGGCCTTAGCTTTATAACAAGGCCTTTGATTATTCAAGACTTTGGATTTAGAACTTTGTTGTCTTGGATGATTCATAGTCTTAGGTTCTGAACCTTTCAGAACCCTATAACATGATGTCTTAGGTTCTAGCTTCTTCAGGACCTTTGGCTTGGAGGTTTTAGGTTCTGATTCTTTTAAAATCTTTGACTTAGGAATCATTGGTTCTGATTTATTCAGGACCTTTGATCTTGGGATCCCAGGTTTTGATTTCTTCAGAACCTTTGATTATGAAGTTATAGGTTTTGATTGGTTTGAACCCTTTTCTTTACTAGTTAACACAAAATGAGAGTATAACCCTTTTTTAGCAGAGCTTGAAGAAGAAGGGTATGAAGGTCTCATAAAGGTTTTTGTTCTAGGGTTAAACATTTTTTATGATAACCAAGACCTTCTCCTTTGATTCTACTTACACCATAAATCATGGATTCAGGTTTAGTTCTGTTAAAGCCAGATATGACAAACTCTTGAAGAGCTAGTTCATACTCATTAAGAGGATTTTAAAATATATCCTTTATTAAACCAATCTGATCTCTTTCAAGTTTTTTAATATTTTCTTTAGAGAAGTTTAGTTCATCTCTTATAAGACCATATTGCTTCTTTATGATGTTCATATGTCTGGATTTCTACTGACATCTATCCATAAGATCTTGACATAAATTAATTAAACCATATCTAGAGAGTTTAGAAAATACCTATTATGTATCTTCTGAATATGAGTCAGAACCAGCTACTGATTCTGAGTCTGGGAATGTTGAAGCTAACAAAGCTAGGTTGGTTTCTTCTTTACTCTTGTCAGCTTTTTCTTTACTCATGTTCTTGTTGGCAAGATAGTGAAATCTTTTTATGATGAAAGTCGTTTCATCATCATCAGAACCTTTATCAGAAGCTTCACCTTGAGTGGCTTCTTTATGCTCCCAAGTCTGAGAATATTTCTCGAACCTCCCAATAGATTTCAAACCTAGAGACTTTGATTTCTGTATTGGTTCTTCATCCCCATTGAGTTACAATTCATGGCTTTGTATATTACTTATTAAACTTTAAAGACTGGTATTGTTCAGGTCTTTAGCTTCCTGAATAGTTGTCACCTTAGGTCTATATTTGACAGATAGACTCCTAAGAATCTTCTTGACAGGATTGAAAGTGGTGTGGTTTTTGTTCAGAACTTGAAGCCCAAAGACAAGCACTTGAAACCTTGAGAATGTGGTTTCGATGTTCTCATATTCTTTCATTGTGAATAACTCATATTACTTGTTGAACCTGTTGGTTCCCTTCATAGGTAGAACGTAAATATTTAAAAATAGTTTGGGCAGTGGTTTTGTCAATAATCTTTATGTACTCAAAATGAGGCAGAGCAACAACAAAAATGCCTATCACTCTGTGGTGCTTTCTATAGGTATTCTTTTGAGAAGATGTGATAGATTTTATGTCAAAGACCATACCTACACTATTGACTTGAATGTCAGTGCTATCTTCTAAGATATCCCACAACTTATCATCAAGACCTATGATGTGAGTGTGCATCTTGCTCTTCCACCATTCAAATTTAGTAGAATCTCCACTAAATATTAGAGGTTTAGCAATATAATTATTTTTATCAGGTGTACTTTGATCATGATTAACACCACTAATAGGAGTACCCCCCAGTAAATCCATATTCACTTGACATGAAGGAATATGTATTTTCTCAGGATCTTTTCTGCACCACTATTAAATGTTCAACAGAAACCTTTCTCTAATGCCACCTAATGGTAAGAAAAACACAAGAAAGGGGGGTTGAATTATGTTTCCTTTTTTTACTTTAAGCATTTTCATTTCTTCTTCTAAAGGTTCTTTAACAGATTCCGAACACAAGATTCAGAGGTTAACTCAGAAACCTAGTTTTACTTCTGAATGACCTTATCAGACTTTGAACCAGAATTTGATTTGGATGATTAGAGTCGACAACAACAGATATAAGTAAGTACAGAAGCAGGAAATTAAAAGCAAGAACACAAGAAGTTTATCCTGGTTCCTCTCACAATTTGAGAGTACTCCAGACCCTTTGTTCTTCTAAGGGATTTCCACTATAACCAAATATGATTACAAACACTCAAGCACTTAAGCAAGAGACTTCCTTTTCTCACACACATAAGTGTAAGATTTCCTTTCTCAAACACACAAGTTTGAGACTTCCTTGCTCAAGCCCACAAGTTCAAGACTTCCTTGCTCTAACACATAAGCTAAAAACTTTAAATTCTTTAACACTAAAGAAAGAGACTTCTGACTCTATAGCAAACTCTTTAAGAGATTTGGTAATAAGTTACACTTTATATACAATCAGAGTGGTAAATAAAATATAGCTTAGAAAGACACTGAGACTTGAGAACTTCTAAAATATACACAAAGTTAAGATGTTCTAATTCATGTAAATTTGACAGAAAGTTTCTCTTTGAATGTAAATGAATAGAGTATGTAGTGTATTACTTTGTGTTGTGGTAGTCAAGCTTGGTAGACTTATTCTTAGGTTTGTAACTCGTTATATAGAGAAGAGAGGAATGACTCGTTGAGGCTCAAGCATTAAAGAAGAGATTTTTCCTTAAGTTTTCACATGATCAAAAAGCTTCTGAATCTATAAGAACTACGTTGGTAGAAGAGCTTTTTCTTCAGAGGTTGACTTTCCTTTAGACTTCACTTTCCATAGGTTGATCACATCATCGTCCTCTTCTTTGGCTTCTGAAGCTTCAAACTCTAGATTACCAGAGGCTGACTTTCTTCAGAGTTGACTTCTTCAGAGTTCGGATCTCCGTCAGAGGTAGAATCTTTAGAAGTGATCTTCAGAGCCAGAGTCTGATCTTCAAATTCAGATTCCTTAAGAATTTCTTCATTTGTTCTAAATGATATATTCCTACATACTTAAATTAATGCTAGTATACCAATTGTTCTTTAAATACTTTGTTATCATATAAACCTAAGGGATATGGTATTAACCATTTTTGTTCCAACAAATTAGCCTACTCAGTTTATATTTTAAATCAATTCATGCAAACTCCACTCCCAGACCATCAGGATGCTGTTATGCGAGTCTTAAGATATCTCAAATCTTCTCGTGGTCAATGTATCATTCTTCCCTAATATAATGATCTATAGCTAGTTGGCTACTATGACTCAGATTGGGCATCATGTCCTATTACCAGAAAGTCCATCTTAGGTTATCTAATGAAAATTGGCAATGCTCCAATATCATGGAAAACAAATAAATAAGCCACAATCTCTCGATCCTCAAGTTAGGCTGAATATCCTGCAATGGCATATTCCACAAGTGAAATACTATGGCTACGTAAGGGGCAATGGCATATTAAGTTTCTCTACGTTGGCATAATAAGGGGCACATATAAGTTGATATGGTAATTTGTGACTCAACAATAGAGTATCTTTTCTTTCTATCAAGTTTTCATTTATTTCACAAACCGGATGCACAAATTGAAAACAAAACTCTAAAATTGCAAAAGTTGGATTCATCACATTTGTTAGGGTTCATCACATTTGTCTTTCTGAATTGATTATTGATACAGAGAAGAAGACAAATTTGTAAATCAAATGCCTTCATGAAATTAGTTTGATTAATTAGAAAAATACACGAGAATAATCCGACGAACATATAATCATCTTTACCCCCATTACTTTTGTGGTTTGATATCTATCCTTTTTGTGTGCATTAGGTCATCATTTTGTTATATTCGGTAAGTTATATTAAAAAAAATCATTTTCTCTTTAATTTAGTATTGATCTGAGTTTTCTTTCTAGTTTGGAAAAGCATGTGATAGGTAGATTTGAATGGGTCTTACACCATGGGGAAAATTTGTAAATCTACTTATTCATGTTACAATGGGATTTACATTTTGTGGGTATGTAATACAGATTATTGTTCAAATTTGAAGTATTAGATAACTTGAAGGACTCGGGCTACCCATTAGTAGAGACTTTATGGTTTTATGAATTTTTGGATATAATTGAGATTATTTTCTTGAAATATGATTTAAGTTCAAATAGGATGAAAAATATTGCACTAATGCATGGAAAATGGCATTTATATGTGATCGCCCTGAGATGAATGTGGATAAAGGGTGTGTTGAAGTGGATTTTGACAATATCCCTTTTCAATTGAATGAGGTTAATAATTTGAAAAGGACCATTGATTTGGAAAATACAATGTTGATGAAGTAGATGAGGGACTAGATTCTAATGTTGTTTTAGACGAGGGATTGGATTACAATGTTGAATTAGATGAAGGACTATATTGTAATTAATGTTGGATTAAATGATGAACTAGATTGTAATGTTAGATTAGATGAAGAACGAGATTGAAGTGCTTCAATAGACAATGCTAGCGAGGACAATGAATTGGATGTTTATTTTAAAGAATCATAAAAAGAGTTTGTACAAACTAAATTGATGAGTTAAATGAAAGTGTGGTAAGTGAAAGGAAAGACAATCTAAAAAATAGAAACCTACTAGGACTGAGTGTTCTCATGATTTTCTAGATTGTGAAGATGATGATGATAATGGAGGTGGTAAGTCAAAGTTGAAGTACATAGGTTTGAGTGATAGTGAGGGTTATAGTAGTGATGAATATAATAGTTATATGAAAAAAATGTAAATCTTTAAGCTTCCAAACAAAATGGTGGACTACAAGTGGAAATTTGGAACATACTTTGCTTAAAAATAAGATTTTCAAGAAAAATAATGATGACATGTGCAATACACTCTGATGGGAACTTACAATTTTAAAAGAAATTACAACAAAAGGAACGACTGATTTGCAAAGAAAAATGTTCGTGTAAAGCATATTGTGTAAAGATACCATAGCAAAACATATGGAAATTGAGAAAAAATTAATTAACAAGCATATACATGCAGTAGAAGGTTAATTTGCTTACTTCAAAGTAGCTCAGAAATAAGCTACACACAAGTGTGATGGATAATCCAAGTTTGAAATGGACATACATTATAGAGAAGACACGACATAAATGGAATATATAAATCAATGAGAGATTTTATGCCCATTTAGGGAACAATACATAAGGTTGTATGATTATGGTCATGAATTTTTGAAGCCAAATTGTGGTTCAACTATGAAGGTAACAACTCTGGTATACCAACTAGAACATCTTGAGAAAACCATATGCTCACATTTTATAGAGTTTACATATGCTCCAAAAGGATATAAGAAAAGCTTTTGAAGTCTAGGCCGATAATATGATTAGATGGTTGTTTCATAAAAGGGTATTATGGTCATCAAATGCTAGTCACAATTGGAAGAGACCTCGGTGATCAGTTGTTCTCAGTTGCATTTGTTGTCATAAAAGGTGAAACAAAGTATTCTTGGAATTAGTTTTTGACTTTGTTATACCACAAATATAGATGGTTTTAGTTTGTGTAAGATATACATTTTTACCAGTGATCAACAAAAGGTAATATGATATTTCTTGAGTTAATATTCAATTAATAAAGTTGGATATATGTTGACTATTTTTATGTATTTGGATTATTGCAAGGTTTTTTCCTAACACTTGGAGAATCGCTCTCATGTGTGGATCATAGTTTTTATGTCAGACATCTATAAAAAAAATTTAAGAAGATGTCCAGGTAAGAATTTGAAGGAATTAATATAAAGTGCTACAAAGACAACTATTTCAAATACAGTAGATCCTAATATGCTCTCCTACTAGACAAAAACATTGTAACTTAAACTAAATTCAACTCTAAACAAACAAACCTAAACATCATTGACATATTCAATCATTTTCATGTATTAGACAAACCATTCTTAAATTTTATATTTTTCTTCTTTTTTCTCTCAATCTTCTTATCCTTTCATCAACAACGTCTTCTATGAACCACTTGAAGAAGTTATATCCTTTATTGTTAGTATTTTTGTAGTTTCTACAACCCTAAATTTCCCTCCCAAAATTCAAAATTGTAATGTCGGTGATGGACCGCATTAATGTATCCTCTTCATAGTAACATTCTATCTTCTTGTGTCTTATCTAAACACATTCAATAGAAACAAAGGATTGGCTGTGTTGTAGGGAACTCGAGTGGGTTCTCAAATTTTGGTAGGAGTTGGACATGTATATCACTTTAAAAGATGATGCAAATTGAATACGACTTGCGATTTGAACAATTAAGCTTTAAATTAATTTTGGATAAAGATGAACGCGATTTAGGATTCCAACTCCTAAGATGAAGATGAGCGTTAACTAGGATTCAATAAAAAAAGAAAAAATATGGAGGAATACGATGGAAATGTAATCGATTTTGACCATGAATTAGATGAAGAAGGGAGATCTGGATAAGAGACATGAAATCCTAAAATTTCGATTTGTTTGGATAATGACAATGAACTTATTTTAGTCATCGAAGAAGAATAAAATATGTCCATTGTTGAGTCACATACTACCATATCATCTAATTAGCCATATACATAATAAATAATATATTTGTGTATTAAATAAACATAACATAAAATTCAACTCATGCAATTGAAATGAGACATCAAAATTTGTAGCAGGGAATATATTTACTAAAGAAACGTGAAATACTAAAGTGTGAAAAATTATAAATGATACATTAAAATTATCCTCTTTTCCAAGTCAAATATATTAAAAAATAATAATATTTTTTTATTAATTATTTAACGACGTACACTTGTCTCGTGTATAATTTTTATAATAAATTAAAATTAGTATATTGTAATTATTTTTATTTACAAAATATAAAATAATTAAATTAATTAAGGCAAAACTACACCAAAGGTCATTTAAGTTATTTTTTTATAATAGGTTGTGTCGCTACCAGGATTTCACGATAACGAAACCGGGACTAAAGAGATGCCAAAGAGAGGCAAAGTCAGAAGATTCGCCACCGAATTTAATTTAGTTTACCTCTATCGGAGAGGAGAGGGGAAATAGTCGGTAAAACCCTTAAAAAAGAGACGTGCACGGGAAGCGCTAAAAGAGAATAAGAAATCGGTCTCGCAACCGAGATTTGGGTTCGGAAGTCGGTTACGTAAGGGGAAGGTGTTAGCACCCCTTACGTCCATGGTACTCCATGGGAACCATTTGGGTTGTTTTACATACATGAGATTTATCTATTATTGTTTTATTTTCAAAAGAATATGTGAAAAGAAGGGGGTGTTTTTTGTTATTATAGTGCTCACTAAGGATTGTGGCCCTTGTGCCTACGTATCACTCATTCGGGGATGAGGAATCAGAGCTCTGTAGTTCGGAGTAGAAAATGTTTGTGTGTTGGTTGATTTTACCTTTGAAAAAAGGGTTTTCGGGATGATGCCCCAAGGCACAAAAATGAGTTTGATGAGTTGTATCATTTTTACCTTGAATAAGGGTTTTATGAAATGAGTGTTTGTGATTATATTGTACTAAAGTCTATGGGCGGAGGTGGTTATTCTATACAACAAGCCAAACGTCTTGCGTCAAAAATAATCAGAATAAGGGTAGGAATGCTTCATTCTCACTCATTCTCCACCACTTAAGGCTCATGGTGCCCAATGATAATCGTAATTATTAAGCATTTTTGAATTTGGCTAAGAAAATGCCATTTGACGTTGAATCAAGGGTTTATTTTATTTTGATTATGAAATTTGGCTTATGCAAAGTAACCAACAAGAAATTAAAGAGTCTCATTGTAAGGTAGCCCAAGAGAACGCCTTTTGTGTGCAAAAGTGACCTAAGCTAAACAAAGGATAATGGTCTTACAAACATGTCCCCCTAAGGTGGTGCCATGATGCCATTCTTACAACATGAATGTAAGTTACAAATAAAATCCAACATTTAAAAAGTATCACAAAGATAAGAGAAAGGCCTCCAAGCAAGGGTCATAAAATGAAATCCTCTAAGTCCAAGTTGATTAAGAGTGGAATGAATATTTTTGTCTTGTCATTTTATCATGTTTTTGTTGTTTTTAATGTTTGATGATAATAAAATAAATAACAAGTAAATAAACATGCATGATGAATTTGTACAATGAAGATGATGATGAGTACTTTAATGTAAATTACAAGGTAATGACATAAAAGTAAATTACAAGATAAAGAAACAATATCGCAATAATAATGGTTAGTGAATATAAATGATATAAAACAAATATAAGTCAATAATACCAAAATCACAATAACAAAGGTTAATGATAAACAAATTAATGAAGTATAATTAGTAGTTAGTAACATGTACAAAAATGAATATTTTTTTAAGACTATTTTCTTAGGCCAAAAAGACTTAAAATATGACACATTAAGGGATAGCTTATCATTGATGCAAAGTATTGAAAATGATTAAAAAAATCAACTAACAATAGATTTGTAACAAAGAAAGTTATGCAACCTTAAGTCCATCGATTAATATTTTAAAAAAAAGTGATTTGTTCTCTTTCTTTTGTTTTTATTTCTCTTTTATTTAACAAGATAATAAAGTAGTAAATAAATTAGCATAATGTAAATGATATAGTTAGATAACAATAAATATAAACATAAAATACTTGAAATAAAGTGAACAATAAAATAAATTTCAAAAAAAATAAAGTGCAATAATATAAATGTTAGGAGTTAGTAGTTAGTGAACATAAACATAAGTAAATGAAATAAAATGAACAATAATATAAATTGCAAAAAAATAAAGTGCAATAATATAAATGTTAGGAGTTAGTAATTAGTAGTTAGTAACAATAAGCAAATGGATTAACAAGTTAATGTAAAGACATGGTTTCATCTATGCATCAAATGATCCAAATATGGTTAAAATAGAGGCAATCTATCAATGCCTCAAAGTATCATGAATGATCTATTGATCAACCATAGATAGGTTTGAAACATTGAAGATTTAATCAACTCTAAACAACCATGGTCATGATCTAATAGACCTCATCAACCAAACAAATACAACAATAAATCCATAATAAAAGAAAAAGATAACACACACAAAGCAACCACAAAAAGGTGAAAAAAGATAGTAAGAGTAAAAAATCTTTAAAAAAGGTAAGTAAACCAAAGTCAATCATTTTTTTGCAAGCTTGAATCTAAACCATCTCAAAAGACCAACCAAGAACAAGTAACCATTTTTAATCAAAAAAAGAAACAAAAAGTTAAAAAAGTTTAAGTTAAAATCATTACCCACAAAATGTGAAAAAAGCTAGGTAGAAATGGTGTTGAGCTTGAATGTGAAGCAAGGAGTTTGGGATGAAAATATTTGTGGTGAAAGCTTAGTAAAGGGGTTAGGTTATGAGTGTTAGAGAGTGAGAAATTTTGAGGAAAAAATGTGAAATGGAAAAAAAAAAGTTGGTGGTGGTGACTTTTGGGAGGGAAAGGTTTTTTGGTTTTGATTTAGGTTTGGAGAAGAGGGGTTGGATGATATTTTTTCAGAATTTTGGGGGGCTAGAAAGCATGAAAAATGAGGGGGAGTAGTGCATATATTTATAGGGAAAGCAAGTGGGAAAGTGGGGGGAACTAAATACCCTTTGTGCAAAAAAAGGCTTATTTTTGATGTCTGCGCAGGGCAAATCGATTTACCTAGTTGGGTAAATCGACTTACCTTTTTTTTATAATTTTAAATTCATGCCTTGAGCCCATGCAATATGTCTTTGGTTATGAGTTTTAATATAATTATGATGATGAAATAATGAAAGCATGCATGTGCAGTAGGGCCATGGATCAGATGAAAGTTGCATCAGAGTATGGTGAATTTTGGGGCATGACAGCTGCCCCTATTTAATCTTCTCGAACCTGAATGTTTAGATAGCAACGACTTCCACATATCCAAGGTAAGAGAGGATTAAAAAAAATATCCAGAAATTCACCCTACTGGGAATGAAATGAATGTGATATGAAGTGATGGGTATTTGTGAAGATTGTTCATGGGATGGAAAATAAATTTGATATGAAATCATCTGTTGAGGATAGTTTATGGTATTATGTGGGGAGGACACGGGTCAGCTGTATGATGGTTATGTCATGATGCGTATGATATGCAATGTATGTTATGGTGTGTAACATAAGTATCTCTTCAACTGGAAAACAAAGAGAAAAGCTTCATGACAAAAGGTCAAGAAGAAAGATAAGAGGGAATATGACTTAGTTGGGGATAAGTTTCTTATGTAAAAGATAATGAAAATCCCTAACAACGGCTGATAAGATTTTAGTTCAGTGACACTTCCTAACAAAAGCTGGAATACCTAAAATCTAAAGGTGTAGATCCCTAGCAACGACTGGGGAGGTTTTAGTTCAACGACGCTTCCTAGCAATGGCTGGAATATCTGAAATCTAAAGATGTAGATCCCTAGCAACGACTAGGGAGGTTTGATTTTTTGAAAGTGTCAATCCCTAGCAACGGCTGGGAAGGTTTGAATTTGAAAAGTATCAATCCCTAGCAACGGTTAGGAAGGTTTGAGTTTGAAAAGTGTCAATCCCTAGAAACGACTGGGAAGGTTTGAATTTGAAAAGTATCAATCCCTAGCAACGGCTAGGAAGGTTTGAGTTTGAAAAGTGTCCATCCCTAGCAACGGCTGGGAAGGTTTGACTTTTGAAAGTGTGCAAAAGGCACAAGAGTACTTGCAAAAGGTAGGTGAATAGATATGGTGGTTATCATACACAAGGTAGAGGAAAATTTACGGTAGGCACGAAAAACTCATTATATCCCTCAAGCACAACGGCGGGGATGAAAATTTTGAAACATGGCTACCACTTGGGACTTGCCAAACCTACATCAGGTGTTTTAAGACAAACGTTTAAGAGAATAGGTCAATCGTCAAATTTCTCATTTTTGCGTAACATGCAAAGTTGATAAAGGTAAACTCTCTCGCGCAAAAGGCAACAAGGAGGCTTGAAAAAAAGGAAAAATAAGGTTTTCCCTTGCAAAAAGCAGAGGGGTCTCTCAAAAGGCGAGGTACTGAAAAAAGGGCCAACAATATTTGCAAAAGGCAAATAAGAAGAGATATTTTGGGGAAACCTGTTGGGGTTTTTCACGGGGACCCCTTTCACTTTCGAGAAAGGCTTGAATCCAACTTATGCTAAACATACTTGTCCCAATATGAAGAGTATGTTATGATGCAATGTTATGCATGTAAAATGTCGATGTATGTAGAAAGTCGGTGTATGCTCGGGCTGCTGGGGTATGAAAATGCATGGTCTATGGATTGCGCCACGTATAGTTGGGCTTTAGTGGAACTTTCCGTTTCGGTGGGAAAAATTATGCATGAAGTGATGCATGCAATGCATGTGGGACTGCAACTGGGTATTTGGATTTTTGTAGGGATTTATTTTTGTTTCCAATGAGAGATTGTTGGTGAATATCATCACCAATGGGTTGATGGAAAATGGTTTGGAACATCGTCATCAAAGGGTTGATGGAAAAGGGTATCATCATCAAAGGGTTGATGGAAAAGTATTTTTCATCGTCAAAGAGTTGACGGAAAAGGTAATTTGTCATCGTCAAAGGGTTGACGGAAAGGTAATTTGTCTTCGTCAAAGGGTTGACGGGAAAGAATTTGTCTTCGTCAAAGGGTTGACGGAAAAGAATTTGTCATCGTCAAAGGGTTGACGGAAAAGCATTTGTCTTCGTCAAAGGGTTGACGGAAAAGAATTTGTCTTCGCCAAAGGGTTGACGGAAAAGCATTCGTCTTCGTCAAAGCGTTGGCAGAAAAGAGTTTGTCATCGTCAAAGGGTTGACAAAAAGGTAATTTGTCTTCGTCAAAGGGTTGACGAAAAAGAATTTGTCTTCGTCAAAGGGTTGACGGAAAGGTAATTTTTTCATCGTCAAAGGGTTGACGGAAAAGAATTTGTCTTCGTCAAAGGGTTGACGAAAAGGTAATTTATCTTCGTCAAAGGGTTGACGGAAAAGAGTTTGTCATCATCAATGGGTTGACGGAAAGGTAATTTGTCTTCGTCAAAGGATTGACGGAAAGGTAATTTGTCTTCGTCAAAGGGTTGACGGAAAGGTAATTTATCTTCTTCAAAGGGTTAACGGGGAAGAATTTGTCTTCCTCAAAGGGTTGACGGAAGAGAATTTGTCATCGTCAAAGGCTTGACGGAAAAGCATTTGTCTTCGTCAAAGGGTTGACGGAAAAGAATTTATCTTTGTCAACGGGTTGACGAAAAAGAATTTGTCTTCGTCAAAGGGTTGACGGAAAGGTAATTTATCTTCGTCAAAGGGTTGACGGAAAATACTTTGTCATCGTCAAAGGGTTGACGGAAAGGTAATTTGTCTTCGTCAAAGGGTTGACGGAAAGAAACTGTTGTAAAATGTCGTCATCAGAGGGCTGATGGAAGAAAAAAAAAATTGTCATCGTCAAAGGGTTGACGGAAAGGTAATTTGTCTTCGTCAAAGGGTTGACGGAAAGGTAATTTGTCTTCGTCAAAGGGTTAACGGAAAGGTAATTTGTCTTCGTCAAAGGGTTGATGGAAAGGTAATTTGTCTTCGCCAAAGGGTTGACGGAAAAAAGTTGTCTTCGTCAAAGGGTTGACGGAAAAGAATTTGTCTTCGTCAAAGGGTTGACGGAAAAGATATTGTCTTCGTCAAAGGGTTGACGGAAACGTAATTTGTCTTCGTCAAAGGGTTGACGGAAAGGTAATTTGTCTTCGTCAAAGGGTTGACGGAAAAGGATTTGTCTTCGTCAAAGGGTTGACGAAAAAGAATTTGTCTTCGTCAAAGGGTTGACGGAAAGGTAATTTGTCTTCGTCAAAGGGTTGACGGAAAAGAATTTGTCATCGTCAAAGGGTTGAAGGAAAAGAATTTGTCTTCGTCAAAGGGTTGACGGAAAGGTAATTTGTCTTCGTCAAAGGGTTGACGGAAAGGTAATTTGGTGTAAAATGCCGTCATCAAAGGGCTGATGGAAAAAAGTTTGTCATCGTCAAAGGGTTGATGGAAAAGGGTAATTTGTCTTCGTCAAAAGGTTGACAGAAAGAAATTGTTGTAAAATGTCGTCATCAGAGGGTTGATGGAAAAAAGTTTGTCATCGTCAAAGGGTTGACGGAAAGGTAATTTGTCTTCGTCAAAGGGTTGACGGAAAGGTAATTTGTCTTCGTTAAAGGGTTGATGGAAAAAAGTTTGTCATCGTCAAAGGATTGACGGAAAAGGGTAATTTGTCTTCGTCAAAGGGTTGACAGAAAGGTAATTTGTCTTCATCAAAGGGTTAACGGAAAATAGTTTGTTATGTTGTGTATGCATATGGTGCATGTTAATGAGAATTTCTCATTTTTGTGAGAGAGCTTTTTGATATGCAACTTCCTTATTTTGAAAGAAGGTCATGTGTGTTTATTATATGCAGTGCATGTGGTAATGCAAGATGAATATTGATTGTCTTTGGATTGATCTCCCTTTTGGAAGGTGAGACTTTCTGGGTACCAATGTTGATTGGATCTGAGTTTATGAAGATTTCAGCGAAGTGGGCTTTTATTTCTAGTGATGGCTAATATGGAGTGGGCTTTCGATTTTGGAGATGCCAATAACGATTGGGCTTTATGGTTAATGATAGAGATTTATTCTGGGAGGTGCCAATTGTCGCATTACGCGAAAAACCGGCAGGAAAAGAAAACAACAGAGCCGCCACCGTGCGTTATTTATCCCAAAGTGGGAAACGAAACGCTCGAAGTAAACCTGGAAAGAACATGGTCTCGCGACCAGAGAAAGATGGGATCGAGAGTCGGTTATACGAAGGGAAGGTATTAGCACCCCTACGCATCCGTCGTACTCGACGGGATCCATGCTCAGAAAGAATAGAAGAAAGGTTGCTAGAACTGCTCAAACACTGCACAAGGCTGGAAGGAAACACAGAAAGACAAAAGAAACGGAACTCGGCAGGATATCGCCTCTTGGGCCTACGTAGTCTGTCAGACACAAACATCAGAGTCGACGTAGTTCGGGGACAGGGGGAACGTGCTCGCTAGGATGTCGCATCCTATGCATACGTATCTTCTCTGACCGGAGAAGAATCAGAGTACTCGTAGCTCGGCTAACGCACGCCAAACAAAACACAAACAGGAAACCGACTGCCAATCGCTGGACTTATGTCAGACTCCACACAAACAGGCAAACCTGGAAACCGAATGCCAATCGCTGGACTTACATCAGACTCCGAACCAACAAACACACACAGGAAACCAACTGCCAATCGCTGGACTTACGTCAGACTCCAACAAGCAAACAAGACACAAGAAACCAACTGCCAATCGCTGGACTTATGTCAGACTCCAACACAACACAAAGGGTTGAAAAAGAAAAAGGGCGCCCGAAGAGATCAGCTCATCTCCTGCCTACGTGCCTCATCTGGTATGAGGATCTGGGCAACGTAGTTCCCCTTAACAGGGAAAGAACTTCTAACCTAACCAGAGACAAGGGAGATAACAAGCTACTAGGGAGACTACGACTCGAGCCTAGAAGTTGTCATGTATATGATCCCTATGTTGAGGTTTCTATCCTAACTTGCACAGGAAGCAAGCTAACCTAAACAGCACAATCAAGCAAATACAAGCACAATAAAGCAAGCACACACACTATATGCAAACAATTGGCTCATACAAGGCTAGGCTGTAGAAACAAGCCAACTGGAATGGGGTATGATTAGCTCTTAACCCTAACATTGAGAGTTAGGGTGAAGCAGATGAAATGGGAAGTGAGGGTAAGACTTCACAGCTCTTATCCCTAGCCTGGGAGAGCTTGACTCAAATAGAAAGTGTGGGAGTTCAGAATGTAGGAACTCTTCTCCACATGACTGACACAACAAGATCTTGGGTTCTTATTCACAATGCATCAACACATGGTATGTGAGCAAAGTGAATGACACAACTGAATAGCAGGGGATGGATTGCACATCCCTTTTATCTTCCAATTGCCTCTTAAGAGGTCTTTACCTGCTTGGCACAAAATTAAACAACCACAAACATTGCCTCTTAAGGAGGGCTTCAGACAGGTGCCTGCCAAAGTAACATGACAGGTCTTCCAGACTACATGAAGATCAAGAAATTATACCTCAGTGGTATGCCAACCACAAGCAAGCAAAGCAGAGTTCAAATGAACTTAAAGCAACTTAGGTACCTGTGGAAACATCTAAACCAATCAGTACAAAATCCAGACAAACAGTCAACAGTCAATATTAGACAGACAGACAAATCCACTGTGCACAATGAGCAAACACAAGTGAGTTGTTCTCAAAGCCTACAAAACAAGCAAATGTTAGCCAACAACAACAAATGATCAAGCTCAAGTGAAGGAGCAACATCAACCATGGAGATGTATACTTGAACCTGAAATTCACAACTCAAATGTAAGCAACAAACCACTAGGTCAAAGCCTAGGGTCAAAAGAGGATCAAAAATCCAAAACAGAACTTCAAATTCAACATGAATCATATTTAATCGATCAAGAACAAATCCCCAAAAGGACCAAGCCAAAATCAATAAGCAAGTTCATGTAATAGGCATGTGAAGTCAAAGACCAATTCAAGGCACATATTTGAACATTAAGAATGAAAAATCCCAATCAAAACAGAAATGATTCAAATAATTCTAGAAAAATTCCTGAGCGTTCAACACATCCAAAACATTCATCATGCAAAAAATCAGAATCATTAGAGGTCATTTGGCATGGAAATCAAATTGCACAAGTAAGACAATCAAATGTGTGATACAAATTGTCACACCATGTTAACACAAGCATAAAACAGAAATGGTAAATGGGAAAAATACCAAACCAAGCCTAAAACATCCATCAATGTGTCTGGAATCAACATGTAAAATTTCAAGTCCATTGGATTAAAAACAAGCATTTCATGATAGTTTGAACAAAGCAAGGTCATAAATGTACATGTGTTCAATCATCCTAGAGAAAATTAATTTTCCAACCATGCACAACTTTCCAATTCATGATCATAAGAAACTAGACAAAACAAGGAGCATTTTGCAAAAAATTGGGATTGAATTGGATGATTTTTCAATTTTATATGATTTTATGAAGTTTGGGAAAAATTTGAAGTCAAACATGATCAAGGCATATGGAAATGGAGGGAAAATGTGAAAATGTGAAGCAATTTGAATAAACGCGCTCGCTGGGACTCGAACCTGGTCCAGATTCAAAACGCGCGCCCAAGCATAAAACGACATCGTTTCCCTGTAAAGCCCTAGCGCGCCCAGAATTTCCAGAAATCGTAGCTAAACATGAAGATTTCGTAGCGGATTCGTAGCTAAAGATGATCTTCATCTTCTTCAAGGTGAAGACGATGAACTTCATGTCAAAATTTCCAGAAAATCCAGAAATCAGAAATTTTCCTACCAAATGAATCCTTGTTTCATGTACATCAAAGATCAAGTAACACTTCATGCTAAAACATCATGCATCGTTCAAATCGAAAAAAATAAAAATTGACATCAAAATTTCAAACACACATAACTTCATGAATAATGCACCATTTCAATTGATTTTTCCACCAGAATGATCACCAACACAAGATCTACACAAATATAACAATGAATTTGAGAACAAGTGAGATCGAAACTTGACCTCTTGAAGAACAGCAAGTTGGAAACGCGTGCTACAAGGCTCAGCAATGGTCCAAAGCTCCTCTATAATTCTTGTTGAGATGATTGATGGAGAGATTGAAGCTCAAACACATGTGAATCCAGTTGAATTTGAAAATTCCATTAATGCTTCAAGCTTCATGTATGGTTGAGTATGGCACGAACTCCTCCAAATTCACGTTCAATCCTCCTCAGAAACACTTCATGATCATGAATTTAACAAGAGAAATGGTATTTGTGTGAGAAAATTGGAAGTTCTTTTTGAGAGAAAAATTTGATCAATTTCCAAAATCTAGATCTGATAGTGTTGTTAATCATCAATGCAGTTGTGATTATGATTATATATGCCTTGTTAATGAATCTGAAATCATGCTTAAGCCAAAACAAATTGGGATTAACAAGTTACAAGGTGTATGCATCAATTTGCATTTTCACCTCATGCATGAGATGCATGCGTGAACAGTGCACTATGCTGGCCCAAATCCACTCAAAAATAGCCCATGCACACATTAGAATTGGTATTTCATGCATATGATCACCCAAATTGATTTTAGGAATTTTCCTTCAAAAAACTTCATGAATAAGCAAATGATCATGCAAATGAAATTCATGCCATGTAATGGATGTTTTGGAAACTACATGTTATGAGAAGCAAAGTGCAAAAAGAACCACCAAATTTGGAGCCTTGGTTCAAAAGATATGGCCATTTGAATTTTTAAGCATACTTTGCCATGATTGGATCATATCTCCTCAACCACACATCATAAATCCATGATCTTGGACTTTTTGGAAATGGGAGAGAAAGATATTCAACTTTCATGTTGGACAAAATTTCATTTGAAGCTTCTTTGATGATGCAAGATCAAGTTGCAGTTGAATCAAAAACTTTCCATTTTGGGAAACTTTCAATTATAGGTCACTTTCCATTTTTGGAAACTTTTGATCTGGCTTCAAAATCTTCAAGGTAGATGTTTGACATGTTGAATACCCTTCTTTGGGACATGAATGAAATGTCTCAAACCATTTCTCCCTCTCCTAGCCCTCAGTTGACTTGCAGTTGACTTTTATGGGCCTCAGATGACTTGGTCATGCACTGTGGACTTTGAACCTCAAACCAATGGTCAAGTTGCATCAAAATGATCCTTGGGTCATGTAAGCTCTCTAGAACAACCATAGGGCCTTTGTCTCATGGAAATGCTTTTGCTCTCTTGCACATATGGATTCTCCTGATCAGTTTTGACTGATGAAATGCAACATGCTATGCAATGCTAATGACCTAAAAATGAAATGAATGTACAAATGGGAGGTGCAAATTTGAGGTGCTACAGCTGCCCCTATTCAATCAACTGGGAACCTGAACGGATGAGAGCAACAGCTGTCAGACCTTAAAGGTACACAGGGATTGAGTACCAAAGAACCGTAGAAATTTGCACTCTGCGGGGATCCAGAAAAGAAAGTTCACCAAGGGCAACTTCAACTGGGATCTGATATTTACCACTGGACCAGACAAGACGTCTACCAACGACTCCACTGGGGATTTTGATTTTTATCAAAGGAAGGAACCACGTCCAGACATCGAAAGATGAATGGAAAAGGATACATCCAGACGTCAACGGACGAATGGGAAAAACTCAACGTTTACCAATACCAACGGAGAGGTGACCAGACATCAAAGGATGAACTGGGAGAAAGAGATACAACTAGACGTCAACGGACGAATGGGAAAAACTCAACGTTTACCAATACCAACAAAGAGGTGACCAGACATCAAAGGATGAACTGGGAGAAAGAGATACAACCAGACGTCAACGGACGAATAGGAAAAACTCAACGTTTACCGACACCAACGGAGAGGTGACCAGACATCAACAGATGAACTGGGAAGACTCGACCAGACGTCAACGGACGAACGGGAGAAGCTCAACGTTTATCGACACCAACGGAGAGGTGACCAGACATCAACGGATGAACTGGGAAAGAGATACAACCATACGTCAACGGGCGAAATGGAAAAAACTCAACGTTTATCGACACCAATGGAGAGGTGACCAGACATCAACGGATGAACTGGGAAAGGATACAATGTTTACCGACATCGAAAGATGATGCGTACAGAAGTGAAGCAAGACCAGACATTTACCGATGACTGGGAGAAAGACTCGATGTTTACCGACATCAAAAGATGATGTTTACCGACACCAAAAAAAGGACGACCAGACATTTACCGATGACTGGAGTGAGACTCGATGTTTACCGACACCGAAACAATGGTGTTTACCGACACCAAAGAAAGAACGACCAGACATTTACCGATGACTGGAGTGAGACTCGATGTTTACCGACACCGAAACAATGGTGCGTACCGACACCAAAGAAAGAACGACCAGACATTTACCGATGACTGGAGTGAGACTCGATGTTTACCGACACCGAAACAATGGTGTTTACCGACACCAAAGAAAGAACACACACGGGTGCTGACATGACACTTACCGGTATCAAAGGGATGACATCTACATATGTCAAGGCAAGGCTAAACACTTGCTGGGGATCTCATTGGGGAGTGTAGCACCTCAAATTTTCACCTCCCATTTGTACATTCATTTCATTTTTTAGGGCATTAACATTGCATAGTCCATTGCATTACATCAGTCAAAACTGATCAGGAGAATCCATCTGTGCAAGAGAGAAAGGGTTTTTCCATGAGATGAAGGCCCTATGGTTGTTTTAGAGAGCTTACATGACCCAAGGATCATTTTGAAGCAATTTGGCCAAGTGGTAGAGGCTTAAATTTCATCAGGACATTTCCAGGTCATTTGAAGATCCAGAAAGTCAACTAAAAGTCAACTAAGGGCTAGGAGATGGAGAAATGGTTTGAGACACTTCATTCATGTCCCAAACGGGCTTATTAATCATGTCAAACATCTACCTTGAAGATTTTGAAGCCAGATCAAAAGTTTCCAAAAATGGCAAGTTTTGGACCAACTTCAACTCAACTTTCCAACATCAAAGAAGCCTCAAATTAATTTTTGTTGAACATAAAAGTTGTAGATCTTTCTCTCCCATTTCCAAAAAGTCCAAGATCATGAGCATCTGATGAACGGTTGAGGAGATATGATCAAATCATTGTCAAGTGTGCATGGCCAAAATGTGTTATGCATTGATGCATACGAATTTCGTATCGATCCATGCAAGGCAAAATATGCTATGCATTGATGCATACGAATTTCGTATCGATCCATGCAAGGCAAAATATGCTATGCATTGATGCATACGAATTTCGTATCGATCCATGCAAGGAAAAATATGCTATGCATTGATGCATACGAATTTCGTATCGATCCATGCAAGGCAAAATATGCTATGCATTGATGCATACGAATTTTGTATCGATCCATGCAAGGCAAAATGTGGTAGGCATTGATGCATACGAATTTCGTATCGATCCATGCAGGGAAAAATGTGCTATGTATTGATACATACGAGCTTGGTATCAATACATAACTCTGTTTTGATCATGCATTGGCTACTGTTCACGTCCATATTACTTCATGCACCACTAATTTTCAAGTTTTGTCAAAACACCTCATTTTTGCCAATTACCATTAACCAAGCTTAATTAACATTTTCAGTGTGATTAAGACTTCATATAAATACCATAATCATAACAGAATTTGGGGGGGTTAATCACAATTTCACATTTCAAGATCCAAATTCTCTCTCCCTCCAAAATTTTCTTCAAATCAAATTTCAAAATTCTTCAACATAACACCTTGTTTTTGGTAAAGATTCATGATCATTGAGTTGAATAGAGTGTGAATCAAGTATTTGATTGAAGAATTCGTGCAAGAACCAAGGAGTTGAAGCCAAAAACTCAAAGATGGAAGTTGATTATTAAGCTAGATCTACACGTTCTCAAGCTTCCTTTTCTTCATCAAACATCATCACAAGCATTGTGGAGTGGATTTGGATCATCTGGAGCTTTGGATCGTGTATTTCAAAGATTCTGTTCTTCAAGAGGTCAATTTTCGAACCTTTTAATTCTGCAATTTATGTACATATTCTTGTAGATCTTGCTTTGCTGATCGTTTTGATATAAATTTCGTGCGATTTGGATGAAAATTGAGTGAGATATGATGATTTCAAGTTTAGATCTAAAAACTTCTTTGCTTCGATTCAGAAAATCCATGGAGATTTAGGCTTAGATAATATGATATTTGAATTCTACATTGAAAGATCTTTCCAACGATATATAATTTGTAAAATTCTGAGAAAAATTGGAAATTCTGGAAAAAGCTTGCATGAACATTCATGGTGTTCATCTTCATCTTCATGAAGAAGATGAAGATCTTCATAGCTCCTAGTGCGCTAGGGTTCTACCTGAAGAACGCGCCCAGAACATTGTTTGATCTGTGATACTCGCTTCGATCCCTGGCGGTCACGTTTTTTTCAAATTATTTTCTCATGTTCATTTTCCCTCCTATTTTCCATGTACATGTTCATATGTGATTTTTATTTTTTTTTCCAACCTTTAAAAATCCATATAAAATTGAAAATTGATCCAAAAAATACCTGGTTTTTTGCTATTTGTTCCTTGAGATGTCTAGTTTTTTATGGTGATTTTTTCTGAAATTGTGCATGGCTGGATTTCTGTTTGTGCTAGGTTGATTGAACATGTATCCATTTATGACCTTGCCTTGTTCATCTTGTTGTGAAATGCTTGATTTTAATCCAATGAATGTGAAATTTTGCATGCTGATTCTAGACACATTTATGGATGTTTTGGCTTTGATTTGACATTTTTTTCATGCACCAATTCTGTTTTATGCTTGTGTTAACATGGTGTGACAATTTGTGTCACACATTTGATTGTCCAACTTGTGCCATTTAATTTCCATGCCAAATGATCTTGGATGCTTCTGATTTTTTGTATGTTGATCATGTTAGATGTCTTGAATGTTCATGATGTTTTCCAGAATTATTTGAATCATTTCTATTTTGATTTGAAATTTTCATTCATGATGTCCATATATGAGCCTTGAAATTGCCTTTGACTTCTTTTGATCATGAAATGTCTTTGATGATTGATTTTGATGTGAGCCTTTTTAGGACATGTTAATATGTGTTTGAAGTTGCATTGTGTTGAATTTCAGCTCCTGTTTTAATTTTTTTCTTCACCTTTGACCCTAGGCTTTGACCTAGTGGTTTGTTGCTTACATGTGAGCTTTGAATTTCAGGATCAAGCACCCAAGTTCCATGGTTGATGATGCTTCATCATTTGAATGTTGATATTTGCTTTTGATTGCTAACACTTGCTGTTTTGTAGGTTGATGATAACTCATTTGAGTTTTCCTTATGGCTCATGTGTTGCATATTGGGCTGTCTGGTTGATATTGACTGTTGTCTGTTTGTCTGGATTTTGTACTGATTGGTTTAGATGTTTCCACAGGTACCTAAGTTGCTTTAAGCTCATTTGAACTTTGCTTTGCTTGCTTGTGGTTGGCATACCACTAAGGTATAATTCCTTGATCTTCATGTAGTCTGGAAGACCTGTCATGTTACTTTGGCAGGCACCTGTCTGAAGCCCTCCTTAAGAGGCAATGTTTGTGGTTGTTTAATTTTGTGCCAAGCAGGTAAAGTCCTCTTGAGAGGCAATTGGAAGATACAAGGGATGTGCAATCCATCCCCTGCTATTCAGTTATGTCATTCACTTTGCTCACACACCCTGTGTTGATGCATTGTGAATAAGACCCCAAGATCTTGTTGTGTCAGTCATGTGGAGAAGAGTTCCTTCATTCTGAACTCCCACACTTTCTATTTGAGTCAAGCTCTCCCAGGCCAGGGATAAGAGTTGTGAGGCATAACCCTCATCTCCATTTCATCTGCTTCACCCTAACTCTCAATGTTAGGGTTAAGAGCTAACATCACCCCATTACAGTTGGCTTGTTTGTCGAGGTTGACATGACCCCTTGTCTAAAGCCTAGCCTTGGGTGAGCCACTTGTTTGCATATAATGTGTGTGCTTGCTTGTGTTTGCTATTGTGCTGTTTAGATAGCTTGCTTCCTGTGCAAGTTAGGATAGAAACCTCAACCTAGGGCCATTGTGGATTACATGATAACTATTAGGCTCGAGTCAGTCTCCCTTCTAGTTTGTCATTTCCCAGTCTCTGGTTAGGTTAGAAGTTCTTTCCCTGTTAAGGGGAACTACGTCGCCCTGATCCTCATACCAGATGAGGTACGTAGGCAGGAGATGAGCTGATCTCTCCGGGCGCTGATAACATGAAATAATATCACATTCTTGGACTCAATTTAATTAAATTATATTATTATTCGCTTCAATTTATTTCATTTTATTCGATACTACTGGGTATTTTTCCTTCTATTTATCTCAGGTAGCTTATTTGAAGCATAAGTGAAAAAGGAAGAAAAGGAGGTGCAAAAAGAAATGAAGAGAAGCAATTTCACCAAAGCCCAGCCCAAAAATACAAGCCATGAGCGTTGAGCCTGTGACGAGCGCCACACAAGGTGTGACGAGCGTCACGCCCTGCTGCCTTGTGTTACGAGCGTAACACATGGTGTGACGGACGTCACACCATTCTCCTATATTTTTGGCTTCAGAAACGCAACAGAGGCACGTTGAAGCCTATTATTTCGCTTGACTCTTGGAACGTGAGGATTTTACACAGAAAGCTTTGGAAACCGTTACAAAGTAGACTAGTATAAATAGTCACTTCCTTCCAACCCTAAAGTCTTCTTCTTCGTTCCTTTTTTTGTTTTCTCTTCCGGCCGTGCAAGCATACTTTACAGCATTACCTTTTTATAGTTTTTACTTTATTTGCAATTTTTATTTTCTTTTCCAGTCAACCTTTCAGCACTTAATTAATTTTTCACACAATAGTTTCTACACCGGAAACTATTGTGTATCTTTTACTGGATCTAACCTTACGTTAGATCCTAGATTTTTATTCCTTCACTTTTTATTTTCCTGTCCGATTGAAGAATTCAAGAACAAATCCAACCGGTCTGTGGTGGAGTGTTCAAGATTGCTATTAATTATTCAGGTTCTTTAATTATTGTTTGAATTTATATATGCCCTGCATTATTGTTTATTTATATTGTTTGCCTGAGATAGATTTATTTAAGCATGATGATTATTTAGATCTGTTTAGCATGTCCGACTAATTTATTTAGGTATCGGTATGTAAAGTAAGCGGAATGAAGGAATCAAAACTAAGTTGGTTTAATTACGTTTAAAAATAAAGTCACTCTTTTTATGGTCTCAATTTACAGCATTAATCCCAAAGTTTTTGTACGAGAGTAAAAGACATAAAGAAGTTAAAAGCAATAGAGCGAAAGTTTGAGTTTTTAACTGGACAGTGTAAATTGGACATTAATTCTAGATCAGGGCGAAAGCAATTTTTAGAGTTAATTAAATTCTAATCTTTTTCAAAAAGTATTTTTAAAAGTTAAATGTGAGGACGAGAGTTAAGCATTTGAATTTAATTATATAATCTAAGTCAACAGAGCGAGAGTTTGAGACAAGGGTGTTTAAACAATTAGTATTTTCTTAAAAAGAGTTTCTATAGATTCTATTGTTTTCAAAAAGTGATTTTGGACTTAACTAATAAGTGACAGCTGCGTTAATATAAAGTCATAGTCTATTCAACAGAGCGAGAGTTTGAGAAAAGACTTTTAATCAATGGTGTCCACTGAAAAGATTTATTTTAAAACCAAGAAACCAACGAAGACTTGATTCCCTAATTACGACGAAATACATACCGATATCCGCTTAATTGATATTTAACCTAGATCTTATTTTAGTTTTAACTTTTCCCCCAAACAATCAAAGTATCATCCGCCTTAGCTTTACGAAGTAACCTTAGAAAACGGTATATCGATTCATAAGTCCCTGTGGGATCGATATCTTTTAAAACTACGCGATAGAATTGTGCACTTACAGTTAGTACCCCAATCGACTCATAAAGTCGCGATCAAGTTTTTGGCGCCGTTGCCGGGGACTTTTATTTAGTCGATATCGTAACTCTTCTGTTACGCTGTAGAGACTAAGGCAATTTTTATTTTATTTCTTTCTTTCGTTGATTTGTATGCCACACACTCGCTCACAAGGCGAGCCGTTTTACTTACGAATCAACGATATCGAACTATATCTCCGAGTCTTACGACGAATTCAGGAATATCGTGCTACAAACAATCTCCCTCCTATCGAGGTGCCCGACCTCAAAAATCTTCTTCCTTCACCGATACCCGAGATGGCAGAACCAGCTCGTGCTCTTCGAGATTACGCCGCTCCATCGTAAGATGAGCCGCATTCGAGTATTGCTCCACCCGCAATCGAAGCAAACAACTTCGAACTTAAACCTTCACTATTGCAGGAAGTGCAACAGAATCAATTCTATGGAAATCCTACCGAGGATCCAAACCTTCATTTATCCATATTTGTCCAATACGCTGATACTGTTAAAGCTAATGGTGTCACTTCAGAGGCAATTCGACTTCGTCTCTTTCCTTTCTCGTTAAGAGATAAAGCTAGAAGATGGCTTCAGTCTCTCCCTTCCAACTCAGTCACTACATGGAACGAGTTGAAGAAAGTCTTCCTTGCCCGATATTTTCCTCCGAGCAAAACAACTATGTTGAGAGCCCAGATAAATGGATTTAAACAGAAAGATAACGAGTCTCTTTTCGAAGCATGGGAAAGATACAAAGACATGATGAGACTTTGTCCACACCATGGTTTAGAGGACTGGTTAATGATTCATACCTTCTATAATGGTCTCTTGTACAACACAAGGTTAACAATAGACGCCGCCGCAGGTGGTGCACTTATGGATAAACCTTATGCCGATGCTTATCAACTTATCGAAAGCATGACCCAAAACCATTATCAGTGGGGAAGCGACCGAGCAATGGTAGAGAAACCTCAAACGAAAAGTGGCATGTACGAGATAAGTAGCCTTGATCATGTTAATGCAAAAGTGGATGCTCTGGCCCAGAAAATTGAAAGTTTAAATGTATCACCTCCAACCACCGTGGTTGCCGCAACTCAGAATTGCGAAGTCTGTGGAATCCAAGGTCACACTCCTGCAGATTGTCAACTCCTAACAGGAATCCAAGCAGAGCAAGTTAATTATGCTCAAGGAAATCCCTACTCGCACACCTATAACTCAAACTGGAAGAATCACCCTAATTTTTCATATAAGAGTAATAATGCTTTATACGCACCAGGACAAGCTCCAAATCAAGCCCCAGCTATACCTCCGGGATATCAAAAGCCGACCCCATCTACACCTAACAATAATGTTCTTAGGAAATCCAACTTAGAGGTCATGATGGAGAACTTTATAACTTCTCAACAGCAAACCAATAAAGATTTCTTAAACCAGAATATACACACTAGCGAACAAATCAAACAACTAGCAAGTAAAGTAGATGCCCTGGCTACCCATAACAAAATGCTGGAAACACAAATCTCACAAGTAGCTCAACAACAAGCGCCTACTGCTGCCCCAACTGGTACATTTCCTGGACAGCCCCAACCTAACCCGAAAAGCCACGCTCATGCAATCATACTAAGAAGTGGAACAAAAGTGGAAGGACCAGTAGATCCAAGAATTGAAAACCAAAACTCTAAAAAGTCAACTGAGGAAGAAAGTAAACCTAAGGAAAAGGAGGAGAGTAATAAGGAAACCGTAGAAAAGAAAGAACCCTATGTACCTCCACCACCTTATAAACCACCTATCCCTTACCCTCAAAGGCTTATTAAAACCAAAGATGCGGGCCAATTTAAAAAATTTGTTGACCTACTAAAACAATTAAACGTCACAATTCCGTTTACAGAAGCTATTACGCAGATTCCCTCATATGCTAAGTTCTTAAAAGAAATTCTTTCTAATAAAAGGAAACTTGAAGATAGCGAAACTGTTACACTCACTGCTGAATGTAGCGCTATAATCCAGAATATGCCTCCTAAACTTAAAGATCCAGGTAGTTTCTCTATACCCTGTCACATAGGAAAATTTGTCATAGATAAAGCCTTATGCGATTTAGGAGCCGATATTAGTGTTATGCCTTTATCCATATGCAAGAAACTGGAAATGGGAGAATTAAGACCAACTAAAATGTCTGTGCAATTAGCAGATCGTTCTGTTAGATATCCTGTAGGAATTCTTGAAAACGTTCCCGTGCGCATAGGTCAATTCTACATTCCAACTGATTTTATAATTATGGACATTAGAGAAGATGAAGTTACACCCATTATATTGGGAAGACCATTCTTAGCAACCGCTGGTGCAATCATAGACGTAAAACGAGGACGACTCACTTTCGAAGTAGGAGAAGAGAAAATTGAGTTCATTCTTTCCCAATTTTTGAAAGCACCTGCAATAGAAGATACATGTTACTTCATGAATATCATCGATGAATGCATAAAAGAAACAGAGTTAGAAAATGACAAATTGCCTGACTATCGTGTAGAAGACAAACTCAACCAATGTTTAGCAATAACACCGGACCTTACGCAATGCCTTAAGAAACCAACCCTAGACGTGAAAACACTTCGCAAAAATCTAAGATATGAATTCCTAGACTTAGAACTTGAACGACCAGTAATAGTTAATGCAGACCTAGGAAAACTCGAAACCGAAAAACTCCTACATATCTTAAGAAAGTATCCAACCGCACTAGGATACAACATCACCGATCTTAAAGGGATAAGTCCTTCTATTTGTATGCATCGCATCATGCTAGAAGAAGACTGTAAAACCTCTAGGGAACATCAGAGGAGACTAAACCTGATCCTGAGTGAGGTAGTGAAGAAGGAAGTAACAAAGTTATTAGAAGCAGGTATCATATATCCTATATCTGATAGCAAATGGGTTAGTCCTGTACACGTAGTACCAAAGAAAGGAGGTATAACAGTTATTGAAAATGAAAAAGGAGAAACTATAACCAAACGAATCGAATCGGGATGGAGAATGTGCATTGACTATAGGAAACTAAACAAAGCAACCCAAAAAGATCATTTCCCTTTACCATTCATAGACCAGATGTTAGAACGATTAGCAAAACATTCTCATTTCTGCTATCTAGACGGTTATTCAGGTTTCTTTCAAATACCAATTCACCCTGATGACCAAGAAAAGACAACATTCACATGTCCTTTTGGTACCTTCGCTTATCGACGAATGCCGTTCGGCTTGTGCAATGCTCCCGCAACCTTCCAAAGGTGCATGATGGCGATATTCGCCGATTTTCTCGAAAACATCATGGAAGTATTTATGGATGATTTTTCCGTATGCGGACAAAGCTTTGAAGAATGTCTTGGAAACCTAGAGAGAGTTCTAGAACGATGTGTAAAAGTAAACCTAGTACTTAATTGGGAAAAATGTCACTTTATGGTACAAGAAGGAATTGTTTTAGGACACATCATCTCAAATAGAGGAATTGAAGTAGACAAAGCCAAACTAGAGGTAATCGAAAACCTTCAACCTCCAAAAACTGTGAGAGAAGTACGAAGCTTCTTAGGACACGCCAGTTTTTACCGACGATTCATTAAAGACTTCTCTAAAATAACTAAACCTTTAACCGGATTATTAATGAAAGATGCTGAATTTATCTTTGACAATAAATGTTTAGAAGCATTTCAAATGCTTAAACAAGCATTGATCTCCGCACCCATAATGCAGACACCAGATTGGAATGAACCATTCAAAATAATGTGTGATGCCAGTGATTACGCCTTGGGCGCTGTTTTAGGACAACGAAAGGATAAAAAGCTTCACGTCATATATTACGCAAGTAGAACTCTAGATGAAGCACAAATGAATTACGCCACAACCGAGAAAGAACTCTTAGCAGTAGTGTTTGCACTAGATAAGTTTCGTTCTTACTTGGTCGGAGCTAAAATAATCGTTTACACCGACCACGCTGCTATCAAGTACCTCTTAACAAAAAAGGATGCTAAACCTAGACTCCTAAGGTGGATCCTGTTGCTACAAGAGTTCGATTTGGAAATCAAAGACAAGAAAGGAACTGAAAAAGTAGTAGCAGATCACCTCTCTAGACTCGAAAACCTTGAACCGGAAAGAACATCGATCAACGATGATTTCTCATACGATAAACTTATAGCTACTTTGGAAGAAAATAAAGCTGATAAACAGGTAGAAACCACCTTAGCTATATGTGTTACACCATGGTACGCTGATCTCGTCAATTATTTAGCTGCCGGAATAGTTCCACCTACTTTATCCTACCAGCAAAAGAAGCGATTCTTCTATGACATAAAACACTATTACTGGGATGACCCTTTACTTTTCAAAAGAGGCCCCGGTGGTATTTTCCGTCGGTGTATACCTGAAGAAGAGGTAGAAAATATAATCCAACACTGTCACTCCGCTCCTTATGGTGGACATGCAAGTACATCCAAGACCTGCTCCAAAATCCTACAAGCCGGTTTTTATTGGCCAAATATATGGAAGGATGTGCATGCGGCCATCAAGAAATGCGATAGATGTCAACGCACAGGAAACATATCTAGACGTGACGAGATGCCACAAAAGGGCATTTTGGAAGTAGAGATTTTCGACGTGTGGGGGATAGATTTCATGGGACCTTTTCCACCTTCTTTCGGTAACAAGTACATACTCGTAGCGGTCGACTACGTATCAAAATGGATTGAAGCTATAATTTCTCCGACAAACGACACACGAGTAGTAACTAGCCTCTTCAAGAATATAATTTTCCCGAGATTTGGTGTCCCAAGAATAGTAGTCAGTGATGGTGGATCGCATTTCATATCTAAGGTACTCAAAAAACTACTGTTTAAGTATGGCGTAAGGCATAGAGTAGCGACGCCTTACCACCCTCAAACCAGTGGGCAAGTGGAAGTGTCTAACAGAAAAATCAAACAAATATTGGAAAAAACAGTCGCCACCTCAAGGAAAGACTGGTCATTGAAATTACCAGAAGCTTTATGGGCGTATCGAACCGCTTACAAAACTCCCATAGGGACAACCCCGTTTAAGCTTATTTATGGAAAATCCTGCCACCTCCCGGTAGAATTAGAACATAAGGCCTACTGGGCTATTAAAAATCTAAATTTAAACTATAAGGCCGCTGGTGAAAAGCGAATTCTTGACATAAACGAATTAGAGGAACTTCGACAAGACGCCTACGAAAATGCCAGAATCTACAAAGAAAGAACGAAGAAATGGCATGATAAACGTATATCAAGAAAAATCTTCAAACAAGGCGATATAGTCCTTTTGTTCAACTCTAGACTTACGTTATTCCCAGGAAAACTACGTTCTAGATGGTCAGGCCCTTTCCAAATCACCAATGTCTTTCCAAGTGGAGCGGTGGAAATTAAAGGAAAATCTATGGAACCATTTATCGTAAATGGGCAGCGTCTAAAACATTATCATTATGCAGAGAACAATGAAGATTCACAAGTCCTGCACTTAGACGAAATGCCTCCAGAATTTATAGATTATATTTGATAGTTTTTATGTCGAGCTTGCGACATTAAACAAAGCGCTTCGTGGGAGACAACCCACAAATTTTTATTTTATTTTTATTTCTTCTTTAATTATTCTTTTAAATTTTATTTAGTATTCATTCTTAATTTATTTTAACTTATAAAATTTTTCTTCTTTTCTTCTTTCGGCATTTGGCCAAATCCTGACTAAAACTCTTGTTTTTCTTTTCTCTAGCTAACACTAACCTGATGGGACAAATTGATCGTATGGGTATCAAATTCAGAGGGAAAGCTCAGAAACAAAAGTTTGAGGAACTAGCAGAGAGAGAGAGAGATGCTACCTAGTTTGCATGCTGATGATTGGGCAATGACTGCCCTTGGACTAAGAGAGAGTGTCTTGTATTTGCTGAGTCAAATAGGGTGGGAAACCACTCCTATCCGAAGACAATTTGTCACTTACCGGAGACTGACTCTAGAATTCCTTAGTTCTCTGATCTATCTACCCAGCCATGGAAAAGGAATAAGCAGAGGTTTCATCTAGTTCAGAATGTTCAACAGGGAGTATCAATTTAACATTCAAGATTTTACCAACCTTTTAGGTTTCCCTACCTCTTTTGATACATTCACAGTGAGCCAAGAAGAACTTTTTGAATATAGAGAACTTGAACACTTTTGGGGAAGCTTGACTGGAAATGACGATCCCGAGGAACATGAGTTTCTTTCTGGAAACATACATAACCCGGCCTTTCGTTATTTCCATAAGATCCTGGCCCACACCCTTTTTGGGAAGAAGTCAAATATTACTACAGTATCACGTGATGAACTCTTCATCATGTTTTGTGCTTCCCAGAATCGTCCAGTGAATGGTGCCACTTTTATGTTGGCGAACTTTGACCGCCTTATCCAAGATGAACGAGCACCAATTCAAATAGGCGGATTGATAACCATGATTGGTAATGCTATCGGATTACGTCAACCTATGCTTGACTTAAGCCCTTTTTGTGGCATTGCGACTATGAGTATACCCTTCCTCTTCAACACTATGTTTATAGCAAACCTAGGGTCTGAAGAGTTTGAGCTTATAATTAACAACCAAGTTCTTTGCCTATTCACCTTGCCTAGTCCAAGGACTAGTGTTCATAACCGCAATAACTGGCTCTATAATCTGAACGGAATACCATCTCCTGCTAGATCTACTGAATCCATCCAGGACTATGAGATTTGTGACAACCAGATCCCTTATGCTGAATCTGACCCTCAGACACCATCTGGTTATTATGATATTGACTCTCCTCCTCAACCTGTCCCGACCGAAGAATCGGCGATACCCGATCTTAGACATCATATGCCCGGAACTAATTATAACACCATCATTCAGGCTTTGATGTCAGAACAGGACGCCCTCAGAGAAGAGTTAGCTAACATGGGACAAGAATTTCTGGGATACATGAACAGTATGACAAATCAGTTCCACGAGTTGCTAAACCATGTTAACTCCTTTGCTCCTCCGTCCAGAGATCATGCAGATGGATAGAAGTTGTTTTTCTTAGTTACTTAGTTTTAGTTTAGGTTATTCATTAATTTTGTTTCAAATTATTTTAGTATTTGTTTTTCTTTCGCATGTTTGCTTTTGTCTTCCAATGTTACATTATGATTATTTTATGAAGCTATTGATTTATTTTACTTTATTATGACTTATGCAATATCTATCAATAATGCTCTCTACTGTTGCTACCTACATAACTTATTAAAGATATATATATATATATATATATATATATATATATATATATATATATATATATATATATATATATATATATATATCTTTATATATATATATATATATATATATATATATATATATATATATATATATATATATATATATATATATATATATATATATATATATTATGAAAGTAGAATAGCATGCAAGGCAATTTAAAAGTATCACAATAGCAAAATAAAATAAACATATGCATAACAAAATAACAACAATAAAATATAATGATAAAAACAAAGTACGTTGCAAGAATGACTGTGTGACGAGCGTCACACAATCCATTACGGTCGTCACACCAAGTGCCTGTGACGCCCGTAACACCCCTGTCACGAGCGTGACACCTGCAGACTATGTGAACGTTACTAACCGTTGGAGACACGACCGTTACACCACCCACTTTTTACCTTCCCCATTTATTCACATTTACCCACATTTATTTACTTTTCAACCACTCCCTTTCCAACTTCCAAACCTTTTCCTATAAATACCCACCATACCTTTCTTCATACACCACAAACCATTCTATAAAATCAATTTCATTTCCCTTCTCCCCTTATTACCACTTTCAAACCACTTATCGGTATGGCGGGAAACCAAGATTTCGGAAATATCATCTTCCGATCCGAAGATGATAATTATCAAAGGGAGCAGTTCGAGCGTTTCCAACAGGGAGGTGTCATCTCTACCAGGTATCCTAATTTAACTTGTTTACAAGAATTAGGATTACTTCAAGGTATAGAATGGATGCCCCGCCTTGCTGATTTAACCTTTCTTTGCACACACAACCAACCTACCTATCCATCACTCACCTTAGAATTTCTAAGTTCTTATTCGTACAACACTCTTACCGGTGAAGACGAGTACTTAACCGGTACCGCAACCTTCCGCATGTTCAACACCGAGTACTCCCTATCCCAAAACCAATTGAGCACCATGCTACAATTCCCTGTAGAAGGTCAAGTCCACCCTAGGATACCTCCGAACTCCCAGTGGCATATAAACACCTTCGACCTCTTTAGAAAAATTTCCGGTGTGGAAACCAACAACTGGGATGTATTACTTGCTTCGCATATACATAACCCAACCATCCGGTACTTCATCCGCATCCTGCAAAACACTATTTTTGGTCGACCGAACAACAGCAAAGTCAACGCCAAGGAATTATTTTTCCTCCACTGCGTCTTTGCAGCAGATACACAGGTAAACGCTGCCTCCTTCCTATTTCATCATATCCGCACCATATGTGCTAGAGGCCGTCAACCTTTTGTAATTGGTGGATTAATCACCACCATAGCACTTGGCTTAAATCTTGGGGACCGACTTCAAAATTTACAATCTCTCCCACCCCTATTTATGGATATAAGCTACTGTCGGTCCAGCCGCCTAATCAAAAACAGGGTAGGCGGAGGGTATTACCTTATGGTGAACAACTAGGAAGTCCCAAGCGTTGTTTTACCCAACATTTTCCTAACAGATGTCACCAATCCCAACCGCCACATCTATGATCTGAATGCTCCCGAAGCTACTGAGCCTACGCAAGCAAACCCGCCTCCAGACGAGTTTGCAGAAATGGAGCAAGGTGATCAGGTTCCTGCACAACAATCAGTCCCGCTCAACCCTTCCGATAATGCAATTGATCCATCCTCACGACGTCGTCGACGAAGAAGGCCAGCAACCAACGACGACATCATGGATGCTATCGATGGTATGCAAGCGCAGAATCTCGAAGTGATGCAGATGATGCTCCAGATGCAACAACAACAGGAAGCGAGGAATGCAATAACCGATCAGCGGTTCACTGAGTTGCTCAGCAGGTTTGACGACTTAGAAGTACGTCAACGATCACCAGGTCCAAGAACCAGAGGCGGCAGGCAACATTGATTTTAATAACTTTTTCTTTTTTCTATTTCTTTTGTTTCCTTTGAAACATTGGGGATAATGTTTCATTTAAGTGTGTGTGTGTGTGTGGGGGGGGGGGGGTAACCTTGTTCTTTAAATCTTCCCTTTTCAAGTATGTTACTTTCCCTTTCTTAATTTATATGAAAAAAATAAATAAATAAATTATTATAATATATATTTATTCTAAATTAAGTCCCTAGTGTGAGAAATTTCTATTATCTATTCCCTCAAATTTTCATGAGCCATAACAAAAATTCAACACACTCAGTAAATATAAAGGTTGCCTATTTCATCAAACTTGAGAAAAATTAAGACAAAAATTATTACCGCCCTAACGCTCTAAACAAACCTCAACATGTTAGATCAGAAAGGTACCTGATCAGTCACCATTTATGCTAGACATTCCACTATTTAACCGTAAATAAGTCAGGTAAACTGTGTAAACTGAAGCATTTTTAGTTAGATATAAGCTCAATTCTATAATATAAAGTGTGTTGTTACTTATGAGTTTCCTGAGGATATTTTACACTTTTGGGTATGTTAGCAGGTAAAAAACTAGTTTGGAAGCTCAGGGAATCAAACGTCAGATGAGAAATTGAGCCCGAGCAAGAAAACGGAAGAAAAAAATCATTTTTCTGGAGAACCTGCTGTCCATACGCGTATGGCCTTACATGATACGCGTATGGCCTTCCCAGTACGCAAAGCATACATAAATGACCAGAGGGATGGAAAATTCAGCCAAAAGACAAGCTTCTGGTGATACGCGTACCAGCCTGGGCAATACGCGTACCAGTCTGGGCAATATGCGTACCAGGCTGGGCAATACGCGTATCAGAGGCTGTGTTACGTGCAGTACGCGTTTGAGACCAGGCAATACGCGTATGGGACAGCTCAGTACGCGTATGGAGCACAAAATCAAGAAAAATCCAACTGAATAGCTATTAAGAGGCCAGACCACGATTTTCCGGGGGTTGGACGTTTTGGAGAGAAAAAAGACGCGTTTTGAGAGCTGGAGACTCGACGAATATCAAAGGATTCATATGTTCAAGAGTTTTCTGACTGTTGAAGATTGATTCCTCACGAAATTCTGTAATGACAACAATATTAATCTTTGTTTTTATTTCTATTATGAGTAGCTAAACCCCCCATTGCTAGGGGGGTGACCCTGATTCTGAATGTGACAGATTTGATGTTTATGAATGCATTGATTAGTTATTCTTTTCCATTGATTTGTTCTTATTACCGTTCTTTATGCTTTATTCGTCGGACCAACGAGTGATGATTAATATGAATAGTTTAAGCTGGACAGCGATTATTCATTGACCTGGATAAGAACTTTGGATAGTAAAAATAACCTAGGACTAGGGATTTTCTATCTGACCGGTAATTCTTGATATTTGAATGCTTGAGTATGAACTTAATTATTTATGGACATAGTAATTAGGTTACATAATCAAAGGTCTGTTTACTAAGGACTTAGGAATAGATACCCTTGAGGACCGGAATTAATTTGACAGGAATATTGTCTAAGCCTTCATAAATTATATCTGTTACAGGAAGTTTCATTCACCGACCCTAGCAATCGTCTCTCATTTGTATCTCGTTCAACCTTTTTACTTGCTTTACTTATTTGCAATTGGTAGGATAATTACTCACAACACAAAAACCAAAGGCTTTTGTCTAATTGAAACAATCTATAAACTCTGTATCGTCAAGCAGTCCTTGAGATCGACAAACGGGGAATTTCCCTTTTATTACTACAGTGAGAAAAATAGTACACTTGCTATTTTCCCATCAAGTTTTTGGCGCCGTTGCCGGGGACTGCCAAAGATAATAGAGTTTATTAATTTATTTTCAATTAGAATTTTGTTGCTCTGCATCCAAAATTTTATTTACTGTTAATTTTATATTTTTTTATCATTATTATAACTAATTTCTGTCTAATCTGTGTATGCGAGGTAAGGCCTCAGCTAATTTTCATTTTGACGCAGAACCAGAGAGAACATTGCGCGCAAAGCTCAGAGAAGCTAGAAGAAAGAAACTGGCAAACTCTGACACCGAAGAACCGGTCACACCTGGCACACCAGTCTCTGTTCACTCCGAAAAATCTGAGTCAGACACAGATTCACATCCAGACACTGTAAACATGGCTGCAGACCCACCCCCAGCGGAAAGACTTTTAGGTGACTATGGCAGACAGAATAACCCAGCAGTGCGGTTGACCATTGTTAACCAACCTGTTAATGTTGCTCACTTCCAGTTACACCCCTCAACTATCCGCTAGTTAGAAAGCAAACCTTTTGCAGGAAAGATCAATGAGGATGCAAACAAGCATCTGCAGAGGTTTCTGACTATGACTACATCATTAAAAATTGATGGGCATTCTAAAGAGGCAAAGAGATTGGTCATGTTCCCATTCACGTTATCTGAGGACGCTGAGGAATGGTTCTATTCCCTACCCGCAGGAAGCATTACTACTTGGCAACAAATGGAAACAACATTCTTGAACGAGTATTTTCCTGCTTCTGTGTATATCCGTAAGAGGTATGACATTGTGAATTTTAAACAGAAAGACGGAGAGACACTTGGAGATGCATACAAAAGATTCAAGAGATGTTTAGTTGCATGTCCTACACATAATCTGGATGAAACTGAACAAATGCAGAATTTTGTAAACGGGCTGAAGATGAGAACTAAGCAGCTCATTGATACTGCTGCTGGTGGCTCGTCTAATTTTTCTACAGCAACCGGTATCAAAAAAATCATCGAAGCTATTGCAGCAAATGAGCATTTGGAATTATATGACCGTACTGTAAATCAGCCGGAGGGAAAAATTGACTTGAAATTAGCAAATTAGGTAGTGAAAATGGAAGACCAGATTGCTGCTGAGGTTGAAAGAAGATTGAAAGCTATGAATTTAGGTACCCAGACTGTTGCTCAAGTTCAACCGGTTCCGACCATGATTTGTGAGATTTGTAGTGGACCACACTTTACCATGCATTGTGTTGCAACCGCAGAACAAGTGCAAGCTATAAATTACCTGAGGCAAAATAATCCCTACTCAAATACATATAATCCGGGGTGGAAAAATCATCCTAATTTCTCTTGGAAAGATCAACAAGGTAATATTCAGAATCAAGGACCTCCACAACAACAACCACCTTACCAACCACAATATCAGCCGCAGCAACAACCTTATCAGCAACAAATACCGAAGAAAGCGGATTGGGAGATTGCTATAGAGAAGATGGCAACTCAGAATATGCAATTTCAGGAGGAGACCAGGAATAATCAGAAGAGCACCAATGCATCCATTAAAAATCTGGAGATTCAATTGGGTCAGATAGCACAATAGATAACAAATTTTCAAACACCGGGCGCATTACCTAGTGCAACAGTGACAAATCCGAGGGAGCACCATAATGTGATTGCGGTAACAACAAGAAGCGGAAGATATGTTGAAGAGCGTAAGAAGAAGGATGAAGAAGAAGATCAGTTGCTTGAAGTGGACCTGGAAATCTTAGAAAACAAGACACCACCTGAGGAAGAAATTGTAATACCGCCGGTGGTACAAGAAAAGCTCCCTGAACCAAAACCCATCATTAAGCTTCCATTCCCATAAAGAAACAAAAAGAAGAAGCAAGATGAGAAAATTTTTCAGAAATTCATGGAGTTGTTCAAGAAATTAGAAATCAATATTCCATTCTCTGAGGCACTCGAGCAGATGCCTATCTATGCGAAATTCATGAAAGACATCATCTCCAAGAAGCGCACCACTGACACTGACCCTGTTATACTAACTGAAACTTGTAGTGCTATTTTGCAGGGTATGAAGATTCCAGTAAAGAAGCCAAATAGAGGTTCTGTGCTATCCCGTGTACCATTGGAGATAGGTCCTTTAAAAGGGCGCTGATTGATTTGGGAGCTAGTGTTAGCCTTATGCCTTTGTCTATTTACAAGAAGCTAGGAATTGGAAATGTTCAAGATACCAGAATGACACTTCAATTTGCTGACCACTCAGTGAAGAGACCTTTTGGGGTAGTTGAGGATGTTCTGGTCAAAGTTGATAAATTTGTTTTTCCTGTTGATTTTGTAATTTTGGAAATGCCAGAAGATGAAGAGATACCTCTGATTCTGGGCAGACCTTTCTTAGAAACAGGGAGATGCAATATAGATATGGAGGGAGGTACCATGACCCTAAAGGTGTATGATGAAGAGCTCAGAATTGATGTCCGAGATACTATGAAACATAAAGAGAATATGTGTACAAACCACTCCGTGGAAGTGATTGATCAAATTGTAACTAGCACAATTCAAAGAAAGTTTCCTGAATTACCGTTAGAAAGAGTTCTTAGTCTTTCGGTCAGAGAGATGGAGGAGAAGGATGAGGAAAAAGAAAAAGAAGTGCTTGCTATGCTGGACACACAAACCCCTTGGAGGAAATACAAACCACGCAGGTGGGAGGATCTGAGATCTTCACCAGAATTAGAAGATGAAAAGGTACTGAAGAAACATAAAAGTGGTATTGGTGTTTTAAATGAGAAGAATGGCGACACCTTCAAGGTTAATGGTCAGAGGTTGAAACCATATGATCCCGGTGAAGGGGGACCAATTGAAACTGTTAAACTCATCTGAGTATGAGGTGTCCCGTCGAGCCATGCGACGTTAAACGAAGCGCTGCTTGGGAGGCAACCAGAGGGAGGTTTGAAATTTCTTTGTGTATTTTTCTTTTTGGTTTATTCAGTTTTTATTTTCTGTTGCTTTGATGTAATCACCTATTATGGGTTGGCTTAATCTAATGAATTTGATTTGGTTTACCTCCATTTTCCTGTTTATTTCGTTAGATACGTGACTATGTCTGGCTATTGGGTTTCTTGATCACTTACACCAAATACTTGGGCGTCCTCTCTTTCAGTCCCCTGACTGTAGATACTGTTGTTTATGATTGGACGCACTGGTTAAGATTAACATCAAAACCACGAGCATGAGCTTTGAACTCAGAGGTATGATAGAACAAGTCAGCTTAACCCGTCCTGGTGAGATCATAAAAAGCCAAACACTTATCATCATATGAGAGATATCAGGTATGTCTTTATCAATCTTGGTTTGCGTATGTTCTTTTATTATTATTAGTTGTACGACTACACACACTGAGGCATGTTTTTTGTTTATCACCTAGAGCCTTTCTAGCCATCCCATTATTATTATTATCCATTGTTTTACCCTGTTGAGCCTGTTAATCATTTATTTTTGATATACCCGTTGTTTTTCTAAAGCCATGACCTTGTACCTATCCTACCCTGTTCAGAGTATGTGAGGATTGATTTCATCTCTACGTTTCTATCTAAGTTTGGGGTTGCTGTTGGAATAGTAACCTTTAAGGTTGGGGTAGCTTTGCAGTACGTGAATAGTAAGTGAATGTCGTATAAAAGAAAAAAAAAAGAAAAAAAAAGAAGAGAAAAAGAAAAGAAAAAAGAAAAACAACAACAACATGAAAAGAAAGAAAGAGAAAAGCGAAAAACAATAAAAGAACAGCTTTTGAAAAATGCTACATTCACTATAGATAAAAGGAAAAGAGGATTGCAAAACCCTACAGGAATAATAGGAAAGAAACGTAGTGAGAGAATGATTTCATGTACTCTGAACCAAAAGACCCAAAAACCGTTGTTCCAATTTCATACCCTACCTAAACCAAAGCCCCGTTATAACCCAAAAAGACCTCAAAAAGTGTGTGTGATTGTACATGTTGATAGGATGAGAGAATTTATTCAAACTTCTGATTTGATATTGCATATTGTGATTTGAGAGTGATAACACTTTAACCCAGAGAGACTTGGTGAGAGTGTGATATAAGCTGACAAGTAAAGTCATATTTCTGAGGGAATAAGTTTCTAGCTCGTTGGCTATGTGGAAGAATCAGAAAACCTGAAAACATCAAGAGGTCCAGTGCGAAAGATTTCAGCGGTATTGTGGTAAGAACTGTTTTACAGTAAGTTTGGGGTGACATGATCTTTGATGGTAATAAAATGTTACTTGAGGACAAGCAACAAGCTAAGTTTGGGGTTGTGATCAGTCACCATTTATGCTAGACATTCCACTATTTAACCGTAAATAAGTCAGGTAAACTGTGTAAACTGAAGCATTTTTAGTTAGATATAAGCTCAATTCTATAATATAAAGTGTGTTGTTACTTATGAGTTTCCTGAGGATATTTTACACTTTTGGGTATGTTAGCAGGTAAAAAACTAGTTTGGAAGCTCAGGGAATCAAACGTCAGATGAGAAATTGAGCCCGAGCAAGAAAACGAAAGAAAAAATCATTTTTCTGGAGAACCTGCTGTCCATACGCGTATGGCCTTACATGATACGCGTATGGCCTTCCCAGTACGCGTAGCATACCTAAATGACCAGAGGGATGGAAAATTCAGCCAAAAGACAAGCTTCTGGTGATACGCGTACCTGTCTGGGCAATACGCGTACCAGGCTGGGCAATACGCGTATCAGAGGCTGTGTTACGTGCAGTACGCGTTTGAGACCAGGCAATACGCATATGGGACAGCTCAGTACGCGTATGGAGCACAAAATCAAGAAAAATCCAACTGAATAGCTATTAAGAGGCCAAACCACGATTTTCCGGGGGTTGGACGTTTTGGAGAGAAAAAAGACGCGTTTTGAGAGCTGGAGACTCGACGAATATCAAAGGATTCATATGTTCAAGAGTTTTCCGAATGTTGAAGATTGATTCCTCACGAAATTCTGTAATGACAACAATATTAATCTTTGTTTTTATTTCTATTATGAGTAGCTAAACCCCCCATTGCTAGGGGGGTGACCCTGATTCTGAATGTGACAGATTTGATGTTTATGAATGCATTGATTAGTTATTCTTTTCCATTGATTTGTTCTTATTACCGTTCTTTATGCTTTATTCGTCGGACCAACGAGTGATGATTAATATGAATAGTTTAAGCTGGACAGCGATTATTCATTGACCTGGATAAGAACTTTGGATAGTAAAAATAACCTAGGACTACGGATTTTCTATCTGACCGGTAATTCTTGATATTTGAATGCTTGAGTATGAACTTAATTATTTATGGACATAGTAATTAGGTTACATAATCAAAGGTCTGTTTACTAAGGACTTAGGAATAGATACCCTTGAGGACCGGAATTAATTTGACAGGAATATTGTCTAAGCCTTCATAAATTATATCTGTTACAGGAAGTTTCATTCACCGACCCTAGCAATCGTCTCTCATTTGTATCTTGTTCAACCTTTTTACTTGCTTTATTTATTTGCAATTGGTAGGATAATTACTCACAACACAAAAACCAAAGGCTTTTGTCTAATTGAAACAATCTATAAACTCTGTATCGTCAAGCAGTCCTTGAGATCGACAAACGGGGAATTTCCCTTTTATTACTACAGTGAGAAAAATAGTACACTTGCTATTTTCCCATCAAGTTTTTACAAGAAGTCAACACCATCTTAATAGCAAACTACGTGGAAGTAAACACACTCAGTAAATATAAAGGTTGCCTATTTCATCAAACTTGAGAAAAATTAAGACAAAAATTATTACCGCCCCAACGCTCTAAACAAACCTCAACATGTTAGATCAGAAAGGTACCTGTTATACAAGTCCCTGGACTTTTAACTTTATAGTAACCCCAAGTAGTTTATACAAGAAGTCAGCACCATCTTAATAGCAAACTACGTGGAGGGCCGATGAATATAAGTGAATGATTCCCAAAATAAAAAAAAATATATATCAGGAAATGCACTAACTAAGTTAGGTGATCCTTACCAGATCATTTAATCTAAAGGTTGCAGATCATACAAAAACATAATACGAAAGATCCATTATGAGTTGGTTCAACAGGTATCTGGTGCTGAACTTGGTAGGGCGGACTACGGTCCGATCCCCCGCAATTTGCAATGGACCAAGAAACGAAGTTATCCGACTAATGTACCAGAGCTTCAAGCTAAAAAGGGGATCAGAATCACTAACCGATCACTCCACTATGTGCGCGAAACGATAAAGGGCTTAATGTGATTTCGCTAGAATGAAAACGGGTGAAATAAGAGAAAAAGAACTAGGCTGGTTATAATAGCATGACTCGAACTGGTTTGCATGAGGTAAGGTTACCCGATGTTGTAACGGTAGTTCTTGATGTCAAGATTAGACTCAGGTTATTTCTAAACAAGGTTTACTTGCAACCTAGTACGAATTGATGTGTGTTTTGAAATTTCATCTGGTTAAAAATTTAAAACAAGTTCTAGACTGTATCTTGCTTGAGGACAAGCAAAGATCTAAGTATGGGGGAGTTTGATAACATGAAATAATATCACATTCTTGGACTCAATTTAATTAAATTATATTATTATTCGCTTCAATTTATTTCATTTTATTCGATACTACTGGGTATTTTTCCTTCTATTTATCTCAGGTAGCTTATTTGAAGCATAAGTGAAAAAGGAAGAAAAGGAGGTGCAAAAAGAAATGAAGAGAAGCAATTTCACCAAAGCCCAGCCCAAAAATACAAGCCATGAGCGTTGAGCCTGTGACGAGCGCCACACAAGGTGTGACGAGCGTCACGCCCTGCTGCCTTGTGTTACGAGCGTAACACATGGTGTGACGGACGTCACACCATTCTCCTATATTTTTGGCTTCAGAAACGCAACAGAGGCATGTTGAAGCCTATTATTTCGCTTGACTCTTGGAACGTGAGGATTTTACACGGAAAGCTTTGGAAACCGTTACAAAGTAGACTAGTATAAATAGTCACTTCCTTCCAACCCTAAAGTCTTCTTCTTCGTTCCTTTTTTTTGTTTTCTCTTCCGGCCGTGCAAGCATACTTTACAGCATTACCTTTTTACAGTTTTTACTTTATTTGCAATTTTTATTTTCTTTTCCAGTCAATCTTTCAGCACTTAATTAATTTTTCACACAATAGTTTCTACACCGGAAACTATTGTGTATCTTTTACTGGATCTAACCTTACGTTAGATCCTAGATTTTTATTCCTTCACTTTTTATTTTCCTGTCCGATTGAAGAATTCAAGAACAAATCCAACCGATCTGTGGTGGAGTGTTCAAGATTGCTATTAATTATTCAGGTTCTTTAATTATTGTTTGAATTTATATATGCCCTGCATTATTGTTTATTTATATTGTTTGTCTGAGATGGATTTATTTAAGCATGATGATTGTTTAGATCTGTTTAGCATGTCCGACTAATTTATTTAGGTATCGGTATGTAAAGTAAGCGGAATGAAGGAATCAAAACTAAGTTGGTTTAATTACGTTTAAAAATAAAGTCACTCTTTTTATGGTCTCAATTTACAGCATTAATCCCAAAGTTTTTGTACGAGAGTAAAAGACATAAAGAAGTTAAAAGCAATAGAGCGAAAGTTTGAGTTTTTAACTGGACAGTGTAAATTGGACATTAATTCTAGATCAGGGCGAAAGCAATTTTTAGAGTTAATTAAATTCTAATCTTTTTCAAAAAGTATTTTTAAAAGTTAAATATGAGGACGAGAGTTAAGCATTTGAATTTAATTACATAATCTAAGTCAACAGAGCGAGAGTTTGAGACGAGGGTGTTTAAACGATTAGTATTTTCTTAAAACGAGTTTCTATAGATTCTATTGTTTTCAAAAAGTGATTTTGGACTTAACTAATAAGTGACAGCTGCGTTAATATAAAGTCATAGTCTATTCAACAGAGCGAGAGTTTGAGAAAAGACTTTTAATCAATGGTGTCCACTGGAAAGATTTATTTTAAAACCAAGAAACCAACGAAGACTTGATTCCCTAATTACGACGAACTACATACCGATATCCGCTTAATTGATATTTAACCTAGATCTTATTTTAGTTTTAACTTTTCCCCCAAACAATCAAAGTATCATCCACCTTAGCTTTAAGAAGTAACCTTAGAAAACGGTATATCGATTCATAAGTCCCTGTGGGATCGATATCTTTTAAAACTACGCGATAGAACTGTGCACTTGCAGTTGGTACCCCAATCGACTCATAAAGTCACGATCAGGCGCCCTTTGTCTTTTTCAACCCTTTGTGTCTGTTTGGAGTCTGACGTAAGTCCAGTGATTGGCAATCGGTTTCCTGTGTCTTGTTTGCTTGTTGGAGTCTGACATAAGTCCAGCGATTGGCAGTTGGTTTCCTGTGTGTGTTTGTTGGTTCGGAGTCTGATGTAAGTCCAACGATTGGCATTCGGTTTCCAGGTTTGCCTGTGTGTGTGGAGTCTGACATAAGTCCAGCGATTGACAGTTGGTTTCCTGTGTGTGTGTTGTTGGTTCGGAGTCTGATGTAAGTCCAGCGATTGGCATTCGGTTTCCATGTTTGCTTGTTTGTGTGGAATCTGACGTAAGTCCAGCGATTGGCAGTCGGTTTCCTGTGTTGGTTTTATTTGGCGTGCGTTAGCCGAGCTACGAGTGCTCTGATTCTTCTCTGGTCAGAGAAGATACGTATGCATAGGATGCGACATCCTAGCGAGCACGTTTCCCCTGTCCCGAACTACGTCGACTCTGATGTCTGTGTCTGACAGACTACGTAGGCCCAGGATGTGATATCCTGCCGAGTCCCGTTTCTTCTGTCTTTCTGTGTTTCCTTCCAGCCTTGTGCAGTTTGTGAGCAGTTTTTGGCAACCTTTCTTCTATTCTTTTGTGTGTGGATCCCGTCGAGTACAACAGATGCGTAGGGGTGCTAATACCTTCCCTTCGCATAACCGACTCCCGATCCCATCCTTCTCTGGTCGCGAGACCATGTCTTTTCCAGGTTTACTTCGAGCGTTTTCTTTCCCTCCTTTGGGATAAATAATGCACGGTGGCGGCTCTGTTATTTCTTTTTCCCGCCGGTTTTTCGCGTAATGCGATAGCTGGCGACTCTGCTGGGGATTCAAGAGAAGTTGACCTCTTGCTGGTCCATCTTCCCTAAGCGAGCCAGTCCTAGCGCTCTGTAGGATAGGGTTTGGTTTCTTTTACTGCTTTATTTATTGCATTTATGATTATGATGTGATCGTTTATGTTTACATTTATGTTTGCATTTATGTTTGCATGCATCATATTTTCATTGTACTGGCTGTGTGTTTGTCTCTCTGTGGGGTGGGAGTTACAAGAGGTAAAAGGCCCAATACCCAGGCTATGAGTGAACTCTAGGACACCTAGGAATAGAGTGATTCATGGGAAGTGGGTGGTATTGCGCCACTTAGCGGAACATGATATCACGAGCAGCTCAGATCCTGATGGGGTATTATCGGTACATACATCTGGTGTGTACATGATGATATTCTTGAAAGGGTTGTTTATCCTGCGTTTCTCTTGACCTTACCCTGGCCTAGATGACACCCGTGAGTGGGGAGGGATTGAATCATTTGCAGGTACAGATGGTGACTATGGTTCAGATGGACTTATGGGTACTTACTTCTGACACGCCGGAGTTCTGCCCGTCATATCTATCAGCGGGTTCCGTTTATTTCGGATCCCCGGGTTGAATTTGAAGATACTTGTTCAGAGGATCTGGTGGTCATTCGTTCAGTGGATCTCTTGTGATGATAGTGATATATTCCCCGGTTCCGTTTATTTTGGAATTCCCCAAGTTGGATTTATGGTTACTCGGGCCCTCAGATGATTGTGATCAGTTCAGAGACCGGTCCAGTACAGTTGATCCTCAGATGACTTGGAAGATGGCACAGTGACCTGCCTGCATGCATTTGCATCATTCCCATTTCGCATTCATCTGCATTTAACCCATGTCTATCCGTACTCAGGGTCCATTTTTTTGATTGAGATTCTGGTCGAGAGACATTCGGATGTCAGAATGTTGTTGATGAAATATTATCCATCTCAATGAAACCAGAATCAAAGGACGGAATTCTCCTCATACGGATAGACATTGCATGTGTGAGTCATATTAACCTGTTTGCTGTTTTGTAGGTGTCAGTATCTAACCAGTGCACACAGCTCTCCCGCTCATACGTCCTGCCAGACTCAACAAACTCGGGCTGATGGATCCATCCAACGCCGATATTCTCGAATTGAAAGGGATGATGAGGGAGTTATTCAAAGTCGTGCAAGGGCTCGCCTTGGGGCAGAAAGCAATTGTTGAGAGGTTGGATAGGATTGAAAGCTGGATGATAAAGGAGAAAGTTCAGGGAAAGGCTCCGTCATCCGTAGTAAAGAAGCCCTCTGGCAATGGTCAGCCCAAGAAGGAGGTTGAATCAGGTGGTGTGTAGGCCGAAAAAGAACGCGGTAAGGATCGTTACCACCCTTATGCTGCCACTGTAACCACTCCTGGTTGTAATTCCAACAGCAACAATCGCCACCTCGACAGAAAGCACAGAAAGCTAAGGGCCAAGTGAAGAAGGGGGCGACGGATCGTCAGTTTGATAAGCCACCCGTGACTTATACCCTTCTGTTCAAGAGGTTGAGGGATCTTGGGTTAGTTCGGCCAAGGATATTGGTTCCTGTAGAATTGCATCGGAGACCTGCAAACTACGATGAGAATGCCAAGTGCGAGTTCCATTCTGGGGCACCAGGACATAATATTGAGGGTTGTAGAGCTTTTAAGCATGCCGTCCAGGACATGGTGGATTCTAAGGCCATCATTTTGGCGCCAACACTGAATGTTAACGCTAACCCCGTGCCAGGTCCCGTGGGGGTGAAGGCGATGTCAAAGGACAAGAGAGGAACAGAGGTGACTGAGGGGGATCAGTTAAAAACTTCAGTGTCTGTGGTCCCAAAACATCTGATGAAGAGAGGAGCTTTCCCTAGTGTTGATAATTGTTGTGCGGCCGTCGCCACAAATGAGGGTGTAGTGATGGGGGAAACGATCCAGAGAATGATGGAAGTAGAAATGGACGGTGGAAAATTCGAAACACCAAGTCAGGCAGTTGAAACCGTTAAAGTGGAGGACGCCATTTTAGCTGAGAAAGAGAGGAAGCTGTCCATTTCTTCTTACAAACAGGCCTTAGAAGTGGTGAAGAACGGAGAAGCCCTAGGCTGGGGAAAGATCATAGACATTGTGGTGAAAGCGGATATGTTCGGGATCGGCTATCAGCCAGACCAAGGCTCGTCTGGGCAAAACGGAGGACATCGTCCACCGTTCACATTCATTAGTGCAGGAATGCTGGATCCTGGTCACGCCTGTACAGTGGGTGAAGAGATTGACCGTGACCGCGAGCTTGAGTCGTGGATAAAATCGTGCGTACCAGGGAACTGGAAGGCCTCAAAGATCATCACTATCACTCATCATGAAGAGTAGTATTTCTGTTTTTCAATTCTGTTTGCATGAAAGCCATACGTTTTGCCCGAAACGTAATGGTCCATTGTAAGGGCCATCTCATGTGTTTCATTGTGCAACATTTTGCATAATTAATAAATGGATGTTTTTGTGATTAAAAGAGGTATTCCTTGTCTTTCATTTATTTTGGCAGTTTAAAAATAAAAAAATAAAAATGGCAATGTTTATTTTCATTTTTCTTTCCTTTTGTTTCGTCTTGTTCCGACCTCAAAAGAGACTATCCTCCTGATCTCATTGATAACAATTCGGTTACACCTCTGTATGACTTCGACAATCTGATCTATCATGCCGAAGAATAAGGCGAAGAAGATTGTGATCTGCTGGAATTAGCCAGGTTGTTGAAATAAGAGGAGAAGGTGATTTAACCGCACGAGGAGCGATTCAAGATTGTTATTCCAGGCACCGCCGAGGTCAGAAAGGAAGTGAAAATTGGGGCCGCTTCAGAGGCAAGTCGATAGCAGAATGGTAGCCCTGTTGAAAGAGCATGTGGATACCTTCGCCTGGTTGTGTCAGGATATGCCAGGGTCAGATACCGATGTCGTTGTGCACAAGCTACCATGGAGAGAAGACTGTCCTCTAGAGAAGCAGAACGCCGGTGCCACGTATCAGAGTGACTTTGTTTCATGATATGATTCATCATGAAATTGAATGCTATGTTGATGACATGATAGAAAAGTCCCAAACAAAAAAGGGGCATCTGGTGGATCTGGCCAAGTTGTTTGACCGGATCGAGACAACTCAGACTGAGGTTGAGTCCGAATCAGTGCACATATGGAGTGCTGTCCGGTAAACTGCTGAGGTTTATTGTGAGCGGATAAGAGGAATCGAGGTCGATCCTGCTAAAAAAAAAAGAGATATAAAGAAGAAAAAGCAATACGAGAAGTGCCTGAACCAAAAATAAAAGAAGGTTCGTGGTTTCTTAGATAGATTGAATTGCATTTCACGGTTCATATCTCATCTGATAGCCACGTGGGAACCCATTCAAGAAAAAGGGAGCAAACGGTTAGGTGGATAATGATTGCCAAGGGGCATTGAAAGATAAAAGAATAAGTTGCAGGAACCTCTGATTCTGATGCCTCCTGTGGAAGGAACAACTATTAATCTGGTACTTGACAGCCCTCGAGGGGTCTATGAGGTGCGTATTGTGTCAGCATGACGAGTCTGGTCGAAAAGAGCATGCAATTTACCTTAGCAAAAAGTTTATCGACTGTGAAACAATACATTCACTGCTCGAGAAAACTTGTTGTACTTTGGCATAGGCTGCTCGCCGACTGAGACAGTATATGCTGGTTCATACCATTTTGTGGATGTCCAAGATGGATCCGATCAAGTATGCGTTTGAGAAGTCAGCATCGACCGAACGGGTGGCGAGAGGGCAAATGATGTTGACTGAATACGATATTAAGTATACCTCTCAGAAAGCAATCGAGGGGAGTGTATTGTCCGATTACATCGCCCCGCAACCCATTGAGGATTATCAACCAAGGAAGTTTGAGTTCCCTGATGAGGACATCTCGAGGTGCTCAAATCGAAAGATTGTGAGGAACCGATCCCGGAGGAGGGGCCTGACCCTGAATTCGAACGGATTCTGATGTCTGATGGGGGAAAGTTAATGTGGATGAGTTAGCGCCGTTTTGGTTACGCCGAAAAGATCCCACATTCCTTTTGTTGCCCGGATAACATTTGAATGCACCAACAATGGTGGCTGAGTATGAAGCTTGTATCCTGGGTATCGATCTTCGGTGCGTACGTCTACTGGGGCAACGCCGTTCTCGCCCGTGTATGGGATAGAAGCGGTATTACCTACTGAGGTCTAGATCCCATCCTGGAGAGTCCTGGTGGGCGTAAAATTAGAGAAGGCCGAGTGGATAAGGACTCGGTATGAAGGGAGGCCGATTGAAAAAAAGGGGTTGGCAGTTATTTGTCATGAGCAGTTGTACCCAGTGAATGAAACGTGCTTGTGGCTGAAAAGTGCAACTTCGTGCGTATCATGTGGGAGACGCATTGTTGAAAAGGATCCTTCCTCCTCAACGATCGTAAGGGCAAGTGGATATACAGTTATGAATGCCCATTCATGGTCAAGAAGGCGTTTTCTGGCAGAGCTTTGTTGTCGACAATCACGGATGACGCAGATTTTCCATCCCTTGTGAATGCGGACGCAGTTAGAAGATACTTCGTGAAAGAGACCCGCTGGACGAAAAGAATAAAAAGTCCAGGCAAAAAAGGGCATCCCGGCGAACCAAAAAAAAAAGAAGGAAAAGGTTCGGGCAAAAGTTAGGGATAAAAAAAAGAAAAAACCGTACACCCAGCAAGTCGAAAACCCCACAAGGGCGACTTGGGCAAAAAAGGGTATCCCGGTGGACTGAAAACCCGAAAGGGCGGTCCAGGCAAAAGAGGGATTGAAACGAACAACTGCGTCCAGCATAATCGTTGATATTTTGGTTAACACATCATGGATAATCCCCGACAGAGATCGATCGAAATCATCTTGTTCAGAAGACAGAAAGTGCGGAAAGTCTTGAGGACATATGGGGTGTAACCGAGTTGGAACCCGATGAGATCACGGTTTCACATTGCCATTAGGATAGATTTTTCCTTTTGTGCGCGATCACCTCTTTTCAAGGATTGCTTCCTGTGTGTTGCTCGGTTCTGAGCCACCTTTTTTCAGTCAATAAATGCATGTTTAGTCAAATAATTTTTGTTTTTGTCTTCATTACCGCTTTGATTGCGAAAACATCCGTTCATTTTTTATAAGAATATTTGCATTTTGAAACATAGAGGTCCCTTCTGATGCATGCTTATAAGATTGGAATCTGGAAATCTTATTCGGAAGTTTGAGTGACCTAGGTGTTGAAATGTTGGCACGCCTGGGGCACGCTTTTATCTAACGATCTCTTGTGCAGGTGCTATTAGATATCTTCATTCACTTGTAGTTTGTGATGGGTAACATTTTGACAGAGGATCCCTGCAGAGTCCAATCAGGGGCAAGGGATAGAAGAACGGTGAAGAGATGAAAGAATTGCGACTACGATCCTAGAGGGTAACCAAGAAGACTCTTCAAAGTCTGAAGATTGGAGAGTTATCCCGGATATGAGGAGATCGATTGTCTCAAAGCAAAGAAAAGACGAGAATACTAGGTGATGAATCAGAAAAGACCGGACGAGTCTGGGAGTCCTCAAAAGTGGAAAGTTGACATTACGATGATGAAGGCCAGTGTTCGTCGAATCAAAGGGTGTTCCGTGTCAAATAAGCCATATCTCCCCAGTGGATTTGGGAGTGTTATCTCCACAGCAGATTCGAGATCGGTGTCTCCTCAGCAAGCCTGAAGGTTGCCATATCCCCAGCGGAGGTGTCTGTGGGTAGATTGTTCCTCAGCAATCAGGGTCGCGAATGCCTTTCCCCAGCAGGGTGGAGAGATGTTTTTCCCCAGCAGCGTTGAAGATGTTTTTCAGCCAGGTGTGCAAGTGGCTATTTCCCCAAGCAAGTCTGAAAGCTGCTAGAACTGCTATTCCCCAGCAGTCGGGTGGCAGGTCTGAAGGCTATGCTATCCCCAGCCAGTCTGAAGGGTGTTGGTCCCCACTAAGTCTGAAGGTTGTATCCCCAACGGATGTATCAGTGAGTAGTCTGTTCCTTAGCAGTCTGGGTATGAAGTACTGCCTTCCTCAGCATGGTCGTGAATGCCTTTTCCCAGCAGGGTTGTGATTGTCTCCCCAGCTATTTTGAAATGGGTAGTCTTCCCAGCAGAAGTTTGCGTTGATGGTTTTCCCCAGCAAAGTCCCCAAGCGGATCATGTTCGGTGAAATTATCCCCAGTAGAGTTTATTCTGCTCGTGGGTTGGCAGTTATCCCCAGTAGAGGTGAGCATTGGTTGTTTCCCCTAGCGGGGTCCCTCAGTGGATTGGATTCAGTGGAAGTCGTCCCCGGTGGGATTTATCCTTTCTCCAGCAGCAATGCTATTCTCCAGCACGGTTGAGAAGTTGGCGTGTTCCTCAGACAGAGTCTCCCCAGAGTTGACTTGGTTTCCTCTGCCGTCTCCAGAGTATCAGATCAGTAAAGCACCCCTAGCAGTGCATCTCCCCACCGAGTCGGAGAATCTAATCAGATGTGTGCACTCAAAGGAGCGACCTGTGCTCCCCAGCAGGAGTTTTCATCATTTGCATCTTGCATGTAGTGATCATTGCATCCTCAAATAGCGTAGCATTTCCATTCAACATGGAGCATTACGCCATAGAAAAATTCAAACATATGCATTCATGTGTTAAACCTGATTGGACCACATCCCCAGCAGAGGCGGACCATTGTTCAACATCTGTACGGCACATTTGCTACAGTTGCTCTTGACATACAACATTCAAGAGTGGTAATTCCCCAGAGGTTTATTTCCTCACCCGCAGGTGAGAGGAAAGCTTGATTCTCCCCAGTGAGATCCCCAGCAAGTGTCTGGCCTTGCCTTGACATATGTAGATGTCATCCTTGTGATACCGGTAGGTGTCATGTCCATACCCGTGTGTGTTCTTTCTTTGGTGTCGGTAAGCACCATTGTTTCAGTGTCTGTAAACATCGACTCTTCCCATTCATCCGTTGATGTCTGGTCACCTCTCCGTTGGTGTCGATAAACGTCGAGCTTCTCCTGTTCGTCCGTTGACGTCTGGTCGAGTCTTCCCATTCATCCGTTAATGTCTGGTCACCTCTCCGTTGGTATCGATAAACATCGAGCTTCTCCCGTTCATCCGTTGACGTCTGGTTGAGTCTTCCCATTCATCCGTTGATGTCTGGTCACCTCTCCGTTGGTATCGATAAACGTTGAGTTTTTCCCATTCGTCCGTTGACGTTTGGTTGTATCCTTTCCCAGTTCATCCGTTGATGACTGGTCACCTCTCCGTTGGTATCGGTAAACGTCGAGTTTTTCCCATTTGTCCGTTGACGTCTGGTTGTATCTCTTGCTCCCAGTTCGTCCGTTGATGTCTGGTCACCTCTCCGTTGGTGTCGATAAACGTCGAGCTTCTCCCGTTCGTCCGTTGACGTCTGGTCGAGTCTTCCCATTCATCCGTTGATGTCTGGTCACCTCTCCATTGGTATCGATAAATGTCGAGCTTCTCCCGTTCGTCCATTGACGTCTGATTGAGTCTTCCCATTCATCCGTTGATGTCTGGTCACCTCTCCGTTAGTATCGATAAACGTTGAGTTTTTCCCATTCGTCCGTTGACGTTTGGTTGTATCCTTTCCCAGTTCATCCGTTGATGACTGGTCACCTCTCCGTTGGTATCGGTAAACGTCGAGTTTTTCCCATTTGTCCGTTGACGTCTGGTTGTATCTCTTGCTCCCAGTTCGTCCGTTGATGTCTGGTCACCTCTCCATTGGTGTCGATAAACGTCGAGCTTCTCCCGTTCGTTCGTTGACGTTTGGTTGAGTCTTCCCATTCATCCGTTGATGTCTGGTCACCTCTCTGTTGGTGTCGATAAACGTCGAGCTTCTTCCGTTCGTCCATTGACGTATGGTCGAGTCTTCCCATTCATCCGTTGATGTCTGGTCACCTCTCCGTTGGTATCGATAAACGTTGAGTTTTTCCCATTCGTCCGTTGACGTTTGGTTGTATCCTTTCCCAGTTCATCCGTTGATGACTGGTCACCTCTCCGTTGGTATCGGTAAACGTCGAGTTTTTCCCATTTGTCCGTTGACGTCTGGTTGTATCTCTTGCTCCCAGTTCGTCCGTTGATGTCTGGTCACCTCTTCGTTGGTGTCGATAAACGTCGAGCTTCTCCCGTTCGTCCGTTGACGTCTGGTCGAGTCTTCCCATTCATCCGTTGATGTCTGGTCACCTCTCCGTTGGTATCGATAAACGTCGAGCTTCTCCCGTTCGTCCGTTGACGTCTGGTCGAGTTTTCCCATTCATCCGTTGATGTCTGGTCACCTCTCTAATGGTATCGATAAACGTTGAGTTTTTCATATTCGTCCGTTGACGTCTAGTTTTATCCTTTCCCAGTTCATCCGTTGATGTCTGGTCACCTCTCCGTTGGTGTCGATAAACGTCGAGCTTCTCCCGTTCGTCCATTAACGTCTGGTCGAGTTTTCCCAGTTCATCCGTTGATGTCGGGTCACCTCTCTGTTGGTATCGGTAAACGTCGAGTTTTTCCCATTCGTCCGTTGACGTATGGTTATATCTCTTTCTCCCATTCATCCGTTGATATCTGGTCACCTCTCCGTTGGTATCGATAAACGTTGAGTTTTTCCCATTCGTCCGTTGACGTCTGTATGTATCCTTTTCCATTCATAAAAATCAAAATCCCCAGTGGAGTCGTTGGTAGACGTCTTGTCTGGTCCAATCATAAATATCAGATCCCAGGTGAAGTTGCCGTTGGTGAACTTTCTGTTCTTGGATCCCCGTAGAGTGCAAATTTCTACGGTTCTTTGATATTCAATCCCTATTTACCTTGAAGGTCTGACAGGCGTTGCTCTCATTCGTTCAGGCTCTCAGTTGATTGAATAGGGGCAGCTGTAGCACCTCAAATTTGCACCTCCCATTTGTACATTCATTTCATTTTTTAGGGCATTAACATTGCATTAACATTGCATAGTCCATTGCATTACATCAATTAAAACTGATCAGGAGAATCCATCTGTGCAAGAGAGCGAGGGTTTTTCCATGAGATGAAGGCCCTATGGTTGTTTTAGAGAGCTTACATGACCCAAGGATCATTTTGAAGCAATTTGGCCAAGTGGTAGAGGCTTAAATTTCATCAGGACATTTCCAGGTCATCTGAAGATCCAGAAAGTCAACTGAAAGTCAACTAAGGGCTAGGAGATGGAGAAATGGTTTGAGACACTTCATTCATGTCCCAAAGGGGCTTATTAATCATGTCAAACATCTACCTTGAAGATTTTGAAGCCAGATCAAAAGTTTCCAAAAATGGCAAGTTTTGGACCAACTTAAACTCAACTTTCCAACATCAAAGAATCTTCAAATGAATTTTTGTTAAACATAAAAGTTGTAGATCTTTCTCTCCCATTTCCAAAAAGTCCAAGATCATGAGCATCTGATGAACGGTTGAGGAGATATGATCAAATCATTGTCAAGTGTGCATGGCCAAAATGTGCTATGCATTGATGCATACGAATTTCGTATCGATCCATGCAAGGCAAAATGTGCTATGCATTGATGCATACGAATTTCGTATCGATCCATGCAAGGCAAAATGTGTTATGCATTGATGCATACGAATTTCGTATCGATCCATGCAAGGCAAAATGTGCTATGCATTGATGCATACGAATTTCGTATCGATCCATGCAAGGCAAAATATGGTAGGCATTGATGCATACGAATTTCGTATCGATCCATGCAGGGCAAAATGTGCTATGTATTGATACATACGAGCTTGATATCAATACATAACTCTGTTTTGATCATGCATTGGCTACTGTTCACGTCCATATTACTTCATGCACCACTAATTTTCAAGTTTTGTCAAAACACCTCATTTTTGCCAATTACCATTAACCAAGCTTAATTAACATTTTCAGTGTGATTAAGACTTCATATAAATACCATAATCATAACAGAATTTGGGGGGGTTAATCACAATTTCACATTTCAAGATCCAAATTCTCTCTCCCTCCAAAATTTTCTTCAAATCAAATTTCAAAATTCTTCAACATAACACCTTGTTTTTGTTAAAGATTCATGATCATTGAGTTGAATAGAGTGTGAATCAAGTATTTGATTGAAGAATTCGTGCAAGAACCAAGGAGTTGAAGCCAAAAACTCAAAGATGGAAGTTGATTATTAAGCTAGATCTACACGTTCTCAAGCTTCCTTTTCTTCATCAAACATCATCACAAGCATTGTGGAGTGGATTTGGATCATCTGGAGCTTTGGATCGTGTATTTCAAAGATTCTGTTCTTCAAGAGGTCAATTTTCGAACCTTTTAATTCTGCAATTTATGTACATATTCTTGTAGATCTTGCTTTGCTGATCGTTTTGATAAAAATTTTGTGCGATTTGGATGAAAATTGTGTGAGATATGATGATTTCAAGTTTAGATCTAAAAACTTCTTTGCTTCGATTCAGAAAATCCATGGAGATTTAGGCTTAGATAATATGATATTTGAATTCTACATTGAAAGAGCTTTCCAACGATATATAATTTGTAAAATTCTGAGAAAAACTGGAAATTCTGGAAAAAGCTTGCATGAACATTCATGGTGTTCATCTTCATCTTCATAGCTCCTGGTGCGCTAGGGTTCTACCTGAAGAACGCGCCCTGAACATTGTTTGATCTGTGATACTCGCTTCGATCCCTGGCGGTCACGTTTTTTTCAAATTATTTTCTCATGTTCATTTTCCCTCCTATTTTCCATGTACATGATCATATGTGATTTTTATTTTTTTTCCAACCTTTAAAAATCCATATCAAATTGAAAATTGATCCAAAAAATACCTGGTTTTTTACTATTTGTTCCTTGAGATGTCTAGTTTTTTATGGTGATTTTTTCTGAAATTGTGCATGGCTGGATTTCTGTTTGTGCTAGGTTGATTGAACATGTATCCATTTATGACCTTGCCTTGTTCATCTTGTTGTCAAATGCTTGATTTTAATCCAATGAACATGAAATTTTGCATGCTGATTCTAGACACATTGATGGATGTTTTGGCTTTAATTTGACATTTTTTTCATGCACCAATTCTGTTTTATGCTTGTGTTAACATGGTGTGACAATTTGTGTCACACATTTGATTGTCCAACTTGTGCCATTTAATTTCCATGCCAAATGATCTTGGATACTTCTGATTTTTTGTATGTTGATCATGTTAGATGTCTTGAATGTTCATGATTTTTTCCAGAATTATTTGAATCATTTCTGTTTTGATTTGAAATTTTCATTCATGATGTCCATATATGAGCCTTGAAATTGCCTTTGACTTCTTTTGATCATGAAATGCCTTTGATGATTGATTTTGATGTGAGCCTTTTTAGGACATGTTAATATGTGTTTGAAGTTGCATTGTGTTCAATTTCAGCTCCTGTTTTAATTTTTTTCTTCACCTTTGACCCTAGGCTTTGACCTAGTGGTTTGTTGCTTACATGTGAGCTTTGAATTTCAGGATCAAGCACCCAAGTTCCATGGTTGATGATGCTTCATCATTTGGATGTTGATATTTGCTTTTGATTGCTAACACTTGCTGTTTTGTAGGTTGATGATAACTCATTTTTGTTTGCCTTATGGCTCATGTGTTGCATATTGGGCTGTCTGGTTGATATTGACTGTTGTCTGTTTGTCTGGATTTTGTACTGATTGGTTTAGATGTTTCCACAGGTACATAAGTTGCTTTAAGCTCATTTGAACTTTGCTTTGCTTGCTTGTGGTTGGCATACCACTGAGGTATAATTCCTTGATCTTCATGTAGTCTGGAAGACCTGTCATGTTACTTTGGCAGACACCTGTCTGAAGCCCTCCTTAAGAGGCAATGTTTGTGGTTGTTTAATTTTGTGCCAAGCAGGTAAAGTCCTCTTGAGAGGCAATTGGCAGATACAAGGGATGTGCAATCCATCCCCTGCTATTCAGTTGTGTCATTCACTTTGCTCACACACCCTGTGTTGATGCATTGTGAATAAGACCCCAAGATCTTGTTGTGTCAGTCATGTGGACAAGAGTTCCTTCATTCTGAACTCCCACACTTTCTATTTGAGTCAAGCTCTCCCAGGCCAGGGATAAGAGTTGTGAGGCATAACCCTCATCTCCATTTCATCTGCTTCACCCTAACTCTAAATGTTAGGGTTATGAGCTAACATCACCCTATTCCAGTTGGCTTGTTTGTCGAGGTTGACATGACCCCTTGACTAAAGTCTAGCCTTGGGTGAGCCACTTGTTTGCATATAGTGTGTGTGCTTGCTTGTGTTTGCTATTGTGCTGTTTAGATAGCTTGCTTCCTGTGCAAGTTAGGATAGAAACCTCAACCTAGGGCCATTGTGGATTACATGATAACTATTAGGCTCGAGTCAGTCTCCCTTCTAGTTTGTCATTTCCCAGTCTCTGGTTAGGTTAGAAGTTCTTTCCCTGTTAAGGGGAACTACGTCGCCCTGATCCTCATACCAGATGTGGTACGTAGGCAGGAGATGAGCTGATCTCTCCGGGCGCCCTTTGTCTTTTTCAACCCTTTATGTGTGTTTGGAGTCTGACGTAAGTCCGGCGATTGGCAGTCGGTTTCCTGTGTCTTGTTTGCTTGTTGGAGTCTGACATAAGTCCAGCGATTGGCAGTTGGTTTCCTGTGTGTGCTTGTTGGTTCGGAGTCTGATGTAAGTCCAGCGATTGGCATTCGGTTTCCAGGTTTGCCTGTGTGTGTGGAGTCTAACATAAGTCCAGCGATTGGCAGTTGGTTTCCTGTGTGTGTGTTGTTGGTTCGGAGTCTGATGTAAGTCCAGCGATTGGCATTCGGTTTCCATGTTTGCCTGTTTGTGTGGAGTCTGACGTAAGTCCAGCGATTGGCAGTCGGTTTCCTGTGTTGGTTTTGTTTGGCGTGCGTTAGCCGAGCTACGAGTGCTCTGATTCTTCTCTGGTCAGAGAAGATACGTATGCATAGGATGCGACATCCTAGCGAGCACGTTTCCCCTGTCCCAAACTACGTCGACTCTGATGTCTGTGTCTGACAGACTACGTAGGCCCAGGATGCGATATCCTGCCGAGTCCCCTTTCTTCCGTCTTTCTGTGTTTCCTTCCAGCCTTGTGTAGTTTGTGAGCAGTTTTTGGCAACCTTTCTTCTATTCTTTTGTGCGTGGATCCCGTCGAGTACGACGGATGCGTAGGGGTGCTAATACCTTCCCTTCGCATAACCGACTCCTGATCCCATCCTTCTCTGGTCGCGAGACCATGTCTTTTCCAGGTTTACTTCGAGCGTTTCCTTTCCCTCCTTTGGCATAAATAACGCACGGTGGCGGCTCTGTTGTTTCTTTTTCCCGCCGGTTTTTCGCGTAATGCGACAGGGAGCTCACTGGGAAGAATCAACCTTGAATGCTGTCTGTCACGAGCAACTGTAGTAAGTGTGTCGTACAGATGTTGAACAATGACCCGCCTCTGACGGGGATATGGTCTGATTAGGTTTGACATATGAATGCCTATGTTTGAATTTTTCTATGGCATAATGCTCCATGTTGAATGGAAATGCTACGCTATTTGAGGATGCAATGTTTACTACATGCAAAATGCAAAATGATGAAAACTCCTGCTGGGGAGCAAACGGATTGCTCTGCTGAGCACACAAATCTGAATAGATTCTCCAACTCTATGGGGAGACGCACTGCCGAGAGCGCTTTTCGGATCTGATACTTTGGGGACGGCAGAGGAAATAACTCAACTGGGGATACTCTGTCTGGGGAACACACTAACTTCTCAAACGTGCTGGCGGATAGCATTGTTGCTGGAGAAAGGATAAATCCTACCGGGGATAACTTCCACTGAAACAAACCACTGAGGGACTCCGCTAGGGGAAACAACCAATGCTCACCTCTACTGGGGATAATTGCCACTCCACGGGCAAGATTAGCTCTATTGGGAATTCACCGACCCTAATCCACTTGGGGACTTCGCTGGGGAAAACCAACAACACCAAATTCTGTTGGGAGGACTACCCACTTCAGACTTGTTAGGGAGAATATTCACAACCCTGCTGGGGAACGACATTCACGACCATACTGAGGATTACAGTACTTCATACCCAACTGCTGGGGAACAGACTACTCACTGATACCTCCGCTGGGGATACAACATCCTTCAGACTCAGTGGGGACCAACAGTCTTCAGACTAGCTGGGAACAGACCAACTCTCGGACTTGCTGGGGAACTAACTCCTTAGACCTGCTGAGGAATCCCTGATCTCAACTATGCTGGGGAGACAAGTCCTGAACTTGCTTCATCTGCTGGGGAAGATCCCCATCCTCTCACACTACTGGACAGTGCTGTCAACATCCCTGAACAAACCGTGGCTTATCCGCTTCAGCCAGGAACCAAAGGTGATAACCTACAACCAACAAGACATACATGCCCCAGGGGATTGCATGGACAAGATACACTCAAGTGTACTCAATATTCAAAATGATTTTCAAATGTTTTATCTTTCTGCACGTTATTCTCTAGCCTTCATGTTTTTATATGCAATGTTTATAAAAAATTCGGACGTTTTTGCAAACAAAACAGTAAAAATAAAAACAAGAGAGCAATTTATCTGAATAACGACTTTTATTGATTGAAAATGGGCCTGAAAAGGCAAATACATCAGGAAGCAATTCCTAGGAAGAGGTAATTGCGCATAAAAGGAACATAAACTATCCTAATGGCAATGTGAACACGGCATCCACTATTTCCCAATTCTGTTATGACTCACAGATCCTCAACTTTCTCCTCAAATTCCTTGCTTTCTGAGAAGAATGACTGGACCGATCCTATCCTTCAAGATGGTAGACACTGAAGCGCGATGAAGTACAGATAACTCAGACTGTAGTCTTCGCTTTAATTCCTCTTTTGCCTGGATCGCCCTTTCGGGTTTTCAATCCACCGGGATACCCATTTTTGCCTAAGCCTCCCTTGCGGGTTTTCGACTTACCGGGTGTACATATTCTTTTCATTCTTTATCCCTAACTTTTGCCCGAACCTTTTTTCTCTTTTTTTTCTGGTTCGCCGGGATGCCCTTTTTGGCCTGGACTCTTTTATTCTTTTTGTCCAGCGGGTCAATTTATGCAAAGTATTTTTTGACTACATCTGAGTTAACAGGGGACGGAAAATCTTCACCATCCATAGTTGTAAGCATCAAGGCTCCACCAGCGAAAACCTTTTTAACAACATATGGACCTTCATAATTCGGAGTCCATTTGCCCCTGTTGTCTGTACCGGGAGGAAGGATCCTTTTCAAAACTAAATCACCAGCCTGATAGCTTCGATGATGCACTTTCTGATCAAATGCCTTCTTCATCCTTCTCTGATACAACTGCCCATGGCATACAGCTGCTAATCGCCTCTCTTCGATAAGACTCAACTCATTAAACCTCGTTCGAATCCATTCAGCTTCGTCTAACTTGACATCTAACAGGACTCTCAGAGAAGGAATCTCCACTTCAACAGGTAGGACTGCCTCCATACCGTACACAAGGGAGTAAGGGGTTTCCCCGATCGACGTACGTACTGAGGTACGGTACCCATGCAAAGCGAAAGGCAGCATCTCATGCCAGTCCTTGTACGTCACGACCATCTTCTGCACAATCTTCTTAATGTTCTTGTTTGTCGCCTCTACAACACCATTCATCTTCGGTCTGTAAGGAGAAGAATTGTGATGTTTAATCTTGAAATCTTTACAAAGCTCTTTCATCATCTTGTTATTGAGATTCGAACCATTGTCAGTAATGATTCTCTCAGGAACCCCGTAACGACAGATGATTTCCTTCTTGATGAATCGGGCAACCACTTATTTGGTAACATTAGCATAGGAAGCTGCTTCCACCCACTTGGTGAAGTAATCAATCGCAACCAGGATGAAGCGATGTCCATTAGAAGCAGTAGGCTCAATCTTCCCAATCATATCAATGCCTCACATCGCGAATGGCCAAGGCGAATTCATGACATTCAGAGGGCTTGGTGGTACATGCACCTTATCAGCATAAATCTGGCATTTATGGCACTTCCGAGCGTACTTGAAACAATCGGATTCCATAGTCATCCAGTAATAACCGGCTCTCAACAATTTCTTGGACATTGCATGACCACCAACATGGGTACCAAAAGATCCTTCATGCACTTCCTGCACCAACATGCCTGCTTCGTGTCTATCCCCGCATCTGAGCAGAACCATGTCAAAGTTCCTCTTGTACAACACGTCATCCTGATTCAGATAAAAGCTTCCAGCTAGCCTTCTCAGGGTTTTCTTGTCATTCTTTGACGCTCCTTCAGGATACTCCTTACTCTTGAGGAAATTCTTGATGTCAAAGTACCACGGCTTCTCATCAACAACAGACTCGGCTGCAAACACATACGCATGCCTCTCGAGTCGATTCACCGCAACATGTGGCACATGATTCCACCAATGGACTTTGATCATAGAAGACAAAGTAGCCAAGGCATCCGCCATCTGATTTTCATCTCGGGGGACGTGATACAACTTCACCTTCTTGAAGAAAGTCAGGATCCTTCTGGTGTAATCTCTGTAAGGAATCAAACGCGGTTGGTGAGTATTCCAATCTCCATTGACCTGATTAATCACTAGAGCGGAATCTCCATAGATGTCCAGTGTTTTGATCCTTAGATCAATGGCTTCTTCTATCCCCATGATACAAGCCTCATACTCAGCCTCGTTGTTGGTTACGTCAAAAGTCAGTCTGGCCGAAAAAGGTATATGAGCCCCTTTAGGATTAATAAGAACTGCCCCAACTCCGTTGCCATTCACATTCACTGCCCCATCAACCATCAATGTCCACTAACATCAGGATCCGGTCCTTCCTCGACAAGAGGCTCTTCACAATCTTTCATCTTAAGATACATGATGTCTTCATCAGGGAATTAAAACATCATTGGCTGATAATCATCAATTGGTTGCTCGGCAAGGTAGTCTGACAGAATACTACCTTTGATGGCCTTCTGCGACGTGTACTGGATATCATACTCGGTTAGAATCATCTGCCAACGAGAAACACGCCCGGTGAGAGCCGGCTTCTCAAAGATGTACTTCACTGGATCCATCTTAGAAATCAACAAGGTAGTATGGTTCAACATATACTGCCTCAGTCGGCGAGCAGCCCAGGCCAAAGCACATCAAGTTTTCTCGAGCTGAGAATATTTTATTTCACAGTCGGTAAACTTTTTGCTAAGGTAGTATATGGCATGCTCTTTTCGACCAGACTCGTCATGCTGTCCCAATACACACCCCATCGAGTTCTCAGTCATTGACAGGTACATTATCAGAGGCCTCCCAAGAACTGGAGGTTTCTGTAAATACTCTTTTATCTTATCAAAAGCTTTCTGACAGTCATCATTCCACCTGATTGCTTGATTCTTCCTTAGCAATTTGAATATCGGTTCACACGTGGCAGTTAGGTGAGATACAAACCGTGCAATGTAGTTCAATCTCCCTAAAAACCCACGAACCTGCTTTTTTGTTTTCAGTTCAGGCATTTCTTGTATAGCTTTTACTTTTGCTGGATCAACCTCAATCCCTTTCTCACTGACAATGAAACCCAACAGCTTACCGGATCTCATCCCAAACGTACACTTGTTCGGATTCAGCCTCAGTTTGAACTTTCTCAGCCTTTCAAACAACTTCTGCAAATTTACCAGGTGCTCCTCTTCTGTCTGCGACTTCGCAATCATATCATCCACGTACACTTCAATCTCTTTGTGCATCATGTCATGAAAGAGAGTCGTCATAGCCCTCTGATAGGTAGCACCGACATTCTTCAGCCCAAATGGCATCACCTTATAGCAGAACGTGCCCTAAGGTGTAATGAATGTCGTCTTTTCCATGTCTTCTGGCGCCATCTTGATCTGATTATAGTCAGAGAATCCGTCCATGAAAGAAAAAACCGAGGATTGAGCACTATTATCAACCAATACATCAATGTGAGGTAATGGGAAGTCATCTTTTGGACTTGCTCTGTTTAGATCTCGGTAATCGACACACATCCTGACTTTGCCATCCTTCTTCGGCACGGGAACGATGTTGTCCACCCACGGGGGATAATTGGTCACTTCCAGAAAACCCGCATCCAACTGCTTCTGAACCTCTTCCTTGATCTTGACAGCCATATCAGGACTAGTTCTACGAAGCTTCTGCTTGACCGAAGGACAATCTTCTCTGAGAGGTAGCCTATGTACCACAATATCCGTATCCAACCCAGGCATATCTTGATACGACCAGGCGAATATCTCCACATATTCTCTCAGCATTTCAATCAGCCCTCTCTTGACATCTTCCTTCAAAGCGGCCCCGATCTTGATCTCTCTTCTGGCGTCCTCAGTACCAAGATTAATAATCTCCAACTCCTCCTGATGAGGTTGGATGACCCTTTCCTCCTACTTCAATAATCTGACCAGTTCTTTAGGGTGTTCACAATCTTCCTCACTCTCCTCTTCAGCTTGGTAGATGGAATTATTGAAATCATACTGAGCCATAACAGAACTGTTTATAGTGGAGTCCGTAAGATCAATTCTGCATGTTTAATGCTTTATTTTAGAAAAAAGAGTTCAAGAAAGTCACAAAAAACAAAAGCATTACCATTTTATTGTTTTGAAAAATGAAAATAAAAACAGAAAGACAGGGATCACAAAGTTGTTTGCAAAATGTCCTTTATTAATGATATCATTGAAAAACATGATGAGGCCCTACAATGAACCACTACGCCTTAGGCAGAACGTAGGGTTTCGTGCAAAATGAAAAACAAAAGAAAATTACTCTGTTTGAAGAGTAACTTGGACCACTTCTTCTGTTGTCCAATTGTTGATCGACTCCCCTGGAGCACACGGGCGAACCCATTTGTTCAGATCACAATCACTGTCCCCGTCTTCACTACCGGCTGCAAAGACATCACCATGATTCATCAGCCCAACGCTGGTGAAGGTACTCGGCCCTTTCTGCTCACCCTGCTCTTCCTGCAGAGGTTGATAGCCAATACCGAATTTGTCTTCTTTCACGGGCATGTCAACCTTCTTACCCCAGCCTTCTGCATTGCCTGAGTTGAGAACCTCCATAGCCTGCTTGTAGGATGCAATCGAGGCACTTGGCTTCTTCTGCTCAGCGAAAGCCACCTTCTCAAGAGCAACAGTCTCAAACGCCTGGCACAGAGTTTCATGGATCTCGCCATCCACCTCCACATACTTGAAAGAGGATAAATGACTCACCAGAATTTCCTCCTCGCCGCACACTGTTACAATCTGACCGTTCCAAACATACTTCAGCTTTTGATGGAGAGTTGACAAAACTGCCCCAACCCCATGTATCCAGGGACGTCCCAATAAGCAACTATATGCTGGTTGGATATCCATCACATAGAAGATAATATCAAAAACCTCCGGGCCAATCTTCACTGGCAATGTGACTTCACCGAAAATAGACCGTTTGGATCCATCAAATGCACGGACAATGAGATCGCTTGGAGTGAGGACAACTCCTTTAACGTCAATCTTGCTCAGAGTCTTCTTGGGCAACACATTCAAAGACGAGCCAGTATCCACCAACACATGTGACAATACTGCGCCTTTACACTCCATAGTGATGTGCAGAGCTTTGTTATGGTTACGACCTTCAGGTGTCAGATCCAAATCTGTGAACCCCAAACCATGCCTTGTACTGACGTTAGCAATAACACCCTCCAGCTGGTTGACGGAGATTTCCTGAGGCACGTAAGCCAAATTCAACATTTTCAGCAAGGCATTACGGTGTGCCTCAGAGCACAACAACAACGAGAGGATAGAAATCTTGGACGGAGTTTGATTCAGCTGATCTACAATCTTATAGTCACTCTTCTTAATAATCTTCATAAACTCCTCCACATCCTTTTCAAAAGTCCCCTCAGGCACCTCCTTCTGAACAGGTTCCTCTTCAACCACAGCTTGTTTACCCTTCACTTTGGCGAGAGCCTCAGCATTGTTGTCCCTCAAAGGCTGCGATGCAAACAGACGACCGCTTCTAGTGAAACCTCCGGGTCCTCCTACATTGTCTACAGCAGGACCAACAGTCACCGGAGCTCTACTCGGCAAACCAATTGTCACTGGAACCTGACTCACAGGTCTGATCTGACTTTCTGCCCTTCTGTTATTGCGATAAGCATTATCATACTTCCACAACACATCCCCACTATTCTCAACAGGTCTCCTTCTTCCAGAAGCAACAATAGTAGTGGGAGCACTGGCAGTTACTGGAGCGGATATAGTAACGGGAGTACCAACGGTTGTAGGTGCATTAACAGTTCTCTGGCCACATCCAGGACCTTCAGACGGTTTGAAATAAATGGTGACAGTTGACACCATCCCACGATCTCTCACGGACCTAGCAAACTGCAAACAACCCTCATCAATCAGTCCCTGGATACCATTCCTCAACTGCATACATCCATTCTCTGAACCTTCACAATCTGAACAGTACTTCTCACAGCCCGGGAACACTTCCCCATTCAACAAGCGCTCTTTCACCACAAACAATGGTGTCTGAATCTCATCAACATCCACCACCAAATCCAAGGCCTCCTCACCTTCCACATTATTCACTCTATGCGCACCATGCTGAGGCATAGGATTGTTCACAACATTAGGCACAGGAGCAAAATTGATTGTTTTGGCGTCAATTAAGTCCTGGACCTTATGATGAAAAGCCCGATAATTCTCTATATGGTACCCCGGTGCACCGGAATGGAAATCACAACGGACGTTGGCATCATACCCAGCAGGTATCTTCGTCAACGGAGCCATCGTACGCAACTCAACAAACCCCAACCTGAGCAATTCAGGCAGCAACTCAGCATATGTCATAGGTAACGGGTCAAACCGACAATCCGACATTCTCTGTCTCGGCTGATATGGGCGTTGCTGTTGTTGTTGTTGTTGTTGTTGAGGTTGTGTGCTCTCTGTTGTTGCTGTTGTCGCGGTTGAGGTGCTGGGATAGTTACAGCAGCAACCTGGCGGTATTGCCCTCTGTTCACATTTCTTCTACTGTGCACGGCATTAGTTTTACCCTCCCTCCTTCGGGGTGCCCCAGTAAATGGCTTCTTTGAAGACGAAGAACCAGCATCTTGAATCTTTCCAACTTTAATGAGACTCTCTGTCCTTTCTCCACAAATCACCACATCAGAGAAACTACCGAACGGGCAACTCCCCATCCGGTCCATGAACACACCTTGCAAAGTTCCAATGAACATATCGGTCAACTCCCTTTCCAGCATAGGGGGTTGCACCCTTGCAGCTAATTCCCGCCATCTCTGGGCGTACTCCTTGAAACTTTCTCCAGATTTTTGACATAAGCTCTGTAACTGAGTTCGGCTCGGCGCCATGTCCATATTGTGTTTGTATTGCCTCAGAAAGGCTTCACCCAAATCTCTCCAACTTCTGATGGATTCCCTCTTCAATTCCATGTACCAATCCAAGGAAGCTCCAGACAAGCTATCCTGGAAAAAGTACATCCACATTTTCTCATCGTCAGTGTATGCGGAGATTTTTCTATAATAAGCCTGCACATGGGTGCGAGGACAAGAAGTACCGTTGTATTTGTCAAAGGAAGGCACTTTGAACTTATAAGGAATCCTCAATCCATCCACTAAACCCATATTTGTCACATCAAACCCCAGAGAGTTCTGACACTCCATGGCTCTGATCTTCTCAGCTAGGGCATCAACTTTTCTGTCCCTCTCTTCAACCCTTCCACCACCATCTTCATCACTGAGCAGGGTAAACATATCTTCCTGCCTGTCAACTAGCGGAGCAGGATGGCACACGGGAGCATGGGTCACTCTGGCATTAACAGTCTCTGCAGCAAGAGGCTGTCCATTTATCCGAATACCCCTCAATTCATCCCCCACAGCATAATCATTGACGGGGACGGTGGCAGCAGCCGCATTATCATTCACAAGAACACCCACCGGTGAAACACGACTGGCAGGTGGAATCACGGCTTCCTGTCTCTGGGCTAAGGCACGCAGCTCCTCTTGCCCTTGAACAACTCCTTGCATCATGGTCATGAATTGGGCCATGTTAGCCCTCATCTCAGCCAACTCTGCTTGCACTTGGTCCATGTCCCTCTGTTGATTTAGTCTGGTTGCGTAGCGGTGCGGACGTTGATCAGCAATCCTGCCTAACACAGGAACCAAAGTGAGAAGTCTCGTTCAAGAACACCTGTAATGCAAAATGATATGTGTATGATGCTTATGATGCGTATGATGCACATGATATGTTCATTCCTCAGGCATTCAAGAGCCTAATTCATCTTTCAAGAAATGGCAACCTGCAACAATGAATCAACAAAGAAACAACCTACATAGGATAATGAGCACAAAGTGAAACATCAACAATCTCATCTATAGACATGAGCAACAAAGATCATACAACAAAGGTTCAAATGATCAGAGTACAACAATGAATCCCATCCAACAATCCTGGAGGTGATTCTCAACATAAACAACAGATACAAGCTAAGAAAGATGTCCTCCAGGAATGAGAGTCTTCAGGTACTGGCACTGGTCTATCAACAGGTCACATTCTGAACACTCATGCAGAGGAGTGAGCTTCTCCTTCATTCGCCTTCTGAGCTCCACAACTTCTCCTCTAAGTTGGCTCTCTGATGCATGTCTCAAGTCTACCTCCTTCTTTAACTGGATGTCTTTGTCCCTAAGCTGCTTTTCCAGGTCTCTTATCTTCTTCTGGTAATTGGCTTCAGCTTCTGCAACCTCAAGCATTCACGGTGTTCTTCATTCAACAATGTCTCTATCTCCTCATAGGACCTCTTCTTGCTCTTCAATCTGCTAGCATCTTCACCCTGTATGCCTTTGAGTTGATGAGCCAAGTTCAACTTGTCAGCTTTGGCTTTGTAAAGCTCCATCTGGGTATCTTGTTCTTTCTCTTTCAACCGACGATTCTCCATTAAGGCTTGCTTATAATACTCAGCAAACACATTCTCAGCAAGGATCAAAGGTGGTTGCTCTTGCAATGGCTCCATCCTATCATAGGGTAACAACAAAGTCTCAACTTTATTCCTGACCTAATCAATGTAATCAGGCATAACAACTGCAAACTTCTTCCCTAACACAGCTCCATCCTTGACACCAATGGTCTTCCAAGCTTTTCCTACTTGCTCCAATCTAGCAGGGTCACTACGCTTCTCAAAATACACACTTTCAGCTATCTTAGCATCTAGTGGTCTTCCATTAATTACAAACCCCAACTGGCGAAGAGAAAGAACCGGGTTGTAATTGATGCAACCCTTAGTCCCTATGAGTGGCACATTACGAAACTCTCCATAATGCATGATGACATTACGCACATTCAACCTGTAAGCTTGCCACTTGACATCATAGGATGTGAGTGACATGATCCTCTGAGTCCACTTACGAGTGCTCTGAGTATCCACAAAAGATCCACTGGTTGGCAGAAGAGACAAGAACCATCTGAGCAATAGAGGGAGACAGCATCTGATGGCTCCACCCTTACCATGCCTGCTGTGTATAGAATAGTAAGTGTCATCTAACAAAGTAGGAACTGGTTTTCCTCCAATGAAAATAGTGATAGCAGCAAAGTCCACAAAATTAGGCATACTCGGGAACAACACAATCCCATAAATCATAATAGCCAACTGAGCATGAAAAGCTTCCCAATTTCCCTTCTTTGCTTCTTCTTTAGCCATCCTCACTAAGTACTTCAAAGGCAACCCCACCACATCACCACTTGACTTCCAATTGTCACTCACTTCTTTGATACTCAAATGAAGAGCTCTGGCAATGACTCTGAAATCAACCTCCTTTGACACATCTAAGAAGGGAACCTGATATCTGATTGGGACATTCATCAGAATGGAGTACTCCTCAAGAGTGGGCGCTAACTGATAATCCTGGAAAGTGAAACAACGGAGCTCTGGGTCATAGAAATGTAGAAGAGTCTGCAACGGTACTGGATCTACCACCATCCTCAACAGTGTCAACAAATCCCCATACTGATCAACAAACACCTTTTGATTACAGCCGGTCACAAGATTGCTCAACTCTATCAAAGATGTCAAAAGCTCATGGTGAAAACTGTAGGTGCAAGTCTTCCTCTTCAACTCTGGGACGGTTGCCATCTCTCACAGTGAACAGACTCCTGAATGAACCTGAGAAATGATATGCATGAGGAGATTAGCTTTTTTCTTTTCTTTTCTTTCTTTTTTTTATTTCTTTTTTTTTTGCATTATTTTTTTTTGAAAATAAACATGCTATGATGCAAATGATGCAAACACGACTGGTTGGCTGTGTGTCACGGAGCACAGGTTCAAAGCTTCGGCTTGAATTCGGAACCACAAAGTCATCTGAAACCCAAAGTCATATGGAACCCATATATCTCTGAACCAAGTCACCAACAGGAGCCAAGAGTCACCAACAGATCAATAGTCACCAACTGTACCTGTAATGATTCATTTCCCTCCCCACTCACGGGTGTCATCTAGGCCAGGGTAAGGTCAAGAGAAACGCAGGATAAACAACCCTTTCATAGAATATCATCATGTACACACCAAATGTATGCACCGATAATACCCCATCAGGATCTGAACTGCTCGTGATATCATGTTCCTCTAAGTGGCGCAATACCACCCGCTTCCCAAGAATCACTCTATTCCTAGGTGTCCTAGAGTTCACTCATAGCCTGGGTATTGGGCCTTTTACCTCTTGTAACTCCCACCCCACAGAGAGACAAACACACAGCCAACACAGATGAAAATATGATGCATGCAAACATAAATGCAAACATAAATACAAACATAAACAAATAAATGCAATAAATGAAACAGTAAAAGCAACCAAACCCTATCCTAAAGAGCGCTAGGAGTGACTCGCTTAGGGAAGATGGACCAGCAAGAGGTCAACTTCTTGGGATAGTCCCCAGCAGAGTCGCCAGCTGTCGCATTACGCGAAAAACCGGCGGGAAAAGAAAACAACAGAGCCTCCACCGTGCGTTATTTATCCCAAAGAGGGAAAGGAAACGCTCGAAGTAAACCTGGAAAGAACATGGTTTCGCGACCATAGAAAGATGGGATCGGGAGTCGGTTATACGAAGGGAAGGTATTAGCACCCCTACGCATCCGTCGTACTCGACGGGATCCACGCTCAGAAAGAATAGAAGAAAGGTTGCTAGAACTGCTCAAACACTGCACAAGGCTGGAAGGAAACACAAAAAGACAAAAGAAACAGAACTCGGCAGGATATCGCCTCCTGGACCTACGTAGTCTGTCAGACACAGACATCAGAGTCGACGTAGTTCGGGGACAGGGGGAACGTGCTCGCTAGGATGTCGCACCCTATGCATACGTATCTTCTCTGACCGGAGAAGAATCAGAGCACTCGTAGCTCGGCTAACGCACGCCAAACAAAACACAAACAGGAAACCGACTGCCAATCGTTGGACTGATGTCAGACTCCACACAAACAGGCAAACCTGGAAACCGAATGCCAATCGCTGGACTTACATCAGACTCCGAACCAACAAACACACACAGGAAACCAACTGCCAATCGCTGGACTTACGTCAGACTCCAACAAGCAAACAAGACACAGGAAACCAACTTCCAATCGCTGGACTTATGTCAGACTCCAACACAACACAAAGGGTTGAAAAAGAAAAAGGGCGCCCGGAGAGATCAACTCATCTCCTGCCTACGTACCTCATCTGGTATGAGGATCAGGGCAACGTAGTTCCCCTTAACAGGGAAAGAACTTCTAACCTAACCAGAGACAAGGGAGATAACAAGCTACTAGGGAGACTACGACTCGAGCCTAGAAGTTGTCATGCATACGATCCCTACGTTGAGGTCTCTATCCTAACTTGCACAGGAAGCAAGCTAACCTAAACAGCACAATCAAGCAAATACAAGCACAATAAAGCAAGCACACACACTATATGCAAACAATTGGCTCATACAAGGCTAGGCTGTAGAAACAAGCCAACTGGAATGGGGTGTTTTTAGCTCTTAACCCTAATTTTGAGAGTTAGGGTGAAGCAGATGAAATGGGAAGTGAGGGTAAGACTTCACAGCTCTTATCCCTGGCCTGGGAGAGCTTGACTCAAATAGAAAGTGTGGGAGTTCAGAATGTAGGAACTCTTCTCCACATGACTGACACAACAAGATCTTGGGTTCTTATTCATAATGCATCAACACATGGTATGTGAGCAAAGTGAATGACACAACTGAATAGCAGGGGATGGATTGCACATCCCTTTTATCTGCCAATTGCCTCTTAAGAGGTCTTTACCTGCTTGGCACAAAATTAAACAACCACAAACATTGCCTCTTAAGGAGGGCTTCAGACAGGTGCCTGCCAAAGTAACATGACAGGTCTTCCAGACTACATGAAGATCAAGAAATTATACCTCAGTGGTAGGCCAACCACAAGCAAGCAAAGCAGAGTTCAAATGAACTTAAAGCAACTTAGGTACCTGTGGAAACATCTAAACCAATCAGTACAAAATCCAGACAAACAGTCAACAGTCAATATTAGACAGACAGACAAATCCACTGTGCACAATGAGCAAACACAAGTGAGTTGTTCTCAAAGCCTACAAAACAAGCATATGTTAGCCAACAACAACAAATGATCAAGCTCAAGTGAAGGAGCAACATCAACCATGGAGATGTATACTTGAACCTGAAATTCACAACTCAAATGTAAGCAACAAACCACTAGGTCAAAGCCTAGGGTCAAAAGAGGATCAAAAATCCAAAACAGAACTTCAAATTCAACATGAATCATATTTAATCAATCAAGAACAAATCCCCAAATGGACCAAACCAAAATCAATAAGCAAGTTCATGTAATAGGCATGTGAAGTCAAAGACCAATTCAAGGCACATATTTGAACATTAAGAATGAAAAGTCCCAATCAAAACAGAAATGATTCAAATAATTCTAGAAAAATTCCTGAGCATTCAACACATCCAAAACATTCATCATGCAAAAAGTCAGAAGCATTAGAGGTCATTTGGCATGGAAATCAAATTGCACAAGTAAGACAATCAAATGTGTGACACAAATTGTCACACCATGTTAACACAAGCATAAAACAGAAATGGTAAATGGGAAAAATACCAAACTAAGCCTAAAACATCCACCAATGTGTCTGGAATCAACATGTAAAATTTCAAGTCCATTGGATTAAAAACAAGCATTTGATGATAGTTTGAACAAAGCAAGGTCATAAATGTACATGTGTTCAATCATTCCAGAGCAAATTAATTTTCCAGCCATGCACAACTTTCCAATTCATGATCATAAAAAACTAGACAAAACAGGGAGCATTTTGCAAAAAATTGGGATTGAATTGGATGATTTTTCAATTTTATATGATTTTATGAAGTTTGGGAAAAATTTGAAGTCAAACATGATCAAGGCATATGGAAATGGAGGGAAAATGTGAAGCAATTTGAATAAACGCGCTCGCTGGGACTCGAACCTGGTCCAGATTCAAAACGCGCGCCCAAGCATAAAACGACATCGTTTCCCTGTAAAGGCCTAGCGCGCCCAGAATTTCCAGAAATCGTAGCTAAACATGAAGATTTCGTAGCGGATTCGTAGCTAAAGATGATCTTCATCTTCTTCAAGGTGAAGACGATGAACTTCATGTCAAAATTTCCAGAAAATCCAGAAATCAAAAATTTTCATACCAAATGAATCCTTGTTTCATGTACATCAAAGATCAAGTAACACTTCATGCTAAAACATCATGCATCGTTCAAATCGAAGAAAATAAAAATTGACATCAAAATTTCAAACACACATAACTTCATGAATAATGCACCATTTCAATTGATTTTTCTACTAGAATGATCACCAACACAAGATCTACACAAATATAACAATGAATTTGAGAACAAGTGAGATCGAAACTTGACCTCTTGAAGAACAGCAAGTTGGAAACGTGTGCTACAAGGCTCAGCAATGGTCCAAAGCTCCTATACAATTCTTGTTGAGATGATTGATGGAGAGATTGAAGCTCAAACACGTGTGAATCCAGTTGAATTTGAAAATTCCATTAATGCTTCAAGCTTCATGTATGGTTGAGTATGGCACGAACTCCTCCAAATTCACGTTCAATCCTCCTCAGAAACACTTCATGATCATGAATTTAACAAGAGAAATGGTATTTGTGTGAGAAAATTGGAAGTTCTTTTTGAGAGAAAAATTTGATCAATTTCCAAAATCTAGATCTGAAAGTGTTGTTAATCATCAATGCAATTGTGATTATGATTATATATGCCTTGTTAATGAATCTGAAATCATGCTTAAGCCAAAACAAATTGGGATTAACAAGTTACAAGGTGTATGCATCAATTTGCATTTTCACCTCATGCATGAGATGCATGCGTGAACAGTGTACTATGCTGGCCCAAATCCACTCAAAAATAGCCCATGCACACATTAGAATTGGTATTTCATGCATATGATCACCCAAATTGATTTTAGGAATTTTCCTTCAAAAAACTTCATGAATAAGCAAATGATCATGCAAATGAAATTCATGCCATGTAATGGATGTTTTGGAAACTACATGTTATGAGAAGCAAAGTGCAAAAAGAACCACCAAATTTGGAGCCTTGGTTCAAAAGATATGGCCATTTGAATTTTTAAGCACACTTTGCCATGATTGGATCATATCTCCTCAACCACACATCATAAATCCATGATCTTGGACTTTTTGGAAATGGGAGAGAAAGATCTTCAACTTTCATGTTGGACAAAATTTCATTTTAAGCTTCTTTGATGATGCAAGATTAAGTTACAGTTGAATCAAAAACTTTCCATTTTGGGAAACTTTCAATTATAGGTCACTTTCCATTTTTGGAAACTTTTGATCTGGCTTCAAAATCTTCAAGGTAGATGTTTGACATGTTGAATACCCTTCTTTGGGACATGAATGAAATGTCTCAAACCATTTCTCCCTCACCTAGCCCTCAGTTGACTTGCAGTTGACTTTTATGGGCCTCAGATGACTTGGTCATGCACTGTGGACTTTGAACCTCAAACCAATGGTCAAGTTGCATCAAAATGATCCTTGGGTCATGTAAGCTCTCTAGAACAACCATAGGGCCTTTGTCTCATGGAAATGCTTTTGCTCTCTTGCACAGATGGATTCTCCTGATCAGTTTTGACTGATGAAATGCAACATGCTATGCAATGCTAATGACCTAAAAATGAAATGAATGTACAAATGGGAGGTGCAAATTTGAGGTGCTACACCAATAACGATTGGGCTTTATGGTTAATGATAGAGATTTGTTTTGGGAGGTGCCAATAACGATTGGGCTTTACGGTTTTTGGTTTGGACGGGATCAGGCTGGATCTGATGATGATTAGATTTTTGGGTTTGCCAAGTAGGCTTTGACTTTGGAAGGTATCAAGTGAGGCTTGGCTTCATTATTCTTTATCGGGAAAGGCTTCATGTTATGCATGATGCATGATATGTATGAGTGAAGCGACAGGGTTGATGCATAGTGACTGATGCAATGGTTTTGGATAATTCAACACATGTCCTTGAGGTGGGTCAAGAATGGTTGGAACTGGGAAATATTTTTGCTTGGCTTCAAGGCTCATTGTTGACAAATTATGGGATGATATGTTTAGCATGACTTCCCGACATTTGCTTTGAACTGAGCTGACGTAGTGAGCTTGATCTGGATATTTTGATGCCTCATGCTTGATCTGAGCGAGAAAATCCAAGATATAAGGAAATGCTTCCTCTTAATGGCCAGTCTTGTCCCAATCTGTTAGGTATTTACATGGAGTGCCCCAGTTACAAGTTATGAAGCAAACCATGGGTAGAGTAATCTTGATCTTATATGCCCCAGCGTCTTGGGTCTGCCTACCCCTATTCATTCATCTCTTGGAGTGTTTTGACTTTCTCATGCTTTTGGGGTGGTCTTCCCTGGTATGAAACCTTGAATAAATTTTGCCCCTGACTGGTTGATCTTTGAGGGAATGCCCCTGGCCAACTGCCTTTGGAGAGAATTGCCTAATCTCGACGTGATTGTCCCAGAATGATTGGATCTTGAAGTGGCTTGCTCAACAGAGTTCTCAAATACCTTGCCCTCCTTGGTGAGATCAATCTAAGGGGATTACCTTTGCTCATCGGAGTCCTCATGAAATTTGCCTCTTTTGGGTGACCAAAACTTCTCGAGTCATGTTCATTTTGAAAACGCTCTTGATGTCAATGCTCATTCACAAGTAAAACTATTTATGCTAATGTTATGTTTATGCCAGTTTTAGAAATCCAAGTATGTCCACTGAAATTATGACATAGAGTGAATGAATCACTAGTTACAAAAGTCATACTGATACTTAGCAAAACAAATAGGAGCCAGTTTCGACACAAGCTCTAATGCAATATGCTTTCAAAATATACCTTGCTTCAATTAGGTCTTTTGAGGGTTTTGTAATAACCCAAAATTTACCCTTCATTTTTTCCTGGAAGCATGGGATCATGTTTCACACTTCATGGCATCATACTAGGTCATACTCATTGCATACTGCATTAGTGACTTGGAAATCAGGTTTTGATTGATCACTCCTTAACAAAAGGAGCCCACACAAAGCAAGATTGAGAATTGGACTTCATTCTCTAAGTATACAAGTCTCAAGGGTCTCAGGGGGCTCCATGTATTTTATTGTGGTCCTCAGTTCATCAATGAAGGATTCAGAGCTATCAGAGTGTTCATCTGGATTTAATCAGGAAGTTAGGGTTTCATGGCTACCTGCAACAGGCAATGTTTGGTTGGAAGTGGAGGAGCTCATCCATGTCATGATTGGAGAGGCATCTTGGCCTAGGAAGACTCACAATTATCTCAGAAAGGTCCATTGGCAAGCAGTGAAATCAGTTCCCGATCAATTTTGCCCTAAAATTAGGGTTTGGTATAAAATCAGTTTATTTCTAATTCTTTGGGTAAAACTCTTTTCCATGGCCCTCCATGTGTCCACCAGGATCTACATACAAAAAATTCAGCTTTTTATTTGAGCCAGAAGTGCTTTAATTGATCATTGGAATCGGGAATCAGACAGTTTGGGAAAAGTCAACTGTGGGGCCATAAAGTCAACTCCGGACTTTTTGAGAGTGGAATCTCAAAATCCATGCCTAGGGGAGCCTACATGTGAAATTTGATCAAGGTTGGATCATATGATTTTTGCACTCACTTTAAGCCCATTTTCCTTCAAGATAAAAGCTCCATTTGAAAATTTCTCCAACATGAAAGTTGTTGTTCTTGTTCCAAGCTTTCTAGAAATATAAAGTTTGCCCCATTTGGATCAAAATTGAGAAAGTTGTGCTTAGTCAAAGCAGGGCATATTTTTAGGACACTTAGAAAAATTTCTAAGTCTAAAAATCTTCAAAGTTTGTCAAGACTTCTTGGCCAGTTTTCTTGCACTTCAAGGCACCAATTGAAAATATTTTCTTCACAACAATTATACTTTGTCATGTCCTCTTTCACCTCCCTTTGGAATCATCTCATTTGGATCCATGGTTTGAGAGATACACTCACTTCAAGTTGGCACCATGACTTGAAAGTTCTAAGCAGATTTTATGCCAAACTTGCCCAACCAATCTTGCAATGGTGTGACATGAACTTGAGGCCATTTTTCACCTTCTTCCACTCATTACTTCCACCTATTCTCAACATGAAACATGCCAAGGTCCATAATATCTTTCTACTGTTTGCATTATCTCATCAATTGGTGGTTTGTTCATCAATTTAGGTTGCCACAAAGTCACCCCTTTGAGTTGATTTCTTGCTTGCCAAACCAGACCAAGCCATGCTGCAAGATTACACAGCCCATGTTTTGTTTGCCTCATTTGGCCATGCAGCATATTCTCATTCACTTAAGTTTTGCCCAAAATAACAACAATTCACGTGCCCTCTTTCTATTTCTCATACACCTCACCAATTGCAACCAACTTACATCATGTTCTTACCTCATGGACAAATCATTATTTCAGAGCCCACTAAGAAATGTTTGACCCACCATATTTAAGCCATAAACCCTAAACCTGAAAAGAGGCTATTGGAATTTTCGTGCAAGCAAGGCAAGGAGCATTAGAGATCAATTTTCATTTCTCATCAAGTTCTTGAAATAAGGTTCTTGAAGCACCAAGGCAGCACCATTTCCTTCTATTCTCTCCACAATCAAGAAGCAGTGGACTAGACTTCCACTAGGTAACTTTTCTTGCTCCATTTCCATGGCTATTATGTTGATGCATCTATGCTCATTATCATGTTTGCTCCATTACTATGCTTATGCTTGCTTCTGAAGTCCTCAGTACGAGGCAATGTTCATGGTATTGATTTGTATTGTTGGTTTTCTGCTCATGCCCGTGTTCAGGTTGACACTTTGTTGTCAACTTTTCTCCATGATTAAGCTACCATTTCACCTAAAACAAGTGACCATGTTAATCCTTGCATTTTGAACTTGAGATCTAGGCTTTATTTCATGATTTTTGATGCATTATAGCGTGCACATTTTTGAGTTGAAGTTGAGCAAAACCCACTGTTTTCTGCGTATTTGCATGAACATGGCGCTAGGGTTTTGGTTCCATGAAGAAGACGGTCACGTGTCGTCTTGAGAACCGCTGGATCTAGCATGTATGCTTTAATCCCGGCCATCCGGTAAAGTGTATAATATTTATTCTTTCATTCATTATTCATCTGTTAATACAAGAATTAAAACGAACATCCGATAATCATTTCAAAACAAGATCAAAAGCTCGATCCAACATCGTGTAATCATTTTCAAAACTTAACAGAACCAGCATGCATTCATCCATTCTCTTGTAAGTCGATCGCCTAAGGCATCTCCATCTACCTGTAAGTCGATTGCCTCAGGCATCACCATCTACCTTTATCCGTGGCTCCTCTCCTTGCTCCATTCGTCGACTCTTGTTCCGTTTAGGTAGCACCCATTAGGTAGAACCCTTTGTATGATAACATAGGTAGAATTCCTTTATTCTTTGCATGCTAACATTAGGTAGATGTTCCCCTCTGTAAATCCTAACACATAGGTCCACATTGCATGAAAACTCTAGGGCAGAGCTTCCCCACTTTTAGACCTTCCGTGCGTCTCCGATCTTGTGGCATGTCAATCCATTCTATTGCAAAGAGGCAACCGCCTAAGACTCGACTCAGCGAGCTGCGACACCTACTGCTAGAACGTTGAACACATTGCCCACTTTCCTTTGACACAACTGGTGTCCTCTTTGAAGGAGAATTGCCATCCAAGGCGCAGCGGAATTTAAAAATTTCTCCATTTAGTGATCCTTACGAATGGGCATGATGAGTGATAGAATCGTTACCTCTTGTGGCAATTCAACCTCAGTGCTAGCTGGTACAAATGAAGGCTTTGAGTGAGAGAGAGAGAGGGAAACGAAATTCCAAGTCTTCACTTGAGTTGAGTCTGAGTGACAATTCTTCTACCCAAGGGTTCTATTTATATAACCACTTGTGTGGGCTTCAAGCTAAAAAGCCCACTTAAGTGTATTTTGGCCCATATCTCATAATATGCCAAAATCACTTAAGTATTTGGTATCTTACCATATTTCGTATTCCACTTAAGTGCACCATACCTTACGGTGTTCCTTAGTTACTCTATCTCTCATCAATCCGTCCTTTGTGTGTGACCCTGTAGGTTTTCACGACGTTGGCAATTAAGTTAAATCACGCATTTAACATAATAAATAGTGAGCGGTATCTAGCAACACATCACTGCTACCAAAGTCACGAAAATGTCATGTGATCTGACAAAACCTCCTGTGATAATAATTATATGTATAATTACCCTTTTGCCCTTATGTCTATATTGAACACAAGGTATAGACCGTGTCATCCTTGTCCAGTTCAATATTGGGCCCATAGACATTTATCCTGTTACGCAGGATGGGCAAATTCCATCTAGGACACTCATGTCCCTCAGCATGCTTTGTGGAGTACCCATTAACTGTCTTTATGGTTATCCAGTTACGGACAACGTTGGATCAGCAACAAAGCACTCGACTATACATCTAGGGTCCATAGTGGTTTTAGGTCGAATAGTGGTATACACCATTATCACCATGAGAATAACTTATGACACTTTGCATAACTTTCTATATAGTATTCTCATAGAGGGTCAATCTGGTATAAATATTACTCTTAATATTCATACCTATGTTTAAGACTTGATAACTCTTTATCCATGATCCATGAGATGTGATCATTAGTCTACAAACATAATAGTCTTAATGCTTTAATGTTATCCCACTTCAATAAAGCTCGACTATGAATACTTTAAGAATAATGTCTCTATGTTTAATGTGCTCTCATGATCAAGTCACACTTGATACATTAAACGGACTATCTATTCCAGGGACTTTATTAAACAACCATAATAAATAAAAAGCCTTTTATTATTAATAAATAATTCGATACAAGTACCAAAAGTATTAGCCTCTAGGGCTTACACCAACACTCTTTTGTAAGTCCATGCTCAGAGGGCAATCCTTAACCCCTAGTTAGCCGAACTACGACAACTCTGATTCTCATGTTCAGATGAGATACGTAGGCACAAGACGCGATGTCTTGTCGAGTTTGACTGACGACTAACAACTAATCCTTGCTTGCTTTCGCCCTTGCTGCGATTCTTTTCTCTCGCCATCATTGCAATCGAGACCTTCCCTTTCTCTTGCCCTAGTTGCAATCAAGACCCTTTGTTCCCGTAGTTAGCCGAACTACGGCAACTCTGATTCTCATGTTCAGATGAGATACGTAGGCACAAGACGCGATGTCTTGCCGAGTTTGACTGACGACTAACAACTAATCCTTTCTTGCTTTCGCCCTTGTTGCGATCCTTTTCTCTTGCCCTCTTTGCGATCGAGACCGTCCCTTTCTCTTGCCCTAGTTACAATCGAGACCCTTTGTTCCCGTAGTTAGCCGAACTACGGCAACTCTGATTCTCATGTTCAGATGAGATACATAGGAACAAGATGCGATGTCTTGCCGAGTTTGACTGATGACTAACAACTAATCCTTGCTTGCTTTCGTCCTTGTTGCGATCCTTTTCTCTCGCCCTCGTTGCGATCAAGACCTTCCCTTTCTCTTTCCCTAGTTGCATTCGAGACCCTTTTGTTCCCGTAGTTAGCTAAACTACGTTTTGCTCTAATTCTCATTCCAGATGAGATACGTAGGCATAAGGTGCGATGTCTTACCGAGCACATTTCTCTTTTGCCCATAGGTAGTCGAGCTACGAAGACTCTGATTCTCATGCTCAGGTGAGATACGTAGGCAGTGGATGCGACATCCTTGCGAGTCCTTTTCTTTTGACCTTCCTTTTTGCAGATAGTACTTTAGATATACCTACACCCTTTAGACTAGAACAACAAGAGTGGATCCCATAGAGTACTACGGATGCGTAGGGGTGCTAATACCTTCCCTTCGCATAATCGACTCTCGAACCCTAGATTTGGTTGCGAGATCTTGTCTTTTCCTCTCTTCAGGGTTTCTTCGATCGTTTCCTTTCCCTCCTTTGGGATAAATAACGAACGGTGGCGACTCTTCTGTTTTTTCTCGCCGATTGTTGTTTTTCGCAGTTGGGACAGTTGGAGACTTTGCTGGGGAGCATGGTTTCCTTACGCGAGTCCCTCCTAGGTTTTCTGATTTTCTTGTTTGTTGGGTGTTTATTCTTTTGTACAGTTATTTACTTTCAGCATTTATCTACATTATCTTATTGCATTGTGTACATATGATTGATGTATCTACTGTATCTGTGGGGTTGGTTGTTTGTTGGGGTGGGTTGTTCTATGAGAGATAAGCCCACTACCCAGGCTTGAGTGTACACACAGGTTTTAGAGTGGATAGTCATAAGGCTTGCGTAGCATGTTGCTACGTTAAGTCGTTCATGAGACCCACACCCAGATGAGGTTTCTTTTGGATATATTCTTTCCTACGGGTGTTCCGTAATGATAGGATGTTCCTTTAGAAGTCGTCGACTCTAGTGATCATTTCCCGAGGACTCAGTCGAGGCACTCCTCCGAGACGCGATTATGTTAGCTCTGGTGGGCACATTCTCGCTGCTCAACCCGAGGACCCAAGGCTGGGAACTTGCTTTTAGGATGTCCCGTTGAGGGGAGTCAGTGGAGGTCTTTTGTCTCGTAATAATACCAAACCTTCAGCGGTAAACGTATTATTCTCGACTGAAGGGCTAGAAGCTGACAAACTTCTGTTCTTAGAACTACCAGTGAGGGGCGGGCTAAATTCAGGAAACCTTAACCTTCAACCAACCCGGTTTTCTGGTATTTTTCTTGAAGCAGAGCTTTGATCTCTTATATGTTCCTCAGTGGTTTTCTCTTCAGACAGTGCGACCTGACAGTTGTTCAAGCAGATACAACAATCATGATTCCCATGTCACTGCATTGCATCACATCATTTTGCATTGCATCACATCATTTTGAGGCAGTCCAAATCAAGGCTGCAGCTCTGGTGGAAGAGGTTAAAGCAGGTGCCTCTATTTCATCCTTCAAGCAGGCACATGCCTTGGTAAATTCAGGTGTTGCTCCCGGTTGGGGACGTCTGTTGGATTTACTTGTAAAGGAAGACAAGTTTGGGATTGGATATCAGCCAGCATTGACTTCTATAACTTCAACACCTCAGACTCGTCAGGGGATGATTACTTTCTCCAGTGCTGGCATCATTTAGTATGGTCGGATCTCTACAATCAACAAAGAAGATGGGGATAGTGATTGCGACATTGACAACTGGGTGCGTCCAAGGGTCCTGGGTAAGTTCTCCGCAATTGGTCTTCTGAAGAGATTATCCAAGTCACTCTTCTTGAAGAGTAATTTTCTTTGTTCATTTGTGCATATCCAAGTCTTACATTTTGCCCAGGGCATAATGACTCATTGTAGGGCTCATCTATGTGAATACCTGCATTTTTATCGTAAATAAAGGACGTTTTTTTGCATTCAAATATTTTGTTCACTGTCTTTCTATTTTTGCAGTTTTCAAAAATCAAAAAAATATAGTTGGCATTGTTTTGTTTAGTTTTCACTCCTTGTTCACACTCATAAGCACATACCATCACTCATGCAGATGCACATCACCGGATCCTATTGATAACAATTCTGCTATGACTCGCTGCGACTTTGAAAATCCAATCTTTCAAGCTGAAGAAAAGGGTGATGAAGACTGTGAACTTCCTGAAGAACTTGCCAGGTTGTTAAAACAGGAGGAAAGGGTCATTCAACCGCATCAAGAGTCTATTGAAGTGATTAATCTCGGCACCGAGGACGTCAAGAGAGAAATCAAGATAGGGGCTGCTTTGGAAGATAATATGAAGAAGGGGCTGATTGAATTGCTGCATGAATATGTTGACATCTTCGCTTGGTCTTATCAGGACATGCCAGGGCTTGACACAGACATTGTGGCACACCGTTTGCCTCTCAAAGAGGATTGTCCTCCGGTCAACCAGAAGCTCAGAAGAATAAGACCAGAGATGGCTGTCAAGATAAAGGAAGAAGTGCAAAAACAGTTGGATGCAGGGTTTCTAGCGGTTACAAATTATCCGCCATGGGTTGCAAATATCGTTCCAGTACCTAAGAAGGATGGAAAGGTACGGATGTGTGTTGACTACCGGGATCTGAACAGAGCTAGTCCTAAAGATGATTTCCCATTACCTCACATCGACGTTTTGGTGGATAACACGACTCAGTTCTCGGTATTCTCCTTTATGGATGGCTTTTCTGGCTATAATCAAATTAAGATGGCACCAAAAGACATGGAGAAGACAACTTTCATAACCCCATGGGGCACCTTCTGCTACAAGGTGATGCCGTTTGGTCTGAAAAATGTTGGGGCAACATATCAACGAGATATGGTAACTCTTTTCCATGGTATGATTCATCATGAAATCGAGGTTTATGTTGATGATATGATTGCCAAATCTCAGATGGAAGAGGAACATTTGGTGAATTTGCAGAAACTGTTTGAGCGTTTGAGGAAATTCAAGTTGAGGCTTAATCCGAACAAGTGTACTTTCAGGGTGAGATCTGGAAAACTGCTGGGTTTTATTGTTAGTGTATAAGGGATTGAAGTGGATCCTGCCAAAGTAAAAGTAATACAAGAAATGCCTGAGCCAAGAACAGAAAAACAAGTCTGTGGTTTCTTAGGGAGGTTGAACTACATTGCAAGGTTCATCTCTCACCTAACAACCACGTGTGAGCCAATATTCAAATTGTTAAGAAAAGATCAGACTATCAGGTGGAATGATGATTGCCAAAGGGCTTTCGAAAAAATAAAAGAGTATTTGCAGAATCCTCCAATCCTTATGCCTCCAATCCCAGGGAGACCGCTGATTATGTATTTGACAGTACTTGATAATTCCATGGATTGTGTTCTCGGTCAACACGACGAGACAGGTAGGAAAGAGCATGCCATCTACTACCTGAGTAAAAAGTTCACAAATTGTGAGTCGAGATACTCAATGCTTGAAAAGACATGTTGTGCACTTGCATGAGCTGCTAAGCGATTGAGACAATACATGCTGACTCACACAACCTTACTGATCTCCAAAATGGATCCAATCAAGTATATATTTGAGAAGCCAACTCTCACCGAAAGGGTTGCTCATTGGCAAATAGTACGACATCCAGTATACATCCCAGAAAGCCATCAAAGGGAGTATTCTGTTAGACTATCTTGCTCAGCAGCCGATTGATGATTATGAGCCGATGAAGTTTGATTTTCCGGATGAAGACATCATGTTCCTCAAGATGAAAGACTGTGAAGAGCCAGTTGTTGAGGAGGGACCTGATCTAGATGAAAAGTGGACTTTAATGTTTGATGGGGCCGTCAATGCCAAAGGAAGTGGAATTGGTGCTGTCAATACCACTCCGAAAGGTGCCCACATGCCTTTCACCGCTCGTCTGACTTTTGAGTGCACCAATAATGAAGTTGAGTATGAGGCATGTATCTTGGGTATTGAGCAAGCCATTGATTTGAGAATCAAGACTCTGGACATCTTCGGAGATTCAGCTCTAGTGATCAATCAAGTGAATGGTGATTGGAATACTCTCCAGCCTAATCCGGTCCCCTACAGAGATTACACGAGAAGACTGTTGACTTTCTTCACAATAGTAAAGCTGTATCATATACCTCGTGATGAGAACCAGATGGCAGATCCTCTTGCTACTCTATCCTCCATGATCAAGGTGATTCGGTGGAACTATGTTCCCAGGATCGATTTATGTGCCTTGATAGGGCCGCGTATGTGTTTGCTGCTGAACTGGTAGTTGATGACAAGCCCTGGTATCATGACATCAAGTGCTTTCTGAAGAATCAAGAGTACCCTGCAGGGGCATCCAACAATGATAGAAAGACTTTGAGAAGATTGACAGGCAGTTTCTTCTTGAACAAAAACGACGTGCTGTATAAGAGGAACTTCGACATGGTTTTGCTCAGATGCGTGGATAGACACGAAGAGGACATGTTGATGCAGGAAGTTCATGAAGGCTCATTCGGTACTCATGCCGGCGGACATGCAATGTCTAAGAAATTGTTGAGAGCGGGTTATTACTGGATGACCATGGAATCTGATTGTTTCAAATATGCTCGGAATTGTCATAAATGCCAGATTTATGCTGATAAGGTGCATGTGCCGTCAAATCCTCTGAATGTGATGTCTTCTCCGTGGCCGTTTTCTATGTGGGGCATTGATATGATTGGAAATATTGAGCTGACTGCTTCAAATGGGCATCGCTTCATCCTTGTTGCCATCGACTATTTCACCAAGTGGTTCGAAAAAGCATCATCTGCGAAAGTCACCAGACATGTGGTTGCCCGATTCATCAAGAAAGAAATCATTTGTCGTTATGGGATTCCCGAAAGAATCATTACTGATAATGGTTCTAATCTCAATAACAAAATGATGAAGGAGTTATGCAAGAACTTCAACATTCAACATCACAATTCTTCCCCTTATCATCCTAAGATGAACGGTGCTGTTGAGGCAGTAAATAAGAACATAAATAAGATTGTGCAGAAGATGGTCGTTACGTACAGAGATTGGCATGAGATGCTACCCTTCGCCTTGCATGGGTATTGTACTTCAGTACGTACATCGACTGGGGCAACCCCTTACTCCCTTGTGTATGGTATGGAAGCAGTCCTACCTGTTGAAGTGGAGATTCCTTCTCTAAGAGTCCTGCTGGATGTCGAGTTAGACGAAGCTGAATGGATTCAGACAAGGTTTAATGAGTTGAGTCTTATTGAAGAGAAGAGAATGGCAGCCATTTGTTATGGGCAGTTGTATCAAAGTCGGATGAAGAGAGCCTTTGATCAGAAAGTGCGTCCTCGATGCTTCCAAGTCAGAGATTTGGTGTTCAAAAGGATCCTTCCGCCTCAGACAGATCACAGGGGTAAGTGGACTCCTAACTATGATGGACCATCTATTGTCACCAAGATTTTTGATGGTGGAGCCTTAATGCTTCCAACTATGGATGGTGAAGACTTCACTTGCCCTGTGAACTCAGACGCAATTAAAAAATACTTCACATAAAATAGACCCGCTGGACAATAAAAAGAATAGTCCAGGCAAAAAATGGGCATCCCGGCGAACCAAGAAAATGAAAAAAGGTTCGGGCAAAAGTTAGGGATTAAAAATGAAAAGATTGTACACCCGGTAAGTTGAAAACCTGAAAAGGCAACTTAGGCAAAAATGGATATCCTGGTGGATTGAAAACCCGAAAGGGCGATCCAGGCAAAAGTTAGGGATTAAGCGAATGACTGCGTTCTGAGTAGTTCTGAATCTCGTCTCGTATCGATAACTGGAAACTTTCGAAGGATATGAAACAATCAAATCACCTTTTTCAGAAAGCTGATCATTTGGAGGATCTTGAAGACGAGCGAGTCATAGCAGAATTGGAACCCGATAGAAATCCATTTCACATTGCCATTAGATTAATTTCTGTTTTTATCTTTTGTGCAATTACCTCTTTACAGGGATTGCTTCCTGTAGCGGGGTATTCGTTACCATTAGAGATATTGACTAAATCCAAGGTAAACCATACAAGTCGAGTCACCACCGCACTTCTATTTATCCAAAGGAATGGTTAGAAAGCGAACAAAAACCTAAAAGTTTTATCGAATCAAAAACTAGTAAAAATGTTAGAGATCTGGGTAAGGGGGTTGGTTATGCAATGGGAAGGTTTTAAGCACCCAAAACATCCTAGGTACTCCTAGGGAGCCCTTTTCATAAGTGTTGTTCTAGTCTAAAGTGTGTAGGTATATTTAAAGTACTATTTACTAAAAGGAAGGTTAAGAGAAAATGACTCGCAAGGATGTCGCATCCACTGCCTACGTATCTCATCTGAGTATGAGAATCAGAGTCTTCGTATCTCGGCTACCTATGGGTTAAAGAGAAGTGTGCTCGGAAAGACGTCGGGTCTTATGCCTACGTATCTCATCTGGAATGAGAATCAGAGCAAAATGTAGTTCGGCTAACTAAGGGGTTAAGGATTGCCATCTGAACATGGACTTACAAAAGAGGACATCAGCTGTGTCAAAAGAGGGTGGGCAGTGTGTTCAACGTCCTAGCAGTAGGTGTCGCAGCTTGCTGAATCGAGTCTTAGGTCGTTACCTCTTTGCAATAGAACGGACTGACATGCCACAAGATCGGAGACGCACGAAAGGTCTAAAAGTGGGGAAGCTCTGCTCTAGAGTTGTTATGCAATATGGACCTATGTGTTAGGATTTACAAAGGGGGATATCTACCTAATGTTAGCATGCAAAGAATAGGGGAATTCTACCTATGTTATCATACAAAGGGTTCTACTTAATGGGTGCTACCTAAACGGAACAAGAGTCGACAGATGGAGCGCGAAGAGGAGTTACGGATAAGGGTAGATGGCGATGCCGGAGGCAATCTACTTACAGGTAGATGGCGATGCCTGAGGCAATCGACTTACAAGAGGATGGATGAATGCGTGTTGGTTCTATTAAGTTTTGAAAATGATTACTCGACGTTGGATCGAGCTTTTGATCTTATTTTGAAATGGTTATCGGATGTTCGTTTTAATTCTTATATTAACAGGTGACTAAAGAAATAAAGAAATAAATATTATACACTTTATGGGAGAGGGGTACATTTGTTATGAATGGGGATTGTTCATGGCAAACAAACAATAAGAATATATGCCTCATACATCATACAAGTAGGCAACAGTTATCAATCAGATCGGATAAATAAACAATATATTATCAAACCAAAGAATCAAATAATGGAGTATTTAAACAATGCATGGGAGTATGAACATGTTAAATAATCAAGCAATAGAAAGCATGAATGAGAGAAACAAGTATAAAAGATAACAGATGAAAATATGCACACGAAGGGTCCACTGAATAATTTAATCAGGAAATGAGGTAAGGACCAAATAAAATCAAGGTAAAAGGCCTCTAATACATGGCATATGAGATGAACGAGGGAGGATCAAAAGATCTCTTCAATTGCCATAAGCAATCCCTAAGTCAAACATCGATCATAAAGAAGTCAACTGAAAATTCAAGTCAACTTAAAAAATAACAAATAAATAGCAAACTAATCAAGAAAATTATGAAAAATTAAACTAAATAAGGTGGGGTTAGGACATCATCATCCCCCAAAAAGATTTTAAAAATAATGAAAATTGGCACGTGAATTAATTAAAACAAAACATAGGTCAAACCAAAAGTCAATTAATAAGACTAGGTTAGAAATAAATCAAGAATAAACAGTAAATTAATCAAGAAAATTATGAAAAATTAAAATAAATAAGGTGGGGTCAGGACATCATCATCCTCCAAAAAGATTTTAAAAATAATGAAAATTGGCACGTGAATTAATTAAAACAAAACATAGGTCAAACCAAAAGTCAATTAATAAGACTAGGTTAGAAATAAATCAAGAAAAAATTGAAAATGTGAAATAAAATTCCAAGAAAAGGTCAGGTTGACCATGAGACAGTGGTAAACCTTCATTCCAAAAATCAAATGCTAACAATAATTGTAAGTCATAAAAATAAAATCAATAAAAAAAGTGTGTTAAAATGGACCATTTAGAATAAATAAATAAAATAAAATATTAATATTATAAAAATACGAAAATAAAAATTATATAAAATTAAATAAAACGTTAAGAAAAGTGAAAAATATTTTTGGGTAATTTTATGGATGAAGAAAATATTTTAAATAAGAAAAAGAAATATGAAAATGGAAGGATTAATGGTGATGAACATGGTAAGCAAGCGTAGATATATCAAAACATGGCCATGGAAGAGATGATTACCTAATGGAAAATAGAAGTGGAATGGAATCTGATATGTGATGAAACTTTGTCTCCTTGCCACGAAATTCCAATGCTCCTTTAGGGTTAAGGTTTCAGCTTCTTAAATAGGGTGGATTAGGTGTTCTCATGGGCTTTTTAATAAGTGATTTATCCATAAGAATAAAAGTGTGAAGTGAGGTGTAAAATGTTGTTATTTTGGGCCAAACTTAAGTGAATGGATGTTTAATGCATGACCAAAAGAGGTAAAAAAACGTGACTGGTTTGTGCAGCATGCTTAGAAAATCTCTGTGTTCGTTTTCATTTTACTATTTTGTTTGCAAAAAATGACGTCCAAATTTTTGATAAACATTGCATCATGAAACATAAGAGCTTTACAGGTACATGCTTAATAAACATTTAAAATTGCTGTAAATTTTAAGTGCTTTGGATCGTCTATTCAGAACAGGTACAATCGAGGCATTTCCTTAAGGCTCCCAGTAGATGATCGAGGATGTTTTTCTTCAACAAGTGGTATTTGGTATCTTATCCCTGCAAAGTTGGTCCAAGCATTGGATTCTTCAATCCCCAGCAGGTTCTCACTACTGTACTCCCCCAAGCATGTGTTTCAGATTATATGTTCCCCAGTAGAGTAGACAGTGTCAGATTGTATCTTCCCAGCAGAAGCGACTGCTCCTCAGAGTTCGATGCCAGATCGATGATCTCGACGCTAGACCCATGGTCTCTTTCCTTGAAGCAGAATCTCGGTACCGTATCGATGTTTGCTTCCCCTGCTGAGTCGTCTCTCTCGTAGATTATGGTTGCCAGAACCACTGTCGCTTTCCTCAGCAGCAAGCTTTCAATGCCATTCTCTCCCTAGTCAGAGTCTCAGCATTTTTGTTATTGCCAGAGCACCGCGTGGATGGTCATTTCCCCACAGAGTTCATTGTGCTGTGTATCTCAAACAGCATTGCCAGGGTCCAGAAGATTGTGATCATTTCCCCAGCAGAATTCCTTGCCTCGGCTTGGCGTTCTCTCTAACCTAGCATTTCGCATCCCTGCATGTAGAATCATATCGCATTGCATCCTCCCAAATCGCATAGCATTTCCATTTTCATGGAGCATTACGCCATTGAAAAATTCAAACATACGCATGTGAAACATAAGACATTCTCAGTATTCCAAGTGATAAGCTAGAAGTTTGTTTCCAGTACTCAGACTGAAGGTTGTTCATGACTTATCCTTTATTATTCCCAGCAGGGGTCGTTGGCCCACGCGCCGCCTCAATTATCATTTTCCCTATTTTTGCCGATACGGACAGGCATGCAAGTTTCCGGTATTCAGACCGAAGTGGCATTCAGACCAGTTTTCCGATGTTCAGATCGAAGAAGTTTCCGACGTTCAGGTCGTTGCAACTTGTGGCATTTAGGCCAATTTTCCGATGTTCAGATCGAAGAAGTTTCCGACGTTCAGGTCGACGCAACTTGTGGCATTCAGGCCAGTTTCCAGTATTCATACCGAAGTGGCATTCAGGCTAGTTTTTCCGGTATTCAGACCGAAGTGGCATTCAGGCCAGTTTCCGGTATTTAGACCGAAGTGGCATTCAGGCCAGTTTTCCAATGTTCATATCGAAGAAGTTTCCGATGTTCAGGTCGATGCAACTTGTGGCATTCAGGCCAGTTTTCCGGTGTTCAGACCGAAGTGGCATTCAGGCCAGTTTTCCCGATGTTCAGATCGAAGAAGTTTCCGATGTTCAGGTCGATGCAACTTGTGGCATTCAGGCCAGTTTTCCGGTGTTCAGATCGAAGTGGCATTCAGGCCAGTTTTCCCGATGTTCAGATCGAAGAAGTTTCCGACGTTTAGGTCGACGCAACTTGTGGCATTCAGGCCAGTTTTCCGGTATTCAGACCGAAGTGGCATTCATGCCAGTTTTCCAATGTTCAGGCCAAAGAAGTTTTCGACGTTCAGGTCGATGCAACTTGTGGCATTCAGGCCAGTTTCCCGGTGTTCATACCGATGTTTGATGATCTAGTAACTTCCGATGCTCAGATCGAAGTCATTTCCAGTATTTAGATTGATGAGCGGCATTCAGGCCATGGTTATTGTTGTGTTACCATTTATTTTGGTATTCAGGCTAACATTCTTTTTTCGGTGTTCAGACCGACTCTCACCGTACCATACGGATTCTTTGTTGATGCTCAGATCAAGACCTCTTTGTCGATCCTGACAGGCATTATTACTTTATTTTTTCACTTTCCTACTTCAGTGTAAATTTTCGGGCTTTTATCGTATTCAATCCCTTGATACCTCGAAAGTGCGAAAGTCGTTGCTATCTTCCTTTCAGGTTTCCAGTTGATTGAATAGGGGCAGCTGTAATACCCCAAAATTTACCCTTCATTTTTTCCTGGAAGCAAGGGATTATGTTTCACACTTCATTGGCATCATACTAGGTCATACTCATTGCATACTACATTAGTGACTTGGAAATCAGGTTTTGATTAATCACTCCTTAACAAAAGGAGCCCACACAAAGCAAGATTGAGAATTGGACTTCATTCTCTAAGTATACAAGTCTCAAGGGTCTCAAGGGGCTCCAGGTATCTTATTGTGGTCATCAGTTCATCAGTGAAGGATTCAGAGCTATCACAGTGTTCATCTAAATTTAATCAGGAAGTTAGGGTTTCATGGCTACCTGCAACAGGAAATGTTTGGTTGGAAGTGGAGGAGCTCATCCATGTCATGATTGGAGAGGCATCTTGGCCTAGGAAGACTCACGATTATCTCAGAAAGGTCCATTGGCAAGCAGTGCAATCAGTTCCCGATCAATTTTGCCCTAAAATTAGGGTTTGGTATAAAATCAGTTTATTTCTAATTCTTTGGGTAAAACTCTTTTCCATGGCCCTCCATGTGTCCACCATGATCTACATACAAAAAATCAGCTTTTTATTTGAGCCAGAAGTGCTTTAATTGATAACTGGAATCGGGAATCAGACAGTTTGGGAAAAGTCAATTGTGGGGCCAGAAAAGTCAACTCCTGACTTTTTGAGAGTGGAATCTCAAAATCCATGCCTAGGGGAGCCTACATGTGAAATTTGATCAAGGTTGGATCATGGATTCAACATTTAATCAGGAATTGGAAAAGTTACTTAATTTGGAAATGGTTGACTTTCCATTTAGGGCAAGTTTTTATGATTTTTGCACTCACTTTAAGCCCATTTCCATCAAGATAAAAGCTCTATTTGAAACTTTCTCCAACATAAAAGTTGTTCCTCTTGTTCCAAGCTTTCTAGAAATATAAAGTTTGCCCCATTTGGATAAAAATTGAGAAAGTTGTGCTTAGTCAAAGCAGGGCATATTTTTAGGACACTTAGAAAAATTTCTAAGTCTAAAAATCTTTAAAGTTTGTCAAGACTTCTTGGCCAGTTTTCTTGCACTTCAAGGCACCAATTGAAAATATTTTCTTCACAACAATTATACCTTGTCATTTCCTCTTTCACCTCCCTTTGGAATCATCTCATTTGGATCCATGGTTTGAGAGATACACTCACTTAAAGTTGGCACCATGACTTGAAAGTTCTAGGCAGATTTTATGCCAAACTTGCCCAACCAATCTTGCAATGGTGTGACATGAACTTGAGGCCATTTTTTACCTTCTTCCAATAATTACTTCCACCTATGCTCAACATGAAACATGCCAAGCTCCATAATATCTTTCTACTGTTTGCATTATCTCACCAATTGGTGGTTTGTTCATCAAGTTAGGTTGCCACAAAGTCACCCCTTTAAGTTGATTTCTTGCTTGCCAAACCAGACCAAGCCATGCTGCAAGATTACACAACCCATGTTTTGTTTGCCTCATTTGGCCATGCAGCATATTCTCATTCACTTAAGTTTTGCCCAAAATAACAACATCTCACGTGCCCTCTTTCTATTTTTCATACACCTCACCAATTGCAACCAACTTACATCATGTGCTCACCTCATGGACAAATCATTATTTCAGAGCCCATTAAGAAATGTTTGACCCACCATATTTAAGCCATAAACCCTAAACCTGAAAAGAGGCCATTGGAATTTTCGAGCAAGCAAGGCAAGGAGCATTAGAGATCAATTTTCATTTCTCATCAAGTTCTTGAAATGAGGTTCTTGAAGCATCAAGGCAGCATCATTTCCTTCTATTCTCTCCACAATCAAGAAGCAGTGGACTAGACTTCCACTAGGTAACTTTTCTTGCTCCATTTCCATGGCTATTGTGTTGATGCATCTATGCTCATTATCATGTTTGTTCCATTACTATGCTTATGCTTGCTTCTGAAGTCCTCAGTACGAGGCAATGTTCATGGTATTTATTTGTATTGTTGGTTTTCTGCTCATGTCCGTGTTCATGTTGACACTTTGTTGTCAACTTTTCTCCATGATTAAGCTACCATTTCACCTAAAACAAGTGACCATGTTAATCCTTGCATTTTGAACTTGAGATCTGGGCTTTATTTCATGATTTTTGATGCATTATAGCATGCACATTTTTGAGTTAAAGTTGAGCAAAACCCACTGTTTTCTGCGTATTTGCATGAACATGGCACTAGGGTTTTGGTTCCATGAAGAAGACGATCACGTGTCGTCTTGAGAACCGCTGGATCTAGCATGTATGTTTTAATCCTGGCCATCCGATAAAGTGTATAATATTTATTCTTTCATTCATTATTCATCTGTTAATACAAGAATTAAAACGAACATCCGATAATCTTTTCAAAACAAGATCAAAAGCTCGATCCAACGTCGAGTAATCATTTTCAAAACTTAACAGAACCAGCACGCATTCATCCATTCTCTTGTAAGTCGATCGCCTCAGGCATCGCCATCTACCTGTAAGTCGATTGCCTCAGGCATCGCCATCTACCTTTATCCATGGCTCCTCTCCTTGCTCCATCCGTCGACTCTTGTTCCGTTTAGGTAGCACCCATTAGGTAGAACCCTTTGTATGATAACATAGGTAGAATTCCTTTATTCTTTGCATGCTAACATTAGGTAGATGTTCCCCTCTGTAAATCCTAACACATAGGTCCATATTGCATGACAACTGTAGGGCAGAGCTTCCCCACTTTTAGACCTTCCGTGCGTCTCCTTGTGGCATGTCAATCCATTCTATTGCAAAGAGGTAACTGCCTAAGACTCGATTCAGCGAGCTGCGACACCTACTATTAGGACGTTGAACATATTGCCCACTTTCCTTTGACACAGCTGGTGTCCTCTTTTTTAAGTCCATGCTCAGATGGCAATCCTTAACCCCTAGTTAGCCGAACTAAGACAACTCTAATTCTCATGTTCAGATGAGATACGTAGGCACAAGACGCGATGTCTTGCCGAGTTTGACTGACGACTAACAACTAATCCTTGCTTGCTTTCTCCCTTGCTGTGATTCTTTTCTCTCTCCCTCGTTGTGATCGAGACCTTCCCTTTCTCTTGCCCTAGTTGCAATCGAGACTCTTTGTTCCCGTAGTTAGCCGAACTACGGCAACTCTGATTCTCATGTTCAGATGAGATACGTAGGCACAAGATGCGATGTCTTGCCGAGTTTGACTGACGACTAACAACTAACCCTTTCTTGCTTTCGCCCTTGTTGCGATCCTTTTCTCTCGCCCTCGTTGCGATCGAGACCTTCCCTTTCTCTTGCCCTAGTTGCAATCGAGACCCTTTGCTCCCGTAGTTAGCCGAACTATGACAACTCTGATTCTCATGTTCAAATGAGAGACGTAGGCACAAGACGTGATGTCTTGCCGAGTTTGACTGACGACTAACAACTAATCCTTGCTTGCTTTCGCCCTTGCTGCGATTCTTTTCTCTCGCCCTCGTTGCGATCGAGACCTTCCCTTTCTCTTGCCCTAGTTGCAATCGAGACCCTTTTGTTCCCGTAGTTAGCTGAACTACGTTTTGCTCTGATTCTCATTCCAGATGAGATACGTAGGCATAAGGCGCGATGTCTTACCGAGCACATTTCTCTTTCGCCCATACGTAGCCGAGCTACGAAGACTCTGATTCTCATACTCAGGTGAGATACGTAGGCAGTGGATGCGACATCCTTGCGAGTCCTTTTCTTTTGACATTCCTTTTAGCAGATAGTACTTTAGATATACCTACACCCTTTAGACTAGAACAACAAGAGTGGATCCCGTAGAGTACTACGGATGCATAGGGGTGCTAATACCTTCCCTTCGCATAATCGACTCCCGAACCCTAGATTTGGTTGCGAGACCTTGTCTTTTCCTCTCTTCAGGTTTTCTTCGATCGTTTCCTTTCCCTCCTTTGGGATAAATAACGAACGGTGGCGACTCTTCTGTTTTTTCCCGCCGATTGTTGTTTTTCGCAGTTGCGACATGTTTTAATGTGGGATGGTTCATGGTTTAAGAAACAAAGGTTTTATGGCTCAAAAATTTATTTAGCCCGCCCACTCTTCTTGATACCCTTCAGTCTTACGTTTAACTAGTTTGACACAGACGTTCGTCTCTTAGAACGATGGGAGTGGTAGTAAGAGAACCCACAAGGTTTTGGGAGTGACAATCACTTTCCTTCCTATTTTTGTGTTTGCAGTCACACGACTTTGTTCTTGCTGAGGATTTTTGTTTTTGACTCCTCTTCTGTTTTTTTGTTTTTTTAACTCCCCTAATTTTGCCTGGACTGTTTTTTTTTGCTTACAGTCCAACGGGATACCCTAATTTTTGCCTAAGCCACTTGCTTTCAAGTTTCGACTTAGCGGGCTTCTTTTCTCTTCTTTTTTTTAGAGTTTTTTTTGTGTGAAACAAATCGTGTGACGTTTGTTGATTTGGTTTGAAAGGATTTGTGACTGTCTCACTTGTTTTGTTTGCGAGGGATAACCATTAGATTTATGATTTTGACCTCTCGTGAGGGAAAATATATGGTTGTCCTTTAGGAAAGACACTCCCTAGGATGTGGTTGATCCTCAAATGGGACACTCCCTACTTTGTATTTTAGGAATTGAACGCGTGGTCAAATTAGCTGACGACTACCCTGCCCCGGGTTTAAGATGTGAGGTTTTTTTTTTGCTTTGAAGAAAACTCCTACTTCTAGGCTCAAAGGGGTTGACTAGGGATTATCATCCTTATACCTCCAGTGTTTGGGGATTTGAAGCAATGCCTTACATCATCAGCAAGGTGTTTATTCAAAAGCATACATGCAATGAGCTATTGTACCTTATATTCATCATTCTCCTTCTATGTTTCGTTTTTAAACAAAAGTAAGATAAGAGTGAACACGATTGGATTGACTTAAAACATACATATTCATTTCATTATTGCAAAAACAAGTTTTTAAGAGTGAATATTACAATGACAAGCAAGAAAGTTACACATGAAAACAAATGAATGATAACATAATTGCTGGCGTGATTAGCCTTGTTTCAATCGTAGACCGGTGTCATCATGCTTGTAGGAACTTATGTATGGTACTCCCCAAGGAGGCTTCTTATTCAGCTTCTTGTTCCTCATCCATTGGCACTGGTTGTGGCATTGCAGAAGTGCCTCCATGTGGCCGCATGAGGTTGCTTAGTATATCCAGGCCGTTTGGTGTGAACGTGATAGCCTTTGAATCAATCAGTTCCTGGACCTTGTATTTGAAAGCCTTACAACTCTCGATCGAGTGTCCGGGTGCTCCAGAGTGGAACTCACACCTAGCATTCATGTCGTAGTTCAAGGGAAGGTGTGTTGGAGGAGGTCCTAGTACCCTTAACTGTACCAATGATCTGTTAAGCAAAAGAGGGTGAATTCAACCATACGACATGGGAATCAGGTCAAACTGTTTTTTCGACCTCTTTGGTTTTCTCTGGCCTTTTCGAGCATAAGAGTTTTGCCTTCCACTTGAGGACCAATTCTGATTCTGCATTTGGTTCCCCAGAGCTAGCCGAGGAACGAACACTGGCTGTTGATTAAGAAACCTCAGCAGTTCGGGTTGGGGATGGTATCCCTGAGGCAACTCATGATATAAGGTGGAGGCGGACAAAGGCATAAGGGAGACCATTTCCATCCTGGAGGTTGGTGTGGGATTTCCTTCCTTTTTCAACAGTGTTTGCAAGATTTCCATAACCAAGCTCATCTGAGTCTTTAGTTGGCTTATCTCTTCCTTCAATGCAGCTTGGCCTTGTTGGAGTTCTTCCACAGTGGCTTGAGACATGCTTCTAGTTCTAAGCGTACGTCGGGAAATCAGCTAGTGGGGTAAAAACAGAAGGTGGTATAAGGTTTTGCTTATGAGATGCAAATGATGCATGAATGCGATGTTTATTTATGAATGAATGGGTGAGAAGATTTCCATAGGTTTTTAGGCATGGGTTCATGGTTCTGGACCATCGTGACGAAGCATGGAGTTAATAATGAATGCTTAGTAAACCAAGGTTCTCACTTTGTGTGGTCTAAGGATTTTGGAAAATTGGGTGTAAGACACTGCCCATAGAGTCATGGACTTCCTTGACTGTCAGCCGCTTATGTCAATTTACTTTCCAGGCGACTGCTCCATTAAAGCCATCTACTCTAAGTGAGATCTTCGTATCGACCCTTACGAGGAAAGCACCTCGGTGGCCTATACTACGCGACCATCGGTCTAGACTAGTCATAGTTTTAAAAGGTTCTAAAAGGGGTCTTAGGGTCATTGACTCTAGTAAAAGAAAAGATGCTTACGTCGATAGCACGACGGTCATCAATCCCCTTAAGAGAATCTACCACTAAGTGAGGTTCTCGTACGACCCTAACGAGGAAGGCACCTCGCAGATCAATACTACTCAAACTCTCCTATCTCAAGCAAGCTCTCATACTCGGGTGAAGAGTCCTTCACACAAGGTTTTTTCTTTTGCAATCATTATTGCTTCCAAAAATTCTTCGCCACAGAACCAAAGTTTCGGACCAACAGGCAAACAAAGAAAATATGTACAGGTTAGCATCAAAAGTGACATATAAAGAAAAAATAGATAATAGATAAAATCTCCACGTACGTAAAAGAGAAACAACCCAAACTAGGCTAGACTTGCTTAGGGAATTTTGGTCTCCCCAACAGAGTCGCCAGCTGTCGCTACCGGGATTTCACGATAACAAAATCGGGACTAAAAAGATGCCAAAGAGAGGCAAAGTTAGAAGATTCTCCATCGAATTTTATTTAGTTTACCTCTACCGGAGAGGAGAGGGGAAATAGTCGATAAAACCCTAAAAAAAGAGACGCGCACGGGAAGCGCTAAAAGAGAATAAGAAATCGGTCTCACAACCGATATTTGGGTTCGGAAGTCAGTTACGTAAGGGGAAGGTGTTAGCACCCCTTACGTCCATGGTACTCCATGGGAACCATTTGGGTTGTTTTACATACATGAGATTTATCTATTATTGTTTTATTTTCAAAAGAATATGTGAAAAGAAGGGGGTGTTTTTTGTTATTATAGTGCTCGCCAAGGATTGTGGCCCTTGTGCCTACGTATCACTCATTCGGGGATGAGGAATCAGAGCTCCGTAGTTCGGAGTAGAAAATGTTTGTGTGTTGGTTGATTTTACCTTTGAAAAAAGGGTTTTCGGGATGATGCCCTAAGGCACAAAAATGAGTTTGATGAGTTGTATCATTTTTACCTTGAATAAGGGTTTTATGAAATGAGTGTTTGTGGTTATATTGTACTAAAGTCTATGGGCGAAGGTGGTTATTCTATACAACAAGCCAAGCGTCTTGCGTCTAAAATAATCAGAATAAGGGTAGGAATGCTTCATTCTCACTCATTCTCCACCACTTAAGGCTCATGGCGCATAATGATAATCGTAATTATTAAGCATTTTTGAATTTGGCTAAGAAAATGCCACTTGACGTTGAATCAAGGGTTTACTTTATTTTGATTATGAAATTTGGCTTATGCAACATGAATGCAAAGTAACCAACAAGAATTAAAGAGTCTCATTGTAAGGTAGCCCAAGAGAAAACCTTTTGTGTGCAAAAGTGACCTAAGCTAAACAAAAGATAATGGTCTTACAAACATGTCCCTCTAAGGTGGTGCCATGATGCCATTCTTACAACATGAATGTAAGTTACAAATAAAATCCAACATTTACAAAGTATCACAAAGATAAGAGAAAGACCTCCAAGCAAGGGTCCTAAAATGAAATCCTCTAAGTCCAAGTTGATTAAGAGTGGAATGAATATTTTTGTCTTGTCATTTTATCATGTTTTTATTGTTTTTAATGTTTGATGATAATAAAATAAATAACAAGTAAATAAACATGCATGATGAATTTGTACAATGATGATGATGATGAGTACTTTAATGTAAATTACAAGGAAATGACATAAAAGTAAATTAAAAGATAAAGAAACAATATCACAATAATAATGGTTAGTGAATATAAATGATATAAAACAAATATAAGTCAATAATACCAAAATCACAATAACAAAGGTTAATGATAAACAAATTAATGAAGTATAATTAGTAGTTAGTAACATGTACAAAAATGAATATTTTTTAAAGACTATTTTCTTAGGCCAAAAAGACTTAAAATATGACACATTAAGGGATAGCTTATCATTGATGCAAAGTATTGAATATGATTAAAAAAATCAAGTAACAATAGATTTGTAAGAAAGAAAGTTATGTGACCTTAAGTCCATCTATTAATATTTAAAAAAAAATGATTTGTTCTATTTCTTTTGTTTTTATTTCTCTTTTATTTAACAAGATAATAAGGTAGTAAATAAATTAGCATAATGTAAATGATATAGTTAGATAACAATAAACATAATCATAAAATACTTGAAATAAAGTGAACAATAAAATAAATTGCAAAAAAAATAAAGTGCAATAATATAAATGTTAGGACTTAGTAGTTAGTGAACATAAACATAAAGTAAATGAAATAAAATGAACAATAAAATAAATTGCAAAAAAATAAAGTGCAATAATATAAATGTTAGGAGTTAGTAATTAGTAGTTAGTAACAATAAGCAAATGGATTAACAAGTTAATGTAAAGACATGGTTTCATCTATGCATCAAATGACCCAAATATGGTTAAAATAGAGGCAATCTATCAATGCCTCAAAGTATCATGAATGATCTATTGATCAACCATAGATAAGTTTGAAACATTGAAGATTTAATCAACTCTAAACAACCATGGTCATGATCTAATAGACCTCATCAACCAAACAAATACAACAATAAGTCCATAATAAAAGAAAAAGACAACACACACAAAGCAACCACAAAAAGGTGAAAAAAGATAGTAAGAGTAAAATATCTTTAAAAAAGATGAGTAAACCAAAGTCAATCCTTTTTTTGAAAGCTTGAATCTAAACCATCTCAAAAGACCAACCAAGAACAAGCAACCATTTTTAATCAAAAAAAGAAACAAAAAGTTAAAAAAGTTTAAGTTAAAATCATTACCCACAAAATGTGAAAAAAGCTAGGTAGAAATGGTGTTGAGCTTGAATGTGAAGCAAGGAGTTTGGGATGAAAATATTTGTGGTGAAAGCTTAGTAAAGGGGTTAGGTTATGAGTTTTAGAGAGTGAGAAAGTTTGAGGAAAAAATGTGAAATGGAAAAAAAAAGTTGGTGGTGGTGACTTTTGGGAGGGAAAGGTTTTTTGGTTTTGATTTAGGTTTGGAGAAGAGGGGTTGGATGATATTTTTTCAAAAATTTTGGGGGCTAGAAAGCATGAAAAATGAGGGGGAATAGTGCATCTATTTATAGGGAAAGCAAGTGGGAAAGTGGAGGGAACCAAATACCCTTTGTGCAAAAAAAAATGCTTATTTTTGATGTCTGTGCAGGGCAAATCGATTTACCTAGTTGGGTAAATCGATTTACCTTTTTTTTATTTAATTTTTAAATTCATGCCTTGAGTCCATGAAATATGTCTTTGATTATGAATGTTAATATAATTATGATGATGAAATAATGAAAGCATGCATGTGCAGTAGGGCCATGGATCATATGAAAGTTGCATCGGAGTAGGGTGAATTTTGGGGTATGACAGGTTGGTCATTTAAGTTTTTTTTAACAACTTGGTCCTTTAAGTTACCAAAAATGTACACCATTACCCTTTTTAACATAGTAAATGTACTAATTATGGATGCAATTATTTTTAGTGGTATGAAAATGATGAACTGAACCGAGAAATACAACAATTACACGTTCTAAATGTTTAAAATGTGAGGAAAAGATGTAGAAATCACCCTAAAGGACCAAGTTGTTACAAAAAAATGTTAAAGGACCAATTAGTTACAAAAAAATAACTTAAATAAATAGTTAAAAACTCGTGCATTCACGCGGCTACATAATAATGATTAACTTGATAAAATTATCATCAATTGCCCCGAAATTCATAAAAATAGTAATTAGCATATTTACTATGAATTGCAAGTAGATTTGTTTGAACAATTAGGGTTTTTCAAGAAGAGTGAATAGGAGGAAGAAGAGAGAAAAGAGAGAAACTATATTGTGAAAAGGGAATTTTATTAAAGTGAAAATTGTTGTACCTGTTGTATTTAGATTTACATCGTCACCTGTATATATAGGAAACCAAAACACAATTCACCAACTGTAGTATGTGCCTCTGTCAAATACATGCTTATAAACTTCAACACACATATTGTATTTGACTTCATCGAACACAGCTTACTCCTACTTAGCTTACTTTGACTATGTTGTCTAACACAACTATGTAGAATACATATTTCCTATGAAAACACAGAATTGCATCTTCTAACACACCTCCTAATTCATGTTTCCAGGGCTTTTTATCCTAATGGTTATCTTCAACTCATCAAACTTGACTTTTTTCAAGGGCTTGGTGAGTATGTCACCTAGTTGCAATTCTGATTTGCAATGCTCAAGTTCAAACTTTAGTTTATTTACTTGATCCCTAAGAAAATGATACCTCCTCTCTATGTATTACTTTGACCATGACACACATGATGATTTGTCAGGTTCATAGCTGACTTGTTACAACAAACAACTTAATTTTCTTAGGTTACATGATCTTGAGATCTCCGAGCATCCATTTTGTTTGACATTCTACCTATGATGCAACTACATCCTCAACTTCATCAGATGACAAAGCCATAATGCTTTACTTTCTCGAGCTCCAAGAGATTTAAGCACATCCAATCATGAATATGTAACCTGTAGTACTCTTCTTCTCATCTTTATGTCTACTAAAAACATAATCATTGTAGCCATGTACCTCTGTATATATGTTGGTATTCTTATGCCTTGGCATCAGCACACCATGTTCAAAAGTACCTTTTATTTATCATAATACTCTCTTGATTGCAGTCAGATGACATTTTTGAGGTTTCTCCATGAATTTGCTCAACAACCCGACACTTGGTCAAATATATGGCCTGGTGTTGCATAGATACCTTTAGGATCCAATTATTTGCTTGTACAATGTTTCACTTACAAATTCATCATTTGTATCCTTTCTCAACTTTGCTCCAATTTCCAATGGTGTGACAACTATATTATAGTTACTTATCTTGAACCTTTTCAAGATATATTTTGCATACTTCTTCTAGTGCATAAACACTCATTCACTTGTGTCTTTAAACTCCATCCCTAAGAAATACAACAAGTTCCCTAGGTCGAACATTTCAAATTTATGCATCAGCTTCAACTTGACCCTTATTATTTCTGCTTCATCTACACCTGTAATCATCAATTTATCCACATACAAGCATATAATGACTCAAGTGAGTCTGCTTTCATTGTTGACATACATTCCATGTTCTGAGACGCATTTTGTGAAACCTTACTCGGTCAGGAAGCCATTGTTCTCGCCAACAATCTCTAGCCTTCCTATTTGAGGTTTACTTGCAGGATCGGCTACAAAGTCTTTGACTTGTGTGTTGAGTATATGACTATTTCGTTGGTAAATTGTTTGGAATATTTAAGGGTAGTGAATGTAACACTTTGCAAGTTAGAAATGCAGTAAAAGTAATGCAGTAAAGGACAAAAGTCTGATGTAAATGAACAAAAATAAACAAAGATAATTTGGTAAGTTAAATGACTTATAAATATAAATGGAAGCAAAAGTACATTTTGTGAGGAGATGACTCTTTTCTTGTAAACGCTTTGATACTTCAAGTATACTCTTAATGCAATGCTAAAAAATGCCACCCCTTGAAATGATCATTATAATTTTCTTAAATACTAGTAGAAAATAATTGTTTGGAGGTTATGGCCCATTCACGAGATAACACATGTCAGAGCACCTCTCCCACATTTGTAGGTAACTTCCCACGTTCAAATACCCATGATTAATTTCCATCATGGTGTGCTGGCCTTCGACTTCGACAGGCTTCCCTCTATGTCGACCCTGTGCTCTGGTTTTCTGCCTCGTCGATCCAATCCTCCGACCGTCCTTGTGGTCGACCAAGCTTTGCACTCCTTGGGATGAAACTTTCCAGCTAACAAATTGCCCCCTGAAAAGGCTGGTTTCGACTTGAGCTCTTCGACTGAGAAACCTGACTTTTGACTTTCCAAATTTTGGCTAGCCATCTAATCATTAATGATGGTTTTCTGTATGATGATGGCTTTCCTACGTTGCGGTTTCCCAAACACACTATCATCATTACTAGCTATCCTCTAGGACGTGGGATTACAACCAATGCTACCAACCCTCCCACTACCTCCTAGTTGGACATCTGTCAGTCGACTGACGCTTGACTATTCATTTGTTCGCCTATAAATAGCTACCTCTTCATTCTCAAAACTTTTCTGCTTCCAACACCGCGTATCTGCATACTTCTTCTGCATTTTTCTTCAGCAACCTCAGTTTCACCATATTTCCTTCAACCTTCTTAACAATGGCTTTTTCCACCCGTACTAAAGGCGCAAGCTCTTTCAACACTGGTGACAACCCTATTACCTTTCAACTCAATGCAATACAAATCATAAAACGCATCCCTCAACATGCTTCTTCTGATGAAGCGGTGGCGAAAATCTGGCAATGCCAAATGCTTATTCCTTTTGTCGTTGACAAGAAATTCGTTGCGTCTCATGGGCCTCTTGCAGACCCAAAGTCCACACCAAAAGCAGTTCGAGGATTTTTCCCTGGTTATGGTCCTACTGCTCCTCCCCCTTCGACAAGACCGGAGTTATCAATGTTATGTTTATGGATTCCAAATCCAGAGTCTTTAAATCTATGCCTACTCCAGGTAATAAAGAATATTTGGTGTGGCTTAACAAAGTCCAAAGGAAACGCTAAGATCAGTGGAGGAGTGCAGGTATCTTTGACGCCATCCAAATCTCTAGGTATGCCCGCCGCATCAATCCTTACATGTTGTTGGCCTCTTGTACTTCTAGGAAGGTTCGACCAACACCTTCCAACTTCCATGTGGGATGTTGACTCCTACGCTTTTTGACGTAGCGACCATCACTGGTCTATCGCCGTTAGGATATACCTTCGACCCGATACTTCCGACAGAAAACACTTTCTCATTTGGTCAAGCCAGTCTTCAAAATTACATCGAGGACCATCACAACAAAGATTCCATCGAAGTATCAAACAAAGAACACATCGCTTTCCTCACACTGTGGCTTTCATATTACGTATTCTGTCTTGGCTCTTTGCAGATAAGCAAGAGTTATATCAATCTGGCAATCCAAATCCACGAGGGTCGACAAGTCTCTTTGGGTAAGATGCTATTAGCTTCCTCGTATTAATCTTTGGGGCTTGCAACCCCAAAACTAAAATTTCTCCATAATACCCCCAAGTCCTTAAATTTGTCGGGTCCCATGTGGATTTTACAACACTAGTTAAATGCCACTTCAAATATCAGCTAGGGTATCCAGTGTTGGAACGCATCCTTAGGTTAAATGAGGATCGGCCGATCGAAGGGGCAAGGTTAGCCTTGATGACATGTCAGGACACCCCCAACAAACACCTTTTCATGAAGTACCTGAATATGCTTATCGAGGCCGATAAGTTTTTCCCTGGCATGGCTCCATTCGCGGATCGAAGCTTCGGCCCAAAATGGTTAAAAGATCCATTCCCAGGTGAATCTCCTTAGGCCGCAGCACAATCAAATTCCGTATGGAGAGCGTTTTTGACTCCTACGCTACTATCTTTCAGAATTGAAGCGGGGTCGAAGGGGTACGGTTTTATGAGTTATCAACCCAATTTGGTGGCTCTCCAATTTGGGCTAAGTCAAATGGTCCCGAAGCCTTTAGTGTCACACGTGACCGACACTGTATGGTTTAGTCGATCATTAAATTCTGATGACCATAAAGCCTGCCTTCATTTCTACAAGCCCACTCAATGCTGTGAACTTCCTGTGTTCAAGTTTTAACAGTCCTTTTTAACAACCGCTGATTTTGACGAATGGTGGGCCATCTACCAATGTCAAGCCTTTTCCATTGATCTCTTTCTCCAGAATATCATTGATGCCTTTTCCACCTTCACCGATGATATACCGCCTCTACCACCGCCTATCAATGCTCCCGACACCACAATCCAAACTAACAACGTCGATGAATCCCTAAGAAAGGTAAATGTTATTCTTTCACTCCTTCTTTTCCTACGAATGTAAAAACTAAACTTTTTTGTTGTTAGGGTCGAAAAAGGGTTCCCCCATCTGAACCCTCCTTGGCCAAGCCCTCGAAGAAGCAACGGGCGCCATCGACTCCAAAATCGAAGTTACTTAGTATCAATGTCCTCAAAAGTCTTTATGTTCTAACAGTTTCATCACCTTCTTATTTGTCTTATCATCTAGTTCTTGAAGAGGTCCCTTTGGTTGAGAATGAGGAGTCTGACAGCTGTGTGCATTCGCACATCTTCCCGACGTCAAAGGTACCACCAACAACTCATCCTACTCCAATACGAAGGAGGAAAGTTCAGGCTAAAAAGACCCCTTCTAAGGTGGCTTCCTTGATTATGAACCCTGCAGTCCCAGATGACCTTGAGGAGGTCTTTTCCCCTCATGATCCAGAGAGGACTTCTCTTGTTTCTCTGCCTCACGTGGCCCCTCAGGTATTCGTCCTTCTTTACTTTCCACCAACTTGTGGGCTTATTTTCGACGTGAGTTCTAATCCTTTATACCCTAGGAACACATGGCCAATTCGACTACGGTCGAACTTGTGGCATAAGAGAGGGCCGACAATCAAACCGTTGAGGTTATCTTGAGCCCACAAAAACAAACTGAGTTTCAAAGTGTCTCGCCTAAGATCCAACAAAATCCTGTTTCTCAACCAACCTAAGATCCTCCAAATGTCGTTGACGAAGGGATCTCTACCGGAATTCTGACTCCCTACGAGATCCTAGCCATCAAGCAACGGAATCCAGCGGAGGCTCTAAGGAAACTACAACAACTTCGTCAGCTTTCGACCGAGGCACAACCTTCGTCTTCAATTGTGGCTCCTTCGTCGGAGATGGATGCCGCCGCCACTCTCACACTCTAACAATTGAGAGACCTACTATTTGAGCGTGAATTTTTGATCGTCCTTGATAAAGAAGAAGGTTTAGCCTGTGACGTCTTCAAGCTCATTGACGCGCTTGCACTTCATGAGCTTCCTGCCTCGATTGTCAAGTATTTTGTCGTGTTTGAGGTTTTCTTTACCCAATTGGTCAAGAACCTTAACCTTTGTCGAAATGGTGACTTTCAAATCAAAACGAAGCTCAACGAAATGAGGCTTGAGTGGGATTTCAGTGAAGCATGCGAGAAAAAACTTAGTGACTTTGAAGCCAAGAAAAAGTAACGCCTCTTCCAATAACAGACCTTCGACCAACAAATCTCAGACTGCCAAGTGCAGATAGCCGAACTTAAAAAGAAAATTGTTGAGGTGGAAGTGCAAAAGGCTTTCTTAGAGACGAATGAAGAGCTTCCTACACAAGAAGCCGTCGATTGCGAAGTTCTGAAGGGGATCTCTCATGGCGAAAAAGCCCTCAAAATCGAGGCTAGCATCAAGCAGCTATAAGGGAAGAAACTTTTTCTAGATAGTCGAATTGGTCACGAGACAACCTCCTTTGAGGATTTCAATTCTAGATTTCCCGCAAAACCTTCTCTTTGTATTGGTTTTGTAAGTTCGGTCAACCATTTTTTGAAATGCCTTTCAGGCTATTTAAATAAATTAATGAATATTTTTGTGATGTTTGGACCTGAATCTCTTGTAGCATAGGTTTATATTTCTTTAAATATTTCCCATTTACCCTTAATACCCTTCGATCAATGCCTAGTTCCTAAATCTCATAGGCGTTGTTAGTAAACATTCAGATTACTTGAAATGGTCCTTCCCATTTTGGAGACCATTTTCCTAAGGTTTGAAATCTTTGATCCCTAGGAAGGATTACTTTCCAAGCATAATCATCTACTGCAAAGGTTTTTGTTTTAACCCTTCTGTTGTACACTTTAGCCACGTGTTATTTCTGTCGTATCAATACTTCCATCGCGACTAATCTCTCTTCATCTAAATCAGCCAATTCGTCAAACATTAACTCCCAATATCTCTCTGACTGAATATCATTCTGGTGTAGCACCCTGACTGAATGTAAACAAATCTCTACTGGTAACACATCATCATGCCCAAATGTAAGACGAAAAGGCATCAAATTTGTTGCCTCTTTTGGGGAGGTTCTACAAGCCCATAGGATTTGGTCCAAAGATTTGTGCCAATTTTTTGAATTTTTGTAAATATGTTTTCTGATTAGACTTATTATCACCTTGTTGGCTGCTTCGACTTGGCCATTTGCTTGTGCATAATAATATGTGGAAGTGACCAACCTGAAACTTGTTTCGACGGAGAATTCTAGCATCTTTTGCCCGACAAAAACCGAACCTTTGTTTGCGGTAATGGTCTATGGGATGCCAAATTTATATATGATATGCTTTTGAATGAATTCGATCACGACCTCCTGATCTACTTTAACCAAAGGGATAGCTTCGATCCATTTTGTAAAGTACTCTATTCCGTCCAGGATAAACTTTTGTTGCTTTGATGAGGCCAGAAGAATCTCACCAATGACATCCAATGCCCATCCTCTAAAGGGCCACAACGATAACCAAATACAACTCACTTGCTAGTATGTGTTGAACGCTCGCATGCATATGGCATTCTTGGCATCCTTTGGCGAACTCGATACAATCCTTCAACATACTGGGCCAATAAACACCCTATCAGAACAATAGCCATTTCATCTTATGGCCTGCTTGGTGTGCACCACAGGCTCCACTGTGTACTTCAGATATGGCCAAGTATGCTTTCGTGCTTCCCAAACACTTAAGCAATATTCCCTCTAGAGTTTTCTTCAACAATTCAATTCCCAGCAGTACATAGCTCAGGGCCCTGTACTTGATTTTCTTGTAAGTATTTCTGACTGGATTCTCTAAGTACTCCAAAATTGGTTTTAACGAATCTGATGGTGATAAATTGCCAACAGCGAAAACTTCGTGCCTCATAAATTTTCAAACTCGAAATCTTCGAGGCGCTTATCGTCAAAACCTTTATAGCAACTGACACTGCCATCGAGGTTATCTTTCCCCTTCGCCTCTTGGATGTTTGCACTAAGTTATGGTGGTACGTCTGACACCATCTTATCTGTACCTCGATAATTTCCTGGAGTCTCGACTTCGACATCTTGTACCCAGAAGCGATATGGGCTAGATCATTGGCTTCTTAGTTCTCATTCCTTGGCACATGCGTAATTCCGACAATCTCGAAGTACTTGTAGTGATAAATTCATGACCATCAAACTATCGATAAGCTTAACGTTAATAAAACTAGAGTCGCCACCACGCTTTTATTGTTTCCAAAGGAAAAAGGAAAAGTACGAACAAAACCCAAAGATAAGAAGTTTTTAAATCAAAACTAATAAAATGCCAGAGATTACAGGTAAGGGGGTTGGTTACACAGAGGGAAGGTGTTAGCACCCAAAGTGTCCTAGGTACTCCTAGGGAGCCCTTTTTTTATGTGTGTATGTGTTTTTGGTATAAAATGATGTTTAGAAAAAATAGAGTGTGGGGATGAGAAAAGAATTCATTGATTATATTTTTGTGTTTGACAAGACCTTCGGTCTTTCTCCTACGTACCAACATAAAAATGAGAGATCAAAACCTCGTAGTTCGTGGTAACAATTTCAAAATGAGTGAATTGATTTTAACAAAATTTTAATTAAAAAAGGGGGCACAAAGGGCCAAAAATTTGAACGAGTGTTAGTTATTTTTGTCTTTTGAAATTTTAAGTCAATATGATTAAGTTTATTTACAAATTTGATTTAAGAGAGAGTTTGAAAATTCATCTGCATAAGGCCAAAGTTTCTAATTTGAAACATGTCTAAGTTTGAAATCACAAGCAAAGAAAGTTTTTGAAAAGGGGGAGAGATTTTGAAATTTAAGAAGTGGGAGGAGATGAAGAGACTAATCCTAAGCACAAATTTAAAAGTTAAGAGTTGAAAAGATTTGACCAATGGGATGCAATCCGACATACAAGAATGTCATACAGAAAACCCACTTTCCCTTTGGACTTTGAATCAAGCAATAATAAATCAGGCAATTAGCAATATCAGACATCATGAAGATCAAGGCATCAAATAAAGATAGCCACATCCAAGCAAGCAAATCCCGTAGCTAGCAGTCTTCTTTGTCTTCTTATGTATCAGATGGAGTACTCCTTGATCAACTCATAATAAAGCATTAGACACAAGATGAAAATAACAATTGGCACCAAGATAATGTAGCTGATGAGTTCAAATAACTTGGTTTCAGAATGTTGGCATTGGCCAAGTCCTTTTTGCACAGGGAATGTTGCATAATCCTAAGTCCAAAAGTTCAAATCAAGATCAACAGTCCTCCAAACATTTTTTAGGGTTTTTGTTGTTTATTAAGTATTTTAAGGTCCTAAGACCACAAACAAAAATCAAAATACACAAACAAATATATACAATCACAAGATATGACTCAAATGAGCAAAGTGAAAATGGCATAAACATAAACAAGTTTAATGAAATGTAAACGGCAATGAATGATAAATGACTAGAAATTAAATTGCATAAAGTAAATGACTTGAAAATAAAGCAATATTAACAATAGTTAGTCAAGTGTTAGTCAAAGTTAATTGGATGTTAGTAGTTTTTTTTAATTGATTAAGTCATTCTTTGTAGAACACTCAACCATCTATTCACAAGCATGGATCCTTTAACCAAGACATCTTCCATAGGAAGAAAAAAAGACCAAGTTTCCACACAATACCATGAAAGATGGGAGACTTACAATCTCACTTACTAGAATATTATGCCTTTAGGGTCAAAACTTAGCTTTATGTTAAGCAATCGTAATTGGACTTATGTAGAAGTCACAACTATCTGAGATCGAGCAATAAAAATTTAGGTGTTAATGCATGTTAGAGATTCGGTATAATGAATGAAACTCCTAAAACATACCACACACTAAAAGAAAAGATCAAGAGGGATGGACTTATCTCATCCATACTTGTATTGGTTCATCTAACACAAGGTTATTGATGAACCAATTAGCCTTAGGATACTTGAGATTTCATTGGTCAATGAAAGGAATGGGAAAGAATAGGGATGAAGATGAAGGGGGGGGGGGGGGAGTGGGAGAAACACAAATTGGTCATGGGAGAAATTTTATCAAATTAAAATCATTCATTCATTTTGGGAGATGAAATGTACATTTCATCAATCCCATAAATCCAATTATTTTAATCCAATAAAAGTCAAATCATCCTTGACCAAGGACCAAACAAATAGTCTAACATCACAAGACCATAAAAATGGCTCAACATAATTTTTACATAATTAATCAATTAAAAATCAAATTAAAAATGCATTAAAATTCAATTTAATTTGGCCAAAAATTAAAACCTCTTCAAAACACCAAACAAATTTCCAAGAGATTTATCCTAGGTCAAACAAGGTTAAAGGACCTTATACAAAGAATTTCATGATTTTTGAAAAGTCAGAAGTATTTTTAAATAATTAAAAATATGCACAAAAACATTTAATTCATGAAAAATATCAAACTTAATCCAAAAAATAATTTTAATTAAGAAAATGAAAGAGACAAATATTTAAATATTTTTGGCGAAAGTCCCATATTTTTTGGATTAAAAATGAAATTTATATGAATTAAACAAAATAAAGCAATTAAACATAAATTCAGAAATTACAGAAAAACAAGGGCCATCAGATCTCCCTCATTAATTGAGGTGGCAGATCTGATGGCCAAAATATATGCTCCATCATGTACCATAGTTAATGCGTGTACACGCATGGTAATCAGAAGTGAAGGCTAGGATTAGGAGATATGAGGGAGGTCTGATGGTTCAAGACATTGCTAACACATCACCGGATCTAGGGCTCCGGTCTTCTTCTCCGATGGACCTCACCAGACTGGTCCACCATCAACCACCATGAAAATATAAAAGGAGGACATGGATTTAAAGAAAAAATGCTCAGGAGCTCGAATCTGGCCTCAATTTTCTCCAATTCCAAGTATATAAAAAGATATAGGGATTTGAATTTTGAGGATCATGAACGGAGTTGCTTCAATTTGACCTCAAAGCAACTCAATATTCTTGCCTACATTGGTAGGACTTCAGCCAACCAAAAATCACAAAGAATAGTGAAGAATTGAGGGAGAATCGAAGAGATGAATATTCTGAAAAATTACACTCGAGTGAGCTTCAAACTTGCTTGATCTTGATCCTAATTGTCCGTGGCTTGACTTCAGAAGCTTGCAGGAAGTGATTAAGATCATAAAATGGCTTGGACTCTTGGAGTTTCAATCTCAATAGAATTATATTTGAAGCTCGATTTTCCAATGAAAACCTTCAAGATTATCCTTTAATGTGAGGGTTTGGATTGCAGGTTCAAAGCTTGGGCATGAGGTTCTTAATTCTGAGCATGAAGGGTTGTATTTATAGGCACTCCAATTCATTTCCACACACTTCTAAATTTTTCCAAATTTAGAAATTCTCATTGTATACTTCCAAGTTTTTCCAAAATTTCTTAAGCATCATGCTGAAATCATGTCATGTGGCCATGCATTTGAGTTTGAAATGTGAAGGTGAAATTCATCCAATTGGTCCCTTGAAAAGAACCCATGCGCAAGTCCTTCATTATTTGGCCAATTGAGATGACCTTAGACTTTTTAGAAAGGTGAGATCAAGGGGAATAACTTTCATGTTGAACACGTTTCTATTTGAAGCTTCGATCATGATTAATTTTGAGGTGGAAGTTTGGAAAATCAAACATATTTGAAAATTTTCTAAGTACCAAGCAAAATGTTCATTTCTTCCACCTTGAATAACTTTTGCTTCGGGCTTCAAATGGAAATCCTTCCTTCATAAAAGTTGTATCTCTTTCAAACCTATTCAATTTGGTCACAAATTTGACATCATTTGGATTTGGCATGAAGGAGTTATATATTTTAGAATTTGAGGAAAATCACTTGTTCAATGGTAATGGCACAAAATGACCTATAATTTTTTCTCTTGGCACATGCATTTCAAGTTGAATTTGAACTTCTTCCAAACATAAAAGTTGAAAAGTACATCTTGAATTTGAGCATGAAACTTGAATTGCTTTCATATCATAAAAATTGAGCAAGGTATGGTCTTTCGAAGTTGACCTCTTAACTAGGGTTCAGACAAAATGACATATAATCTTTCACCATAAAAAAATGACTTTCCAAGAAAAGCTAGCTCTTGACTTAAACATGAAAGTTGTTTGAAATGTCATTATGAGTAAAGTTTATCTTGGAATCATTTTCATATGACAAAAATTGTAGGAGATAGGGTCTAGGGAACCCCAGTTTTGCCCAGTTGACTTTCTCTGGTCAACCACCATGAACCATCTTGCAAACTTGACATTCTCTTGATATTTGGGAATCATGGAGGATCATATATGTGTAAGATGATATAGTATGAAGCATACCTTGAAATATTTGATCAAATGTTGGAGAAACTTGCTGAGTAAGTCACACAAGATACCCAGATGAATTAGGGTTTCCAAGGCAAACAAGCTTCAAACTCTTGATGAATTCTTAATCAAAATGATATGTGAAGATTATAGGGATCCATATATGACGTATAGAGCCAATGTGAACCATATCTTGATTCATCTCCTTGAATTGAGGGTCTCAAACCCTAGGTATGAGCTTGATGAAGCATTGGTGGATGCACACACTACCTACAAAGGCAACAAACTATATATTGACATATTTTTGGCATTTTGGTTAGTAAACAAAGAAAAATAAAGTATGATACAATCAAATGTGTTTGGTGACCTCTTCCAATGCACACCCAATGAATGAGGGGTAAGGAGGATGCCAAGGTGTGATCCCAATGCCAATGCATATGATGAGATAGCATGAGGAATCTTAGGGTCAAAATTGGGGTCTTACAGCTGCCCCTATTTAAGGACATTCTAATTGAGGATATGAAGGTTATAACCTTCGTATCAAATCAGTAGAATGGACTTAAATAACAACATATAGGAACAAATTTTGGTCCCTAAGAGACCTCATGATGCAAATGATATGAAATGTAAAAAATAATCTCTGTGGGGAAAATATTGCCACAAAGGAAAAGAATCTGGAGAGACTGAAAGTCCGCAGGAGCATATTACATTCCATAAGGAAAACTCACTAGGGAGACAGAGACTCTGGGGGGATAACAAAGTTATGCATAGGTCAGGCTACGACTCAAAAACTGCGATAGACACGATGGGAATTTACATGAAAATAAATCAATGGAAGGACTCAGTCGGAATAAGGGAATTCTGCAGGGGAAACGGGTAGATCAGAACAAAACTGAAATACTCAAACCAAACAGGGGATTAGCGACTTCACTGGGAAAATACGCACTCAAACTCAACTGGGGAAGAAGAAAAGATCTTCAACACAGGAGTACCAGAAGTATACTATCTATTACCGGTTACTGGGTAAGAAGATAATGTACTCTGATAGAGAGACATCCGTTATCGGTTAGGGTAAACATATCAAGGATGACTAGCTGAGAAAAAGGAGGCACATTCGTTACTAGTTACTGGGTAAGAATGACCTACTGGGGAATATATCAAATAGGGTTTACAACTACTGGTTACTGGGCAGAAGACCAAAGAGAGAATATCCATCACTCATTAAAGTGAACATATCAAGGATAAAATCAAAAGGAAGAAAATCCGTCATCGGTTAGGATGAACATATCAAGGATAGACTGCCGGGGAAAAAATAGGAATTATATCTATGAGTTACTGGATAGAATACCAGAGAGAATATATGTCACTAGTTAGGATGAATATATCAAGGATAGACTCAGCAGGGGAAGGCAATATTTATAACTACTGGTTACTGGGCAAAAGACCACAAAGGGGAGAAAATCCCTCATCGGTTAAGATGAACATATCAAGGATTAACTCTGACGGGAGAAGTAGGATTTATATCTACCGGTTACTGGATAGAATACCACAAAAGGGAGAAAATCCGTCATCGGTTAGGATGAACATATCAAGGATTAACTCTCTAGGGAATGAAATATGGATTACAACTACCTTTTTATTGGGTAGAAAACTATAAAGGGAGAATATCTATCATCGGTTAGGATGAACATATCAAGGATAGATTGCCTGGGGAAACAACAAATCGAACCCACTGGGGATAACAAAAGGAAGTAAATTGCTTTTACCGGGTATTGGGCAAAAGTAAAGTACTCAAAAATTGAGAAGAATATTACCAGTTACTGGGTAACATATTCTCAAGGGACCAAAATATCCATCTAGGTGGTAACTAGAAAGAAACGATCAAACAAAGGCTCGACCCAATGAGGATATAACTCAAGGGGAATGGTTTCATCCAAATAATTAAATGGGGAGGAAACTGCAACAATAATCATCCATGAGGAAATAACTCAGTGGGGAAATGAGAAAGATTAAATTCTTTCTGCTTAATGGGCTGACATTCTACTATTGAGAGAGGACAGATGCACCAAATCTGCGTAGGGAAATACTATCACCATAGCAGGGGATCAAATTTAATAAAAATGCATAATGAAATATCTGATGTTATGTTTTATTCATGAATATGTATATGTTTGATGATTATGCTTATAAAACTATCACAAAGGATACAAATATCACATATTTGAATCACCACTGCAACACTCGGCTAATCTCAACAAGATGGAAACACCAAATGGAGAAAAGATGCGGGGGATGAATACCAATCATCTGGCTCTGAATAACTTAATCCCGGATGGGAAAAGAGAAAAAATTTGCTGAGGATCTAAATTGTCAACTCTGTAGGGAATATTAGGTCAACATCATATCAAATGGGATACAACCTCGAAGGGGACCAAATCGAATACCGCTAAAAATAAACACTACCGTTTTTGAGGATGAACTTTATCGGGGAGAACAAGAGATAAAACTCTACGCGGATGATCTATGAAAACTGCTGAGGATGCGAGCCTACAACTCAGCTGGGAGAATTTTCCAAAGGGACCGATCACCAACTCCATTCTACTGGGGACTAAATGATGATCTGCTTGAGGAAGACCAACAAGGCTTCGCATTTCAAGGCTTACCTGTTCTCAGACTGCTGTTGATATTCCTTGCTGAAATTGATTACTTTTAAAGTGATTGCTTTTATTATTTAAGAAAAACGATTTTTATTTATTAATTCATTTCAAAATTATCATCATAAAATTCAATTTTATTTAGCTGAAATAGATAAGAGTAGAAACAATTGGATAAAAATCTCAACTTTATTTAATAGAATGATAGTCTGTAAATGATAAGACTCCATAAATCTTTACAAAAGTTGAAAAATGGTAATTTACATGGCAAAGGGCTACATTTAGGGGTGTGCATGGTTCAAAATCCAAACCAAATTAAACCAAATATATGGATTAGTTTGGTTTTTAAAACCACTTTGACGAAACCGGTTTATTTTTTTAAAATTGGTATATGTTTGGATCAGTTTGGTTAATAACCGGTTTTAAATGGATTTTGATTTTAATCAAAATTATTTAATTTAATTTAAATTTTATTTTATTTAAATTAAGATTAACTTTTAAATTTAAAACCATAAACAAATTTTATGAGATTTTATATTATTTTTTCTTTTAAAATTTAAAAAACATACATAAAAAAATTGAAAATCAAAAAAATCTTTAAAAAAAAGTTATTCCAAAAAAAATAACTGAAAGAAAATTATTTTAAAAATATGGAAATCGGAAATAAAAAAATTCTGAAAATAAAAAATAATTTATATTCTGAAATTATAAAAAATTATATATATATATATTTTTTCTGAAAAATAAAAGTTTTTTTTATTCTGAAAATTTGAAAAAATAACCTTTTTGAAAATTAAAAAAATGATAAAAAAAAACTTATTTAAAAAAAATCAAAATTTTTTTACTGAAAAACATATCAAATATAATTTTTTCGAAAAAAAAAATTCCTAATATAATATTTTTCGTGAAAAGAAAAAAAAATTCTGAATTTTATTTTTAAAATAATTTTTTTATGAAATTTAAAAACATTTAAAATGTAAAATTAATTATAATGTGATAAAACATGAAAACAGACAAATATAAATACTTAAGTAAATTTTGGATACCCAATAACAAAACCAAATTTTTATAATGGGTAACGGTTTATATTTGGATAACTAAATGGATATCCAAATTTTTATTTTAACATTTGGTTTGGTTTTTTAAAAGTGGAACAATTTGAATACCAATTTGGTTATGAATAACCGTTTTTTTTTGCACACCCCTAGCTACATTGAATACAATGATCATTAATCTCCCTACCCACTTCAATATCCACTGGGCTCTTGGTTTTGGTTGAGAATGACGAATCAGAATCAAACGACTTGCTCAAATTTGCTCCAATGATCATGACCAATCGAATGCAGTTACTTGCCATAATCCCTAATTTTTGTCTAGATTGCCCCAAGGTGGGGTACTCAATCTATCGGGATGAATTTTCTGTTTTTATGTCTCTAACTTTTTCCTGGATCGCCCTTGCGGGTTTTCAATCAACTGAGACGCTCATTTTTTCCTAAGCCTCCCTTTTGGGTTTTCAACTTAGCGAGCTATTCTTTTCTTTTTAGGTGAAGTATTTCTTGACTGCATTAGCATTCACAGGACGAGTGAACTCTTCACCATCCATAGTTGTAAGAATCAAAGCGCCGCCTAAAAAGGCTCTCTTCACAACATATGGGTCTTCATAATTAGGAGTCCATTTTCCCCTAGCATCAGGTTTAAAAGATAAAATCTTTTTTAGCACAAGGTCACCTTCTCTAAACACACGAGGCCTGACCTTTTTATCAAATTCCTTCTTCATTCTTTGCTGATATAACTGACCATTACACATGGCAGTCAATCTTTTTTCTTCAATTAAATTCAGCTGGTCATATCTGGCCTAGCACCATTCAGCTTCAGTCAACTTGGCTTCCATCAAGACATGTAATGATGTGATCTCAACCTCTACTAGAAGCACAACTTCCATGCCATAAACAAGAGAGAAGGGGGTTTCCCTTGTTGAAGTGCAGACAGATGTATGGTACCCATGCAAAGCAAATGGGAGCATCTCATGTCAATCTTTGTACGTCACAACCATCTTCTGAATGATCTTCTTGATGTTCTTATTTGCAGCTTCAACAACCCCATTCATCTTAGGTATGTAGGGAGAAGAATTATGGTGTTCAATCTTGAAGTATTTGCAAAGAGATTCCACCATATTATTATTCAAGTTAGATCCATTATCAGTAATGATCTTGGCACACACTACGCCAAATAAGGGAAAAGAGGGCGCTTATTTTGGCCTATAACAGCGCTTTTAAGCGCCCTCTAAAGTGGCGCTGGCATAGGTAAAGACAGCGCTTTGTTTTCCTGGAGAAAGCGCTGTCTAAAGTGGCCCTTTAAGGGCCACATTATAGTGCGCTTTCAGAAAAAAGCGCCCTCTGGAGTGGTCCATAAAGGGACACCTTAGAGGGCGCTTTCTGGAAAAAGCGCCCTCTAAAGTTGTCAATGTAAAGTGTTTAGAGGGCGCTTTCTGGAAAAAACGCCCTCTAAAGTTGTCAATGTAAAGTGTTTAGAGGGCGCTTTCTGGACAAAGCGCCCTCTAAAATTGTCAATGTAAAATGTTTAGAGGGCGCTTCCTACAGAAAGCGCCCTCTAAAGTGTTAGTTATTTTAAAAAAAATTGTTTGAAAAACAGTGGATATTTAATTGGTAACCTGTTCGCATGCTGCAAAAGTGTAAAATTCATATTGATTTCATCCTTTAATCCAATGTTATACACCATTAATCCATTGATATATACAACATGAATCCATTTATATACAACATTAATCCTCCATATATACAACATAATATATGATTCTTTGATCAACAATATACAACAACATATTCATGATTTAGTAAAAGTACAACAACAATATACAACATATATACAACAACAGCATACAACAACAACATTCCATACATATATGTACAACAATATACAACCTAGCTATATGATTCTTTGATCAACAATGAATTGACACAATTCATCCTTCATTTCATCCAAATGAGCTCTTGAGTAAGATTTGTATTCCTCAAAGTACTACAATTAAGAGAATAAAACATATTCATGATTTAGTAACAAATTAGATGAAATATCCGATAATATTAAAATAAACCCTAAGTTATTATTCCATACCATTTTTGGGATGTCTATACGATTCAACGCAATGATATCTCTCATAAATCTCAATACAAAAAATCCGCAATCGACCGAATTATTTTGCTGAGGACACTACACAGAAAAACAAACAATATATATATAGTTAATTTCTTACAAACACTATTATAAGCAAAAATAAGATACTTAATATATACCTGAACTCTGATCCAGGTAATGTCCTTCCTATTGCGATAATTCTTTTTCGATCTAAATTTTATTATTGCCCTAACAAAATAAAAACGTATATTGAGATCAATCTGACAGACATAATTAAATATACAAATACACACGAATATTTAGGGGAATTTCACTTACGCGTCAACCGTCTTCTTCATACTCGGATATTTACTCCAATCACCCGATAACGAATCGAGATAATACACTATTAGTCTCGAAAGATCCATAGCAACCAACACCCAGTGACCACTGTAAAATAAAACAAAAATTTAGATGAATGAAAATTTTCTACGTAAAAGATATACATAGATTAGAATGAAATTATTAGAAAGAAAATCTAACCCGTTGCCAGAATTAAACGGTAAAAAATACAAACTGGGTGTAGTATTATCGCCGGCCGCCATGAATCTATCGACTAGATCATTCTTTACGGATGTTGGATTTTTCGTTATTAATGTTGCGTTGATACGGGAAGCAGCAATAAAATTGAAACGGTTACACAATTCAGTTCCCCGCAGCAATGTTACATACATATACCTTAAATAGAAACATAATAAACATTAGACTACTCATTGAAATGTGTAAATAAATTGTTCAACTAAGTAAATTATAGATTGATCGGAGTACCATATGTATGTATGAATGACAGCGATGCCCAATTTGTCGTGTTCAAAAAGTTGTTGCATGTCCTCCTTTGCAATTATTTCGAAATGAGCAGCTCCGAAAACACCTTCATCAAAATCTATACTACGAATGGCCCCGTGCATAATATCGGACTCATTCACCATTTTCTCAAGATGCATCATAATTTGAGATTTTGTCCCGGACGTCGTTGGAGGAATATCGTTACCAGCTTTTTTCAACTTTCGACCGGGAACCTAAAAATTCATATAAATTAAATCATGACTTTTTGTGATGCAACAGAATCGTTGCGTATATAATTCAATAGGTATATATATTTGTACCTCTTTTAGAGATGCAACCGACTCGATGCGTCTTGAAATCCCTTTACCAGCTTTATGCGTGGGTCTTGTAGGAGTCTAACATTACCATGTAATAAGGATTGATTAAATATCATAATTGTAGCTGAATTGAAATGTGAATACTAAAGATTCATAATCATTCAGAACATATATACCTCGGCATCTGGGAAAATTAGATCTGACGGCCATCCAACAAAGGATCCGACTGCTTCTCGCATCAACGTTGTCTCTGAAACAACGTCAGGTAATGGTAGAAGCGTGTCGGTATCTAATACAAGGTCAACCGAAACTTTCATATATCCCACCGAGAGGGGATTATGGTGAAGTAATTCACCCGAAGTGTTATGCACTTTTCCCTTGCCAACCATGCGATAAGTTGGTGACGATAGATACAGCTGACAAGGTGAAATGCCCTAAACCAATAATAAATGTTATTGTTAACGTGTATATGTGTCAAGTAAAAAAGTGCTATTTTAATTTCATAATAACATATATAATTACCTCGGGAAATTTCGGTTGACAATTGATACTAGCTCGGTCACTAGTATCTTTTGCCTCGGAGGCGCACCTTTCCTCTCTATACCTTGCATTCTCGTTTTGCAGTTGGAGTACTTGTGCCCTTAACTCCGCCAAGGTCTCCATCACCTCTTTGTTGGTAGGATTTTTTGTTTTTGGTTTTTTATAAAATGACGACGGAGTACTCAGGAACATTTAGTACTCGACTAAGTACGCTCCTGCAATCCTGGACCTCGGTTGAAGGTAAGGTTTGGGATAAAGTCTCCTGAAATATTATTAGAGGAGATTAAAAATGAATTATATGTCTAACAAAATTTTCGATATAATTAAAGAAATAATGTTACATATACTTACACATTCGTCATAAACAGTTTGGACCGCTTCAACGACAACCCCATCCTTCCCAACCCGAGCAGCCTTCCATAATACGTGCTCCGGAAGAGATGTTGCGTCACTTTTCTCCTCGGCTAACTACACATTGAATTAGATTATAAGATCATCAATTATAACATATTGTGACAATGTATAAGCTCATAGCATTTGAATATACTCACAATTCTTTGTTGTAACCGTGCATATCCCGTACGCCCTTTTTTGTACGGATACGCGGGTTTTGATGCCCTTTTCCGATTTATGTCGCTTACTTCCTGGATAAAAAAGTTTAAGGCATATTAGAACCAAGTAACTTAACAATTGTATAATACCATAATTAATAGACATTACATGGAATTTTTCGTTTCTTCGTTTGGCGACAAAGTTATCCCATTCATCGGCTGAAATAATCTCGGCATACTTCATTGGCCGTTCTGCTTCAACAAATTTTCCTTCCTCATCCTTGAGAAATTTGTTGGACAAAAAGGATCGAAATCCTCGGAGTCTTTTTCCGGCCAATTGAATACAATATTTTTGCCGGCTTTCATCGATGTGAAAGGATCTCTAAAAAACATACACATGGAGTGTGTTATTATAAAGTAATATTATAACAATATATGGTCAACATATAGTCAACAAAAAAAACATATAACAATATATGGTAAGTACCTGTATCTCCGACCATATTTTTTCTTTGCCAACCTTCAAGTCCGGACTTCTCCAATTATCACATGTAATCGGAATATGTTGTCGAACAAGGAAACCAATGTAACTTTCCAACATTGAACCGTTAGGCTCAATTAGTTGGTCTTCAGCACTCCAATGTACTTCAAATTTTACACCCTTGTCTCTTGCACGAATGATTGACTTCATAACAGTTAATCCTCGTTTGATTTCTTTTTCAACATTGTTACGTGATCCATTCGCGTCATGGGTATCGTCTTGGTTAGCCATTTTATCTGTAATATAGAAATGATTCAATAAGACCCAAGTAAGACAATGATTCAATACGTGAACACATTCATATACCTTCCATTTCTCTCATGTTACAACAATCTAAACTCTTTTTTTTTTATCATTATTGAATACAAACTCACACACACCTACTGCATGCAAAAGACCAATGCAAACTTATGGTGTTTGGAACATGAACAAACTTGCATCCATAATCATCAAACTTCCAAGCACAAGCTCAAACACACTTCAAATGATATCAGTTTTCAATCAGAAATAAAAAACTCAGTTTGCCCTAAACAACATTAATCAACATAATGCACAAAATGTAAAACTAAGTTTAGAAAATGCCCTAATCAAACACATGAAGAAAGTGAACGGTAACGATGGAGAAGAGAAATACCTTCAAGGTGACGGTAACGATGGAGAAGAAAGTGAACAGTGACGGTGGACGTGAACGTGAACGCAGCAGCAGAAAAAGGCGACGGCGACGATGACGGTGAGGGAGGGAGAACGAACGGAGGACGAGAGTAATCGCAGTAGAGAGAAAACCCAGTTACGTAAACGAAATAGCTTATAGAGAGGGAAAATAAAGAGACATGCAGTATATGTTATAATTTTAATGTTTACTAAAGGGGACCTTAGAGGGCGCTTTTGTAAAAAAAGCGCCCTCTAAAGGGGGCCTAAGAGGGCGCTTCTGAAAGCGCTCTCTAAGGCTTTCCAAAAGCGCCTTCTAAACTGGAAATGTACATGGACTTAGAGAGCGCTTTTTTAAAAGCGCCCTCTAAGGGTAACCTTAGAGGGCGCTTTCACTAAACCGCCCTCTATTGTTGTCCCTCCATTTCCTCATTATTTTTTTTTGGCTTCACTTTAGAGGGCGCTTTGTTACAGAAGCGCCCTCTAAAGGGGGCCTAAGAGGGCGCTTCTAAAAGCGCTCTCTAAGGCTTTCCAAAAGCGCCTTATAAACTGGAAATGTACATGGACATAGAGAGCGCTTTTTTAAAAGCGCCCTCTAAGGTTACCCTTAGAGGGCGCTTTCAATAAAGCGTCCTCTATTGGTGTCCCTCCATTTCCTCATTATTTTTTCGCTTCACTTTAGAGTGCGCTTTGTTACAAAAGCGCCCTCTAAAGTGCGCTGTCTATTCCAATAGTATGCTCCTTATTTTTTCTCTTCACTTTAGAGTGCGCTTTTGTAATAAAGCGCCCTCTAAGGGGCGCTGTCTATTCCAATTTTTGGCGTAGTGACACCATAACGGCATATAATCTGATTCTTGATAAACCTTACAACAACTTACTTGGTTACATTTGCATACGATGCCACTTCAACCCACTTTGTGAAGTAGTCAATAGCCACCAGAATGAAACGACGTTCGTTCAAATATTTGGGCTCAATCATGCCAATCATATCAATTCCCCACATGGAGAAGGGCCATGGAGAGGACATGACATTCAATAGTGTCGGAGGAACATGAATCTTATCTGCATAAACTTGACACTTGTGGCATTTCTTCACAAATTTGCAACAGTCGGATTCCATTATTAGCCAATAGTAACATGCTCTCAACATCTTCTTCGCCATAGCATATCCATTGGAATGAGTACCAAAGGAACCTTCATGGACTTCAGTCATCAATAGGTCAGCTTCGTGTCTATCCATGCATCTGAGCAAAACCATATCAAAATTTCTCTTGTAATGCACATCACCATTCAGGTAGAAGTTGCCAACTAATCTCCTCAAACTCTTTTTATCTTTCAAAGATGCCCCAGGCGGGTAAATATGACTTTGGAGGAAACTCTTGATATAAAAATACCACAGCTTCTCATCTTTAACTTCTTCGACGACAAACACATGAGCTGGCTTATCAAGACGCATCACAGTCAAATTAGGAACTTCATTCCAAAAATTCACCACGATCATTGAAGCCAATGTTTTAAGAGCATCTTCCATCCGGTTTTCATCTCGAGGGATATGATGAAACTTAACCTTTGTAAAGAAAGTTGAAATTCTCCTCACATAGTCTCTATATGGTATAAAACCGGGTTGATTCGTCTCCCATTCACCTTTGATCTGATTCACAATCAAAGTTAGATCTCCATAGACGTCCAAATACTTGATTCTGAGATCAATGGCCTCCTCAAGTCCCATAATGCAAGCTTCATACTCAAACATGTTGTTTGTACACTTGAAAGTCAATCTAGATGTGAACGGAAAATGAGCATCTTGAGGAGTAATAATCACTGCCCCAATGGCATTACCATAAGAATTAACAGCTCCATCAAATACCATGCCCCAACGGGAACCAGGTTTTGGCCCTTCTTTGAGCAATGGTTCATCACAATCTTTCATTTTCAAGTACAAAATCTCTTCGTCAGGAAAATCATACTGCACTGACTGGTAGTCTTCAATCGGTTGGTGAGCCAAATGGTCAGCCAAGACACTACCTTTGATTTCTTTTTGAGATTGGTATTCAATATCATACTCTGATAACAACATCTGCCAACGCGTAATCCTCCCAGTTAAAGCAGGCTTCTCAAAAATGTACTTGATTGGATCCATTTTGGATATCAACCAAGTAGTATGATTCAACATATACTGGCACAGAAGCTTAGCAGCCCAAGCCAATGCGCAACAAGTCTTTTCGAGCATAGAATACCGAGTCTCACAGTCGGTGAATTTCTTACTAAGGTAGTAAATTGCATACTCTTTCTTTCCAGATTCGTCTTGCTGACCAAGAACACAACCCATACTCTCATGAAGCACAGTCAAATACATGATCAATGGTCTTCCTTCAACAGGAAGAGACAAAATCGGAGGCTCAAGCAAATACTCTTTGATACTATCAAAAGCTTTTTGGAAATCTTCGCTCCAATCACACGACTGATCTTTCCGAAGAAGCTTGAATATAGGCGCACATGTGGCAGTCATATGCGATATAAATCTTGAGATATAGTTCAAGCGGCCGAGAAAACCTGTGACTTGCTTCTCAATTTTGGCTGCAAGCATTTCTTGTATTGCTTTGACCTTGGCAGTATCAACTTTAATACCCTTCTCGCTGACGATAAAGCCCAACAACTTACTAGAACGAACACCAAAAGTACATTTATTGGGATTCAAGCGGAGTTTGTATTTCCTCAAACGCTGGAATAACTTCAACAAATGCTCAACATGTCCTTCTTCATCACTTGATTTGGAAATCATGTCATCAACATAAACTTCAATCTCTTTATGCATCATATCATGAAAAAGAGTGGTCATATCTCTCTGGTATGTTGCACCAACATTCTTTAAACTGAAAGGCATCACTCTATATCAAAATGTTCCCCAGGGTGTAATGAATGTGGTCTTCTCCATATCTTCAGGTGCCATCTTGATTTAATTATAACTGGAAAATCCGTCCATAAACAAAAATACTTTGAATTAGCTGTATTGTTTACCAACATATCAATGTGTGGCAGAGGAAAATCATCTTTCGGACTAGCTTTGTTCAAATCTCTATAATCGACACACATGCAGACTTTTCCATCCTTCTTAGAAGCAGGCACAATATTGGCCACCCATTGCGGATATTGGAAGGTAACAAGAAAACCAGCATCAATCTGCTTTTGCACTTCCTCTTTGATCTTAACTGCCATATCGGGATGAGTTCTCCTAAACTTCTGCTTGACCGGAGGGCATTCTGGCTTCAACGACAATCTATGCTCTATAATCTCAGAATCTAAATCAGGCATGTCTTGATAGGACCAAGAAAACACATCTGAATACTCTCGAAGAAGATCAATCAACCCCTTCTTAGCCTCTAGACACAGTTGAGACCCAATATTGACTTCCTTCACATCATCTTCAGAACCCAAGTTGACTAGTTCAACCCGCTCTTCAAACGGTTTAATGGCTTTTTCCTCATGCTCAAGTAAATGAGATAACTCATCAGATACTTCTTCATCATCAGTTTCTTCCTCAGCCTCGAACACAGGGAAATCAAAGTTTGGAGAGGGAGTAGGATCATTGTATTCAATGGGTTTGGGAACCAACCTGTGATTTGATATTTTAATTTTTGAGAACTGAAATATGACCAAATATTATGCAAATGGAAGATTATTATTTATCTATGTTTTTTGTGATTACCATTTTTTGAAAAGCAAAAAGTAAAAATAAAACATCATAGATGTGGATGAATAAAATTGTATTTTATTGATGATAATCAGAAATGCCCAACAATGTTCTCTTCTTCCTTAGGCATAGGAGAAGGATTTTTCTTAAAATGAAAAACAAATTACTTAGAGCAGTGAATAATAGTAGGAACATCAATAGCAACCCAATTGTTGCAAGTCTGGCCGTGCGTCACAAAGTTGGTGTAAGTTTCGTCTTCATCGTCCTCAATCACAACAACAGAGTGTTGATTATTCCCAAGAATGAATCCTCCACTGCAGAAACTCGGTTGCACATCTTCAGCTTTGACGTTGAATGACCTTGGTTGAAATCCCAATCCAGCCTTATTCTTGTTCTCAACAATCTCTATCATACAACCCCATTGATCAATGTTGCCAGCCTTAATAGCCTTTTGTGCAGCCTTTAGAGAGGACATAGGTATCCCAGTTTTCTTCTCTTCAGCAATAGACAAGGCTTGGAACGGAGTTCCAACCTCCTCCTCAGCTTCAACATAAGAAAAGGATGACAAATGGCTCTCCAATAGTGCTTTTTCTCCACCAACAACGACAAGCTTGCTATTCTTCACAAATTTAAGCTTCTGATGTAGAGTAGACGTCAGTGCTCCAACTTCATGAATCCATGGCCTTCCCAATAAACAACTGTAGGCTAGGTGGATATCCATGACTTGGAAAGTAATTTGGAAATCACTCGGACTTTTCTTAACTAGAAGGTCCACTTCACCAATGACGGTTTTATGGGAAACATCAAATGCTTCAACAATTACGCCAATGTACCTCATCGGGGCGCTTTGATAAGAAAGTTTGGACAAGTTGACTTTGGAAGCACATTCAGAGAATATTCAGTGTCAACCAACACATTGGACATAGCATCCTCCTTGTAGTTCATAGAAATATGGAGTGCCAGATTGTGACTTTTGCCTTCCTCGGGAAGCTCTTCATCACAAAAGCTCAAGTTATTGCAAGAAGTAATGTTGGTAACAATGTGGTCAAATTAATCCACGGTAACATCATGCTCAACGTAAGCCTGCTCGAGTATCTTCTGCAAAGCCTCCATATGTGCCTCAAAATTCATCAATAAGAACAACACAAAGATTTTTGACGGGGTTTGGAGTAGCTGCTCCACCATATTAAACTCACTCCTCTTTATCAATTTCAACACTTCGTCATCATCATTAGCCTTCAATTGGCTGGATTCACCAGACTGACATACTAGAGCACTAACTAGATTCACCAATGACATCTTCTTACTGGCTGCAGCATCTTCTGCCTCCTTTGGAAAAGTCGGACCAAATACACGACCATTACGGGTCACCTTCGCAATATCAGTGATATTCACTACAAAATCTATGACTGGTAAAGGAACCTCTTGACCATTATCAATCATTATGGTGTTATACTGACAAGGCATAACATTGGATGCATACAGAACAGGACCTGCTAACCACATTATCAACAACGATACCGATCTATTGTGGAGTTATGTATTTTATAAGTTGAGGAAAATCACTTGTTCAGTGGTAATGGCCCAAAATGACCTATAATGTTTCCTCTTGGCACATGCATTTTCAAGTTGAATTTGAACTTCTTCCAAACATAAAAGTTGAAAAGTACATCTTGAATTTGAGCATGAAACTTGAATGGATTAAATCTCATAAAAATTTAGCAAGTTATGGTCTTTGGAAGTTGGCCTTCGAACTAGGGTTCAGACGAAGTGACCTATAATCTTTCACCATAAAAAAGTCTTTCAAAGCAAAAATAGCTCTTGAATTAAACATGAAAGATGTTTGTAATGTCATTATGACTAAAGTTTCTCTTGGAATCATTTTCATATGAAAAATATTGTAGGAGATAGGGTCTAGGGAACCCCAGTTTTGCTTAGTTGACTTTCTCTGGTCAACCACCATGAACCATCTTGCAAACTTGACATTATCTTGATATTTTGGACTCATGGAGGATAATATATGTGTAAGATGATGTAATATGAAGTATCCCTTGAAATATTTGATCAAATGTTGGAGAAACTTGTTGAGGAAGTCACACAAGATACCTAAATGAATTAGGGTTTCCAAGGCAAACAAGCTTCAAACTCTTGATGAATTATTGATCAAAATGATATGTGAAGATCATATGGATCCATATATGATGTATAGATACAATGTGAATAATCTCTTGATTGACCTCGTTGCATTGGGGGTCTCAAACTCTAGGTATGATCTTGATGAAGCATTGGTGGATGCACACACTACCTACAATGGAAACCAACTATATATTGACATATTTTTGGCATCTTGGTTAGTAAACAAAGAAAAATAAAGTATGATACGATCAAATGTGTTTGGTGACCTCTCCCAATGCAAACGCAATGGATGAGGGGTAAGGAGGATTCCAAGGTGTGGTCCTAATGCCAATGCATATGATGAGATAGCATGAGAGATCTTAGGGTCAAAATTGGGGTCTTACAGTACTCCAATAGTTGTGTTGCTATCACGAAATACCTCAACAAATTTTCTTTAACGCACTTGTATTCTCGTGTGACTTGCTTAATTACCAATTCCGAATCTCCTCTCACCTCTATTTTACTGGCTCCTAATTCTTTTAGGATTCTAAGACCAGTTATTAGGGCCTCGTACTCAGCTTCATTATTGGAACATTTTTTGTTGATTTTACACTTGAATCTTGTCGGAATATCTTATGGGGATAATATCAATACCCCGACTTCTGTTCCATCTTTGTGGCTCGACCCATCAAAATATAACCGCCAAGGGTTTGTGTCAACCATTTTTAGTGAAGGTTCAATCATAGCATGATCCACTATAAAATCTATTATGATTTGGCCCTTCATAGTCTTTAAAGGTTTATATGTCAAAGAAAACTTTGTTAAAGTTAGTGCCTATTTTCCAATTTTACTATGCAGAATAGGTTTAGACAACATATGTTTAATAACATCATAGTAATACGAAACATAAACGTCAACTGGTTTTATATATTGCTTTAATTTCATACATGCGAAGTACATGCATATGCACAGTTTTTCAATCAGATTGTACCTAGTTTCATCATCTATCAACATTCGACTGAGAAAATATATGGGTCTTTCGACACCACTAATATCCTCTTGAGCTAACATACTCCATATGATCGTATCCGATGTAGCAATATACAAATTCATATTTTTACTCCTACTAGACGGCAACAAAAAGGGAGGCTTTAAAAGGTATCTTTTGATGGCATCGAAAGCCTCTTAATGCTCTTGTCCCCAATGAAAATCACTTTCCTTCTTGATCCTAAGTAGTGGAGAAAACACCTTCGTCTTGCTACTTAGTTTCGATATGAACCTCCTCAAGAAGTATATCTTCCCCAATAAAGATTGGAGTTGTTTCTTTATCGATGGAGGCTTGAGATCCAAGATCTCCTTTGTCTTGTTTTGGTTTATCTCGATGCCTTATTTGTGTACCACAAAACCTAAAAAGTATCCTACATGTACACCAAAATCACATTTTAATGGATTATTTTTAATCCATATTTTCTCATTCTATCGAATGAGCGTCGAAGGTGATCAAGATGATCCTCTTGCGATGACAATTTTATCACAATGTCATAAGTATATACCTGCATAAAACTTTCAATGAAGTCATGAAATATAGCATTCCTATCTCTTTGATAGGTTGCTCTTGCGTTTTTTAGGCCAAACGGCATCACAACCCATTTGTATGTCCCCAAAGCTCCAGGGCATCGAAATGTTGTCTTGGGGACATCATCTTCGACTATGAGAGTTTGATTATAGCCAGAATAGTCATCAAGCATGCTCAAATATTCAAAGCCTGCGGCCGAATCGACCAACATTTCTGCCACGAGCATCGAATATTCATCCTTTGGCGTGGCATTATTTAAATCTCTAAAATCTATACAGATTCTAAGAGTTCCATTTTTTTTAATGATAGGAACTATCTTCATGAGGAGTCTTTCGATCTCCTGCTTTATCTTCAAGGTGATATCTAGAGTGAAGCGTCGGGAATGTTGCTTCACTAGCATTTTCCCAGGTGGGATAAGAAATCGATGCTCCACCACACTTCAATTTAAATCGTGCATTTCGTTATAATCCTAGGCAAAACAGTCTCTGTATTCTGTCAATACTTTCATCAGCTTAGCCTTCATCGTTGACCCAACTTTGGTACTTATGTATGTTGGTCTTTTTGTGACTTCATCTACTAGATCGATTTCTTCGAGTGAGTCTTATGCTTGTATCTTCTGCAACTCATTTGATGGGTTCTTCTCTAACCCCAAAGGCTCATTGTCATAGATGCAATCAAGCCTTCGGCTTTCTGATCGGGAACATAACAAGTGTACTATTTTACCTTTTATAGTAATAATGGGGAAATTCCCCAAATGTCGATCTCAAGGACTGCAAGTCAATATCGAGTTTAAATTATCATTCAATTAAACAAAAAGTATTAATTTGGTTTTTAGGTGTAAAAATATAAGAAACAAAGGTAAAAGCAAATAAGGATAAAAATAACGGTTTATAGGGAAAAAGGAACAATGTCAGGGAAGGTGTATGATTTATCCCTATAACAACTCTGAGTCAGTATTGCATCAACAAATATCAATTACTACCAATTCTTAAGGGTATTTTCTCCGAAGTCCTTGGTGAGAAAACCTTTAATCAATCTACCCTAATTTCTATGTTCATAGCCAATTAAGGTGAAGTTAAGCTTTATAATATCAAGAATACTCTCGTTCATACAGGGTATCCTTAGTCCTAAGTGATATCTACTGTAGAGTAAACTTATGAAAACCTTATCAATGGAGGTCCAACCAATTGATAACCACAAATCAATCTCGATTGGTCCGAAAGAGAAAGCAATAAACACATCAAAAGGTTACCGTAAAAACAATATTATAAATGCAAATGTAAACTCAAATTCGTTACAATTCTAAATCAGGGACACCCCCTAGCATTGGGGGGTTTAGCTACTCATATTGTTCAAAACAAATGCAAGATAAAAATTACACATTACAAGTAATTGGATGACTTTGATCTTCAATCGCTCCCGCTCATGAAAACCTTCAACTCTCCAAACTCCTTGTTCTCTGTAATACTTGATTGCTTCACAATACTGTATTTTGCCTTGTTCCCAGATGATTTTTCCTTAAACATAATGTCCTCTTTTATAATGAAAATTCCAAACAGCAGGTGAAAATGTCCAAAAATCTCTCTGAAAAGCCCGACGAACAAAAGCCCGAGAAAAAGGGAAACTTTAGGCTTTGGCTGACATGGCCCGTGTCAGCCTACTGTTATAGGTGACACGCTCATGGCCTCTTAACATGGGGGGGGGGGGGAGGTTGATGCCTGACATGGCCCGTGTCAGGCCACTATCTTTCTTGCCACGCCCTCTTTGCCTGACACGGCCCGTGACAGGTGACACGGGTGGCCGTGCCAGGCCTCCTGTACCGGGCTTTTTCACTCATTTGCTTGCCGGAATCTCACACTGCCTTGCTCTGAGTTTCCTGATTCTTCTACCTGGACCTGTCGGACAAAAGCCAAGTTATCCCACGCATAAAATCATGAAAATAGAATTAAAATATAACAATGAAAGGGAATGCTTAAATATTATATCTGAAGTAAAATTACCTTGAAAAGTATTAAAATTGCTTGCACAGTGTTTCAAAATCCTCGGTTTCTTATCGGATTAGTAAAGAAATCTTAATGCAAATGGTGACTGATCACAACCCTAAACTTAGCTCATTTCTTGTTCTCAAGTAATGTTTAAGAGAACAATGCGTGTCACTCCCCATGATTCTTATTTCCTAACACTGTTGAGATCATTCGCTAACATTGTCCCTCTTCCTTCCATAAGTTCTGCTTTTTCCTTCTTAGTTTTCAATCGCACTTCCACTTCAAAGCACCGTTTCACCTGTCAGCTTATATCGCATTCTCACCAATTCTCTCGGGGTTAAGTGTTTTCACTCATAATTCAGAATATGCAATATCAACTAGCAAGTTTGAATAGTCTCTCTTTTCATATCACCTACACACAACACACACACTTTTGAGGTCTTTCAGGTTGTAACATAGCTTGGGTTAGGGTGTGGATATTCAAACATAAATGGGAAACAAATGGTTTTTGGTTCAGAGTCGATGTTACCTACTGTGTTGGGTTCTTTTGTTTTCTCGCTCGGTTTTCTCTTTTGTTCTATTTTTCAACCGAGTTCCCTTTTTCGTGCTTCTTTTGGATCTTCGAGTTCATTTATAATAATTTTTTTCTGTTCTCTCGATGATTTCCTATTTCACTTTTTATTCTTTTTTTTCCGCACTTTCTTGGGCGTTTGGAATTCTTTGGGGTTTTTACCCCAAACTTAGCTTTTCAACACAGTTTAAAGGTATTAACATGACTCTGAACAGGGTAAGAAAGTGTTTTGGCCAAGGGGTACATTTATGGGGTTTAAACAAACAAATGGATATAGGATCAAATGGGGTTAAAAAAGGATATAATTATTTAGGATGGCTAGAAAGGTTCGGGGTTAACTTCAAACAACCTGCCTCAGTGTGTGTAATCATGCAGTGACAGTCCTAGAGAGTCTACACAAATTTAGAGTGATAAAGACAAATCTGAATATTGCTCATGATGATCAATGTGTTTGGATTTTTATGACTCACCCTGTTTGGTTAAGCTTTGACAGTATCCATAGTACTCTTTAGCCTGGTGCGACTTCTTCCTTACTTTGGAATGTACATAACACTTATGTTGGTTAAGCTGTACATGTTGCGTCCGATCTTTCTTTTTCAGCAGTGTTAACTTCCTGGGAAGATCCTTGACAACAAGCCATGGTAAGTGGCTTGATCCTTTCATCCATTCTCACTCGTGATCATTACTATTTCCAAAATATCACCACAGACTTGAAACACTCGCATCATAATGTACCTTCAAACAGAAAAACCAAATCTAGAATGCAATAAAGTAAAATAACACCATACTGAAATAAAATAACAAAATACTGAAAATAAAATTAAAAGACATAAAATATTCCCCACCCTTGAACTAAACATTGACCTCAATGTTTGCGAACAAGAGCGAAGGAGGACACTCACAGTATCCTACTGAGGAGGTGGTTTTGGAAAATGAAACATCAACTGTCACATCATGCTACTCATCTCATCCAACATTGCCCCCTGTCGGGCTTGCTCAATGCCTTGACGTTGTTGATCCGTCCTTACGTCACCTATTTTGGTTTGTACCCAGGTCTATTGGTCAGTGGACCAGGAAGAGGAACCTGCCTCCTGCTGGGTAGGTTCCTGATGTGGTGGTACAAACTGTTGCTGAGGTGCTTGAGGTTCCTCTTCTTCTGCCTCTGTGGCATCCCCCTGGTCATCTACAAACTGTTCACCTACAGTAAAATGGTCAGTGTCGTGGCCTTCCTCCGCGTCGGGGTCAACGCTCACATACAACTAGTTGGCACAATCAGTAATAACAACTCTGTCCGAATCCGACAAAGCTATAATAAACCTCTTATGGATAAGCACAAAATAGTAAGTAGGGGAAACAACAATCATACCTTGTTGAATTAGAGCGGACATGTAAATTTTGGTCTTACCTGCAATTGGTGTGTCTTCGAGTAACACAGCTTGATACCCTAAATACTCAGATATTTGGGTGATCATGACACCCACGGAGATGCCTCCGGAGTCTGCTCGGCCAACTCTACCCAGATAGTCAGCTGCAAAGGCAGCTACATTGATGGCTTTGTTTTATGCCATCGAGTACATAAAAAATAGCTCTCTCTGAGTAGCTACCCCCGTGCTATCGCATCTTCCAAACAGGGTGTAGGCCAAACCCTTATGAGCATACTGGAAACATGGATTTTGGATGCCGGAGGCCTTAGCACCTTTGGATGTGTGATCCGTCCTCCCGGTGATGGCAATCCATAAATCCTTAGGTGAGAACCCATCTGGGACCTCTCCTGGTCCGTACAGAGGGAGTCGGAGTATCCCTGCCAATTCCTCAACCGACAATTCATGATAATTATTAAACAAGCAAAAATACAAAGTGCCGAAATAATACATGGTCGTGTCTATCCACCTCTTTTCGAGTTGGAATTCCAATATGCTGAGGAATTCGAGCGTGATGCGCTCGTATGTCGGTGCTTCCAGGCTCATGAACTCTAGCATTCCTAAAACATAGAACATTCGGTCTACCTCAATTTTGAGCCCGAGCGCGTTCAGAGTATGCTCACACATGTACCTTGTCGGTGTGAGTTTCTGTTTCCGGTAAACTTAATACGTCTTTTCTTGTTCCGGATTGTCAAACACGATGTTGTGTGGATTTGGGTTCCGGCTTGGTCGCTTCCGTGACCTTGCCATCTCCGCAAGCTGTTACTTTCCGGTGAGAATTCTCCTCGGGGGCATTTTGGACCTGCAAAAATAGAATTTTTTTGCAATAGGGAGTTAGAAAATTCCGAAACCGTGGTTAGGATGGGGATGACGAGTGGAGTAATATTTGTGAAGGGCGTTTTTGCAATAGGAGAGTGGAATTGATGGTTATGGAAGCTTTTAGGTAATGGGGTTTGTGAGGTTTAATGGGGTTTGTGAGGTTTAGAGAGAAGGAGAGTTAGAATGATGATAATGATGAGAGAGAATGATAAGAATGTAATTAAAAAAATTCTGATAATGATAAGGTAAATGGAGTAAAGTGTGGTTAAGGTGGAGTAAATAGGTGGGGCCCACTGCAAAATTTAGATTTAAAAAAAAATCAAAAATTCCGCCTGCCTGACACGGGTGGCCGTGTCAGGCTACTGTCCATCACCATGTTTTTACCATTTCCTTCAGTGCTCCTGACACGGCCGCCCGTGTCAGGCTACTGTTGACAAAAAAAATCTTTCCCTTTTAGTGCTCTTGACACTGCCCGTGTCAGGCCACTGTTTTTCGCATCCTTGGCCTGATTTTGCACCCTTTTGACACGGCCCGTGTCAGGCTGCCCTTTCGGCCGTTTTTTGGCTTTTTCTCCTGTTCAACCTCCGGTACCTCTGGCCACGTTGATTATCCTTTTTCATGACTTAGACATTTGTTGAAGTGATGTTCCCTCCTTGTAGAACTTATGTGTAAATCTACAAACATACATAACTGATTAGATTTAAAATGTGTGGGATACCTCCCACGAAGCGCTGCATTTAACGTCGCATGGCTCAACTACTCTCCATCTTTTTAGGTGAGACAAATTTTGTCTATTAAACCACCCTCCTGGTCTTGTAGGTACGGTTTGACTCTCTGCCTATTCACCTTGAACGTGTCTCCGTTTGCGGGATTTCTTAGTTCAACGACTCCATGCGGAAATACTTTTTGTATCATAAAGGGTCCCGACCATCTTGATCTTAGTTTCCTTAGAAGTAACTTCAACCTTGAATTAAATAATACGACCAGTTGTTCTTCCTGAAGTTCTTTCTTATGAATGCGCCTGTCATGCCATGTTTTGGTTTTCTCTTTGTATATCTTGGCATTCTCGTATGCTCGATTTCTGAATTCTTCCAGCTCTTGTAATTGAAGGATCCGAGATTTACCCGCTTTGGACATATCATAGTTTAGAAATTTGGTAGCCTAAAATGCCATGTGCTCTAGTTCGAGCGGTAGATGACAAGCTTTACCATAGACCAATTGATACAGGGACATACCTATTGGGGTCTTGAACGTTGTTCGGTATGCCCAGAGTGCACCATCTAGCTTGATTGACCAATCTTTTTGTGAGGCGTTAACTGTCTTTTCTAGGATTTGCTTGATTTGCCGATTTGATACCTCAACCTGTCCACTAGTCTGGGGGTGGTACGGTGTGGCGATTCTATGCTTGACATTGTATTTCCTTAGCAGGTTTTCCATTAGCTTGTTGAGGAAGTGGGTACCTTCGTCACTAATCAGTGCTCTTGGTACCCTAAACCGTGCAAAGATACAATTCTTGAGGAAATTTATTACCACGTTCACGTCATTCGTGGGCAATGCTACTGCTTCCACTCATTTTGACACATAGTCAACCACGACTATAATGTATTACTTTCCAAAGGATGGTGGGAAGGGTCCCATAAAATTTATTCCCCACACATCAAACAGTTCTACCTCTAACATGGCATTCCGAGGAATCTGATTTCTCTTGGATATGTTTCCTGTTCTCTGACATTTGTCGCACTCTTTTACCATCTCTTGTGCATCTTTGAATAATGTAGGCCAGTACAATCCAGACTGGAGGACTTTTGCTGCGGTTCTATCTCCGCTAAAATGTCCTCCATATTCTGAGTTATGACAGGATTTTAGGATGTCCCTTTGCTCTTCCTCCAGAACACATCTCCTTACCAGGCCATCTAATCCCTTTTTGTAAAGGAATGGATCGTCCCACACATAAAACCTGCAATCATGCAAAAAAAAATTCTTCTGTTAGAGTCAAAGTCATCAGGTATTAGTCCACCTACCACAAAGTTTGCGTAATCTGCGAACCATGGGATATGCGTAACGGCTAGGATACGTTCATTGGTGAACTCATCTCTGATGGGGTGTGTTTCTTCTGTTTCTTGAATCGGAGTCATCCAAGACAAGTGATTAGCAACAGTGTTTTCACTTCCTTTTTTGTCTCTGATTTCCAGGTCGAACTCTTGTAGTAGTAGGATCCATCGCAGCAGCCTTGGCTTTGATTCCTGTTTGGCAAAAAGATATTTTAAAGCAGCATGGTCAGTATACACAATTACCTTTGATCCTAACAAATAGGATCTGAACTTATCAAACGCGTACACAACCGCCAAGAGTTCTTTTTCGGTGGTTGCATAGTTCATTTGAGCAGGGTTCAATACGTGGCTTGCATAATAGATCACATGCAAGAGCTTCTCCTTTCGTTTCCCTAATACTGGCCCTACTACATTATCACTAGCATCGCACATTATCTCAAAAGGGAGAGACCAATCAGAGGCAATAACTATTGGGGCTGACACAAGTTCCTTCTTCAAAGTCTCGAAGGCTTGCCTGCACTCCTTGTCAAACAGGAATGGTGTATCCTTCACCAGTAGACTAGTTAGTGGCTTTGTGATCTTGGAGAAATCTCTTATGAACCTGCGGTAGAACCCCGTATGTCCCAAGAAGCTCCGGATGCCTTTTTAATTTACCGGAGGTGGTAAATTAGCTATGACCTCCACTTTTGCTATGTCCACTTTGATACCTCGGTTGGAGATCTTGTGTCCCAACACTATACCTTCAAGTACCATAAAATGACACTTTTCCCAGTTCAAGGTCAAATTTGTTTGCTGGCATCTTTCTAACACGAGTGACAAGTTAGTTAAACATTTATTGAAAGAAGAACCGAATACTGAAAACTCACCATAAATACTTCCATATACTTTTCGAGCATGTCAGCAAAGATAGATGTCATACACCTTTGAAAAGTGGTCGGTGCATTTCACAACCCAAATGGCATTCTTCTATAAGCGAAAATACCATAGGGGCATGTGAATGCAGTCTTCTCTTGATCCTCAGGGGCAAAGCAATCTGGTTGTACCCCGAGTACCCATCTAGGAAATAATAGTAATCGTGTCTGGCTAACCTTTCCAGCATTTGATCAATGAATGGTAATGGGAAGTGGTCCTTTCGTGTTGCCACGTGTAGTCTTCTGTAATCTATGCACAACCTCCAACCTATAACAGTTCGGGTTGGAATTAACTCATTCTTCTCATTTTTTATCACCGTAGTGCCCCCTTTTTTTGGTACCACATGAACTGGACTTACCCAAGAACTATCGGAAATAGGATAAATTAAGCATGCATCCAACAATTTTATAACTTCTATGCGTACCACTTCTTTCATGGTTAGGTTAAGTCTTCGTTGTGGTTGCACCACTGGTTTGTGATCATCTTCCATTAAGATTTTATGCATGCACACGGTCGGGTTTATACCTTTCAAGTCCTCAATTGCTCATCCAATTGCGCCTTTGTATTTTTTAGCACTTGAATGAGTTCTGCTTCTTAGACACTTTGTAGACTGACATTGATAATAGTTGGGCATTTCTTTTCAGTGTCCAGAAATACATACTTCAGATTTGTTGGTAACTGCTTCAGATTCACCCCTGTTTTTGGTTCTTCAGTGACATCTGATGGTGGTGGTGGTCTTAAATCTTCCCACCGGTGTGGTCTAGATCTAATCCATTCGAATTGTTTTTCTATCACAGCGAACACCTCAGACTCTCCTTCATCCATCACTTTCAAAAATTGATAGACTTAAGACCCGTTCTAGTGGTGATTGGGGTCTATGTCTTTCAATTTCTTGAGCAATTACTTGATCTATTATCTCTATGGTGTGGCTTGTGCCAATATCATCTTTGTATTGCATTGTGTTCCTCACATCTATTTTTAGCTCTTCATCATAGACTTTGAGGGTCATTGTTCCTTCCTCGATGTCTATCATACACCGTCCTGTTTCTAAGAATGGTCTGCCCAATATGAGAGGAATCTCCTCATCTTCAGGCATTTCCAGAATGACGAAGTCAACTGGGAAAACAAACTTGTCAATTTTTACAAGAACGTCTTCCACAATTCCATAGGGTCGCCTAATAGAGCGATCCGCAAACTGAAGTGTCATTCGAGTATCTTGAACAGTGCCAATGCCTAATTTTTTATAGATGGATATTGGCATCAGGCTTACACTTGCCCTTAAGTCAATCAGAGCCTTCTTGAATTTTCTATCACCAATAGTGCATGGAATAGTAACCGACCCCCTATCTTTCTTTTTCACTGGGATTTTCATGCCTTGGAGAATGGAACTGCATGTTTCAGTTAGGATGATCGGGTCCATATTCGTGGAATGCTTCTTGGAGATGATGTCTTTCATGAACTTGGAATATATTGGCATTTGTTCTAATGCTGCAGAAAAAGGGATGTTTATGTCCAACTTTTTGAACATTTCTAGGAACTTCTCAAAAAAAATCTCACGTTGATCTTTCTTTTTCTGTCTTGGAGGGTAAGGGAGTTTAATGACTGGTTTTGGAACATTTTATTTCTCCTTGACAGGTGGTAGTATCACTTCTTCATCTTGGTCATTGGTTTCCTTGATTTCTAAATCCACTTCTAACAATCCATCTTTTTCCATACTGTTTTCCTCGGTTGACTTTCCACTCCGGGTTACGACAGCGTTAACAATGTTATATTCCCGCGGATTTGTTACCATACCACTAGGTAGGGTACCCGGGGCTTGAGAATTTGAAGCTAACTGTTGTTCTATCTAACCAATTTGGACTTCGAGATTTTTTATGGAGGCAGTGGTGTTTTTTTGATTAGTCTTGGTTTCTTCTTGAAACTGCATGCTGTGGGCGGATAACTTTTCAATGGTGATTTCCCATTCAGCCTTTTTAGGTACCGGTTGTTACTGCTGTTGCTGATACTGAGTATGATATTGCCTTGTACCTTGTTGCAGAACATTCCCTCTCTGATCTTTCCAGAAGAAATTTGGATGATTCTTCCAACCTGGGTTGTACGTGTTAGAGTAGGGATTATTCTGCTTCAAGAATTTGATCTCTTCAATTTGTTAGGGGTAGAAAATCAATAGACCGTGTGATGAGGTCCATTACATATTTCACAAGTGCTAGCCTGGGCCGGCTGGACCTGAGCTATTTGTTGAGTACCTATATTCATAGCTTTCAACTTCTTGTCTACTTCGGCAACAACTGTGTCTTCCAGACGGATTTTATTTGTCTCTAATTTGAGATCAATCACCCCTTTTGGTTGACTAGTACACCTGTCGTATAATTCTAGATGCTCATTGGCAGCTATAACTTCAATAATCCTTTTAATACCAGTGGCTATTGATAATTTGGTTAAGCCACCGACTATTGTATCAATCAACTATTTTGTTTTTATTTTCAGCCCATTAACGAACATCTGCATTTGTTCGGTCTGATCCATATTATGAGTTGGACATGCTACTAGACCCTTTTGAATCTTTTGTAGGCGTCTCCCAATGATTCGCCATCCTTCTGTTTGAAATTAAGGATTTCATACCTTTTTCTCAGGAATACTGATGCTAGAAAATACTCATTTAAGAATGCAACTTCAATCTCTTCCCATGATGTGATACTGTCGGCTGGAAGAGAGTAGAACCCCTCTTCCGCATCTTCAGCTAAGGTGAGCAGGAACATTCTTAATTTCTTTGCTTCATCAGTGAGACCATCAATTTTCAAAGTGGTGCTCATGGTCAGAAATCTTTGGAGGTGTTTGTTGGCATCTTCGTTAACCTTTCCGGTGAAAGGTTTTCTTTCCAATTGATAGATTGTGCTAGGATGTAGTTGGAAATTTGTCACATTCACCAGTTGGTTGACAATGGTCAGTCGACCACCCAGTGCGTTTGTACCTCCATAGTCACCTATGAGTCTTTCCTGAGGTGGAGGAGGTGGAATTGGAGGAACTTCAACCATGGGTTCTTTGACTTCTGAGTGATCAAGGGTACTTTCTTCTTTGGAATCCACTCTTTGATTTCTGCGTCTTCGGTGAAGGGTTCTCTCGATCTCTACGTCAAAAAGAAATTCAGCTGACCGTTCTCTTCGCTTACACAAATTAGTAAATTATAAATGACAGATTTTTTTTTATTGCAGAGCAACAAAATTTCAATTGAATTTAAATTTAAACTCTATGTTTGGGCAGTCCCCGGCAACGGCCCCAAAAACTTGATCAGGAAAATAGCAAGTGTACTATTTTGCCTTTTATTATAATAATGGGGAAATTACCCGAATGTCGATCTCAAGGACTGCAAGTCAATATCGAGTTTAAATTATCATTCAATTAAACAAAAAGTATTAATTTGGTTTTTAGGTGTAAAAATATAAGAATAAAGGTAAAAGCAAATAAGAATGAAAATAAAGGTTTACAGGGAAAACGGAACAATGCCAGGGAAGGTGTATGATTTATCCCTGTAACAACTCTGAGTCACTATTGCATCAACAAATATCAATTACTACCAGTTCTTAAGGGTATTTTCTCCCAAGTCCTTGGTGAGAAAACCTTTAATCACTCTACACTAATTTCTATGTCCATAGCCAATTAAGGTGAAGTTAAGCTTTATAATATCAAAAATACCCTGGTTCATATAGAGTATCCCTAGTCCTAGGTGATAACTACTATAGAGTAGCCTTATGAAAATCTTATCAATGGCGGTCCAGCCTAATTGATAACCACAAATCAATCTCGATTGGTCCAAAAGAGAAAGCAATAAACACATCAAAACGTTACCGTAAAAATAATATTATAAATGCAAATGTAAACTCAAATTCGTTACAATTCTAAATCAGGGACACCCCATAGCATTGGGGGGTTTAGCTACTCATATTGTTCAAAACAAATGCAAGATAAAAATTACACATTACAAGTAATTGGATGACTTTGATCTTCAATCGCTACCGCTCATGAAAACCTTCAACTCTCCAAACTCCTTGTTCTCTGTATTACTTGATTGCTTCACAATACTATATTTTGCATTGTTCCCAAATGACTTTTCCTTATGCAGAAGGTCCTCTTTAATAATGAAAATTCCAAGCAGCAGGTGGACATGTCCAAAAATCTCTCTGAAAAGTCCGACGAATAAAAGCCCGAGAAAAAGGGAAATTATGGGCTTTGGCTGACACGGCCCGTGTCAGCTGACACGAGTGGCTGTGTCATCCTACTGTTATAGGTGACACACCCATGGCCTCTTGACACTGGGGGGGAGGGGGGGTTGATGCCTGACAAGGGTGGCCGTGTCAGGCCACTGTCTTTCTTGCCATGCCCTCCTTTGCCTGACACGGCCCGTGGAAGGTGACACGTGTGATCGTGTCAGGCCTCCTCTACCGGGATTTTTCACTCATTTGCTTGCCAGAATCTCGCACTGTCTTGCTCTGAATTTCCTGATTCTTCTACTTGGACCTATCGGACAAAAACACAGCTATCCCACGCATAAAATCACGAAAATAGAATTAAAATATAACAATGAAAGGGAATGCTTAAATATTATATCGGAAGTAAAATTACCTTGAAAAGTATCAAAATTGCTTGCACAGTGTTTCAAAATCCTTGGTTTCTTGTCGGATCAGTAACAAAAACTTAATGCAAATGGTGACTGATCACTTTCGAAAGCTGTTATTTGGTCTTGTCGGCCATCTTCCACTTCTTTGGCCTCGAAGGCCAAGTCTTGAAGCCTCTCCTTTTCTAGATTCGACTTTCTCTTGTTTTCAGCCAGATAGGCCGAAATTTGAGCCAAACTTTCTGACTCAACAATCATCTTCATCGACTATAGGCCACCCCGTAGATGGAATTAAGATCTCTGGCTCCATTTCTTCCTCAGCATCCCATATGAATCCATGATCGGGATGTACGTTCAATACGCGACCGGTGTTGACTGAAGTATAAGAACCTGATTCGTCATCACATGGTGTGATGTTCTTCAAATGTTGATCGAAGGAGATCTTCGATCCCTTGGCATCATTGATTCGGTAATAACTTTGGTCGGCCTCAATGTTTTCCATGATGCCGTCTTTACGCTAGATTATGAGCCTTTGATGTACAGTTGAAGGCATCGCTCCTATCCCATGGATCTATTCTCGACCTAGGAGTAATTTGAAGTTAGCTTTGGAATCTATTACCATAAAAAGTTTTGAGCATGTTGTTGTGCCCACAACTAGATTGACCTGGACAACACCTAGTATATTACTGGTTTTCCCTCCGTAGTTTGATAGAACCATGTTACGTTGTCAGAGATCGTCGTCGCACTTACCCATTTTCTTAAATAGAGTATAAGGCATTAAATTAACGGTTGCACCCCCATCTACAAACACCTTGTTTACTGCAATTCCATCAACCCTCGCCCTTATGAATAAAGGCTTCAGATGATACATCATCCTTGGGTTGGGTCTTTCAAATGTGGGTTTCTGTTCCTCAACCACACCGTTATTCATGACATAGTGACATAGTGGTTTCCCTCCAACCGTTTCGTTTGGCATACAGTCTTCCTCCATTTAGGAGATTTCTGATACCATTTCATATTCAGTCGACAATACTGATATAATGCCACAGTTTACAACGAAGTCATCATTATAGATGTCATTATTGGTTTCGACGTACATGTCTTCGTCGAACTGGGGGGAGCATTCGGGCCCTCCTTCCTCTGACTGAGGGGGTGTTAGATTCCCAAAAGTGCTTATTTGAGCTATCAAATGTGGGCATCTTTCACTCCTTTTTGTCGAGAAAGTGTTCGAAACCGCCCTTGCTTTTGATGATTTGCAATACAATATGAAATGATCTTGGTACCCTTAATTTGTGTTATTGTGCAGGAATTAGGCATGAAAGAGTAGAAAACAAAGACACAACAAGGTTGGCAAAGGAACCAAGAAGGGAAGCAATCATCAGCATTCTCGCCAGGCGAGTGATGTAGCGAAGTGTTCGCTAGGCGAGCTGCCAACGAACATTCCCAGAATTTTACAGTAGCAAAATGATCAAACTCGTTGTGGCGAAGGAAGTAGCGAACACTCCCAAACTTGGACAAAACCATAGCCAGCACTTACTCGCTAGGCGAGCCACTAGCGAGCTTCCAGCGAGCAATTCCAGTAGCAAAACATCAAAACTCGCTGGAGCAAAGGAGGAAGCGTGGGCTTCGCCTAGCGAAGGATTCTTCGCCTAGTGAACATATGAAATGTGGACTTGGATGATTCTTCTGGGCGCAGGCACTTCTAGTGGCCTATTTTGGGGCTTGCTAGGCGAACCATTATACTCGCCTAGCGAGCATGACAACTCAGGAACCAGTATTATAAGTAGCAGGGGCTACTTTTTGGAAAGGACACAACTTTTAGACTTAGATATTTTTCAGCATTTTCTTGGGATCATATTTTTGTAACCTAGAAACACATTTTCTTCATTTTCTTCATCTCTTAACAATATTCCACAAAAAGAAGGTGGATTCCCATCCAATCTCGATTCTTCGACTCGGATGTTGATCAACCTTCAACCGAAACTTGTTGACCAAGCTACCATGAAAATGAGTAGCTAAGTCCTTCATTTTGTCAAGGTTAGATGTAGATGATCATAAGCTTTGTGTGTATATGGGATGATCTTCATTTGTAAACTCTTTAATGATGAATGTATGGTGAAAACTTTGTTTTATTGATAACTCTTTGTGTTGGTTTATGATCGATAGATGTTTTCCAACTCTTTACGTAGGTTTTCATCCAATCTTGTTTGTTAGCTAGAAATAATAATGAATGATTTTGTTCACCATAAAGTTGAACCAAAAAGTTGTCATTTTGATAGATTATGTGAGAGATCAATAATGGATCAAAATGGGAAAACCCACAATGTGTGTTAGAGAAAAACACATTGGGAGGACTTTGTGAAATACTTTATCATGTAAAGGAGTTTATGAGTTTTGTTGATCGAACATATGCATGCAAAGTGATCGTCGAACCCTAACTTTGACAATATTTCTCAAATCTTAAAACCAAAGCTTTTACCGTAATTTCTTACCTTTTATGCAAGATACCGTGACCTAAAACAAAAACCCCTTTGTTACTACGAGTTAAGAACTTAACAACTGTCGAACGGCGGCGATATCTCACAATCTCTGTGGAGACGATAACAAAAACCCGATACTCTATCCCTATACCAACAAAATGGCGCCGTTTCCGGGGATTGTGAATTGATATTACGAGCATCGCAATAGTTGCTAAATTTTTAACTTTTGAATTTTTTGACTTGTGCTTGTAATTTGTTTGGTTTAGTGTGCAGCTTTCATTTTATGCGAGGGGAGGTTCCTGATGACCAACTTCTTTTTGATCCCGAGATTGAAAGAACCGCAAGGAGACTGAATAGCAAAACGAGACGAAGGAGGCAACAAGCTAGACAATAACAAGAACAAGGAGAAAGTTCTTCTACAACACACACACACACCACCTTTCACACCTATCATGGATCAACCACCACAACCACCGCCCATTTCCACACCATGTGTCAACAGTCTGAGGAATACAGCTCAATTTACCAACCACACGGGAAGGCAAGCCGAGATGAAGACGGGAACTCTTAACTTACTATACGGAAGTCCATTCACTGGAATGGACCATGAAGACCCCTTTGCTTTTCTCACCAAATTTTACGAGATAGCATTGGCGGCCGGAGTTGATCAAGCTCAAGAGCTACCGTTGTTCAAAAGACTTTTTCCTCATGCTTTGCTCGGCAAAGCCAAAGATTGGTACTTGGATCAAACACCTGCAGTCATGACGGATTGGAACATGTTGGAAGAGAAGTTCATTGAAATATTTTTCTCCCACAACCGGTTCATGGAATCTAAAACGACTATCTCCGTGTTTTCATAAGGAACCAACAAATCATTGAATGAGGCATGAGAGAGATTTAAATCCATACTTCGAAAGTGCAAAGGGCACGGTTTTGACGAATTGACTCAAATCCACATTTTCAAGAATGGCCTTCAACCAAATTGCAAGACTTTGTTGGATGCTACCTCGGGTGGTTCTTTGTTGTCTAAAAGCGCCGAAGAAGCTACTGATATCATTAACCGTATGGCTCTAAATGACCTCCAAAGTCAAAGTAGAGGCAACACTTTGAAGAAATCGGGAGTGCTTGAACTTGGGAAGAATGATGCTATTCTTGCCCAAAATAAACTCATTTCTCAACAAGTTGAACTCTTAACTCAGCAAATAAAAGAGTTGAGAGAGCCTTCAAAAGCTAAACAAATAGCTTGTTGTGAGCTTTGCAAAGGTGAGCATGACACCAGGTTTTGTCCACCTCCCGGGTTCGAAGAAGTGAATTACATGGCGAACTAACGAGACTACAACCGAGGCAACAACAACAATAACCGTATCAACAACATCCTTAAAATCAATAACAACACTTTCAAGGGAATCAAGGGTTCCAACCAAGGGCTAACTATTACCATAACCAAGGTTATGGGGGTGGTACTTCTAGCCGTCAAAATCCTCCCCAAAATCCTTACCAACCTCAACAACCGCCGATTGTAACTTCAAAGTTAGAAGAGACATTGACACAATTTATGCAAATGTCGACGGCTAATCAAAAGAGCAACGATACGGCAATCAAAAATCTCGAAACTCAAGCCGGTCAACTTGCTAAACAACTAGCGGAACAACAACTCGGACCATCTTTTTCGGCGAACATGCAAACGAATCCAAAAGAGCATTGTAAAGCGATAACGACGAGAAGTGGAAGGGAGTTGATTAGTGAGAGTAAAAAAAGAGATGAGAGTGAAAAAAAAGAGGATGAGGAAAAAGATGAGGAGAAAAGAATAGAGAATAACATTGATGGTGAAGTTGGGGAGTGGAGTGAGGAAGAAGTTGAAAAAAATGAAAAAAATGGTGAAGTAGAAAATAAAGAAAGTGTGGAAGTCGAAAATAATAATAGTGATGAAGTGAAGGTGGAGGGAGTGAAAAAGAAGAGAGAGAGAGGAATTGTAGAGCTTCTAGAGGAAAGGAGGTAGTGAACGCTACTCCAATCCAAAACTTTCCGTATCCACATGCTCCATCTAAGAGGGAGAATGAACGGTATTACGCCCGGTTCATGGATATATTCAAACAACTTAAAGTGAACATTCCGTTTGCCGAAGCATTGGAGCAAATGCCTAAGTATGCGAAATTCATGAAAGACATACTCACTAAAAAGCGGAGGTACACGGAACCCGAGATAATCTTGCTTGATGCACGATGTAGTGCCATCATTCAAAAAACTCTCCCAAGGAAGGAATCCGATCCGGGCCGAGTCGCTTTACCAGTAACCGTTGGAGACACCTACACGGGTAATGGCTTGATTGACTTGGGATCTAGCATCAATTTAATTCCCCTATCCATTGTTAAAAGATTGGGAAATGTTGAGATCAAATCTACAAAGATGACTTTACAACTAGCTGATAAGTCTACCACTTCACCATATGGAGTTGCTCAAGACATGTTAGTGAAGGTGGATAAATTCTTCTTCCCGGTTGATTTCATTGTGATTGATATGGAAGAGGACAACGATGCTCCGCTTATTCTTGGCCGACCATTCATGAAAACCGCACGCATGATGATTGACGTTGACAACGGTTTGATGAAAGTAAGGGTCCAAAATGAAGAGGTAGCCTTCAATCTTTTTGAAGCCAAAAAGCATCCTAATGAGAAGCATGATTCTTTCCGAATCGATGCCACCAAGGAGAAACTAGTGGAGGTCGCAAACCAGGTTCATGTTTCTAATCCTTCAGAAAGATCTCTTATCGGAGTCTACAAAGTTTCGACCAAAAATAAAGGAAAAGAGATGGAAGCATTGTTGCATGAATTAGAGTCTTGTGGAGAACTTGTTTATCATGAAGAGACAAACAAAGGCTTGGATATGACAAAGAAAGTGGAGGAGCCAAAACTAGAGCCACATTTGAAGTATGTGTTCCTTGGTGATAACTGTACTAAACCGGTAATCATTAGCAACACTTTATCCATAAAAGAGGAGAATCAATTGATACGAGTGCTGAAAAAGAAGGACGTTGTCAAACTAGTAGAGGCCAGGATGAATTGTTCTATCTCCGATGGTGAATGGGTGAGTGTTGTGCAAATAGTTCCGAAAAAGGGTGGTATCAGATTTTATCGAAGGTTCATCAAGAACCTCTTGAAGACAATAAAGCCCTTGAGGAAGTTGCTCAACAAAGGCGGATCATGAAGACCGTCGAACCGTCGAGCTTATCCGACGTTAAACAAGCACTTGTTGGGAGGCACCCCAACATTGTAAGTATTTACAGCTTTCTGTTGTGTGGTATTGGTGTTCAACTTGAAGAACCTTGCTGAAATGTGCTGTTTTGAAAAAACAAAATACTGTCATGCTCGCTAGGCGATGGCTGTAGCGAGCTGATTCGCTAGTTGCTCGCTAGGCGAAGGCAGTAGCGAGCTTAGCATGACAGAACTTTAATTCTGTTTCACAGGGCCACTCATTTGGGCCCAAAACCATCTTAAATTGTTTTAGTCTGAACCTCACGAACTCAGTCACTTTTCACTTCCATCTAACAAAACTTTAATTGTTGCATTGCAAACCCTAACCGTTACATTTCAGATTCAGTCACTTTTATGCAGTTGTTACAGTTGCAGGTGCGTGACCCCTCTGGAGAGCATCCGATGATGACATGTGAGCAGTTCCTGTAACATGCGAGCTGGCCTGTGGACAGGCCTGTTTTCGGAGAGGGGGCGGGTGCTAGTGCTTCTGGTGCTGATACTTCTGGTGGTGCTGGTGATGATGATGATGATGATGAGGATGGTTCCGGTTCTGAGGTCGGTAGTGAAGAGAGCTCTGAGTCCTATGAAGACTAAGTTTTTATTTATGTTATGTTTTATTTTATTGTATTTTTAGATATGTAGTATTTTGGTTTTGGTTATGTACTTTTGGGGTGTTTTGTCCCCCACGCACATTTTTAAAATTTTGAAGTAATGATTGTGTTTATGTTTTAAATTATTGTGTTTAGTTTGAATTTCTTTGTTTAATAAAGTTTTGGTTGTTGAGTGTCAAACCTTCTAGATTGGTTGCTCCTCAAAGAAGTATCCAATGAAGTGCGTCCGAGCTTGGATGGCAATGATAAAAATAAACAAGCGAATAATGCTAAGGTACATGGTTACCTCCGGTTAGAATTTTAGAATGCATTAAGAACTTTACTCTTTTCGTAATTGAATATTGTTCTTTTTACAACATAATTGAATGAATGATTCATCTAGGACTTAAAACCACAAACTGTGAGGAAACCTCCATTGTACACTAAAATGTTGGATTCTAATAAACTTTGTTGATTCATTTGATTCATGCCTTGTCTTTTATTATTGTGAACTTGTGGAAGCAATTAGAAATGATCAAGGCGCTTGTTTTCTATCGAGCACAACCAGTTCCAAATACAACTAACCCGTGAGCAGAGAGTATTCGTTAACCCCTTTTGAGCTTAAACAGTTGAATCTCTGCTTGAAATAAAGCGAGATGTCAAAACCTTTTTTCTTGAAACTCGGAAATTTTTGATAATTGTTCTTTTGCCGTAAAAAGTCAAGAGCATTCACTTAGGGTGAGTAAAAGATAAGTTGGGGAGAACGAAAAAAGAGAATCGGTAAGTGCCACAACTCTTGAATAACCGAGCAAGCATTGAAATAGAAAAGAGAAACATTGTTTTGTGAATACGATGTGAAAAGAAAAAAAAATATAGGAAAATGAAAATGAATGCTTGCTTGGAAGAAAAATAATGAAAAACAAAATTGAGTTGTGAAATAAGAGTTGTGAGGTTTCAAATGAGAAACAAATGGAACGAAGTTGAGATGTGTAAATAGCTTGTACAGTGAATGTCTCTTTTGCATCGGCAAGTTCGTTTTCAATGGCCTTAGATATGACCCTTGTTTGTAAACCTAACAAAGCTACAACCGGAAAAGACCTTAGTGATCTTCGTGCTTCCGCATTTCCATTTATAATTGTTAGACATTGTGTGAATTGAATTGATTGCTGCATTGTTTGTTGGAGAGAGAGATTGTCCCCGCGGTTGCAAACGCGTAATTTCTTCAATCCTTATTCGAAGAGGAGAGATAGGGTGATTCATTCAAGATAACATTGTTGTGGATTGTTACATGGTTTGCATTGCTATAAAGTTTTAGTTCCTATGTATTATGTTATTCTAACCATTGGGAACTTGTGTCTAGTTGATTCTCTTGTGTTTGAGCCATTTTATCCAATTTCGGAGAAACCTTTTTCTTTAAGCAAATCCTCTTGTCCTTCAAGAGGCATACTTTGCTTGAGGGCAAGCAAGAATCTAGTTGGGGAGAGTTGTTAGATGCCCAAAAGTGCTTATTTGAGCTTTCAAATGTGGGTATCTTTCACTCCTTTTTGTCGAGAAAGTGTTCGAAACCGCCCTTGCTTTTGATGATTTGCAATACAATATGAAATGATCTTGGTACCCTTAATTTGTGTGTTATTGTGCAGGAATTAGGCATGAAATAGTAGAAAACAAAGACACAAGAAAGTTGGCAAAGGAACCAAGAAGGGAAGCAATCATCAACATTCTCGCCAGGCGAGTGATGTAGCGAAGTGTTCGCTAGGCGAGCACCCAGCGAGCTGCCAGCGAACATTCCCAGAATTTTACAGTAGCAAAATGATCAAACTCGCTGTGGCAAAGGAAGTAGCGAACACTCCCAGACTTGGACAAAACCATAGCCAGCACTTACTCGCTAGGCGAGCCACTAGCGAGCTTCCAGCGAGCAATTCCAGTAGCAAAACATCAAAACTCGCTGGAGCGAAGGAGGAAGCGTGGGCTTCGCCTAGCGAAGGATTCTTCGCCTAGCGAACATATGAAATCTGAACTTGGATGCTTCTTCTGGGCGCAGGCACTTCTGGTGGCCTATTTTGGGGCTCGCTAGGCGAACCATTATACTCGCCTAGCGAGCATGACAGCTCAGGAACCAGTACTATAAGTAGCAGGGGCTACTTTTTGGAAAGGACACAACTTTTAGACTTAGATATTTTTCAGCATTTTCTTGGGATCATATTTTTGTAACCTAGAAACACATTTTCTTCATATCTTAACAAAATTCCACAAAAAGAAGGTGGATTCCCATCCAATCTCGATTCTTCGACTCGGATGTTGATCAACCTTCAACCGAAACTTGTTGACCAAGCTACCATTAAAATGAGTAGCTAAGTCCTTCATTTTGTCAAGGTTAGATGTAGATGATCATAAGATTTGTGTGGATATGGGATGATCTTCATTTGTAAACTCTTTAATGATGAATGTATGGTGAAAACTTTGTTTTATTGATAACTCTTTGTGTTGGTTTATGATCGAGAGATGTTTTCCAACTTTTTACCTAGGTTTTCATCCAATCTTGTTTGTTAGCTAGAGATAGTAATGAATGATTTTGTTCACCATAAAGTTGAACCAAAAAGTTGTCATTTTGATAGATTGTGTGAGAGATCAACAATGGATCAAAATGGGAAAACCCACAATGTGTGTTAGAGATAAACACATTGGGAGGACTTTGTGAAATAGTTTATCATCTAAAGGAGTTTATGAGTTTTGTTGATCGAACATATGCATGCAAAGTGATCGTCGAACCCTAACTTTGACAATATTTCTCAAATCTTAAAACCAAAGCTTTTACCGCAATTTCTTACCTTTTATGCAAGATACCATGACCTAAAACAAAAACCCCTTTGTTACTACGAGTTAAGAACTTAACAACTGTCGAACGGCGGCTATATCTCACAATCCCTGTGGAGACGATAACAAAAACCCGATACTCTATCCCTATACCAACAGGGGGTACTCAGGTTCCTTCTCCTTCGATTTGCCCACATCCCCCAACTCTTTTTCGACCTCAGACGAACATTTCATACTTTGGGAAGTTACTACTTCTTTCTTCCCTTTCAGGTCAACAGTCATGGCCATTGTTTGATTAGCCACCATTTTTCATTGTCCTACCCCCAATGCGTTTAGGATCTGCCTCTTTTGTCCTGAGGTTTCAATAGGCTTCAAATGTGGGGTCATGACCTTCTTCCCAGCTTTTTTGTTCCGCTGGTAATGCCTCCTTTGTGTTATGGTCATTGGGTACTTCCCTTTGTAATTGGGAGAAACCACATAGCCCATTGTCTCAACCTTCTTCTTTGGAGACGCTGTTTCTTTCTCTAAATCCAATACTTTCCACTTTGGTCTCTTACTCCCTTTCTGGTTCACCGATTCTACCCACTTCTCATGTGGAACATTCATCGGTGGAATGAAAGTCTTCGGTCGAGAATGTTGGAACTGCCTCTTGTATTCTTCGTTCCGTCGTGGTGCTCCATGTTTGTCGAACACAAATATTGGGACAACATATTTCTCCTCCTTCAATGACTTGTTGCCAGACTCCAATATTTTAGTGGTTTTCTCATCAAACAATGCGTTTCACGTAAGATATAGCAGCACTTTTGACCCACTGACACATAACTTCTCTTAGAAACTTGATAAGCTTTCGCCTGGTTAGGGATAGGCTGACTCCAATCCATTTTCAGCCTTGTCGTCATAACCATCAGTAGTTTCAACCATCAATAGTTCAAAAGACTCAGCTAAGGAAACCATATCTAAAGATTCCATGAGATCATCAGTAGTCTCGACCATCATACACTCGAGAGGCTCATAATACAAAGCTTCTTCCACCTTCAAAGGGTCGGAGTCAACCTTGTCGCATCACGCGAAAAACCGGCGGGAAAATGAAACAACAGAGCCGCCACCGTGCATTATTTGTCCCAAAAGAGGGAAAGGAAACGCTCGAAGTAAACTTGGAAAAGACATGGTCTCGCGACCAAAGAAAGATGGGATCGGGATTCAGTTATGCGAAGGGAAGGTATTAGCACCCCTACGCATCCGTCGTACTCGACGGGATCCACGCTCGAAAGGAATAGAAAGAAGGTTGCTAAAGACTGCTCAAACACTGCACACACGCTGGAATCAAACACAGATGAAAGACGGAAGAAGGTAACTCGGCAGGATATCGCATCCTGGGCCTACGTAGTCTGTCAGACACAGACATCAGAGTCGACGTAGTTCGGGACAGGGGAAACGTGCTCGCTAGGATGTCGCATCCTATGCATACGTATCTTCTCTGACCGGAGAAGAATCAGAGCACTCGTAGCTTGGCTAACGCACGCCAAACAAAACCCACACAGGAAACCGACTGCCAATCGCTGGACTTACGTCAGACTCCACACAAATAGGCAAACATGGAAACCGAATGCCAATCGCTGGACTTACATCAGACTCCGGACCAACAAACACACACACAGGAAACCGACTGCCAATCGCTGGACTTACGTCAGACTCCAACAAGCAAACCAGACACAGGAAACCAACTGCCAATCGCTGGACTTATGTCAGACTCCAACACAACACAAAGGGTTGAAAAAGAAAAAGGGCGCCCGGAGAGATCAGCTCATCTCCTGCCTACGTACCTCATCTGGTATGAGGATCAGGGCGACGTAGTTCCCCTACGCAGGGAAAGAACTTCTAACCTAACCAGAGACAAAGGGAGACACCAACTACTAGGGAGACTACGACTCGAGCCTAGAAGTTATCATGCATACGATCCCTATGTTGAGGTTTCTATCTAACTTGCACAGGGAGCAAGCTATCCTAAACAGCACAATCAATCAAAAGCACAAAAGCAAGCACACACACTATATGCAAACAATTGGGCTCATACAAGGCTAGGCTTTAGTCAAGGGGTCATGTCAACCTCAACAAACAAGCCACTGGAATGGGGTATGATTAGCTCTTAACCCTAACATTGAGAGTTAGGGTGAAGCAGATGAAATAGGAAGTGAGGGTAAGACCTCACACCTCTTATCCCTGGCCTGGGAGAGCTTCAGACAAATGAAAGTGTGGGAGTTCAGAATGTAGGAACTCTTCTCCACAGATGACTGACACAACATGATCTTGGGTTATTATCCAGAATGCGTCAACACAATGGTGTGAGCAAGGTGAATGACACAACTGAATAGCAGGGGATGGATTGCACATCCCTTTTATCTGCCAATTGCGTCTAAAGAGGACTTTACCTGCTTGGCACAAAATTAAACATTCACAAGCATTGCCTCTTAAGGAGGGCTTCAGACAGGTGCCTGCCCACATAACAGGACAGGTCTTCCAGACTACATGAAGTCAAAGGAATTATACCTCAGTGGTTAAGCAACCAAGCAAAGCAAATCAAGTTCAAAAGAACTCAAAGCAACTTAGGTACCTGTGAAAAATCTAAACTAATCAGTACATAGTTCAAATAAACAGACAGACAACAGTCATCAACAGTCAGACAGATAGACAAAGCATCAGGCAACAATGTGCAAGCCATAAGGCACAACACAAATGAATTGGCATCAACCTACAAAACAACACAATGTTAGCCAATCATCAACCAATTAACCAAACTCAAATGAATGAGCCAATCCAATCATGGCAATGTGCCTTTGAACCTGAAATCCACAATCCAAACAGTGAGTCCAAACCACTAGGTCAAAGCCTAGGGTCAAAAGAGGGTCAAACATTCAAAACAGAACATGAAATTTAACATGAATCATCTTCATTCAATCAGGAACACATCTCAAAAAGTCCCACATCAAAATCATTAATCATATTCATTTCATGAACAAAACATGGCAAGCTGCAAATGGTGACCACATTGAGACATCAGAAGAAACAAATGCACATCAAATCAAAAATGACTCAAATAGTCTTGGCAAAAATCATGAGTACACAAGACATATAACATGGTCATCATACAAAAAATCAGAGGCATTGGACATCGTGAGGCATGGCAATCACTTTGATCAATCAAGACAAGCACATGTGTGACACAAATTGTCACACCAAGTTAGCATAAGCATAAAACAGAGATGAATCATGGTAAAAATCTCAAACCAAAGCCAAAACATCACTCAACATGTCTAGAAATAGCATGCAAAATTTCAGAAGCAATGGATCAATCTTGAGAATTTTATGATGCATGGAACAAGGCAAGGTCAAACATGTATACATGTGCAATCACTCTAGGACAAATGCATTTTCCAGCCAAGCACAATTTGCATTTTAATAATCACAAAAAGGTAGACAGAATGAGGATCACAATGCAAAAAATTGGAGGTCATTTGGAATAATTTTCAATTTATGGTGATTTTTGGAAGTTGATAGAAATTTGAAATGAAAACATGAAGCCAAGGTATGAAAATATGATGGAAAGGAATAATGCATGACCATATGGAAAAATGCTCTCGCTCAGACTCGAACCGGTGACACATTTGAAATTCCAAACGCGCCTAATCAAAACGACTGTGTTTTGATGTTCAAACCCTAAACACGCACGCTGCATATTTCGTAGCTAATTTGAATTTACACATGCCAGTTTCGTAGCTAAATGGAAGCAAGGTTGTAGCAATTTCTGGAAATGATGAACACCATGCATGAACGATGAAGATCATGAAGATCTTCATCTGGAAATTTCCAGAAATCAAAAATATGTCCAGAAATCATAAACAAGGACATCATTCAACAGGTTTTCTTATAGTAAGCACGGATCAAGCCATGAATCATGCAAAAACAACAACACAATTCCAAATCGAAGAAAATAAACAATGGCATCAAAACTTCAATTGAACATATCTTACTCAAAACAGCACCAAATCACTCCAAATTTTCATCAGCATTATCACCAATCAATGAACTACAAGAATATCACAGCCATTTGCAAAATAGAAGAGGTCGAATTCTGACCTGTTGAAGAACAGAAGTTGATTCAGCTTGCTTCAAGGCCTGGCAATGCTTCAATCCTTCTCCACACTGCTTAAGGAAGTGAATGATGATGAAATGGAAGCTTGAATGCACACGAATCTAGCTCAATCTTCAATTGCCATGGATGCTTCACACTTTGAATCCAGCTCAATATGCCACAATTTCTCTTGATTCCACGTCCAAATGTGCTCAGAAATGCCTCATGAACATGAATTGATCAATGAAAAGTGTTTGTGTTTGAAGAATTTTGGAAAAAAGTTTGAGAGATTTTTTTTGAGAATTTGTGATTCTAGATCTGAAAATGTGCTCCAAACCAAAAACAGTTGTGATTATTCATTTATACCTCCTACTAATCATGTTTAGATCATGCTTAAACCAAAGCCAAAGGTGATTAGCAAGTTGGAAGGTGTTTGTGCAAAAATGCTTTTTCACCTCACACTCATGCCACGCACGTGAACAGTACATGTTTCTGGCCCAAAATGCCTTAAAATGAGTCCATGCACACTTGTGAATTGGTTTGGTATGCTCATAATCATTCAAAATGGTTTTATGCAATTTTCTTCCAAAAACTTCATGAATAAACCAAAGTCCATGCAAATGAAATTCATGTCAAATAATGGTATGCTTGGAAAATACATGTTATAAGGATCAAAATGCAAAAAGAACCACTCATTTTGGAGTTTTGGTTTGAAAGTTATGTCCATTTGAAGTTTGAAACACACTTTGCCATGATTGGACCATATCTCCTCAACCACACATGAGAAATTCATGATCTTGGACTTTTTGGAAATGGGAGAGAAAGATATTCAACTTTCATGTTGGACAAAATTTAATTTGAAGCTTTCTTGATGATGTAATCTTGAGTTGAAGTTGGTCCAAAACCTTTCCATTTTTGGAAAGTTCAAATTACAGGTCACTTGCTATTTTTGGAAAGTCTTGACCTGACCTCAAATTCTTCAATGTTGATGTTTGAAATTTCAAATGAGACTTGTTTGAACATGAATGAGGCATCTCTAATCACTTCCCACCTCCAAATCCACAGTGGACTTTGCAGTTCACTTCTGTTGACTTTTGTGGGCCTCAGATGATTTGCACATGGACTAATGAGTTCTGAGCCTTCAACACTTGGCCAAACCACTTCAAAATGATCCTTGGGTCATGTAAGCTCAATGGAACCACCCTAGGGCTTTGATCTCATGGAGAATGCTCTTGTTGCCTTGCACAGTTGAATCTCCTGACCAGTCTTGCCTGATGGAATGCAATGGACTATGCAATGCTAATGCAATGTTAAGGTGATGTTAATGACCTAAAAATGAAATGTATATACAAATGGGAGGTGCAAATTTGAGGTGCTACAGCTGCCCCTATTCAATCGACTGGGAACCTGAACGGATGAGAGCAACGGCTATCAGACCTTCAAGGTAAATAGGGATTGAATACCAAAGAACCGTAGAAATTTGCACTCTACGGGGATCCAAGAAAGGAAATTTCACCAACAGAAGCTTCCATTGGGATCTGATATTTGTCATTGGACCAGACATGACGTCTACCAACGACTCCACTGGGGATTTTGATTTTTATCAACGAAAAGATACAGCTAGACGTCAACGGACGAATAGGAAAAACTCAACGTTTATCGAAACCAACGGAGAGGTGACCGGACATCAACGGATGACCTGGGAAGAAGATATACAACCAAATGTCAACGGACGAATGGAAAAAACTCAACGTTTACCGAAACCAACGGAGAGGTGACCAGACATCAACGGATGAATGGGAAGACTCAAACCATACGTCAACGGACGAACGGGAGAAGCTCGACGCTTATCGACACCAACGGCGAGGTGACCAGACATCAACGGATGACCGGGAAGACTCAAACCATACGTCAACGGACGAACGGGAGAAGCTCGACGTTTATCGACACCAACGGAGAGGTGACCAGACATCAACGGATGACCGGGAAGAAAGAGATACAACCAGACGTCAACGGACGAATGAGAAAAACTCAACGTTTACCGAAACCAACAGAGAGGTGACCAGACATCAACGGATGAATGGGAAGACTCAAACCATACGTCAACGGATGAACGGGAGAAGCTCGACGTTTATCGACACCAATGGAGAGGTGACCAGACATCAACGGATGACCTGGAAGACTCAAACCATACGTCAACGGACGAACGGGAGAAGCTCGACGTTTATCGACACCAACGGAGAGGTGACCAGACATCAACGGATGACCGGGAAGAAAGAGATACAACCAGACGTCAACGGACGAACGGGAAAAACTCAACGTTTACCGAAACCAACGGAGAGGTGACCAAACATCAACGGATGAATGGGAAGACTCAAACCATACGTCAACGGACGAACGGGAGAAGCTCGACGTTTATCGACACCAACGGAGAGGTGACCAGACATCAACGGATGACCTGGGAAGGAGACTCGACGTTTATCGACACCAACAGAGAGGTGACCAGACATCAACGGATGAACTGGGAAGACGGAAAGAGAATGATACGAACATCGAAAGATGATGTCTACGGACACCAAAACAAAACCCATACGAGGATCAACACGACACCTACTGGTATCACAAGGGTGACATCTTCATATGTCAGGACAAGGCCAAGCACTTGCCAAGGATCTCACTGGGGAGAATCAAACTTTCCTTTCACTTGCGGGTGAGGAAATAAACCTCTGGGGAATTATCAGTCCTAAATGCTGTCTGTCAAGAGCAACTGTAGCAAACGTGTTGTACAGATGTTGAACAATGATCCGCTTCTGCTGGGGATATGGTCCAATTTGGTTTGACATATGAATGCATATGTTTGAATTTTTCTATGGCGTAATGCTCCATGTTGAATGGAAATGCTACGCGATTTGAGGATGCAATGTTTACTACATGCAAGATGCAAAATGATGAAAACTCCTGTTGGGGGGAAAATGGTCGCTCCTCTGAGTGCACACATCTGATTAGATTCTCCGACTCGGTGGGGAGATGCACTGCTGGGGGTGCTCTGCTGATCTGATGCTCTGGAGACGGCAGAGGAAACCAAGTCAACTCCGGGGAGACTCTGTCTGAGGAACACGCCAACTTCTCAACCGTGCTGGCGAATATCATTGCTGCTGGAAAAAGGATAAATCCCACCGGGGACAACTTCCACTGAATCCAATCCACTAAGGGACTCCGCTAGGGAAACAACCAATGCTCGCCTCTGCTGAGGATAGCTGCTAATCCACAGGTAAGATAAACTCTACTGGGGATAATTTTCACCAAACCTGATCCACTTGGGGAGCTTCGCTGGGGAAAACCATCAACACAACCCTCTACTAGGGAGATCTGCTAGGGGAAAACCTTCACAACCCTGATGGGGAAAGACATCCACAACCCTGCTGGGGAAAGGCATAACTCTATTGGAGAAATAACAGACCAGACCATGCTGGGGATACAGTACTTCGAACCCGACTGCTGAGGAATAAACTACTCAATGATACCTCCGCTGGGGATGCAACATCCTTCAGACTCAGTGGGGACCAACATTCTTCAGGCTAGCTGGGGATACAATAGCCTTTGTACCTGCTGCTGAGGGACACAGTATCCAACTGCTGGGGAAGAACAGTTATAAAAGCTTTCAGACTTGCTTGGGGAAACTAGCACTTCCAAGCCTGCTGCTGAGGGACACACTACCCAACTGCTGGGGAAGAACAGTTATAAAAGCTTTCAGACTTGCTTGGGGAAACTAGCACTTCCAAGCCTGCTGGCGAAACATTCTCAATCCTGCTGAGGAATCCCTGATCTTGGCTATATTGGGGAGACACCAATCTCGAATCAGCCGTGGAGGTAACACTCCCAAATCCACTGGGGAGATACGGCCTATTTGACATGGAACGCCCATCGATCTGTCGAACACTGGCATTCATCATCCAAACACAGTGTCAACTTTCCACTTTTGAGAACTCCCAGACTCGTCTGGACTTTTCTGATTCATCACCTTGTATTCCCGACTCCTCCGTACTCCACGGAGATCGAACTCCTGGGATTCATACAAACTTCCCAGTCCTCAGATTTTGAAGAGTCTTCTTGATTAACCCTCCAGGATCGTCGCACGTTTCTCGCTGTCTTCACCGTTCTTCTATCCCTTGCTCTTGATCGGACTCCATGGGGATCTCTTTGTCAAAAAGCTTCACATCACAACCTGCAAGCGAATGAAGATATCTAACAGCACCTGTACAAGAGATCGTTAGATAAAAGCGTGCCCCAGGCGTCCCAACATTTCAACACCTAGGTCACTCACACTTCCGAATAAGATTTCCAGATTCCAATCTTATAAGCATGCATCGGAAGGGACCTCTATGTTTCAAAATGAAAATATTCTTTATCAAACCAAACGGATGTTTTTGCAATCAAAGCGGTCATGAAGACAAAAACAAAATTATTTGACTGAACATGCATTTATTGACTGAAAGAAAAGTGGCTCAGAACCGAGCAACGCACAGGAAGCAAACCCTGAAAAGAGGTGATTGCGCACAAAAGGAAAAACCTATCCTAATGGCAATGTGAAACCGTGATCTCATCGGGTTCCAACTTGGTTACACCCCATATGTCCTCAAGACTTTCCGCACTTTCTGTCTTCTGAACAAGACGCTTCCGATCGATCTCTGTCGGGGATTATCCATGATGTGTTAACCAAAATATCAACGATTATGCTGGATGCAGTTGTTCGTTTCAATCCCTCTTTTGCCTGGACCGCCCTTTCGGGTTTTCAGTCCACCGGGATACCCTTTTTTGCCCAAGCCGCCCTTGTGGGGTTTTCGACTTGCCGGGTGTACAAATTCTTTTCATTCTTTATCCCTAACTTTTGCCCGAACCTTTTCTCCTTTTTCTTGGTTCGCCGGGATGCCCTTTTTTGCCTGGACTATTTTGTTCTTTTCGTCCAGCGGGTCTCTCTTACGAAGTATCTTTTAACTGCGTCCGTATTCACAAGGGATGGAGAATCCTCGTCATCCATGGTCGTCAACAACAAGGCTCCACCAGAGAAAACCTTCTTGACCATGAATGGACCTTCATAATTGTGTGTCCACTTGCCCCTACGATCGTTGAGGAGGAAGGATCATTTTCAATACCAGCTCTCCCACGTGGTACGCACGAGGTCTCACTTTTCGGTCAACAACACGCTTCATTCATTGGGTACAACTGCCCCATGACAAGTAATTTCCAGCCTCTTTTCCTCAGTCAGGCTCAACGCGTAATACCGAGTCCTTATCCACTCAGCCTTCTCTAATTTCTCATCCATCAGGACTCTCCACAATGGGATCTAGACTTTAGTAGGTAAAACCACTTCTATCTCATACACGAGCGAGCGCGGCGTTGCCCCAGTAGACGTACGCACCGAAGATCGATACCCAGGATACACGCTTCATACTCATCCACCACTGTTGGTGCATTCAAATGTTATCCGGGCAACAAAAGGAATGTGGGATCCCCTTTTGACGTAACCAAAGCAGCACTAACTCATTCACATTAACCCCATCAGACATCAGAATCCGTTCGGATTCAGGGTCAGGCCCCTCCTCCGGGATCGGTTCCTCACAATCTTTCGATTTGAGCACCTCGAGATGTCATCATCAGGGAAATCAAACTTCCTTGATTGATAATCCTTAATGGGTTGCGGGGCGATGTAATCGGACAATACACTCCCCTCGATTGCTTTCTGAGAGGTGTACTGAGCATCATATTCAATCAACATCATTCGCCCTTTCGCCACCCGTACGGTCAATGCTGACTTCTCAAACGCATACTTGATCGGATCCATCTTGGACATCCACAAAATGGTATGAACCAGCATATACTGTCTCAGTCGGCGAGCAGCCTATGCCAAAGTACAACAAGTTTTCTCAAGTAGTGAATGTATTGTTTCACAGTCGATAAACGTTTTTCTAAGGTAAATTGCATGCTCTTTTCGACCAGACTCGTCATGCTGACCCACTACACACCTCACAGACCCCTCGAGGGCTGTCAAGTACCAGATTACAGTTGTTTGTTCCATGGGATGCATCAGAATCAGAGGTTCCTGCAACTTATTCTTTTTCCAATGCCCCTTGGCAATCAATATCCACCTGACCGTTTGATCTCTTTTTGTTTTCGGTTCAGGCATTTCTTGCATTGCTTTTTCTTCTTTATATCTCATTTTTTTAGCAGGATCGACCTCGATTCCTCTTATCCGCTCACAATAAACCTCAGCATTTTACCGGACAACACTCCACAAGTGCACTGATTCGGACTCAACCTCAGTCTGAGTTGTCTCGATCTGGTCAAACAACTTGCCCCGGTCTACCGGATGCCCCTCTTCTGCTTGGGACTTTGCTACCATGTTGTCAACACAGCATTCGATTTCATGATGAGTCATATCATGAAACAAAGTCACTCTGATACGTGGCACCGGCGTTCTGTTTCACTAGAGGGCAGTCTTCTCTTAATGGTAGCTTGTGTACAACGACATCGGTATCCGACCCTGGCATATCCTGATACAACCAGGCGAAGGTATCCACATGCTCTTTCAACAGGGCTATCATTCTGCTCTCGACTCGCCTCTGAAGCGGCCCCAATTTCACTTCCTTTCTGACCTCGGCAGTGCCTGGAATAACAATCTTGAATCGCTCCTCGTGCGGTTTAATCACCCTCTCCTCTTATTTCAACAACCTGGCTAATTCCAGCAGATCACAATCTTATTCGCCTTATTCTTCGGCATGATAGATCGGATTGTCGAAGTCATACAGAGGTGTAACCGAATTGTTATCAATGAGATCAGGAGAATAGTCACTTTTGAGGTCGGAACAAGACAGATCAAAAGGAAAGAAAAATGAAAATAAACATTGCCATTTTTATTTTTATTTTTAAACTGCAAAAATAAATGAAAAACAGGGAACACCGCTTTTATCACAAAAAAATCCATTTATTAATGATGCAAAATTTTGCACAATGAAACACATGAGATGGCCCTTACAATGGACCATTACGTTTCGGGCAAAACGTATGGCTTTCATGCAAACAGAATTGAAAAATAGAAATACTACTCTTCCTGATGAGTGACGGTGGTGATCTTTGAGGCCTTCCAGTTCCCTGGTATGCACGATCTTATCCACGACTCAAGCTCGCGGTCACTGTCAATCTCTTCACCCACTATACAGTCGTGACCTGGATCCAGCATCCCGGCACTGACAAATGTGAACGGTTGACGACGTCCTCTGTTTTGTCTAGACGAGCCTTGGTTTGGCTGATAACCAATCCCAAACATATCCGCTTTCACCACAATGTCTATGATCCTTCCCCAGCCTAGGGCTTCTCCGTTCTTCACCACTTCCATGGCCTGTTTGTAAGAAGAAATGGACAACTTCTTCTCTTTCTCAGCTAGAATGGCATCCTCTACCTTAACGGTTTCAACTGCCTGACTTGGTGTTTCAAATTTTTCACCGTCCATTTCTACTTCCATCTTTCTCTGGATCGTTTCCCCCATCACTACACACCCATTTGTGGCGACGGCCGCACAACAGTTATCAACACTAGGGAATGATCCACTCTTCATCAGATGTTTTGGGACCACAGACACTGACGTTTTTAACTGATCCCCCTCAGTCACCTCTATTCCTCTCTTGTCCTTTAACATCACTTTCACCTCTACAGGACCATGTGTTGGCACAGGGTTAGCATTATCATTCAGTATCTGTGCCAAACTGATGGCCTTAGAATCCACCATGTCTTGGATGGCATGCTTAAAAGCTCTACAACCCTCAATGTTGTGTCCGGGTGCCCCAGAATGGAACTCGCACCTGGCATTCTCGTCGTAGTTTGCAGGCCTCTGACGCAGTTCTACAGGAACCAAAATCCTTGGTTGAACTAACCCGAGATCCCTCAACCTCTTGAACAGAAGGGTATAAGTCACGGGTGGCTTATCAAACTGACGATCCGTCGTCCTCTTCTTCACTTGGTCCTTAGCTTTCTGCGCTTTCTGTCGAGGTAGCGGTTGTTGCTGTGGTACAGATGGATTACCAACAGGAGTGGTTACAGTGGAAGCATAAGGGTGGTAACGATCCTTACCGTGTTCCTTTCGGGCAGGCACACCACCTGATTCGACCTCCTTCTTGAGCTGACCATTGCCAGAGGGCTTCTTTACTACGGATGATGGAGCCTTTCCTTGAACTTTCTCCTTTATCATCCAGCTTTCAATCCTATCCAACCTCCCAGCAATTTCTTTCTGCCCCAAGGCGAGCCCTTGCACGACTTTGAAAAACTCCCCCATCATCTCTTTCAATTCGAGAATGTCGGTGTCGGGAGGATCCATCAGTCTGAGTTTGTTGCAGGATGTCTGAACGGAAGAGCTATGCGCACCGGTTAGATACTGACACCTATAAAACAGCAAACAGGTTAATATGACTCACACATGCAATGTCTATCCGTACTAGGAATATTCTGTCCTTCGATTCTAGCTTCATTGAGACGGATAATATTTCATCAACAACATTCTGACATCCGGATGTCTCTCGACCAGAATTTTAATCAAAAAATGGACCCTGAGTACGGATAGACATGGGTTGAATGCAAATGAATGCGAAATGGGAATGATGCAAATGCATGCAGGCAGGTCACTGTGCCATATTCCAAGTCAACTGAGGATCAACTGTACTGGACCGGTCTCTGAACTGATTACAATCATCTGAGGGCCCGAGTAAGCATAAATCCAACTTGGGAAGTTCCGAAATAAACGGAACCAGGGAATATATCACTATCATCACAAGAGATCCACTGAACGGATGACCACCAGATCCTCTGAACAAGCATCTTCAAATTCAACTCGGGGATCCGAAATAAACGGAACCCGCTGATAGATGTCACAGACAGAACTCCGGCGTGTCAGAAGTAAGTACCCATAAGTCCATCTGAACCATAGTCACCATCTGTACCTGCAAATGATTCAAACCCTCCCCACTCACGGGTGTCATCTAGGTCAGGGTAAGGTCAAGAGAAACGCAGGATAAACAACCCTTTCAAGAATATCATCCTGTGCACACCCGATGTATGCACCGATAATACCCCATCAGAGTCTGAACTGCTCGTGATATCATGTTCCGCTAAGTGGCGCAATACCACCCGCTTCCCATGAATCACTCTATTCCTAGGTGTCCTAGAGTTCAATCATAGCCTGGGTATTGGGCCTTTTACCTCTTGTGATTCCCGCCCAACAGAGAGACAGACAGCCAACACAATGATAATATGATGCATGCAAACACATAATGCACATATATACAATCACATCATAATCATAAATGCAATAAATAAAACAGCAAAAGCAACCAAGCCCTATCCTGCAGAGCGCTAGGACTGACTCGCTTAGGGAAGATGGACTAGCAGGAGGTCAACTTCTCAAATTGTCCCCAGCAGAGTCTCCATCTGTCGCATCACGCGAAAAACCGGCGGGAAAATGAAACAACAGAGCCGCCACCGTGCGTTATTTGTCCCAAAAGAGGGAAAGGAAACGCTCGAAGTAAACCTGGAAAAGACATGGTCTCGCGACCAAAGAAAGATGGGATCGGGAGTCAGTTATGCGAAGGGAAGGTATTAGCACCCCTACGCATCCGTCGTACTCGACGGGATCCACGCTCGAAAGGAATAGAAAGAAGGTTGCTAAAGATTGCTCAAACACTGCACACACGCTGGAATCAAACACAGATGAAAGACGGAAGATGGTAACTCGGCAGGATATCGCATCCTGGGCCTACGTAGTCTGTCAGACACAAACATCAGAGTCGACGTAGTTCGGTACAGGGGAAACGTGCTCGCTAGGATGTCGCATCCTATGCATACGTATCTTCTTTGACCGGAGAAGAATCAAAGCACTCGTAGCTCGGCTAACGCACGCCAAATAAAACCCACACAGGAAACCGACTGCCAATCGCTAGACTTACGTCAGACTCCACACAAACAGGCAAACATGGAAACCGAATGCCAATCGCTGGACTTACTTCAGACTCCGAACCAACAAACACACACACAGGAAACCGACTGCCAATCGCTGGACTTACGTCAGACTCCAACAAGCAAACCAGACACAGGAAACCAACTGCCAATCGCTGGACTTATGTCAGACTCCAACACAACACAAAGGGTTGAAAAAGAAAAAGGGCGCTCGGAGAGATCAGCTCATCTCCTGCCTACGTACCTCATCTGGTATGAGGTTCAGGGCGACGTAGTTCCCCTACGCAGGGAAAGAACTTCTAACCTAACCAGAGACAAAGGGAGACACCAACTACTAGGGAGACTACGACTCGAGCCTAGAAGTTATCATGCATACGATCCCTATATTGAGGTTTCTATCTAACTTGCACAGGGAGCAAGCTATCCTAAATAGCACAATCAATCAAAAGCACAAAAGCAAGCACACACACTATATGCAAACAATTGGGCTCATACAAGGCTAGGCTTTAGTCAAGGGGTCATGTCAACCTCAACAAACAAGCCACTGGAATGGGGTATGATTAGCTCTTAACCCTAACATTGAGAGTTAGGGTGAAGCAGATGAAATAGGAAGTGAGGGTAAGACCTCACAACTCTTATCCCTGGCCTGGGAGAGCTTCAGACAAATGAAAGTGTGGGAGTTCAGAATGTAGGAACTCTTCTCCACAGATGACTGACACAACATGATCTTGGGTTATTATCCACAATGCGTCAACACAATGGTGTGAGCAAGGTGAATGACACAACTGAATAGCAGGGGATGGATTGCACATCCCTTTTATCTGCCAATTGCATCTAAAGAGGACTTTACCTGCTTGGCACAAAATTAAACATTCACAAGCATTGCCTCTTAAGGAGGGCTTCAGACAGGTGCCTGCCCACATAACAGGACAGGTCTTCCAGACTACATGAAGTCAAAGGAATTATACCTCAGTGGTTAAGCAACCAAGCAAAGCAAATCAAGTTCAAAAGAACTCAAAGCAACTTAGGTACCTGTGAAAAATCTAAACTAATCAGTACATAGTTCAAATAAACAGACAGACAACAGTCATCAACAGTCAGACAGATAGACAAAGCATCAGGCAACAATGTGCAAGCCATAAGGCACAACACAAATGAATTGGCATCAACCTACAAAACAACACAATGTTAGCCAATCATCAACCAATTAACCAAACTCAAATGAATGAGCCACTCCATTCATGGCAATGTGCCTTTGAACCTGAAATCCACAATCCAAACAGTGAGTCCAAACCACTAGGTCAAAGCCTAGGGTCAAAAGAGGGTCAAACATTCAAAACAGAACATGAAATTTAACATGAATCATCTTCATTCAATCAGGAACACATCTCAAAAAGTCCCACATCAAAATCATTAATCATATTCATTTCATGAACAAAACATGGCAAGGTATGCAAATGGTGACCACATTAAGACATCAGAAGAAACAAATGCACATCAAATAAAAAATGACTCAAATAATCTTGGCAAAAATCATGAGTACACAAGACATATCACATGGTCATCATACAAAAAATCAGAGGCATTGGACATCATTAGGCATGGCAATCACTTTGATCAATCAAGACAAGCACATGTGTGACACAAATTGTCACACCAAGTTAGCATAAGCATAAAACAGATATGAATCATGGTAAAAATCTCAAACCAAAGCCAAAAATCACTCAACATGTCTAGAAATAGCATGCAAAATTTCAGAAGCAATGGATCAATCTTGAGCATTTTATGATGCATGGAACAAGGCAAGGTCAAACATGTATACATGTGCAATCACTCTAGGACAAATGATTTTTCCAGCCAAGCACAATTTGCATTTTAATTATCACAAAAAAGTAGACAGAATGAGGATCACAATGCAAAAAATTGGAGGTCATTTGGATTAATTTTCAATTTATGGTGATTTTTGGAAGTTGATAGAAATTTGAAATGAAAACATGAAGCCAAGGTATGAAAATAGGATGGAAAGGAATAATGCATGACCATATGGAAAAATGCTCTCGCTCAGACTCGAACCGGTGACACATTTGAAATTCCAAACGCGCCTAATCAAAACGACTGTGTTTTGATGTTCAAACCCTAAACACGCGCGCTGCATATTTCGTAGCTAATTTGAATTTTGTTGAAATGTAATTTTAAGTGTCGGGTTTTTGTTATCGTATCCACAGGGATTGTGAGATATCACCGCCTTTCGACAGTTGTATTAATTCTTATCTTAAGGTAACAATGGGGTTTTGGTATTTGTCACGGTATCTTGCATAAAAGTATAATAAAATGTGGTAAAAGTTTTGGTTTGAATATTTGAGAAATATTGCCAAAGTTAGGGTTCGACGATCACTTTGCATGTATATGTTCGATCAACAAAACTTATAAACTCCTTTAGATGATAAACTATTTCACAAAGTCCTCCCAATGTGTTTATCTCTAACACACATTGTGAGTTTTCCCATTTTGATCCATTGTTTATCTCTAACACAATCTATCAAAATGACAACATTTTGGTTCAACCTTATGGTGAACAAAATCATTCATTACTATCTCTAGCTAACAAACAAGATTGGATGAAAACCTAGGTTAAGAGTTGGTAAACATCTCTCGATCATAAACCAACACAAAGAGTTTTCAATAAGAACAAAGTTTTCACCATATATTCACCATTAAAGAGTTTACAAATGAAGATCCTTACATTTACACACAAAGCTAATGATCATCTACATCTAACCTTGACAAGATGAGGACTTAGCTACTCATTTTTATGGTAGCTTGGTCAACAAGTTTCGGAAGAAGGTTGATCAACATCCGAGTCGAATAATCGAGATTGGATGGGAATCCACCTTCTTTTTGTGAAAGATGGTTAAGAGATGAAGAAAAATGGTTTCTAGGTCACAAAAGATCCTTAGAACAATGCTGTAAAATATCTAGAAAAAGTACAAAAGTATGGAAAAATAAGGTATGGCTCCAAAAAGTGGCACTTGCTACTTATAGAGCTGCTACTGGGCTGTCATGCTCGCTAGGCGAGCAGAATGGCTCGCCTAGCGAGCCCCTAAATGAGGCACCTGAGGCACCTGCGCCCAGAGAAACAGCCTTTCCCAGACTGTCATGTTCGCTGAGCGAACAAAACCTTCGCCTAGCGAAGGTCACGCTTCAACCTTCGCCCCAGCGAGGTTGAGAGGTTTTGCTACTGGAATGCTCGTTGGGAGCTCGCTAAAGGCTCGCCTAGCGAGTGAGTGCTGGCTGCGCTTTTCACCAAGTCTGGACGTGTTCGCCACACACCTCGCTGGAAGCTCGCCTAGCGAGTGTGGTCATGTTTGCCATTATAAAATACTGGAGCTTCTCGCTGGGCTCTCGCTGGAAGCTCGCCTAGCGAGTCCTTCGCCACAGCCCTTGCCTAGCGAGCAAGCTGATGAATGCTTGTTTTATTTGATCCCTTTGCCAAATTCTTTGTGTCTTCACTTTCTATTATTTCATGCCTACTTCCTGCACAATAACACACAAATCAAAGGTACCAAGATAGTTTATCATTGAATTGCATTTCATCTAAAACAAAGGTGGTTTCGAACACTTTAGCAAGGAAAAGGAGTGAAAGATGCCCACATTTGATAGCTCAAATAAGCACTTTTGGGCATCTAACAACTCTCCCCAACTAGATTCTTGCTTGTCCTCAAGCAAAGTATGCCCCTTGAAGGACAAGAGGATTTGCTTTAAGAAAAAGGTTTCTCTGAAGTCGGATAAAACGGCTCAAACACAAGCAAATCAGTAGATACAAATTTCCAACGGTTCGAATAAAATAATACACAAGAACTAAAACTTAATAGCAATGCGAAATATGTATCTATCTACAACAATATTATCTTGAATGAATCATCCTATCTCTCCTCTTCGAATAAGGATTGAAGAATTTACATGTTTGCAACCGCGGGAATAATCTCACTCTCTAACAAATAATGAAGAAATCAATTCGATTCATACAATGTCTAACATTTATAAATGGTAATGTGGAAGCACGAAGATCACTAAGGACTTTTCGATTGAAGCTTGGTTAGGTTAACAAACAAGGGTCATTTTTAAGGCCATTGAAAACGAGATTGCCGATGCAAAAGAGACATTCACTGTACGTTATTTACACATCTCAACTTCGTTCCATTTATTTCTCATTTGAAACCTTCACAACTCTTATTTCACAACTCAATTTTTGTTTTTCACTATTTTTCTTCCAAGCAAGCATTCATTTTTATTTTCTCTATATTATATTTTTTTCTCTTTTCTTTCACATCATATTTACAAAACAGATGTTTTTCTTTTCTAATTTTTATTTTCAATGCTTGCTCGGTTTTTCAAGAGTTGTGGCACTTACTGATTCATTTTTTTCGTTCTCCCCAACTTATTTCTTACTCACCCTAAGTGAATGCTCTTAACTTTTTACGGCAAAAGAACAATAATCAAGATTTTCCGGGTTGTAAAAAAAAAGATTTTTGAAATCTCGCTTTATTTCAAGCTGAGATTCAACTGTTTAAGCTCAAAGGGGTTAACGAATACTCTCTCTGCTCACAGGTAAGTTGTATTTGGAACTGGTTGTGCTCGATAGAAAACAAGTGCCTTGATCATTTCTAATTGCTTCCACATATTCATAATAATAAAAGACAAAGCATGAATCAAATGAATCAACAAAACTTATTAGAATCCAGCATTTAAGTGTACAATGGAGGTTTCCTCACAATTTGTGGTTTTAAGTCCTAGATGAAACATTCATTCAATTATGTTGCAAAAAGACAATACTCAATTACCAAAAAGAGTAAAGTTCTTAGTGCATTCTAAAATTCTAGCCGGAGGTAACCATGTACCTTAGCCTTATTCACTTGTTTATTCTTATCATTGCCATCCAAGCTCGGATGCACCTTCATTGGATACTTCTTTGACCCGAAATGGCCCGGACCATTTTGATTTCAACTTTCCGGGGAATAACTTCAACCTGGAATTGAACAAGAGGACCAACTGTCCCGGCACAAATTCTTTCTTTCGGAGCTTTTTGTCATGGTATTTTTTTACCTTCTCTTTGTACAACCAGCTTGAGTGATATGCGGCATTGCGCATCTCTTCCAACTCAAGCAGTTGCACCTTCCTTTTCTCACCGGCCAAATCATTTTCAAAATTTAAGAATTTTAGAGCCCACAAGGCTTTGTGCTCCAATTCAACCGGCAAATGGCAAGTTTTACCAAACACCAATTGAAAAGGAGTTAGGCCAATTGGAGCTTTAAAGGCGGTACGGTATGCCCATAACGCTTCATCCAATTTTTGTGACCACTCTTTTTTCGAATTTGACACAGTTTTTTCGAGGATTCTCTTAATCTCACGATTAGAGACCTCAGCTTGCCCATTAGCCTGCGGGTGATACGGAGTTGCCACTCTATGTGATACACCGTAATGTTTTAAAATGCTTTCCAACGGTGCATTACAAAAGTGTGACTCTCCGTCACTTATCAACACTCGGGGGGTTCCGAAACGGGAAAATATGTTTTTCTTCAAAAAATTTATCACCGTTTTCGCATCCGCCCGAGGTGAGGCAATCGCCTCAACCCACTTAGAAACGTAATCAACTGCGACAAGCGTATACTCGTTACCATAAGAGGGTGGGAATGGTCCTACAAAATCAATGCCCCAACAATCAAATACTTCGACCTCTTGGATGTTTTGGAGAGGCATCTCGTCTCTCTTACCAATCCCACCGCTTCTCTGGCAACTATCACAACTTTGCGCATGGGTATGTGCGTCTTTGAAAATAGTGGGCCAATAAAATCCTGACTGAAGGATTTTAGTGGTCGTTCTCACCCCATTATAGTGTCCGCCGTAAGGCGAGTTGTGACAATGCCAAAGGATGCTCTGCGCTTCATCGCCAGTAACGCATCTTCTTAAAAGGTTATCACTACCCAACTTAAACAAGTACGGGTCATCCCATACGTAATACTTGGCATCCGAAAGAAACTTCCTTTTTTGGTTCGAAGTTAGGTCGGGAGGCACAAAACCACTAGCCTTGTGGTTCGCAAAGTCTGCAAACCACGGCCTAACTTGAACTGTGAACAGTTTTTCATCAGGAAATTCTTCCCGGATTTCCTTCTCCGACGCGGTAACCTCCACATTCACTAAACGGGATAAATGATCCGCCACCAAATTTTCCGATCCTTTCTTGTCTTTGATTTCAACATCAAATTCTTGCAACAAGAGGATCCAACGGATGAGCCTTTGCTTCGAATCCGGTTTGGTGAGCAAATATTTAATCGCCGCGTGGTCAGTATACACTACGACTTTAGACCCTATAAGATAAGATCTAAACTTTTCAAGCGCATACATTATCGCAAGTAATTCTTTTTCAGTTGTGGCATAGTTAATTTGAGCCTCATTAAGAACTTTACTTGCGTAGTGTATCGCATGAATTTTTTTTTCTTTTCTTTGGCCAAGTACCGCTCCAATTGCATAGTCGCTAGCATCACACATTAGTTCAAAATTTGAATTCCAATTTGGAGCGACTATAATCGGAGCGGTAACCAATTTTTCTTTTAAAGTTTCAAAAGCTTGCAAACATTCATCGGTTAAGAGAAATACCTGGTCCTTAGCTAGCAAATTGCTCAAAGGCTTAGCCACCTTTGAGAAGTCCTTGATAAAGCGCCGATAGAACCCGGCGTGCCCCAAAAAGCTTCGGATTCCCTTCACATTCACCGGAGGAGGTAACTTTTCAATCACTTCAACCTTAGCTCGATCAACTTCAAGCCCTCTTGAAGAGACTTTATGGCCAAGCACGATCCCCTTGGTCACCATGAAGTGACATTTCTCCCAATTAAGTACCAGATTGGTCTTCACACATCTTTCAAGCACCGTTTTCAAGTTTGCCAAGCATAGACTAAAGGACCCACCAAATACCGAGAAGTCATCCATGAAGACTTCCATTGTTTTCTCAATAAGGTCGGCAAAAATGGCTTGCACACATCGTTGGAAAGTCGCCGGTGCATTGCACAACCCAAAGGGAATTTTTCGGTATGCGAACACTCCAAACGGACATGTGAAAGCCGTATTTTCATGATCGGCCGGGTCAACCGCAATTTGGTTATACCCGGAATAGCCATCCAAGAAACAATAGTATTGTTGGCCCGAGAGTCTTTCGAGCATTTGATCCATGAACGGGAGTGGAAAATGGTCCTTTCGAGTTGCGGTATTCAACCGCCTATAATCAATACACATTCGCCACCCCGTTGCAACTTTAGTAGGGATCAATTCATCCTTGTCATTCCGAATCATGGTAATTCCACCTTTCTTCGGAACCACATGCACGGGACTAACCCATGGACTATCCGAGATCGGGTAAATCATTCCCGAATCCAACAGCTTTACAACTTCCTTTCGAACAACCTCCTTCATGGTAGGATTTAAGCGGCGTTGAGGTTGAGCTACCGACTTAAAATCCTCTTCCATCAAGATCTTGTGCATGCAATAGGAAGGGCTAATTCCTTTTAGATCGGAAAGAGTCCAACCCATGGCTTCTTGATTTTTTTAGCACATGGATCAAGCGGGCTTCTTCATCATTTGTCAAAAGGTTGCTTATGATGACCGGCTTTGCTTCGGTCTCATCTAGGAATACATACTTCAAAGTAGAAGGTAGTATTTTCAATTCAATAGGCGCTTTTTCGTCAGTAACCTCCTTCTTCAAGTCTTCTTCCTCAACTTCCCACGGTTGTAGTTCGTCTAAACTATCAAGTTCCTTTAAGCATTCCTCAAGAGCTTGCTCTTCTTCAACGGTGAAAACCTCCAATGAGTCGTCAAGAGCTAACTCCATAGGAGATATCTCATGAATATGCTTAGAAACCTCCAAAACTGCTTCTTCGATCACATCGATGCGAAAGCTATCATTTCTATCTTTTGAATGCTTCATTGCTTCGAATAGATCGAATGTTACTTCCTCATTTTGGACTCTCACCTTCATTAAACCGTCATCAACGTCTATCATCATTCGCGCGATTTTCATGAACGGTCGGCCCAAGATGAGCGGAGCGTCATCATCTTCTTCCATATCAATAACAATAAAATCGACAGGGAAAAAGAATTTGTCGACTTTAACCAAAACATCTTGGGCTACGCCATGAGGATGGGTTGTCGACTTATCCGCCAATTGCAACGTCATTCGGATAGACTTAATTTCAATGTTGCCAAGCCTCTTTATAATAGACAAAGGTATAAGATTAATGCTTGACCCCAAGTCAATTAGTCCCTTCCCGACATAGATATCACCAATTTTAACTGGCAAAGTAACTCTTCCCGGATCAACCTCTTTTTTTGGAAGCGTCCTTTGAATAATGGCACTACAGCTCGCATCTAGGACGATGGTCTCCGGTTCCGTATACCTCCGTTTTTTTGTAAGTATGTCCTTCATGAATTTGGCATACTTGGGCATTTGCTCCAAGACTTCGGCAAACGGAATGTTGATTTGTAGTTGTTTAAAAATATCCATGAACCGGGCGTAATGCCGTTCATTCTCCCTTTTGGACGGGGCATGAGGATAAGGAAGGTTTTGGATTGGAGTAGTGCTCACTACCTCCTTTCCCTTTGCAACTCTAGAACTCCTCCATCTAGGCTTTTTCACTTCCTCCCCCATTACTTCATCACTCGTATTTTTCTCAATCTCCACACTTTTTTTCTTTTCAACTTCACCATTCTTTTCGTTATTTTCAACTTCTTCCTCCTCACTCCACTCCCCCACTTCACCATCAATATTTTCCTCCACTATTTCCTCCTCTTTTTCTTTCTTTTTCTCTCTTTGTTCACTCTCAACTCTTTTGTTATTCTCACTCATCAACTCCTTCCCACTTCTCGTTGTGATCGCCTTACAATGCTCCTTAGGATTTGTTTGCGTGTTTGCCGAAAAGGAAGGACCGGTTTGTTGTTCCGCGAGTTGCTTAGCAAGTTGCCCAACTTGAGTCTCGAGATTTTTTATAGCCGCGTCGTTACTTTTTTGATTTGCCATTGACATTTGCATGAATTGCGTCAATGTCTCTTCCAACTTAGAAGTTACAACCGGCGGTTGTTGAGATTGATAAGGATTTTGGGGAGGGTTTTGACGGCTAGAAGAACCACCTCCATAACCTTGGTTATGGTAATAGTTACTCCTAGGTTGGAACCCTTGGTTCCCTTGGAAATGTGGTTGTTGATTTTGAGGGTTTGGTTGATAAGGTTGTTGTTGTTGTTGTCTCGGTTGGTAGTCCCTTTGGTTTGCCATGTAGTTTACATCTTCGAACCCCGGAGGTGGACAGAATCCGGTGTCATGCTCACCTTTGCAAAGCTCACAACAAGCTATTTGTTTAGCTTTAGAAGGTTCCCTCAACTCTTTTATTTGTTGCGTTAAGAGTTCCACTTGTTGTGAGATGAGTTTGTTTTGGGCAAGGATGGCATCGTTCGTCCCTAGTTCAAGCACTCCCGGCTTTTTCAAAGAGTTGCCTCGACTTTGACTCTGAAGATCATTTAGAGCCATTCGATTTATGATATTTGTAGCTTCTTCGGCACTTTTAGACAATAAAGAGCCACCCGAGGTAGCATCCAACAACGTCTTGCAATTTGGTAGAAGTCCATTTTTGAAAATTTGGATTTGAGTCATCTCATCAAATCCATGCCCTTTACACTTCCGAAGCATGGATTTGAATCTTTCCCACGCTTCATTTAAGGATTCATTGATTCCTTGTGCAAACACTGAGATGGCCGTCTTGGATTCCATGAACCGGTTATGGGAGAAGAATCTTTCGATGAACTTCTCTTCTAACACGTTCCAGTCTGTCATGACGGCTGGTGTCTGATCTAAGTACCAATCTTTTGCTTTGCCGAGCAAAGCGTGGGAAAATAATCTTCTGAATAACGGTAGCTCCTGAGCCTGATCCACTCCGGCCGCCAATGCTATCTCATAAAATTTCGTGAGAAAAGCAAAGGGATCTTCATGGTCCATTCCGGTGAATGGACTTCCATATAATAAATTGAGAGTTCCCGTTTTCATCTCAGCTTGCCTTCCCGTGTGGTTGGCAAACTGAGCAGTGTTTCTTGGACTGTTTATGCATGGAGTAGAAATAGGCGGTGGTGGTGGCTCCATGTTAGGTATGAATGGTGGTGGATTTGTGGTAGAAGAACTTTCTCCTTGCTCTTGACGTTGTCTAGCCTGTTGCCTCCTACGTCTCGTTTTGCTATTGAGCCTCCTTGCGGTTCTCTCGGTCTCGGGATCAAAAAGAAGTTCGTCCACAGGGATTTGCCCTCGCATAAAACGTAATCTACACACTAAACCAAACAAATTACAAACACAAGTCAAAAATTCGAAAGCTAGAACTTAAACAACTGTTGTGATGCTCGCAATATCAATTCACAATCCCCGGCAACGGTGCCATTTTGTTGAAATGTAATTCTAAGTGTCGGGTTTTTGTTATCATATCCACAGGGATTGTGAGATATCACCGCCTTTCGACAGTTGTATTAATTCTTAGCTTAAGGTAACAATGGGGTTTTGGTATTTGTCACGGTATCTTGCATAAAAGTATAATAAAATGCGGTAAAAGTTTTGGTTTGAATATTTGAGAAATATTGCCAAAGTTAGGGTTCGACGATCACTTTGCATGTATATGTTCGATCAACAAAACTTATAAACTCCTTTAGATGATAAACTATTTCACAAAGTCCTCCCAATGTGTTTATCTCTAACACACATTGTGAGTTTTCCCATTTTGATCCATTGTTTATCTCTAACACAATCTATCAAAATGACAACTTTTTGGTTCAACCTTATGGTGAACAAAATCATTCATTACTATCTCTAGCTAACAAACAAGATTGGATGAAAACCTAGGTTAAGAGTTGGTAAACATCTCTCGATCATAAACCAACACAAAGAGTTTTCAATAAGAACAAAGTTTTCACCATATATTCACCATTAAAGAGTTTACAAATGAAGATCCTTACATTTACACACAAAGCTAATGATCATCTACATCTAACCTTGACAAGATGAGGACTTAGCTACTCATTTTCATGGTAGCTTGGTCAACAAGTTTCGGAAGAAGGTTGATCAACATCCGAGTCGAATAATCGAGATTGGATGGGAATCCACCTTCTTTTTGTGAAAGATGGTTAAGAGATGAAGAAAAATGGTTTCTAGGTCACAAAAGATCCTTAGAACAATGTTGTAAAATATCTAGAAAAAGTACAAAAGTATGGAAAAATAAGGTATGGCTCCAAAAAGTGGCACTTGCTACTTATAGAGCTGCTACTGGGCTGTCATGCTCGCTAGGCGAGCAGAATGGATCGCCTAGCGAGCCCCTAAATGAGGCACCTGAGGCACCTGCGCCCAGAGAAACAGCCTTTCCCAGACTGTCATGTTCGCTGAGCGAACAAAACCTTCGCCTAGCGAAGGTCACGCTTCAACCTTCGCCCCAGTGAGGTTGAGAGGTTTTGCTACTGGAATGCTCGCTGGGAGCTCGCTAAAGGCTCGCCTAGCGAGTGAGTGCTGGCTGCGCTTTTCACCAAGTCTGGACGTGTTCGCCACACACCTTGCTGGAAGCTCGCCTAGCGAGTGTGGTCATGTTTGCCACTGTAAAATACTGGAGCTTCTCGCTGGGCTCTCGCTGGAAGCTCGCCTAGCGAGTCCTTCGCCACAGCCCTCGCCTAGCGAGCAAGCTGATGAATGCTTGTTTTATTTGATCCCTTTGCCAAATTCTTTGTGTCTTCACTTTCTATTATTTCATGCCTACTTCCTGCACAATAACACACAAATCAAAGGTACCAAGATCGTTTATCATTGGATTGCATTTCATCTAAAACAAAGGTGGTTTCGAACACTTTAGCAAGGAAAAGGAGTGAAAGATGTCCACATTTGATAGCTCAAATAAGCATTTTTGGGCATCTAACAACTCTCCCCAACTAGATTCTTGCTTGTCCTCAAGCAAAGTATGCCCCTTGAAGGACAAGAGGATTTGCTTTAAGAAAAAGGTTTCTCCGAAGTCGGATAAAACGGCTCAAACACAAGCGAATCAGTAGATACAAATTTCCAACGGTTCGAATAAAATAATACACAAGAACTAAAACTTAATAGCAATGCGAAATATGTATCTATCTACAACAATATTATCTTGAATGAATCATCTTATCTCTCCTCTTCGAATAAGGATTGAAGAATTTACGCGTTTGCAACCGCGGGAATAATCTCACTCTCTAACAAATAATGAAGAAATCAATTCGATTCATACAATGTCTAACAATTATAAATGGTAATGTGGAAGCACGAAGATCACTAAGGACTTTTCGGTTGAAGCTTGGTTAGGTTAACAAACAAGGGTCATTTTTAAGGCCATTGAAAACGAGATTGCCGATGCAAAAGAGACATTCACTGTACATTATTTACACATCTCAACTTCGTTCCATTTATTTCTCATTTGAAACCTTCACAACTCTTATTTCACAACTCTTATTTCACAACTCAATTTTTGTTTTTCACTATTTTTCTTCCAAGCAAGCATTCATTTTTATTTTCTCTATATTATATTTTTTTCTCTTTTCTTTCACATCATATTTACAAAACAGATGTTTTTCTTTTCTAATTTTTATTTTCAATGCTTGCTCGGTTTTTCAAGAGTTGTGGCACTTACTGATTCATTTTTTTCGTTCTCCCCAACTTATTTCTTACTCACCCTAAGTGAATGCTCTTAACTTTTTACGGCAAAAGAACAATAATCAAGATTTTCCGGGTTGTAAAAAAAAAGATTTTTGAAATCTCGCTTTATTTCAAGCTGAGATTCAACTGTTTAAGCTCAAAGGGGTTAACGAATACTCTCTCTGCTCACAGGTAAGTTGTATTTGGAACTGGTTGTGCTCGATAGAAAACAAGTGCCTTGATCATTTCTAATTGCTTCCACATATTCATAATAATAAAAGACAAAGCATGAATCAAATGAATCAACAAAACTTATTAGAATCCAGCATTTAAGTGTACAATGGAGGTTTCCTCACAATTTATGGTTTTAAGTCCTAGATGAAACATTCATTCAATTATGTTGCAAAAAGACAATACTCAATTACCAAAAAGAGTAAAGTTCTTAGTGCATTCTAAAATTCTAGCCGGAGGTAACCATGTACCTTAGCCTTATTCACTTGTTTATTCTTATCATTGCCATCCAAGCTCGGATGCACCTTCATTGGATACTTCTTTGACCCGAAATGGCCCGGACCATTTTGATTTCAACTTTCCGGGGAATAACTTCAACCTGGAATTGAACAAGAGGACCAACTGTCCCGGCACAAATTCTTTCTTTCGGAGCTTTTTGTCATGGTATTTTTTACCTTCTCTTTGTACAACCAGCTTGAGTGATATGCGGCATTGCGCATCTCTTCCAACTCAAGCAGTTGCACCTTCCTTTTCTCACCGGCCAAATCATTTTCAAAATTTAAGAATTTTAGAGCCCACAAGGCTTTGTGCTCCAATTCAACCGGCAAATGGCAAGTTTTACCAAACACCAATTGAAAAGGAGTTAGGCCAATTGGAGCTTTAAAGGCGGTACGGTATGCCCATAACGCTTCATCCAATTTTTGTGACCACTCTTTTTTCGAATTTGACACAGTTTTTTCGAGGATTCTCTTAATCTCACGATTAGAGACCTCAGCTTGCCCATTAGCCTGCGGGTGATACGGAGTTGCCACTCTATGTGATACACCGTAATGTTTTAAAATGCTTTCCAACGGTGCATTACAAAAGTGTGACCCTCCGTCACTTATCAACACTCGGGGGGTTCCGAAACGGGAAAATATGTTTTTCTTCAAAAAAATTATCACCGTTTTCGCATCCGCCCGAGGTGAGGCAATCGCCTCAACCCACTTAGAAACGTAATCAACTGCGACAAGCATATACTCGTTACCATAAGAGGGTGGGAATGGTCCTACAAAATCAATGCCCCAACAATCAAATACTTCGACCTCTTGGATGTTTTGGAGAGGCATCTCGTCTCTCTTACCAATCCCACCGCTTCTCTGGCAACTATCACAACTTTGCGCATGGGTATGTGCGTCTTTGAAAATAGTGGGCCAATAAAATCCTGACTGAAGGATTTTAGTGGCCGTTCTCACCCCATTATAGTGTCCGCCGTAAGGCGAGTTGTGACAATGCTAAAGGATGCTCTGCGCTTTATCGCCAGTAACGCATCTCCTTAAAAGGTTATCACTACCCAACTTCTCGCTGGAAGCTCGCCTAGCGAGTCCTTCGCCACAGCCCTCGCCTAGCAAGCAAGCTGATGAATGCTTGTTTTATTTGATCCCTTAGCCAAATTCTTTGTGTCTTCACCGTCTATTATTTCATGCCTACTTCCTGCACAATAACACACAAATCAAAGGTACCAAGACCGTTTATCATTGGATTGCATTTCATCTAAAACAAAGGTGGTTTCGAACACTTTAGCAAGGAAAAGGAGTGAAAGATGCCCACATTTGATAGCTCAAATAAGCACTTTTGGGCATCTAACAAATTTACACATGCCAGTTTTGTAGCTAAATGGAAGCAAGGTTGTAGCAATTTCTGGAAATGATGAACACCATGCATGAACGATGAAGATCATGAAGATCTTCATTTGGAAATTTCCAGAAAACAAAAATATATCCAGAAATAATAAACAAGGACATCATTCAACAGGTTTTCTTATAGTAAGCACGGATCAAGCCATGAATCATGCAAAAACAACAACATAATTCCAAATCGAAGAAAATAAATAATGGCATCAAAACTTCAATTGAACATATCTTGCTCAAAACAGCACCAAATCACTCCAAATTTTCATCAGCATTATCACCAATCAATGAACTACAAGAATATCACAACCATTTGCAAAATAGAAGAGGTCGAATTCTGACCTGTTGAAGAACAGAAGTTGATTCAGCTTGCTTCAAGGCCTGGCAATGCTTTAATCCTTCTCCACACTGCTTAAGGAAGTGAATGATGATGAAATGGAAGCTTGAATGCACACGAATCTAGCTCAATCTTCAATTGCCATGGATGCTTCACACTTTGAATCCAGCTCAATATGCCACAATTTCTCTTGATTCCACGTCCAAATGTGCTCAGAAATGCCTCATGAACATGAATTGATCAATGAAAAGTGTTTGTGTTTGAAGAATTTTGGAAAAAAGTTTGAGAGAAATTTTTTGAGAATTTGTGATTCTAGATCTGAAAATGTGCTCCAAACCAAAAACAGTTGTGATTATTCATTTATACCTCCTACTAATCATGTTTAGATCATGCTTAAACCAAAGCCAAAGGTGATTAGCAAGTTGGAAGGTGTTTGTGCAAAAATGCTTTTTCACCTCACACTCATGCCACGCACGTGAACAATACATGTTTCTGGCCCAAAATGCCTTAAAATGAGTCCATGCACATAATCATTCAAAAATGGTTTTATGCAATTTTCTTCCAAAAACTTCATGAATAAACCAAAGGCCATGCAAATGAAATTCATGTCAAATAATGGTATGCTTGGAAAATACATGTTATAAGGATCAAAATGCAAAAAGAACCACTCATTTTGGAGTTTTGGTTTGAAAGTTATGTCCATTTGAAGTTTGAAACACACTTTGCCATGATTGGACCATATCTCCTCAACCACACATGAGAAATTCATGATCTTGGACTTTTTGGAAATGGGAGAGAAAGATATTTAACTTTCATGTTGGACAAAATTTCATTTGAAGCTTTCTTGATGATGTAATCTTGAGTTGAAGTTGGTCCAAAACCTTTCCATTTTTGGAAAGTTCAAATTACAGGTCACTTGCTATTTTTGGAAAGTCTTGACCTGACCTCAAATTCTTCAATGTTAATGTTTGAAATGTCAAATGAGACTTGTTTGAACATGAATGAGGCATCTCTAATCACTTCCCACCTCCAAATCCACAATGGACTTTGCAGTTGACTTCTGTTGACTTTTGTGGGCCTCGGATGATTTGCACATGGACTGATGAGTTCTGAGCCTTCAACACTTGGCCAAACCACTTCAAAATGATCCTTGGGTCATGTAAGCTCAATGGAACCACCCTAGGGCTTTGATCTCATGGAGAATGCTCTTGTTGCCTTGCACAGTTGAATCTCCTGACCAGTCTTGCCTGATGGAATCCAATGGACTATGCAATGCTAATGCAATGTTAAGGTGATGTTAATGACCTAAAAATGAAATGTATATACAAATGGGAGGTGCAAATTTGAGGTGTTACACACCTGCATCTTTGGCCTTTCGCCAAATTGAATCCTCCATTCTTTCAATGCCTTTAGCATCAAATCCCTGAAAAGAACACACTGATGAGTTTTATGACCAAGAAAATTATGAAATTTATGGAATCCCCTTTTCTTATTTAGTTCTAGAGGGGGATCCTTTAAACCTCGGGGGACGATGGTTTGAACATCTTTAACCAATAGATCGAAGATTTCATCGCATTTAGACACGTCGAACGTGTAAGTATTTGTTGTGTATTTATCTGTTTTTTCAGCTTCGGTGGGTTTTTTCCATTCGAGGGCTTTAAAACTTTAGACGTGTATGGAGGTCCAGGCTTAAGTTCTACCACGTTGACCTCGATTTTGTCGATCAACTATTCATTCTCGGAAGAGCATCCATCGAATGCGATATAGGACACTTTTTATTTCTTATGATATTGACCAGTTTTGGTCTTCTCAGCTTTCAGGCATTCGATGCACCGAACTCTGTCAGCCAATTGCACCATATCTCTAAGATACTGAGTATCCAATTTTTTCCTTATAGAATAATCTAAACCCTCGTCTGTTATTTCAACTAACTCATGCTCAGGGACTTGAGTAAAGCATCGCGCTTTCAACAGTCTAAACCTGTTTTTAGTACTAATCAACTGACTCAACAGTATTTCGTTTGACGCTAGCTAGTTCTTTCAGGATAATCTTCGACTGCCCCATATAAAATTGTTCATGGAACAATCTCTCCAATTGAGTCCATGTATGGATTGATTGGGGAGGTAGCATTGTGAACCATTTGAACGCGTTCTTTGTATGAGAACTTGGAAAGTATTTCAAATTCAAATCCTCATTGTTTGTTATGTCGCCAACTTCGGTTTGATACTTGGTAACATGTTCGGTGGTGGACTCCTCAGTATCCGCGACGAACTTGGTGAATTTAGAAACTTTCTACCCCCTAGGCAGTTCTGTCTGTAAGACAAAGTCTTGTAAAGGTGAATAGTATGTCGGCCTCTGAAGGCCTGGGCTCATTCGATTTCTTACCATGATCCATTCGACAATGGCCTCTAGGTTTTGTTCCCCAACGACAGCCTCTTGTCGAATTTGCCTAACCACATGGTCGGGATCCTGGTTTCTATTGACTAAAACCACAGGGGGCCTTCGAACCACCATAAGAATCTGTTCAAACTCCAGATAATCTTATTCGACCATATCGTCCGTCATTTTGTCTTGTCAGACTAGGGTTTCTGGTCGAGGAGGAGGCGTGGGATTCTGACGAACTGGCACCCGGGGAGCCCCCTAAGAAGTCTCATATTCTGGCCATTTGAGTTTCCAGTTGTTGATGATTCTGTGTTGAATCTTGGATCAAAGGCCTCAATATGGTGCCCATTTGTTGAGTTAGCATATGGACCATTTCATGATTACTTTTGTCCATCTGCTGTCTTATGATTGTGATAGAACTCGACGTGAAAGTTGGGACTGACTAAGATGACAATCCAAAACCAGGGGGTCGACCGAATTGGGTTGCCAAAGGTCATAACCCCTGGTAACGTGGGAATGGCGATGGTGATTCTTCCCCAAAAGTCAACCGAGATTATGCATACTTTCCATAAACTCAGTCGGCATTCCCAACTTCCCGTGCATGAGGACTGTAAAACTGGGCATATATTGCCTTGAAGTTCCCATTGTTGTTGGTATCGGCGTTTGGGGATGACACAGTGTTAGAATTGGCCCCGCATACGCATTCAAAGCCACAGGTATAACGTTGGAACCAACGTCGGTTGTCTGTGACGCAGTTGTGTCTCCCGTCGAAGACGTATCTTCGTGTGGCCGTGGTGATCCCATCTTGCCACTACGTAGTTGCATATACTGAACACTTCCTATCCCACCAAGTGTGGAAATTTGTTTCTCCCCAACAATCTCTAGCCTTCCTATTTGAGGTTTACTTGCAGGACTGGCTACAAAGTCCTAGACTTGTGTGTTGAGTATATGACTATTTCGTTGGTAAATGCAAGCAAATGTACATTTTGTAGAGAGATGACTCTTTTCTCGTAAACTCTTTGATAATTCAAGTATACTCCTACTGCAAGGCCAAAAAATTTCATCCCTTGAAATGATCATTACAATTTGCTTAAACACTAGTAGAAAATAACCGTTGGGAGGTTACGGCCCATTCACGAGATGAAACGTGTCGGAGAACCTCTCCCATATTTGCAGGTAACTTCCTACTTTCAAATATCCATGATTAATTTCCATCATGGTGTGATGGCCTTCGACTTTGACATGCTTCCCTCTACGTCATCCCCGTGCTCTAGTTTTCTGCCTCATCGATCCAATCATCCTACCGTCCTTGTGGTCGACCAAGCTTTGCACTCCTTGGGACGAAATTTTCCAACTAACAGCCATATATTCACTTGTTCCAAGCCCTTGGGGATTGCTTCAACAATATAGAGCCTTCCTTAATATGTACACCTTATGTTCCTTTCCTTTGATTTTGAATCCTGACGGCTGACTGACATAGATCTATTTTTCCAATGGTCCATTCATAAATGGTGAATTTACATCTAGTTGATGCATCTTCCGTCTTTTATACGTTGCAATTGCGCAACAATTCTGACGGTTTCTATCCTTGCAACATGTGTATAGTCGTTGAAGTCGATAATAGGTTTTTATAGAAAACCTCTTGCCAACAATTTTTCCTTATGTTTGGAAATTTAACCATTTGGCCTTAGATTCAACTTGTAAACCCACTTCACATCGATTGGATTCTTGATTGAATTTTCAACAAGCTCCCAGGTCTTGTTCTTCTCGATTACCCTGTGTAAGACCCCAATTTTGACCCTAAGATCCCTCATGGCATCATAATATTGCATTTGCAAAACCTCAAGGATCATAAGCATCTAGGTTCCCTTTACCTTTGGGTGGGACTCCTTGTGAGTTGGTTTGAGATCACCAAGCATGCTTGAATTGTATATTATTGCTTTTCTAATTTTGTTCACTAACCAAAAGCACAAAAATATGTCACTAACATTTCTTGTTTGTAGCTTGAGCAGTCACAAGGTCAAAAGCTTCTAGGAGATCATTGATGCAATGATATGGCTAAGAGAAGATGAAAGCAAGAATGGCAATGGTTCCCAAAGTTCTCATGTGCCAAATATGCCTCCCTAGCATCTCAATTCATCATTTTGATCAAAGCAAGTCAAAGGGCTTGAGGTTTGTTCCTCAAGGAAACCCTAATTCATCTGATCACCCATAATGCCTTGCTAATGAAGCAACCTCATCCCATGGTCAAATACAATCAAGGGAAGTTCTTTAATTCATCATTTCATGCATATTTGAACTTATTTGAGTGTCCTCAATCATCAATTCATCAAGATATGGGTTATGGACTTAAGAAGTTGATCAGTCAATTCATCTGACTATTTTGAAATGCACTGAGACCTAACGTTTTGTGTGTTGGTCAAATGGAGATGATCCCAAGAGAAACAATGTTCTTAAGGACAATATGAACAACTTTCATGTTCATCAAAATTGGATTTGAAGCTTGGGAGATCATCTCCCATTCCAAGACATTATAGGTCATTTTGACTGAAACCCTAATTTTGGGTCAACTTCCCAAGAACATAACTCATTCATTTTTTATGATTTTGAGGTGGGATCAAATGAATTGGAAATCTTATTGTGTCTAATTCAAATGTTATGTTGAACAAAATTTCAAAATCTCAAAAGAAATACATGTGATAATGCAAAACATTATAGGTCACTTTGGACCAAATGCTTTGAAAGGCAAAAAAGTCCAACTTCAAGTGCCCATAAATTTTTCATAAAAAATCCAAATGATGCAAAATTTTAGTCCATCTTGATTGTATTGAAAATATCTATAACTTTGAAGTTGGAGGTGTTTCTATGTGAGGCTTCCATCATCAAAACAGAAGGGCTTGAACATTGGCCAAATTTGGAAACCTCACTTTTGCATGTTTTGCACCTTACACTTTAAACTAAAAATTCACTAATTTCCAAGGCCCAATTGAAATTTTGATCACATATCATTTATTCCTTATGAAATAAGCTTTCTAACCATTACTCATGAGGTGGCATTTGGAGTTTGGAAGCACCATTTTCGAAGGCATGAAGGTTTAGTGCATTTTGTGAAATTCAATTCCAATTGCCATGCATGAGCTGTTTACACTTCTGGTACACGTCCATTTGCAATCTGCATGAGTTCAGCAAGTTATTCCAAGCTTCATTGGGCCTTCCACATGATCATACAAGCCCATGCAAGGAAAATCCATTTTCCATGCACACGAGTAAAATCACTTGTTCAGCCAATTCCAGCTATAAATACATGTGTTATGCTTCATTATGAACTAACCTAAAGGCGCCTGAAACGCTGCAAGAGTGAATTCCCAACCATACCAAAGGAACTAAGTTCACATTTCTTCAAAATTTCAGATCTGAAATTCAATTGAATTTGGTTGAATCTTCAGATCTAAAGTTCCTAAACCTTCATCATCTGATCCATTGAGGTTCTGTTTTGCAAAAGGAGCTAAGGAAAGGGACTCAAAGCTTCACAATTCAAAGGTGTGCATCAACTGGTTTTTCTTCGAAACTCCTTATTCTTTGATCTGTTGGCCTTGATATTGTGTTGTCTGAAGTCCTCTCTATGGAGGCATCATTGCTATATGCTCAATTTTTGAAATCCATGAAGTTCAGCATGAACACCATATTTTTCTCCTTCTGATTTCTCTTACTATGGGGATCTAGAAGAGAAACTAATGGTACAGGGGTGATGTACATCACCCCAGCTTTAATTTGGTATATGGATCGTGAGTTTTGGTTAACTTTTGCAAACCTGTAACTCTGGCCGGAGCTGGTGTGCTCGTCGGAGAAGACGGTGGTGTACACTACCGTCCACCATGCCAGATTGAATCTGGACCACTTGATGCGTTTCCCACGATCTAATCCTGGCACTTGTTATGTTTGACTCCATTTAATGCATGGTACCACGCGCTTGACTCATATACATGGTAAGCGCGCACTTGAGAGCCTTCTGATCAGCCACGTCAATTAATGAGGCTTGATCAGACGCTCGTGGTTTTTCCTGATTTTTATAATTTCCATTTTATTTATTTTATTTCATTTAACTTCAAAAATTCATTACTCTCTCATTTTTAATCCAAAAAATATGCGACCAATTGCATTATTTCCCTTTTTAATTCTAGTTTCTAAAAATGATTCTTAATATTTCTTATTTCATCATTTGATATTTTTTGTGAATTTTCTCTTTTCTGATTATTTTTAATTCATTTTAAATAGTTTCTGATATTCAAAAAATGCAAAAATATTTTCTCAACCTCTTTGAATGATGATGGATCTATGAAAAATATTCTCATCAATTTTTTAATTGATTTGAGATTTATTTGAGATTTTAGTTCAATTAGGTTATTTTTATTCATTTTTAATTGATTAAAAATAGTTTCTGACTTTTAAAAATGCTGAATTTTTTTGTCAAACTTTGTTTGACCTTGTTGAACTTAGGATAAATCACTTGGACTTTTCAAAGTTGATTTGAAGTGATTTTGAAGTTTGACCTTTCTTTAATATTTTAATTCAAGTTTATTTTTAATATTAAAAATGCCAAAAATATTTTGTTCATTTCTTGACTTCCAATCTTCATCTCACTTCTGTTTTTGATTGTTTGACCATGATCCTCAATGTAATTGGTCAACACTTGATGATTGGTACATTCCATTTCATTTAATGCACTTATTTTTTTTTTCATTTTCATTATCCATTATTCATCTCCTTCTTCTTCTTCTTTCTTTTTGATCAATGAGTTAAAGGTTGATAAGTTAGCATTGATTAGAGAGGCTTAATCTTCCTTGATTCAAATCTAATTCATCTTGATCAGTTGATCAAATGAATGGCTTTGCATTAAGGATAGGTTGCTTCCTAAATCATGCAAAGGACTTAAACCAATACAAGATCAATTCTCCTTTTCTTTTGGCATGACAAGTTGTTGGAACTTGGTTCACTAATCAAGACTTATAACTTGTGTTGTTGCCTACATTATTATTGACCGGCCTCAGATAGTTGTGACTTCTACATAAGTCCAATTACGATTGCTTAACATAGCGCTAAATTTGCTTTATGGCACACTAACTACTAACACTAACCATTAACCATTAACATTTACTTTTTGCACTTTACATTTATGCAATTTACTATTCTTGTACATATTATTCATTTGCTTTTTCCTTTGCTCATTGAGCACATGTTTATGTTAATGCAATTTTGCCTTTTGCTCACTTGAGCATGTGATTGTGTATATACTCTTGTGCTTGTGTTTTGTTTGTTTGTTGTGGACCAAATGCAAAGAAATGGACAAATGGACTTAGACTTTAGGACTTTCCCTATGCAAATTTGGAGTCAAAGAGCAACTAGGCATTGGGCCTTTAGAGTGCTATAAAATTCAAAGAGCAACTAGGCATTAGGCCTTTAGAATGCTTAATGTTGAAGATGACTTTGAAAAGACCAACTTCTAAACTCTTCTTGTCCATTCCTTGTTTGTTTGCTAGAACCTTTTAATGTGTGTGTTCTTGTGCTAGGGATTCCAACTTGATTCAAATTGAGGAACCATTACCATGAGCTTCTAAGAGAGGGGGACCCAAGATACATTGAGGAGCTTTTCCAGAGTCCATTTGATTATTGATTGCTTGAGTTTATGCTTATGTGATTGCTTATTCCAAAGTGTAGCGGTGTATTCGTCGCTATATGATCTATCGATTAAATCATAAGCAAGGTATACAATGAATTTCGAGTCGCCACCGCACTTTTATTTATCCAAAGGACTGGCTAAAAAGCGAACAAAAGCCTAAGAAGTTTTACACGTAGAAAACTAATAAAAAGATCAGAGAGTCTGGGTAAGGGGTAAATTACGCAATGGGAAGGTGTTAGGCACCCATCACGTCCTAGGTACTCCTAGGGAGCCCTTTTCACACTTGTTGTATAAAATTGTTATTTGTTGTGACATAAGTATTGTGCAAACATGATTGGGATGATGAGAAAAGAATATACAATTTTTATTGGGTTTGAACGGATGAACCCGTTGCCTACGTACCTTCCATCAAAGGTAAGGATCAAAACGCCGTAGTTCGGCTAAAAGATTTCCAAAAGTTGGTGGATTCAATTTTAAACAATAGCACTGAGGCTCTTCATTATCAATGGGAGAAAACTCGACCAAGACCAACATCCACCATGCGAGGATAGCTTCGACGTACTAGAGGGGTTAACCCTGTTTTCAGTACGGAAGTCTTATAGTCGACTCACTAAGGATAGGGTGAGGTTTACATCAACCACAATGATAATTGAAACCTATGGCTAATGCATGAAAAGATTTAACAATGGACAAAGCCAAAACAAGTGAATGGGTGAAGTTAATTGATTGTGATTATGAAAATGGAGTCAAAGTATGATTAAGATTGATTTGAAAGAAGTATTATGAAATGGAGTTTGAAAAAAGTCAAGGACTTGGGTCCAGGTTTTTAATTTAAAAACATGAAGATGTTTGCACAATATCTATCTCAGGTTTGAAAGTAATGTGTGAAAAGGTTTAGGACATAATGGGGATGAATGGATGAAGATGAATTGTAAAACTTCTTAGAAAGTTCACCTCTTGAGATCATATAGAAGATGATTCAAGTGTGTCCTTTGGAATGGGCAATAAGCAATAATAAAGTAAGCAAACAAATGATACCGGATGCCACTCAATGGTCTTACTCCAATCTCACAAACAAAAAGCGGATACCGGATACCAATAGATGGATTTACACCAATCTCCTAAAACAAAAATGGATATCAGAGGCCACTCTATGGACTTACACTAATCTCCTAAAGAAAATGAAAGAAGGTGGATACCGAATGCCAATCTGTCTGGACTTATACCAATATCCGACATATGATCATAGGAAAGCAAATGCCAACTTGCAGGGACTTACAATTGCATCCTCACGTAAACAAAGAAAAGCAAAACAGGGATGTCAGATGCCAATCTGTCTGGGCTTACTCTAACCTCCACAGTATGGTCCTAGGAATACAAATGCCAACTTGCAGGGACTTATAATTGCATCCTCACATACAATCAAACAAATGCATCAAGCAAAGATAAGATGAGTGGCCAATGAAATGGTCTTACAACTCACTTCCATATCATAGGAACAATGGCCAATGAATGGTCTTACAATTGTCCTCAATGGGCAAACAACAATGATATGATGTCACAAAGACAAATGAGATGATCATGCCATAATGAGCAATTAATGATGATGAGTGCATAGAGCATACAAGCAAAAATGTGCATATAAAGCAAGCAATCAGTCAATGAAATCATTCAGCACACACTATAACCAAACAATCAGGCTCACACCAAAGGGTTAGGCATTGAAGCCAACTGGAATAGGGTCAAAGGTGCTCTTAACCTTGCCATTGAGGGGCTAAGGTGAAGCAGATGAAAGGATATGAGGGGTGTGCCTCATTGCTCTTATCCCTGGTCAGGGAGAGCATTTGAATATCAGAAGGTGTGGGAGTTCAGAAAGTAGGAACTCTCTCCACAGATTATTGACTCGATTGATCTTGGGTTAGGATCTCAATTCTACAACCATATAATGGGAGCAAGGAGAAGACTCACAGAATAGTAGGAGATAGGTTGCTTATCTCTTTGATCTACCAATTGCCTTATTTGAAGGACTTTTCCTGCTTGGGACAAATGTAAACACACACAAGCATTGCCTCTTAAGGAGGACTTCAGACAGTTGCCTGGCCAAGTAACAGGCCAGGTCTTCCAGACTACATGAAGAAAGGGATTATACCTCAATGCAAATTGCTATAAAGCAAAGCAAAGCAAGTTCAAAGAACTAAGCAACTAATGGTACCTGAAATAGTCAAACAGAATCAGTACACCACTCAAAGTCAAAGTAAAAGGAGATAGAAATCAACAGTTAACATAATCAGATAAATGTGCAAAGCACAAGGCTTAAAGCTTGTGAGCCAAGCAACCTACAAAACAAAGAGGTTAGCTCATGATAAACAAATCAAGCTCAATCAATTTGTATTGTTCTCTTTGAAGCATTTGGTGCTTAACCTGAAACCATGAACTCAAACATAAGCAACAGGACCACTAGGACAAGCCTAAGGTCAAAAGAGAATGAGAAAGTCAAAACAGCAAGTGATATTCAACCAAAATCAAGTTTAAAAAATCAAGAAGCAAGCTCAATTGGTTTCGCATTCATATCATGCATCATTATGATTTCATAAGCAAAAGAAGTCAAAGCATGGCAAATGAAAGCTCATAGAAGTCAACAGCAAGGCTTAACTCAAAACCAATCATAAACAATTCCAAAAATCATCAAATAATTCATGATCAATCATAATCCATAACATGACATGCATATCAAATTTCAGCTCAATTAGATCATGGGAAGATAGTCAATGAAAATCAGAAAGTCAAAACAATTTCAAGCATGCTCAAAGAAGTCAACCAAACATGCATCGACTTCAAAAATTCATACCTCAGTGATAACATATAAGAAATGAATGGGATTAACACCATGGCAAAGCTTAAGATGTCTAGTAATCACATACCAAATTTCATGTCCATCTAATAAAGTATGAGAATTTCACAAATGATATGGCAACATGCATCACACAAGTCAACATTTTGGTCAAACAGGGGAGAAAATCTCAAACAATTAGGAAATGTCACAAATAATTCCAAGAAAATTCACATGTAAACTAGACATCGAAGAGTAGGATCATGCAAAAATTCACATCAATTTGAGGTCAAGAAGCATGGTATCAAAAATCATGAAGTTGCACATCATTGGTGTGACACAAATTGTCACACCCTAATTCAAAAATTCATAACTCAATGACCAGATAAGATAAATTCACAAACTCTATATCAAAATAAACATGAATGTGTCTAGTTTGTGCACAAAAATTTTCAGGTCCATAGGATAAGTCATCATCATTTCACAAAGGATTTGGCAAAGGGTACAAAATATGGGCACATGAACAAAACCCTAATACCAATTAAAATTCGACCATGCAAAAATTCTGGAAAATACATGATAAAACACTAGAGATTGTGATGAACATGATGCAAAAAAACCCATGAATTTTGGATTAAAATTGAGAGCTCCATGATTTTTGTAAATTGATGCATCAAAATGAAATAATTATTGAAACAAATAAATGAATTAATTAAAATAATGGAACCGGTGGCATATTTGTAATTATAGGCACAACTAAATGAAACGGTGCGTATCGGTAATAAGAACGCTGCAACGTGATTGGTCATGGGGAATAAAACAGTGATTCTCATGCACAGCCAATACCAAACACGATTCAAACAATATTTCTGGGTTTTTGAATTAGGTTTTAGCTACAGTAACACATGCTCATCGTGTTCATCAATGGGGATGAACATTTTTCCCAGAAACATGAATTAAGCGCACCATTGTGATCAGCAAACAACACAGGTCAAGAATCCAAGCATCATTTTCATCAAATCGAGCCAAATAAACACGAATCATGCAAGAACAATAATGAGCAAAAACTTAAAAGCTAGATTTCTCACACATGGCTCAATCATTTAGCACGATTCAAAGTCCACAATACTCAGCAAGGCAAGGTCTACACAAAACATGGCAACATTTTGAGAATAATAGGATTCGATACCTTACTTGATTTGGAAGAAATGGAGGAACAGTTGTTGTTTTGGTGATATGAGCTCAAACAGATGTCCAGCCAGGCTTGTAATGATGGATACTTGAAGGAGTTTAGCTCAGTTGCTCTTCTTTTTGCTCAAATTGAAAATCACCATTGATGTAGGTTGTTGAAACAGTCGTGGAAAAGGATGCTACAGCTAGTGAATGATGCTTGCAAAGAGCTCCAAAATGATGATGAATGATGGAGCAAACCACACAAGCTCGAGTCCTTTGGAGTTTTTGGCAGAAAAATGCAAAATGAGAAAAATGGGAATTGAGAGAAAGTGAGTTTTTCTGTTATGGAATGCTGGCTGCTACTAGGGTTCAGAATGACAGAAAAAGGAGTATTTGTATGCTGTTTAAGGTTTGCTTAATGAATGCTAATCACCATTATCTCAAATGAATCAATTTGGTCATTTTGCTAAATTTCACCAACTTGGCAAATGGGGTGTGTGTGCTGCACGAATTGGGCTTTCAAACATGACCAAAATGCATTTCCTGAGTGTTTCCAATTGGCCAAATGGTTTAAAAATGATTATTTGGAAAAGTCAAATTTCAACCTCACTTGAAATTAATTCAAGCAAGTTCAAAAAGGCCATTTTGAATGGTGATGTTTTGATGCATGATGAGGACATTTTTGGAAAGAGAGGATGAAATATGACTTGTAGGAAAAAACCTCACCAAATTTGGCCAAATGGTTTGAGAGATATGGCCTTTTGAAGTTCACAAATTTTTGAACATGATTTGATCATATCTTGCCAACCATACATGGGAATTGAGTGTTCTTGGACTTTTTGGAAATGGGAGAACAAGATCTTCAACTTTCATGTTGGGCAAAAATTCATTTGAAGCTTGTATCATGATTCAAGATTAAGATCAAGAAGTTTCCATTTTTGGCAGGTGAAAATTACAGGTCAAGTTTCTATTTTGGGAAATTTTCTGTTTGACTTCAAATTCTTCCATGATGGTGTTTGACATGATATATGAGGCCTATATGGACATGAATGAGCTCCCTCAAACCAATTCCCATCATCAAATCACTGATTAAATCCACAGTTGACCAAGTTTGACTTTTCTAGGGTTTTGCTTGACTGAAGCATGTTCTGATGAATTCCAAACCCTAATTCCTTGAGATCTTGATTCCAAATGATATCACAACATATATGAACTCTTGATTATTGATCATGGTGCCCAAATTCTTCAAGAATGGCCACCATTCACTGCAATGACTGACTTTGACTGATTTTGACCTAATTGGCTGATGATTGCTTCAGCTGCAAGTAACATGGTTAGCTGACAATATTTTTGTACTTTTTGGTTAGTAAACATATGAAAAGCAAAGATATACAAATGCAAAACATGCTTGGTGATCAAGAACCAAACTCACAAGGCAAACCACCCACTAGGAGAGAAGTTAGGGCATGCAATGATCCTTGAGGCCATGATATGATATGATATGGGCCATGAGGGATCTTAGGGCCAAAATTGGGGTCTTACAGATGCCCCTATTTAAGGTCAATCTAGCCGGAGAAGTGAAGTTTAGAAATCTTCATCTCGACGCGGTAGAATGGACTTAAATAACAGTAATGAGACAAATTTTGGTCCCTAAGAGACCTCATGATGCAAATGTATGCATGTAAAAGACACAAATTCTGTGGGGAATATGGTTCACACAGAAGAAAAGACGATCCATCGGAGTAATACACTCACCAGGAACAGAGACTCTAACAAGACTCTAGTTGGGGATAGTAAGAGAAAAAGAAATGAGTGAACAAGACACGACTCTGATTAGAAGATAACAGAAAACAGACTGGAGACCTCACTGGGAATTGAAGGACTCACACTGGGGAAAAGAATTCCAAAGGAAAATAAATCCATTGGAGAGACACAAGCTGACTCCTGGGGAGAAGCAAAAAGAAGTTCCACTGGGGGAAGCACCAAAGAAAATGAGGTGTTACCGGTATAAGGGTAATAAACTCAGGAAGAATGAATATCTAAGACCGGTATAAGGGTGAGAGATATCAATCAACCAAACATCTGAGAAAGACCTGGAAAAGGTACATAAACTCAGGAAAATCTGACTCCACAGGGGGACCGAGGTCATAATAGGGAGCAGAAAGGAAGGAACACCAAAGATACCGGGTTGTAGGTATGTAACAGGTGACCGACCGAAAACGTGAATTGGTGTGTGTTCCAAAACACTCATCATCCTGAAGAGAGCGAAAGCAAACTTGTTTATAGGATGGATATTTGATTCTGTAAAGAATGCAAATCTTACTCAGTTGGGGAAACAAACAAAGTGTTCGACAAAAGAGTGCATGAGATATATTATCTATAGCCGTCAAAACGTAGATAATGTACTCGCATGGAAAATTATCCTGAACCGGGTTGTAGGTTGTTTATAGGATAAGATCCGAAATCGTGAATTGGTTTGTGTTCCAAAACACTCATCATCCTGAAGAAAGCTAGAACAGCAGACTTGTTTATAGGATGGATGTTCGATTCCACAAGGAATACGAACCTTACTCTGCGGAGAAAACAATCAAAAGATTGACCCAAGAGTGAACGAGATATAATATCCATTACCGTCAGAACGTGGATAGAATACTCACAAAGGAAGATTATCCTGAACCGGGTTGTAGGTTGTTTATAGGATAAAATCCGAAGACGTGAATTGGTTTGTGTTCCAAAACACTCATCACCCTGAAGAAAGCTAGAACAACAGACTTGTTTATAGGATGGATATTCAATTCCACAAGGAATATGAATCTTACTAAAGGAAGATTATCCTGAACCGGGTTGTAGGTTGTTTGTAGGATAAGATCCGAAATCGTGAATTGGTTTGTGTTCCAAAACACTCATCACCCTGAAGAAAGCTAGAACAGCAGACTTGTTTATAGGATGGATATTCAATTCCATAAGGAATATGAATCTTACTAAAGGAAGATTATCCTGAATCGGGTTGTAGGTTGTTTGTAGGATAAGATCCGAAATCGTGAATTGGTTTGTGTTCCAAAACACTCATCACCCTGAAGAAAGCTAGAACAACAGACTTGTTTATAGGATGGACATTCGATTCCACAAGGAATACGAATCTTACTCTGCGGAGAAAACAATCAAAAGATTGACCCAAGAGTGAACGAGATATAATATCCATTACCGTCAGAACGTGGATAATATACTCACATGGAAGATTATCCTGAACTGGGTTGTAGGTTGTTTGTAGGATAAGATCCGAAATCGTGAATTGGTTTGTGTTCCAAAACACTCATCACCCTGAAGAAAGCTAGAACAGCAGACTTGTTTATAGGATGGATATTCAATTCCACAACGGGAAAACGAATCTTACTCAACTGGGGACACAAACCCAAAGAGCGCATGAGATATAATATCCATTACCGGCAGACCGTGGATAAGAAACTCGCATGAGATATATTATCTATTACCGTCAGAACATAGATAATAAACTCGCATGGTAAGAAACACCAGAGATACCGGTTACTGGGTATATAATAGGTGATCTACCGAAAACGTGAGTTGGTATATATGCCAAAACACACATCATCCAAAACACAAACTAGTTAAAGGATGGATATTCGATTCTACAGAGAATACGAATCTTGCTCAGCTGGGGAAAATCAACAAAGGATTCCAACTAAAGAGCGCATGAGATATATTATTCATTACCGGCAGACCGTGAATAATATACTCGAAAGGAAAAGACACCAGAGATACCGAAGTATATAATAGGTGACTAACCAAAAAGAGAGACAATCGATACCAAGCATCCGGGTAAACGAAAGACAACTCAAAGGGATAAATTGCAAGCATCCGGCAATTATCCAACAACAAAGAAATATTCGATTCCACAAAGGGAAATAACGAATCTTACTCAACAAAGAAAACACAAAAGGCTTCGACTGAAGAGTGCATGAGATATATTATTCATTACCGGCAGACCGTGAATAATACACTCGCATGGAAGATTATCCACAACCGGTTACTGGGTTAATAAAGGATAAATCAACCGAAAAGAAAGGCATCGGGATACCAAACTAGGTATATAATGATGACCAGTCAAAGGGAGCAACAGACATTACCAACAAAGGGGGTAAATGAAAGAAGACTCGCTGGGATGCATTGATGACAATCAATGATCCGGGGAACACAATCACTGACAAAAGGTGAAAGGACCCACTGGGGATAAAATTGCTAGCGTACGGCAATTATCCACAAAAGACTTGCTGGGGATATAAGTGTTGATCTGAGCAACTTATCCAAGCAAAGGAAAATCAACATCAAGAACTAGATGAAGATAACCACAAGGGGGGAAATTGTCATCGGTTGGGATGAACAACAAAGTTAACTCTGCAAGTGGAGAAAACAGGGTTTACAACTACCGGTTTGTAGGTAGAAAAACCGCAAAGATAGGACTTACGACTGCTGGTTTGTAGGCAGAAGGCCAAAAGGGTGGAGGTGACCACAAAATTAGGGTTTACATCTACCGAATACGGGGTAGAAGACCAACAACTCCGCGTGGGGATAGAACAAATCACAAATCCGCACGGGAAACCAAGATAGGGTTTATAACAAACCACAAACTGCTGAAGAGCAGGAAAATAGGATTTACAACTACCGATTGTTAGGTAGAAAACCAACAACTCTGGCTGGGGAATAAAAGGTGTATAACCACAAATTCTGTCAAGAAAGCCAGGAAAAATAGGACTTATAACTACCGGTATGAGGGTAGAGGCCCAAAACTATTCCGCTGGGGAACAACCCACTGGGAAGCACAAGACATTTGACAAATAGCCAATTCGGGAATAATCCGAAAAGACGGACTGAATCAAAACATGTCCTAATGAGGATGTATCTCAAATAGGAAAATTCATCCCAATATATGTGTTGGGAGGAAACGGAAGAAACCGTCATCCACGAGGATATATCTCAGTGGGGAACTGCAGAAGGAAAGACAACATTTTCTGCTTATGGGGTTGACTCTATATGGAGAGATTTTAAACACCCGACATCTGCTTGGGGAGATCTACAAAGAGATCTATATCACCCAAAAGCAGGGAACAACAAACAAAGGATACATGGCAAGAAATGCAACATGAATATCCGAATATTTATGAATATGCATGAATATGCGTGATTTATGTTTGATGAATGCTGACAAAACAGACAATTCTAACACAAACAGGTTCAGGAATCAAACGTCCGGTATTATACTTCCAGGGGAACAACCAGCTGGAGAGCCAATCTGCGGAGATCTATATGCTGTAAAGCAAAGATCTGCGGGTACTGCTGAAGAAGCAGAGGATCGGAGATATCAGGAAACAACCCAATCAGGGTACAGAAAGTCACAACGGGCAAAGCAGCCACCAAGACAAATCTGTCGGGGAACAAGAGAAAATCCAAGATATCTGCAGGGGATCCCAGTGTCAACTGAGAAACAAAAGGTGCATTGCACGAGCACGAACTGCTGTAGAAGCAACTCCACATAACTCCGCTGGGGAACAACCCACTGAGGGAGAATGATATCATCCAAATAGAATCTAACTGCATAAGCAACTCTACTAGGGAAAACTGTCGGCTACTCTTTTGGGGAACAAACCACTGAGGGAGGACAGATCAAACAAGCAGATTCTGCAACAAACCAACTCCACTTGGGGAGAATACACATAGCAAACTGATCACAACAAGTAGATTCTGCGATATAAACCACTCTACTGGGGATCACAAACAGTCAGGTAATCAATCCGTTCACTGGAGGCCAAAGCCATCATCCGACCATACTGGGGATTGAAGGAGTATTCAACAGGCAAAACTGCCACAACAAACATTCTGCAGACTGCGCTGAGGAAAAGATGGATGAAGTACTGGGATGTCAACCCAATCAAACATCGAGTAGGAAAATAAATCCTGCTCTGCTGAAGAGAAAAACTCTGATGGAGAGATAGCAACAATTCCGCAGACGACTTCGCCGGGGAAAAGGTAAAGTATCGGGTATCAAACCACTGACTTACCAAGCCTTTAAAAAGAAAGCGATCGTGCTGAGGAGACAGACAACTCCGCTGGCAACTGCACTGGGAAGAGTGACAACAACTCTGCTCGCGAATCCGATGGGGATATCAACAACAGCTCTACTCATGACTGTGTTGAGGAGACAAATAAAGTCTGGGAATATCAACCCACTGGAGAAAGTGACGGGGCACCAAGATGACAAACCATCAACCACCGAAACTTCTACAAGAAAAACACCCATGCTGGGGGGAGATTGCTGCTGGAGAAAACGAAATCTTCAACAACACTCTGCTTGCGACTAAACTGGGGAACAACCCCAACAACAACTTTGTTTGAGGAACAACCCCAACAAAGATCTGAAGAAAGAAGATACAACCAAACCAGGAATATGAACAAATGTCTTACCTGTTGGAAATCATGCCACCCTCGGGAGAGCACTGAGATATTCTTGAGTATCCTTTCAATCTTGTGAATGTTCACTTTGTTTAATGATAATTTTGAAAAAATTGATTTGTTTAAAACAATGACATTTTATCAATTTAAAACATGCAAAACATTTGTTGAATTGAAACAAATAAGAGTGCAAATAATTGGATAAAAAGCTCAAATTGATTTAATGGAATGGTAGCCTGCAAATGGCAAGACCCCATAGATCTGTATAAATTTGAAATCAGTGATATATATTGGAAGAGGGCTACATTGAACATAATGATCCTTTCTCTACCAATTTGAATCTCGATGTATCCGAAGCTTCAGTTGACGACGAATCGAGAATCCTCTGACGAAATGACGACTGATAAACCAGAAAGTCTTGTCAGGATGCAGTTACTTGCCAAATCCCTAATTTTTTGCCTAGATTGCCCCAGGGTGAGGTACTCAATCTAGCGGGATGCAAATATTCTCTTTTTTTTCAAGTCTCTAATTTTTGCTTGGATTACCCTTGCGGGTTCTCCACCGAGACGCTCATTTTTGCCTAAGCCGCCCTTTCGGGTTTTCAACTTAGCGAGCTATTCTGTTTTTTTCATTTGCATATACTTTTTTTTCTAGGCAAAGTATCTCTTAACTGCATCTGAATTCACAGGACGAGTGAAATCCTCCCCATCCATTGTTGTAAGCATCAAAGCTCCGCCTGAAAAGGCTCTCTTAACAACATATGGACCCTCGTAGTTTGGAGTCCACTTGCCCCTGGAATCGGGCGCGAAAGACAAAACTTTCTTGAGCACGAGGTCACCTTCTCGGAACACACGAGGCTTGACCTTCTTATCAAATGCTTTCTTCATTCTCTGCTGATATAACTGACCATGACACATGGCAGTTAATCGCTTCTCTTCAATCAAATTCAACTGGTCATAACGACTCTGAATCCATTCAGCATCAGTCAACTAGGGACTTGAGGGTATAATTTTTCTTTTTCTTTTTTCTTTTGAAGAAATATTTGGAAAATTTTTCCTGATTTTTGATTTTTTCATCTTTTTCACCCTCTTTCTCTTTTTTTTTTTTTTTTTGATTGCATTTGCAATGCCCCAGTTTAACTGTCTTGCTGATTCTCATGATACAGCTGAATGAGCCCCTTTTATGCTCAAGAAGGATAGGCAATCTCATCACGAATCCCCTTCAACATCATCTTCCTCTGCTCCGAATACAAAGAATTCAAGATTGGGAGATGGCGTTGGATCATTATGTTCAATGGGTTTAGAAGTCCCTGCATAATGATTCTGGATAATGAAAAGCTTTTGAATTTTAAACAAGCAAATCATTTATGCAGATGAAAAAGTTGTTTTATTGTTTTTCAGGGTTTTTTGTGATCACTGATTTCATGCAAAAGCAAAAAGTGAAAACGGATGGAAAAACAAATGCTTAACAATGCACTAATTGGATGAAACATCATTGTATTAAATGCTGCCAACAATGTCATCACTTCTCCTTTTGGCATGGGAGAAGGGTTTTGAACAAAGTGAACAAATCACGCTGTCTTATGAATGACCGTAAGAACATCCACAGCGACCCAATTGTGGCAGACACCACCAGGAATGACGAAATTGTTCAGATCCTCTGCATCCTCTTTCAAGATAGCAGCAGCTTCTTCAGGTTGATCAGCATGGATGAATCCTCCACTTGTGAACAAACCTTGCTCATTACATGCCCCAGAACAGTAGCCAATGCCAGCCCGGGATCTATTATCTTCAAGTTCAAGCACTTTCCCTAATCCAGCAACCGCACCACATTCAATGGCCAGCTTAGCATCACGGTAGGAAGTGAATGAAGGAGACTTCTTCTCGATTGGTTCATCAATAGATAAAGCTTGGAACGGAGTTCCAACTTCATCCTCTGCGTCAATGTACGAGAAAGAAGACAGATGGCTAACCAGGAGAGCCTTTTCTCCCCCTACTACAACCAATTTCTTGTTTTTGACAAACTTCAGCTTCTGGTGTAGGGTGGATGTCACGGCGCCAGCCTCGTGAATCCATGGTCTGCCCAAGAGACAGCTATAAGATGGGTGGATATCCATTACTTGAAAAGTAACTTGGAAATCACTTGGTCCTATCTTGATTGGGAGATCAACTTCCCCAATCACGGTCTTGCGCGACCCATCAAATGCTTTCACAACAACCCCACTCTGCCTCATAGGAGGACCTTGATATGACAGACGAGAGAGTGTGGATTTCGGCAATACATTTAAAGAAGATCCAGTGTCCACCAGCACATTGGACATTGCATCAGATTTGCAGTTCATGGAGATATGTAAAGCCATGTTGTGGTCTCTTCCCTCCTCAGGGAGATCAGCGTCACAAAAGCTCAAAGTGTTGCAAGCGGTAATGTTTGCAACAATACTGTCAAACTGCTCAAGGGTGACGTCGTGATCAACATACGCCAGATCCAAGACTTTCTGCAGAGACTCCCTATGGGGTTCTGAATTCAGCAGCAGAGAAAGAATAGAGATCTTGGAGGGCGTGTGTAGAAGCTGGTCTACAATATTGTACTCACTCTTTCTGATGAGCCTCAGCATCTCATCAGATTCTTCATCAACAATGCCACTCGGGCCAACTGAAGAAACAGGAGTCTTCTGTACGGAGGAGGAGGGTTTAGCGGCATCAAGTGCCGGATTCTGAATTTTGGCAGCTGTCCCCACAGGACGTTCAACAGATTCAGAAACAGCAGCAGGGGCTTTGGTAGGTGCAGAAAATACACGACCACTTCGGGTCAACCCACTCACATCAGCAACAGTAGTTACAGAAGTTGAAGGCAAAGGTACTTCGACCCCATCTTGCACAGCAACAGGATTATACCGGAATGGCACAGCTCGATCAGATGAATAGGGCACAGGGCCGGCGGGTTTAATGATCAACGAAGGGGAAGCCTTCGACTTGTTGCTATTGTAACGAATAACAACGGGCTCAGGCAGCTTGAACACTGGTGATATCACATTCACTTCAGGTTCGACTTCATCAACATTGCGATTCTGGAGAATCTCAATGGTACCCTCATTCAACATCTTCTGAAGTTCTCTGCGTACTTGGTCGCAACCCAAACGGTTAACCGAGCAGACGCGGCACTTGTCGTGGTCATGCTCCAAGTAGCTGTACTGACACAGCATACGGTGTAATTCAACCAACGATTGCCTGATATGGCTGACATATCTGACCTTGTACTTCCCAAGGCATTCCTGAATCATATTCACAGACTTCCCATGCGAAGGCAATGGGTTCTTGGTGACATTCGGGCTTGAGTCCTCAAAACTCAGAATTCCACTTCTCATAAGGTCTTGCACCTTAGTCTTCAGCTGGAAGCAATTTTCTATGTCATGGCCCGGAGCGCCAGAATGATAGACACAGTGTAGGTCAGGCTTATACCACCACTGAGGGTTGACCGGTATAGCTGGAGGATCTCTTGGAGAAACCAACTTCCGCTCTATTAGAGAGGGATATAACTCTGCATAAGACATGGGAATCGGATCAAAACTGATCTTCTTCCTTTCATAACCCATGTTTGCTTGATTACTCGTACTCCCACGAGGCTGGTAAGCCTGTTGCTGTGGACGAGATTGTTGTTGATGGTATTGCGGTTGTTGATATTGCTGCTGATGCTGATACTGTTGATGTTGATACTGCTAATGTTGAGGAGTATTGTCCTTGAAAACAGGTGCTACGTGAGCCACCTGATGCTGATGACTGGCATGTCGCGCAGGCTTCCTCTGAACAGAGGGTCTTCTATGTTTTGGCTGAGATTGCACGGCATGTGCTTCGCCTTCTTTCCTCTTAAACGCCCCATATCGTTTAGAGGAAGAACCATCATCTTTAGCCAACCGTCCTTCACGGACACCTTCTTCAAGACGCATCCCCATGTTCACCATCTCGGTGAAATCAGAGGGAGCGCTTGCTACCATCCGCTCATAATAAAATGAGCCAAGAGTCTTCAGAAAGATCTTGGTCATTTCTTTCTCTTCTAGCGGTGGAGTGATCTGAGCTGCCAGCTCTCGCCATCTCTGGGCGTACTCCTTGAACGATTCCTTATCTTTCTGCGACATGGACCTGAGTTGATCTCGGTCAGGCGCCATATCGACGTTGTACTTGTATTGCTTGACGAAAGCCTCGCCAAGGTCGTTGAAAGATCGGATGTTGGCACTGTCCAGGCTCATGTACCATCTGAGTGCGGCACCGGACAAGCTGTCCTGAAAATAATGAATCAGGAGTTGATCATTATCTGTCTGAGTTGACATCTTCCTGGCGTACATGACCAGGTGAGCGAGTGGACAGGTGTTCCCCTTGTACTTTTCAAAGTCCGGGACCTTGAATTTGACTGGTATTTTCACACCGGGAACTAAACAAAGTTCGGCTGCAGACTTGCCGAAGAGATCTTTGCCTCGAAGAGTCCTCAATTCCTTTCTCAGCTCAAGGAATTGATCGTTCATAGCATCCATTTTTTCATGAACATCTGAGCCCTCAGATGGCTCAGAGTGATAGATGGTGTCGTCTACCCTGGGCATGGTATGCACGACAGGAGGAGCGGGAACAGGGACCGGGCTAGATGCCGGCATATGAGCAAATGTTGGAGCTGGCAGATCAGGCATAAAACCTGGAGGCATTCCCCAAGGAAAACCGGGAGGCATAGCATTGGGCTGATGAGCACTGACTGGCACCGTTGAAGTAGCTACTTCGGAGATGACTGTCCTCTGAACAGGCGTTGCTGGCTGTTGAGCAGGCTGGTTCTGAGCAGCAAGGAGTTGCTCCATCAAAGCGCCAAGTCTGGCGACCTCTTCCTTTAGTTCTCTGTTCTCTTGTTCCAATTGCTCCATGACTCTTGCAGAGTTGACTCGCGTATAACACCGGTGAGTCAGCTTGTCTTCAAAATAAATGAAGAACAGAGGTTAGAACCAGAAGACCAGAAACAAGGGATACCTGCTTATGCAAAGATGATGCATGAAATGCTTGTGCAAATGCTTTGTTTTCCACGGAACCCTTAGGGTATTATTTGCAATATTTTGAATATTTAAACATTTTAATTTTTCATGGAAAATATTTCATTCAATATATCAAAACAAAGAAATACAGCATTTTTTATTATTACAAAGAGAAAAGGTAAATGACATCCTACGGATCCCTAGAAGCTCGGGATGCTGGAAGAGGAGAAGTGCACAACTTCTTGATCTCCCTCTCATAGGCCGCTTCCATATCAGCTTTCTCCTTTACAAGTCGATCATACCTCCTCTTCCAGAATTTGGATGACTGAGGAAGCAGAGAAGTCCAAGTGTCGTTCGGATCGTCGATCACTCGGTGCTCGAGAAATTCAATCATAGCATCTTTCTCCTTGAGCTGCTGCAGCAATTCTTCTCTTTCACGGATCCAAGCACGCGAAAGGTCTTCTTCTCTCAACTCCTCTACACGTTGGGTAGGGAGGGTTGAAGGCCCAGCCACATCCAACGGTGTAGGTCTCGGATGATCATATGGCATCAGGTAGGTGGCAGCTCTCTGTCTGACCCAAGAGGTGTATGGCTCCAAAGCAATACAGTTCTTTGGACCCAACTCGTTCCTACTCTTCTTGTGAATACTGCGCCAAGCACGGACAAATCTGGCTTTCAGGCCTTGGGGATCTTTACCCTCCTGAAAGAACACACCTTCTAACAGAATGCTATTAGGTTTATCCTTTAGGGGGAACCCAAGCTGACGACGTGCGAGAATAGGATTGTAGGTAATCCCACCACATGTGCCAAGAAGAGGCACATTAGGGAATTCACCACAATAATCGATGATCTGAACGGTATCATACACGCGATCATACCAGGTGATATCATCATTGGTGAGAGACATGAGTCTCTGAGACCACCGTAGACATCCCTTGTTCTCCTTGAAAGCAACTGTCTGCGGCAAGTGCGAAATAAACCACTTGTACAGCAGGGGTAAACAGCAGACAATGACTCCTCCATTCTTCATATTCCTCAGGTGCAAGGAGACATATGTATCGCCCAACAAAGTCGGAACTGGATTAAGAACTGAGAAGATCCTAATGGCGTTCATGTCTACGAACTTGTCGAAGTTGGGAAACAGCACCAATCCATAGATGAGCAGTACAAATAGAGCCTCAAAGGCATCCTCACTCATGGCCTTCCCATAAAAGGCAGCTTGGGCAATGAGGAACTCGGAAGGAAAACCCTGAATTCCGCCTTTGGTAGTCAGATTAGCTCTAATCAGATCTTCATCTATGTGCAACAAGCTAGCAATCTCTCGAGCAGATGGAATACTCTCTAGGCCACTGAACGGCACTTGATCCAGAATTGGAATCCCAATGAGATGAGAATACTCCTCCAAGGTTGGCAATAGCTGGAAGTCCGGAAATAAGAAGCAGTGATGCAACGGATCGTAGAACTGAGCCAGAGTACTCATCAACCCTTCGTCAACCTGAGTGGTGAGCAGCGGTAGAAGCTTCCCATAGCGAGCTTTGAAACCCAAGGGATCTAATACATACGATGTCAGATTCCTTAACTCTTTTACATCGGGCTGTTTGAAGCTGTACTTCTTTGTATGCCTTTTTGGTCTTTCCATGTCTGAAAATTTTGCAAATAAACCCTTTAAGTTCCTTGAAAATTTTCTTTTTCTGATGACATGAATGCGGATGAATGCGTGAATGCATGAATGCAACAATCACACTCAAGGATCAAGCAAGGCACACCAAACAAAGGTCATGGGAAAGCTCATTGTATCCCTAATATCAATCATCCATTTTGGTGGATTTAGGTTTTCACCTTATCGACACCCAAGTTCCATTGATATTAACGGTACATGAACCGGCTCGAACACCCTTAATATCAACCAGCCGCTTTGGTGGATTTTAGGTTTTACACCTGATCCGGGATCCATTGATATTAACGGTGTCTGAACGACTCAACCATGAATCACGGGTTTGTTGAGAGTCACGAGCATGGAGTCTCGGTTAAGAACCACCCAAAGGGAGTGTACTAGGGTTTAAACCTGCCAGACATGTTCTATCAGAGGTTCCCATAATCATCGTTCCATCTTTCGAATATTATCGGAGGAACGAATACTCGTATTCCAAGAATATTCTCAAGAGAAACTCTTATGAGTGTAGTATCGCGTAACAATCGCATCAGAACTGACATCTGAACGACCTCCGCACTACGGTCCTAAAAATAGGCCAAGATGGGTTTGGTAAACTACGGTCCTTGGCTTCTGCGGAACATGATTGAAAGAATAATGCCTAACCACAAATAACTTGTGTGACATTATTAGTTCAACATGACCTCCACCAAGTGAATGGGCTCGCAAGTCAACTGGCTAAGGAATACTCCACACCAGTCAACAAGACTATGCCATTCTCCTATCCTAGAGTGCACTCGAGTTCGGGTATAGAACTCATCTCATAGATCACCAAAGCAAACAGCAATTGTATATCAAGCAATTCACACATTACAATCAATACAGTTATCCCAAATTGTACAAAAATATGTCATATAACAAATAACAATATAGCACAACAAGGGTGAAAAGTGGGCAATACCACCAAGGATTCTGGTGAGATCTCCCCAGCAGAGTCGCCACTTTTCTGTAGCGGTGTATTCGTCGCTATATGATCTATCGATTAAATCATAAGCAAGGTATACAATGAATTTCGAGTCGCCACCGCACTTTTATTTATCCAAAGGACTGGCTAAAAAGCGAACAAAAGCCTAAGAAGTTTTACACGTAGAAAACTAATAAAAAGATCAGAGAGTCTGGGTAAGGGGTAAATTACGCAATGGGAAGGTGTTAGGCACCCATCACGTCCTAGGTACTCCTAGGGAGCCCTTTTCACACTTGTTGTATAAAATTGTTATTTGTTGTGACATAAGTATTGTGCAAACATGATTGGGATGATGAGAAAAGAATATACAATTTTTATTGGGTTTGAACGGATGAACCCGTTGCCTACGTACCTTCCATCAAAGGTAAGGATCAAAACGCTGTAGTTCGGCTAAAAGATTTCCAAAAGTTGGTGGATTCAATTTTAAACAATAGCACTGAGGCTCTTCATTATCAATGGGAGAAAACTCGACCAAGACCAACATCCACCATGCGAGGATAGCTTCGACGTACTAGAGGGGTTAACCCTGTTTTCAGTACGGAAGTCTTATAGTCGACTCACTAAGGATAGGGTGAGGTTTACATCAACCACAATGATAATTGAAACCTATGGCTAATGCATGAAAAGATTTAACAATGGACAAAGCCAAAACAAGTGAATGGGTGAAGTTAATTGATTGTGATTATGAAAATGGAGTCAAAGTATGATTAAGATTGATTTGAAAGAAGTATTATGAAATGGAGTTTGAAAAAAGTCAAGGACTTGGGTCCAGGTTTTTAATTTAAAAACATGAAGATGTTTGCACAATATCTATCTCAGGTTTGAAAGTAATGTGTGAAAAGGTTTAGGACATAATGGGGATGAATGGATGAAGATGAATTGTAAAACTTCTTAGAAAGTTCACCTCTTGAGATCATATAGAAGATGATTCAAGTGTGTCCTTTGGAATGGGCAATAAGCAATAATAAAGTAAGCAAACAAATGATACCGGATGCCACTCAATGGTCTTACTCCAATCTCACAAACAAAAAGCGGATACCGGATACCAATAGATGGATTTACACCAATCTCCTAAAACAAAAATGGATATCAGAGGCCACTCTATGGACTTACACTAGTCTCCTAAAGAAAATGAAAGAAGGTGGATACCGGATGCCAATCTGTCTGGACTTATACCAATATCCGACATATGATCATAGGAAAGCAAATGCCAACTTGCAGGGACTTACAATTGCATCCTCACGTAAACAAAGAAAAGCAAAACAGGGATGTCAGATGCCAATCTGTCTGGGCTTACTCTAACCTCCACAGTATGGTCCTAGGAATACAAATGCCAACTTGCAGGGACTTATAATTGCATCCTCACATACAATCAAACAAATGCATCAAGCAAAGATAAGATGAGTGGCCAATGAAATGGTCTTACAACTCACTTCCATATCATAGGAACAATGGCCAATGAATGGTCTTACAATTGTCCTCAATGGGCAAACAACAATGATATGATGTCACAAAGACAAATGAGATGATCATGCCATAATGAGAAATTAATTATGATGAGTGCATAGAGCATACAAGCAAATATGTGCATATAAAGCAAGCAATCAGTCAATGAAATCATTCAGCACACACTATAACCAAACAATCAGGCTCACACCAAAGGGTTAGGCATTGAAGCCAACTGGAATAGGGTCAAAGGTGCTCTTAACCTTGCCATTGAGGGGCTAAGGTGAAGCAGATGAAAGGATATGAGGGGTGTGCCTCATTGCTCTTATCCCTGGTCAGGGAGAGCATTTGAATATCAGAAGGTGTGGGAGTTTAGAAAGTAGGAACTCTCTCCACAGATTATTGACTCGATTGATCTTGGGTTAGGATCTCAATGCTACAACCATATAATGAGAGCAAGGAGAAGACTCACAGAATAGTAGGAGATAGGTTGCTTATCTCTTTGATCTACCAATTGCCTTATTTGAAGGACTTTTCCTGCTTGGGACAAATGTAAACACACACAAGCATTGCCTCTTAAGGAGGACTTCAGACAGTTGCCTGGCCAAGTAACAGGCCAGGTCTTCCAGACTACATGAAGAAAGGGATTATACCTCAATGCAAATTGCTATAAAGCAAAGCAAAGCAAGTTCAAAGAACTAAGCAACTAATGGTACCTGAAATAGTCAAACAGAATCAGTACACCACTCAAAGTCAAAGTAAAAGGAGATAGAAATCAACAGTTAACATAATCAGATAAATGTGCAAAGCACAAGGCTTAAAGCTTGTGAGCCAAGCAACCTACAAAACAAAGAGGTTAGCTCATGATAAACAAATCAAGCTCAATCAATTTGTATTGTTCTCTTTGAAGCATTTGTTGCTTAACCTGAAACCATGAACTCAAACATAAGCAACAGGACCACTAGGACAAGCCTAGGGTCAAAAGAGAATGAGAAAGTCAAAACAGCAAGTGATATTCAACCAAAATCAAGTTTAAACAATCAAGAAGCAAGCTCAATTGGTTTCGCATTCATATCATGCATCATTATGATTTCATAAGCAAAAGAAGTCAAAGCATGGCAAATGAAAGCTCATAGAAGTCAACAGCAAGGCTTAACTCAAAACCAATCATAAACAATTCCAAAAATCATCAAATAATTCATGATCAATCATAATCCATAACATGACATGCATATCAAATTTCAGCTCAATTGGATCATGGGAAGATAGTCAATGAAAATCAGAAAGTCAAAACAATTTCAAGCATGCTCAAAGAAGTCAACCAAACATGCATCGACTTCAAAAATTCATAACTCAGTGATAACATATAAGAAATGAATGGGATTAACACCATGGCAAAGCTTAAGATGTCTAGTAATCACATACCAAATTTCATGTCCATCTAATAAAGTATGAGAATTTCACAAATGATATAGCAACATGCATCACACAAGTCAACATTTTGGTCAAACAGGGGAGAAAATCTCAAACAATTAGGAAATGTCACAAATAATTTCAATAAAATTCACATGTAAACTAGACATCCAAGAGTAGGTTCATGCAAACATTCACATCAATTTGAGGTCAAGAAGCATGGTATCAAAAATCATGAAGTTGCACATCATTGGTGTGACACAAATTGTCACACCCTAATTCAAAAATTCATAACTCAATGACCAGATAAGATAAATTCACAAACTCTATATCAAAATAAACATGAATGTGTCTAGTTTGTGCACAAAACTTTTCAGGTCCATAGGATAAGTCATCATCATTTCACAAAGGATTTCGCAAAGGGTACAAAATATGGGCACATGAACATAACCCTAATACCAATTAAAATTCGACCATGCAAAAATTCTGGAAAATACATGATAAAAAACTAGAGATTGTGATGAACATGATGCAAAAAATCCCATGAATTTTGGATTAAAATTGAGAGCTCCATGATTTTTGTAAATTGATGCATCAAAATGAAATAATTATTGAAACAAATAAATGAATTAATTAAAATAATGGAACCGGTGGCATATTTGTAATTATAGGCACAACTAAATGAAACGGTGCGTATCGGTAATAAGAACGCTGCAACGTGATTGGTCATGGGGAATAAAACAGTGATTCTCATGCACAGCCAATACCAAACACGATTCAAACAATATTTCTGGGTTTTTGAATTAGGTTTTAGCTACAGTAACACATGCTCATCGTGTTCATCAATGGGGATGAACATTTTTCCCAGAAACATGAATTAAGCGCACCATTGTGATCAGCAAACAACACACGTCAAGAATCCAAGCATCATTTTCATCAAATCGAGCCAAATAAACACGAATCATGCAAGAACAATAATGAGCAAAAACTTAAAAGCTAGATTTCTCACACATGGCTCAATCATTTAGCACGATTCAAAGTCCACAATACTCAGCAAGGCAAGGTCTACACAAAACATGGCAACATTTTGAGAATAATAGGATTCGATACCTTACTTGATTTGGAAGAAATGGAGGAACAGTTGTTGTTTTGGTGATATGAGCTCAAACAGATGTCCAGCCAGGCTTGTAATGATGGATACTTGAAGGAGTTTAGCTCAGTTGCTCTTCTTTTTGCTCAAATTGAAAATCACCATTGATGTAGGTTGTTGAAACAGTCGTGGAAAAGGATGCTACAGCTAGTGAATGATGCTTGCAAAGAGCTCCAAAATGATGATGAATGATGGAGCAAACCACACAAACTCGAGTCCTTTGGAGTTTTTGGCAGAAAAATGCAAAATGAGAAAAATGGGAATTGAGAGAAAGTGAGTTTTTCTGTTATGGAATGCTGGCTGCTACTAGGGTTCAGAATGACAGAAAAAGGAGTATTTGTATGCTGTTTAAGGTTTGCTTAATGAATGCTAATCACCATTATCTCAAATGAATCAATTTGGTCATTTTGCTAAATTTCACCAACTTGGCAAATGGGGTGTGTGTGCTGCACGAATTGGGCTTTCAAACATGACCAAAATGCATTTCCTGAGTGTTTCCAATTGGCCAAATGGTTTAAAAATGATTATTTGGAAAAGTCAAATTTCAACCTCACTTGAAATTAATTCAAGCAAGTTCAAAAAGGCCATTTTGAATAGTGATGTTTTGATGCATGATGAGGACATTTTTGGAAAGAGAGGATGAAATATGACTTGTAGGAAAAAACCTCACCAAATTTGGCCAAATGGTTTGAGAGATATGGCCTTTTGAAGTTCACAAATTTTTGAACATGATTTGATCATATCTTGCCAACCATACATGGGAATTGAGTGTTCTTGGACTTTTTGGAAATGGGAGAACAAGATCTTCAACTTTCATGTTGGGCAAAAATTCATTTGAAGCTTGTATCATGATGCAAGATTAAGATCAAGAAGTTTCCATTTTTGGCAGGTGAAAATTACAGGTCAAGTTTCTATTTTGGGAAATTTTCTGTTTGACTTCAAATTCTTCCATGATGGTGTTTGACATGATATATGAGGCCTATATGGACATGAATGAGCTCCCTCAAACCAATTCCCATCATCAAATCACTGATTAAATCCACAGTTGACCAAGTTTGACTTTTCTAGGGTTTTGCTTGACTGAAGCATGTTCTGATGAATTCCAAACCCTAATTCCTTGAGATCTTGATTCCAAATGATATCACAACATATATGAACTCTTGATTATTGATCATGGTGCCCAAATTCTTCAAGAATGGCCACCATTCACTGCAATGACTGACTTTGACTGATTTTGACCTAATTGGCTGATGATTGCTTCAGCTGCAAGTAACATGGTTAGCTGACAATATTTTTGTACTTTTTGGTTAGTAAACATATGAAAAGCAAAGATATACAAATGCAAAACATGCTTGGTGATCAAGAACCACACTCACAAGGCAAACCACCCACTAGGAGAGAAGCTAGGGCATGCAATGATCCTTGAGGCCATGATATGATATGATATGGGCCATGAGGGATCTTAGGGCCAAAATTGGGGTCTTACACAAAGGATGGGAGCTACTTGGGTCATCAATATGATCTCAAGAGAGGAACTCCATTTGTGGTTTTGCTTCTTGTCCCTTACCTCTTGTATGTTTAGGACTTTAGCCATTCGTCTTCTTCTCTCCACTCTAACCCAAGCCAAAACTTTTTGTGCAAACATTTAACACTTCTTTTCAAACATTAGAAACCTAAGCCTTATGCTTTTGATTTTCAAACTTTTATTTTCATAACACTTATTTTGAATTGAACTCGTAAATACCATTCATTCAAATACTTTTGTGGTTTCAATGGCCACTTCCTTAATCAAAACTTTTCATAACCATTAGCTACTAGGTTTGAGTTATCCTTGAGGTAGATGTCATACTCACCTTATCCTTAGTGATGGACAATGAGTCTTCCATGCTTATTATAGGGTTAACCCCTCACTAGCATGTTGAAGTTATCCTCACATGGTGGATTTGTGGTTTTAGGTTGAGTTTTCTCCCTTGGATAACAAAAGACCTTAAGGCTTTTGGACCAATCAATTCACCAACTCATTTTGAGATTTTTACCCCGAACTACGAGGTTTTGATCCTAATCTTTTTTAAGATGGTACGTAGGCCATGGGTTTATCCATCCAAACACAAAAATGTAAATAAATTTGTATATTCTCTTCTCATCTCTTCAATCATGTTTGCACAAACAATTTTCACCAAATACCAACCTTAAAACCAATGTGAAAAGGGCTCCCTAGGAGTACCTAGGATGTTTTTGGTGCTTAAAACCTTCCCATTGCATAACCAACCCCTTACCCCGATCTCTGATATTTTTACTAGTTTTTGATTTGATAAAACTTTTAGGTTTTTGTTCGCTTTCTAACCATTCCTTTGGATAAATAGAAGTGCGGTGGCGACTCGACTTGTATGGTTTACCTTAGATTTAGTCAATATCTCTAATGGTAACGAATACCCCGTTACAGAAAAGTGGCGACTCTACTGGGGATCATTTGCCTAGTGGGTTTTGCCTACTTTTCATATTTGTTGTATTGTATTGTATATTGTTTGGTGACATATTTTTGTGCAATTTGGGATTACTGTATTGTATGTAATGATTGATTTGCTTGAATATTAATTCTTTGTATGCTTGGTGATCTTTGTGAGATGAGTTCTATACCCGAACTCGAGTGCACTTAGGATAGGAGAATGGCATAGTCTTGTTGACTTGTGTGGAGTTATTTCTTAGCAAGTTGACTTGCAAGTCCATTCACTTGGTGGAGGTCATGTTGGGATCAATAATGTCACACAAGTAGTTGTGGTTAGACATTACTCTTTCCAATATAAACCTTAGAAGCCAAGGACCTTAGTTTACCAAGCCTATCTTGGCCTATTCTTAGGATGTAGTGCGAAAGTCGTTCAAGTGAAAGATTTGATACGATTGTTACGCGATACTACACTCATAAGAGTCTCTCTTGAGAATATTTTTGGAAAACGAGTAGTCGTTTATCCGATAATATCCGAAAGATGGGATGATGACTATGGGAACCTCTTGTAGAACATGTTTGGCAGGTTAAACCCTAATACACTCCCTTTGGGTAGTTCTTAACCGAGACTCCATGCTCGTGACTTGCAACAAACCCTTGATTTATGGTTGATCCGTTCAGGTATCCTTAATATCAGTGGAACTTGGGTGTTGATAAGGTGTAAACCATAATCCACCAAAATGGATGATTAATATTAAGGATGCCATGATCCATCCCATGACCTTTGTTTGGTGTGCTTTGCTTGATCCTTCAGTGTGATTGTTGCATTCATGCATTCATGCACCCATTTGCATTCATATCATCAATAATGAGAAAAAATTTCAAGGAACTTAAGAGGTCTATTTTTAAATTTTCAGACATGGAAAGACAAAGAAGGAATACAAAGAAGTACAGTTTCAGACAACCCGACTTAAAAGAACTAAGGAATTTGACATCCTATGTATTAGATCCTTTGGGTTTCAATGCTCGTTTTGGGAAGCTTCTTCCTCTTCTGACTACTCAGATGGATGAAGGATTGATGAGTTTATTGGTACAGTTTTATGATCCTTTGTACCGTTGCTTTACGTTTCTGGATTTTCAGCTTTTGCCCACACTTTAGGAGTATGCCTACCTTGTGGGTATACCTATTCTAGACCAGTTGTCGTTCAGTGGTTTGGAGAGTGTTCCTACTTCTCGAGAGATAGCTGACATGTTGCATATAGATGAATCTCTGGTTGGTGCTCATATGACTACCAAAGGTGGAATTCAAGGTCTCCCTTCTGAGTTCCTCATTGCTCAGGCTACTGTCTATGGGAAGGCCATGAGTGAGGACGCCTTTGAGGCCATATTTGTACTTCTCATCTATGGGTTAGTGTTATTCCCCAACATCGATAAGTTTGTGGATGTGAACGCTATTAGGATTTTCTCCACTCTTAATTCCGTTCCGACTCTGTTGGGAGACACTTATTTTTCTTTGCACATGAGGAATGCAAAGGGTGGTGGTGCCATTGTGTGCTGTTTGCCTCTGTTGTATAAGTGGTTTATTTCTCACTTACCACAGACGGTCGCCTTCAAGGAGAATAAGGGATGTCTACGGTGGTCCACGAGACTTATGTCTCTCACTAATGATGATATCTCTTGGTACAACCGTGTGTATGATGGCGTGTAGATTATCGACTCTTGTGCTGAATTCTCCAATGTACCTCTTCTTGGTACATGTGGTGGGATTAACTACAACCCTGTTTTGGCACGTCGTCAGCTTGGGTTCCCCCTAAAGGATAAACCCAATAACATTCTGTTTGAGGGTGTGTTCTTTCAGGAGGGTAAAGATCCCCAAGGCTTGAAGGCTAGGATGGTCTGCGCTTGGCACAAGATTCATAGGAAAGGAAGAAAGGAGTTGGGTCCTAAGAATTGTGTCGCTTTGGAGCCTTATAATGCTTGGGATAGGAAGAGAGCTTCTGAGTATCTCATGCCTGACGAGTATCCGAGACCTACACCTTTGGTTGAGGATGGGCCATCAACCCTCCCTGACCAAGGAGTAGAGGAGTCGAGAGACGAAGACCGTTCACGTGCTTGGATCCGTGAACGAGAAGAGTTGCTTCAGCAGATCAAGGAGAAGGATGCTTTGATAGAGTTCCTCGAGCATCAGGTCATTGATGATCCTAATGATGCATGGACTTCTCTACTTCCTCAGTCTTCTAGGTTCTGGAAGAGGAAGTACGATCGACTCGCCAAGGAGAAGGCAGATATGGAGGCAGCCTATGAGGAGGAGGTGAAGAGGCTTCGTGCATTTTATCTTCCTGTGTCCCGAGCTTTAGATGATTGTTTATAGGGATCCATAGGATGATCATTTTCCTTTTCTCTTATATTGTAATTGGTTACCAATGCTGTACTTCTTTGATGTAAAAATATATTTTCCAGATATTATTGATAAGATGATTCCATATGAGATAAAAGTATAATATTTCCCAAAATTTGCATATAGAACTCTAAAGTTCCTCTGAAATAAAAAACAAATCATATGCACAAGCATTACATGCATCATGTGCATAAGCAGGTTCTGCTCCAGGCTTTTTGTCCTTTGGTCTAACTCTGTGTTCTTCATTTATTTTGAAGACAAGCTGACTCACCGGTACTACACCAGAGCCAACTCTTCGAGACTGATAGATCATTTGGAATAAGAGAACCACGAGCTGAAAGAGGAGGTAGCCAAATTGACTGCCCTGATGGAGTCATTCTTGGCCGCTCAGAGCCAGTCTTCTCCAACACCTGCAACTCCTCCCCAGAGGACGATCATTTCTGAGGTCGTAACTTCTACTGTGCCTGCTGCAACAACCCACTTTGCGCCATCTATGCCAGCCGGGTTCCCGTGGCGAATGCCTGCCAATTTCATGCAAGAGGGTTTTGCTCTAACTCTTACTTCTTTGCCGGCATCTAGCCCGGTCCTTTCAGTGCCACCTCCTGTTGTGCACACGTTACCAAGGGTTGAAGATACCATCTATCATTCTGAGCCATCTGAGGGCCCAGACGTTTATGAGAAGATGGATGACACGAAAGATCAATTCCTTGAGCTTCGCAAGGAGCTGAAGACTTTGAGGGGGAAAGACCTCTTTGGTAAGAGTGCTGCTGAGTTGTGCCTTGTGCCCAACGTGAAGATCCCTACTAAATTCAAAGTTCCTGACTTTGAGAAGTATAAGGGAAACACATGCCCTCTCAGTCATCTTGTGATGTATACTCGCAAGATGTCAACACAAACTGATAATGATCAACTGCTCATCCACTATTTCTAAGACAGTTTGTCCTGTGCCGCTCTCTGGTGGTACATGGGTTTGGAAAGTTCGAACATCCGCTCTTTCAACGATCTTGGCGAGGCCTTCATCAAGCAATATCAATATAATGTGGATATGGCTCCTGATAGGGACCAGTTGAGGGCGATGTCTCAAAGAGAGAAAGCGACCTTTAAAGAATATGCCCAGAGGTGGCGCGAATTGGCAGCTCAGATAGTGCCGCCCCTAGAGGAGAAAGAGATGACCAATATCTTCTTGAAGACATTGAGCTCGTTCTACTACGAGAGAATGATAGCCAGTGCTCCCTCAGACTTCACCGAGATGGTGAATATGGGGATGAGATTGGAAGAGGGGGTCTGTGAAGGACGTTTAACCCGTGATGATGGTTCCTCAGCAAAGAGGTATGGAAGCTTTGCAAAGAAGAAGGAGGGAGAGGCACATGTTGTGTCTTCCCATGTCAAGAGAAGACCCTCTGTGAAGAGGAAGATTGCTCGCCCAGTCAATAATCAACATCAGGTGGCTCATATAGCACCTGTTTTCAGGGAAGCTCAACATTATCAACAACCGCAAACTCAGCAATATCAGCAACAACAACAGCGTCCGCAACAGCAGGCCTACCAGCCTCGAAATAACCACAACAATGCCAACACCAACTACGAGAGGAAGAGGGTCACCTTTGATCCAATCCCGATGACTTACGCTGAACTCTATCCATCTTTGATCGATAGAAAGTTAATCACTCCCCGAGACCCTCCCGCTATACCTGCTAACCCCCAGTGGTGGTATAAGCCTGAGCTTCATTGTGTGTATCATTCCGGTGCTCCCAGACACGACGTGGAGAATTGTTATCCCCTGAAGACCAAGGTGCAAGACCTTGTAAGAAGCGGGATTTTGTTTTTCGAGGATGTAGGTCCGAATGTGAAGAAAAACCCATTGCCCGAGCATGGGAAATCTGTTAACATGGTCCAGGGCTATCCTGGCAAGTTCAAAGTTAAATATGTCAGTCATATCCGACAATCGCTAGTTGAGATGCATCGCTTGCTCTGTGACTATAGCCATTATGAGCATGACCATGATAGATGTCGAGTATGCTCTATCAATCAGAGAGGGTGTCGCCAGGTGCACAGAGATGTTCAAGAGATGTTGGACGAAGGAGTCATTGAGATCCTTCAAAACAGAAATGTTGAAGAAGATGCTCTCGAAGTCAACGTAATTTCTCCGGTATTCCGGATACCTGAGCCTGTTATCATCAAGTATGATGGCAGCAAGAAGAAAGCTTCTCCTACTCTCGTTATCAAACCAGCTGGACCTGTACCGTACTCCTCCGAGAAGGCGGTTCCTTATCGCTACAATGTTGTAGCAGTGGAAAATGGGAAAGAGGTGTCCCTGCCCTCTTCATCTATCGTTAATATTGTAGATGTTAGCAGTTTGACCCGTAGCGGTCGTGTATTTTCAGCTCCGTCAAAGCCTCAAGTTGATGCTCGAGGAAGTGTTGATGTTGATTTTGCTGAACGCCCGATGGGGAATGCTGTGAGCACTCTGAATCCGGCACTTGTTGCTAAGCCCTCCTCTACATTGAAAACTCCTGCTTCTGCTGGCCCGAGTAGCAATACGAAAGAAGATTGTGATGAGATGCTGAGACTCATCAAAAGGAGCGAGTACAACGTTGTAGACCAGCTTCTACAAACGCCGTCCAAAATATCTGTGTTATCACTACTATTAAATTCAAAACCACACCGAGAAGCTTTGCAGAAGGTGTTGGACGTGGCGTACGTAGATCACGATGTCACGATAGAACAATTCGATAACATTGTTGCAAACATCACCGCTTTTAGTAATTTGAGTTTTTGTGACGCTGATCTCCCCGGGGAGGGAAGAGACCACAACTTGGCATTACATATATCTATGAGCTGCAAGGATGATGCCGTGTCCAATGTGTTGGTAGACACTGGGTCATCATTGAATTTATTGTCGAAGACCAATCTTGCGAAGTTATCATATCAAGGGCCTCCCATGAGGAAGAGTGGAGTAGTTGTGAAGGCTTTCGATGGGTCTCGCAAAACTGTGATTGGTGAGGTTGATCTCCCAGTCAAAATCGGACCAAGTGATTTCCAGATTACCTTCCAGGTTATGGACATTCACCCATCGTATAGTTGTCTCTTAGGCAGACCATGGATTCACGAGGCAGGCGCCGTGACATCCACCCTACACCAGAAACTGAAATTTGTAAAGAATAAGAAGCTGGTGGTGGTAGGGGGAAAAGGCTCTCCTGGTTAGCCATTTGTCTTCCTTCTCATATATAGATGCCGAGGATGAAGTTGGGACTCCTTTCCAAGCTTTATCTATTGCTGAACCTGTTGAGAAGAGAACTTCTTCATTTGCTTCCTACAAAGATGCAAAGTTGGCCATTGAGCATGGTGCAACTGCTGGATTGGGGAAAATGATCAAGCTAGAAGACAACAAGTCCCGGGCTGGCATAGGCTATTCTTCTAGGGTCTTCAACAAGCAAGGTTTGTTCAAGAGTGGGGGATTCATCCACACCGGTCAAGACGAGGAGGCTGCTGCCATTTTGGAAGAGGACGAAGAGGATTCTGGAAATTTCATTATCCCTGGAGGGATCTGCAATAATTGGGTCGCTGTGGATATTCCAACAGTTATCCATAAGTCAAAGTAATGTTCATTGTGTTTAAAAACCCTTCTCCCATGCCAAAAGGAGGAGTGATGACATTGTTGGCGCATAAATACAATGATATTTTCATTCAATAAACTCATGTTAAATGTTTGTTTTTTCAATTATTTTCCCTTTTCGCTTTTTGCATGAAATTGGTGGTCACATAAAACCCTTAAAAATAAAATAAAACCAATCTTTTCATCTGCATAATGATTTGCCTTGCTTGAATTCTAAAAGCTCTTTATATCCAAAAACATTATGCAGGTTGATCAAACCCATTGAACATAATGATCCAACACCATCTCCCAACTTTGAATTCCCTGTATTTGAGGCGGAAGAAGATGATGTTAAAGAGATTCCTGACAAGATTACCCGTCTACTTGAGCATGAAGAGAAGATCATTCAGCCGCATCTTGAGAATCTGGAAACAGTCAACTTGGGGTCTTAAGATTGTGTGCGAGAAGTGAAGATTGGGGCACTCCTGGAAGAGTCTGTTAAGAAGGGGTTGATTGAGTTGCTACGAGAATATGTTGACGTCTTTGTCTGGCCATATGAAGACATGCCTGGTCTAGATACTGATATCGTGCGATATTTCCTACCTTTGAAGCCTGAGTGTGTGCCTGTGAAGCAAAAGCTCAGGAGAACTCATCCCGATATCGCAGTAAAAATCAAAGAGGAAGTTCAGAAGCAAATTGATGCGGGGTTTCTGGTGACTTCTACATATCCTCAATGGGTGGCCAATATCGTGCCTGTGCCTAAGAAAGATGGAAAAGTCCGGATGTGTGTGGACTATAGAGACTTGAATAAAGCTAGCCTGAAAGATGATTTCCCTCTACCACATATTGATATGTTAGTAGATAATACAGCTAAATTCAAGGTCTTCTCATTTATGGACGGATTTTCTGGATATAATCAGATTAAAATGGCACCCGAGGATATGGAGAAGACAACATTCATCACACCTTGGGGAACATTCTGTTATCAAGTGATGCCCTTCGGTTTGAAGAACGCCGGAGCCACGAATCAACGAGCTATGACTACCTTATTTCATGATATGATGCATAAGGAGATCGAGGTATATGTTGATGATATGATTGCTAAGTCGAGAACGGAAGTTGAACATGTAGAGCACCTGTCGAAGATCTTTCAGCCTCTGAGGAAGTACAAGCTTCGTCTGAATCCCAACAAGTGTACATTTGGAGTCTGTTCCGGCAAGCTATTGGGCTTTGTCGTTAGTGAAAGAGGTATTAAGGTTGATCCTGCAAAGGTCAAAGCGATACAAGAGATGCCTGCGCCCAAAACTGAGAAGCAAGTCCGAGGTTTTCTTGGCCGCTTGAATTACATTTCTAGATTCATATCCCACATGACTGCCACATGTGCGCCGATATTCAAGCTCCTCCGGAAAGATTAGTCCCATGATTGGATCGAGGATTGCCAGAAAGCTTTTGACAGTATTAAAGAGTATTTGTCTGAGCCTCCGATCCTGTCTCCGCCTGTGGAAGGAAGACCATTGATTATGTATCTGACAATTCTTGAAGACTCAATGGGTTGCGTCCTTGGTCAGCAGGACGAATCAGGAAAGAAAGAGTATACCATCTACTATTTGAGTAAGAAGTTTACTGATTGTGAGTCTCGATACTCAATGCTTGAGAAAACATGTTGTGCTTTGGCTTGGGCTGCTAAGCGCTTACGCCAGTACATGTTGAATCATAAGACTTGGTTGATATCCAAAATGGATCCAATCAAGTACATCTTTGAGAAGCCTGATTTAACAGGGAGGATTGCCCATTGGCAGATGTTGTTATCTGAATATGATATTGAGTATCGGGCGCAAAAGGCCATTAAAGGTAGTATTTTGGCAGACCACTTGGCACATCAACCGATCGAAGATTATCAGTCTGTTCAGTACGACTTCCCTGATGAGGAGATTCTGTATTTGAAAGTAAAAGATTGTGATGAGCCTACGCTCGATGAAGGGCCAGAGCCTGGTTCCAGATGGAGTATGGTATTTGATGGTGTTGTAAATCAATATGGAAATGGTATTGGGGCAGTGATTATTACTCCTCAGGGCACATATTTTCCTTTTACAGCAAGGTTAACTTTTAAATGCACGAATAATATGGCTGAGTATGAGGCCTGTATTATGGGATTGGAAGAATGTATTGATCTTAGGATCAAGCATCTTGATGTTTATGGTGATTCGGCCCTCGTTGTTAATCAGATAAAGGGTGAATGGGAAACGAATCAGCCTGACCTCATTCCATATATGGATTATGCAAGGAGGATTTCAACGTTCTTTACCGAGGTCTACTTCCATCATATTCCTCGAGATGAGAATCGGATGGCGGATACTCTTGCTACACTTGCTTCGATGATTATAGTCAGACTTTGGAATAAAGTCCCCAATATCACTGTGATGCGCTTGGATAGACCAGCTCATGTATTTGCAGTTGAAGAAGTGAAAGATGATAAACCATGGTATTATGATATCAAGTGCTTCCTTCAGAATCAGATTTACCCTCCTGGGGCATCTGTGAAAGATAGGAAGACTTTGAGGAGATTGTCAGGCAGTTTCTACCTCAATGGCGATGTGCTTTATAAGAGAAATTTTGATATGGTGCTGCTCATATGCGTGGATAGACACGAAGCAGACCTGTTAATGACTGAGGTCCATGAGGGTTCATTTGGTACACATTCCAATGGACATGCCATGGCTAGAAAGATGTTGAGAGCGGGCTACTATTGGCTGACAATGGAGTCTGACTGTTGCAAATATGTGAAGAAATGCCATAAGTGTTAGATTTACACGGATAAGATTCATATTCCCCCGACACTTCTGAATGTGATTTCATCACCATGGCCCTTCTCTATGTGGGGAATCGACATGATTGGCATGATAGAGCCAAAAGCATCTAATGGACACAGATTTATTCTTGTAGCAATTGATTACTTCACCAAATGGGTTGAAGCGGCATCATACGCAAATGTGACCAGGCAGGTGGTTGTGAAGTTTATCAAGAATCAACTCATATGCCGTTATGGTGTGCCCGATAAGATCATTACTGATAATGGATCTAACTTGAACAACAAGATGATGAAAGAGCTGTGTAGCGAGTTCAAGATTTCACATCATAATTCTTCTCCTTACAGACCCAAGATGAATGGGGCTGTTGAAGCTGCTAATAAGAATATCAAGAAAATTATACAGAAGATGGTTGTCACGTATAAAGATTGGCACGAGATGCTGCCATTTGCCTTGCATGGATATCGTACGTCCATCCGCACTTCAACAGGGGCAACCCCTTTCTCTCTCGTTTATGGCATGGAGGTTGTACTCCCAATAGAGGTGGAGATCCCATCAATGAGAGTCTTGATGGAAGCCAAGTTGACTGATGCTGAATGGGTTCAGAGTCGTTATGGCCAGTTGAATTTAATCGAAGAAAAGAGATTGACTGCCATGTGCCATGGACAGTTATATCAACAAAGGATGAAGAAAGCCTTTGATAAGAAGGTCAAGCCTCGTGTGTTCTGAGAAGGTGACCTTGTGCTCAAGAAAGTCTTGTCTTTTGCGCCCGATTCCAGGGGCAAGTGGACTCCAAACTATGAAGGTCCATATGTTGTTAAGAGAGCCTTTTCAGGCGGTGCATTGATACTTATAACTATGGATGTAGAGGATTTCACTCGGCCTGTGAATTCAGATGCAGTCAAGAAATACTTCGCCTAAAATAAAAACAGAATAGCTCGCTAAGTTGAAAACCCGAAAGGGCGACTTAGGCAAAAATGAGTGTCTCGGTGGATTGAAAACCCGAAAGGGCGATCCAGGCAAAAATTAGAGACATAAAAAAAAAGGGGTGAACATGTATCCTGCTAGATTGAGTACCCCATCCTGGGGAAATCTAGGCAAAAAAATAAGGATTTGGCAAGTAACTGCATCCTGACAAGACTTTGTTCTACAATTGTCATCCGTCAGATATTCTCGCTCATTCATCATCAACCAAAGCTTCAAATACATCGGATTCAGAATTGGTGGAGAAATGGTCATTATGTTCAATGTAGCCCTTTTCCAATATATATCACCAATTTCAAATTTTAGTAAAGATCTATGGAGTCTTGGCATTTGCAGACTACCATTCAATCAAATAAATTTGAGCATTTATCCAATTATTTGCACTCTTATTTGTTTTTATTCAACAAATGTTTTGCATGTTTTAATTGAAAAATATCATTTTTTTAAATAATCAAATCTTTCATAATTTGTTTTTAAACAAAATGGACATTCATAATGATGAAAGGATACTGGGGAGGTCTTCAGTGCTCTCCCAAGGATGGTAAGATTCTCAACAGGGTAAGACATTTGTTCATATTCCTGGCATGCTTGCGTCCTCTTCCTCCGGAGCCTTTTGTGGTTTTTCTCCCAAGCAGAGTGTTTGGTAGGATTATTCATTCCCCCCTTCCTTCAGCAGATTGGTGATCTTTCCTCCTCAGCAGATATGATCTCATTGGTAGGGCAGTATCTGGTGATCTTTGGAAGCTTCTGGTTTATGGTTGCTCCCTTTCAGAGATCTATCCTCCTTTTTGATAACTTCCTCGGTAGAGTTGCTTCTACGTCGGAGTTCATCTGTGCAACGACTTCGCCCCCAGTTAGAGCGACTGATGTTCATTCCCCTTGTAGAGATCTTTGTTTCCTGGTATCTCTTGCCCCTCATCAGATTGGATATTTTTCCCGCTGGGCCTGGCTTTCTCTCTTGAGATGTAGTACCGGATGTTTTGTTCCTCATTCGTTGGACCTGTTTGTGTTAGAAATGTTTGGTTATCAGCATTCATCATACATAAACCATGCATATGTGCATATTGATAACACTCATGTCGCATTTGTTGACATATATCTTTGTTTGTTATCTCTTGTTTGAGGGTATTATGTTCCCCAAGCGGATGTTGGTGATTGATCTCTCCATATAGAGTCAGCCCCATAAGCAGAAAGTGTTCATCTTTCCTTCCATATTCCCCACCGAGTTATATCCTCATGGATGATGGTTGTTTCTGCTTCCTCCCAACACATATATTGGGATGGAGTTCCCCATTGAGCTATATCCTCATAGGGACAAACCTTGTTTCATAGTGCCTATCTAGTTTGATCCTAGACTGGCCTCTTATGACTGTTTCCTGCACTTCCCCGTAGTTTAGATGAATAGTTGCTCAGTAACCAGTAATTATCCATCTTTTCCCGGGCAGAGTCAGTGGTCTTCTACTCTTATACCGGTAGTTGTAAACCCTATTTCATCCCCTTGCAGAGTTAACCGTTTTGCTCATCCTAATTGATGACGGTTACTTTTCCGTGGTTTTCTACCCAGTATCCGGTAGATGTAATCCCCTCTTTGACGGTTATCTTTATCCAACATTCGGTGTTGATATCCCTTCACCCCTTTGTTTTGAGCATATCCCCCAGTAATCGGTGATATGTCTCCTGGATCGTTGCCTTTGTCAATGTACTCCTAGTGAGTCATCTCTCATTTACCCTTTTTGTCGGTAATGATTGTTTCTCCCCACGGATTGGCCATCATTATATGCCTAGTTTTCGGTATCCCGATGACCTTTCTGTTCGGTCGATTTATCCTTTATTAACCCAGTAACCGGTTGTGGATAATATTTCATGCGAGTATGTTATCTAAGTTCTGACGGTAATAGATAATATATCTCATGCACTCTTTGGTCGAAGCCTTTTGTTCTTCCCCAGTCGAGTAGGATTCGTATCTCTTTTATTGGAATCGAATGTCCATCCTATAATCGAGTTTGCTTTCAAGCCCTCTTTTGGATGATGAGTGTCTTGGGAATATTCCCCAATTCACGCTTTGGTTGGTCGCCTATTATATGCCCAGTAACCGGTATCCCTGGTGTTCCTTCCTTCCTGCTCCCTATTATGACCTTTTGTCCCTTGCAGAGTCAGGTTTTCCTGAGCTAAAGTTTACCTTTTTAGGTCTTCCTCAGATGATTTCGGATGTTTGATATCTATTACCTTTATACCGGTCTTAGATATTCATTCTTCCCGAGCATGTTGTTCTCTCACCCTTATACCGGTGTTCAGATCACAGGCTTCTGTGAGCTTATTACCCAGTAACCGGTAATACCTCATCCTGTTGCTTCCCCAGAGGAGTCTTGTTTGGGCGACATGTTGATTCCATTATCCACTTGTTAGCTTAGGACATAATGCGCACACAGGGCTTTTTCTTGGGCTACCTTACAACGAGATCTTTTATTTCTTGCATTATTCTCTTTTATTTTCATGTATCCCCCTCCCCACTTTGGTGTACTTTTTCCTCGCTTTCCTTTGTTTTGTTGTTGCTTGTTAGCCAATCTTATAAGCTAGGATCGTCACCATTTCAAAACAATAAACAAACCCTTGATCCAACGTCAAACAACATTTTCTCAAATAAAATTCAAAAACATAATAAAATAGGCTTAGGATTGTATGCCACGAGCCTTAAGTGGTGGAGAAAGAGTGAGGATGGAGATTTTCTACCCTCATTCTGAGTATTTTGGACACAAGACGCTTGGCTTGGTAGTTTGAAATATTCACCTTTATCCTTTAGTGCATTCCGAAGTAAAAACAATCTCTTTTCAAAAACCTAAAAAACAACATCAACTCATCAAACTATTTTGCGCCTTAGGACATCACTTTGACAACCTTTTTTCAAGGTAAAATCAACCAAAAAACAATCATTTTTTACCACGAACTACGAGACTCTGACTTCCTTATTGCACGAATGAGGATACGTAGGCACGAGGGTCCAAATTCTTGGTGAGCACACTAATAAAACACACACTTCCACTCCGTAAACCCTTTGAAAATAAGCGTTGAAATAGTAACACCCATTCAAGCTAAAGACAATATAGATGGTTCCCATCGAGTACGATAGATGTGAGGAGTGTTAATACATTCCCCTTGCATAACCGACTTTCGAATCCGTTCATGGTTGCGATGACCATTCTTTTGGGGTTTTCTCGATATTTTTCCTTTTCTCTTGGAATAAATAAAAATTTGACGGCGACTCTGTATTTTTCACGTAGCGACATACCCTAGCCAAACATTTGATATAATAAGTATCCTTAGTCGGAGGAGAAGAACGAAAAACCATATTCTTAAAGAAGTCGAAATCAAATGGGGCATCCACGGAAACCAAAGGTTCGTAACTATGGAAAGTAGGAAAAAAATCTTTTAGCATTTGGGGTTTCTTGATGTGCTTGAGGAGAGGATCCATGAGTGCATGAATGATACCAACAATGGAGTAGGGGATCAAAGAAGCACGACGTCATATGTTTCTTCTTTTATCCTCCATGGAGGGTTTAGGAATGTAGGTGTGGTCGTTCAAGTAGATTGGGGCATCAATGACAACATCAAAATAAGGATGTGACTGAATTTTGGGAGCCATTATTGATTTCAAAAATTTCTTGAAGAGAAACGTAATGGAGAAGAAGGAAAAAATGCAAAAAAAACCCTCTCAAGGTTTCTTTTTTACTTGCATTTTCGAAAGGTGGAAATGGTGAAAGAAAATAGGGCGTTGAGAATGAACGTGTTAAATACCCAAAGGAGGAAAACAATTTAGTCTTTTCCCTCTAAATTATTTTGGACACGTAATGCACTCAAGTCGACAGGTAAGGCTAAAAGACCATTTGAAAAGATGAAAAATGAAATTAAAAGAAGTTTTATCTTGATTTCATTATTAATTAAGCTCCTAGGAAATGATCATGATCAATTACCCGTACGAATGTGACGTGACGTTTTGGTGTAAAGTGGTCATAATGACCAAAGAATAATAACTAAATAGTGAGATGTTTCGTTAAGGTGACGTGTGCATATTGGAAAAATAGTGTGGAAGGATTACAAAAATGTCACCATTCTTCCATACGATCATATGATCGAAAGTGATATTTTTGAGGGATATCTGTTAATCTGAAATTTTCACTTAAGAGAAAAGTCAACTGAATGATGTATTGAAAAAATGCTAAATATTAGCATTGATTAACATAAGTCGACATAAGTGACTAATTGATAAAAGCGTTCCAAAAACTTAGAAGATTGAGAAAATGACAATCACTATGCAAATTTCATATATTAGTTTGTGTCTCTCATTATATTCTTTATGTTTGTTTAATTAAAATATCTATTGCAAAATTCTTTTATTCAAGCTTTATTATTTTTTAAGTTTGTCTTTGACAAACATTCATAGTCACTTTTCTTTGTATATCCACCGCTAGTTAGTCATGATGAAGATGGAATGAAAAATCTTAAACAAAATCCTATAGAATGAAATTCCAAACGTCAAATCATAAAAATCTAAACATTTTCTCTCCCAACATCTATTTAAAATGGAAGTGAGTTATCCAGACATTTTCCGCCATGTTTCATTCAAACATTTATTTTATTCAATAACTTGTTGAGTTGCATTGTCATAATCCATTAGATTTAAATAGTTATGTTCCAAATAAAATACTATCTAGTTATGTTCCGACATGTTTCATTCATTATTATATAGTATTTCATTCAAAACTTGTAAGTTGCATTATAATAACCAAATAGTACTTATGTTCCTGACATGTTTATCCCTATCGCTCTTATTTTTTAATTCAATTTAGAAACAATTCAAATATACTTTTTTGGCATATCTATAACAAAATAACATCACCAACTCAAAATTGAAAACTCAAAATAGAAGCTCAAAGAAACATATACTAGTTCACCAATAGAATCACTAGTAGCTTTTACATTACTACATGCCAAAAAAAGCTACATTTACATCTACATAATTGATGCACTATGAAATACAAGAAAACTATATATATATTCTACACCGACCTACGGTTTTCTCCACAAAAATACCTAACTATGATCTTATACCCTAGTATATAGGTTAACTAGAGTTAGGAGTTGCATTCAAAATAGAGAAGAGTTTCTCGAGATCATCTTCAGGTGGATAAAAGTAACCATTTTTGGGAGCCACTTTTTTCTTTCTTCCAAACGAAAATGGCTTCTTCTTTGGTGGCGGAGGAGGAACCAACGCCGCATGTATCTGACACTCCCACCTCTTCGGTGTTGAACAGCCACCGTTCATCTCTTCCATTACATCAAATTAAACGATACTCTCGTGCGTTTAATAATAATATATTACTTTTAATACGAGGGAGCAAAGTGGAAGGTAACTAGTGAGTGAGTGATTTTATGATGGTAAAATAAGCAATTTTATAGTTAAGTTGTGAATGTGATGTGACTTTGTGTCTGTGTGTGGCTTGTTCTGGAAGAAGCTGGGAAGTGTTTGTGGTTGTCGTGGTGACAAATAAGCACTTTTTCTCTTATACGTGGCGCAAACTTAAAAGAGTTACTTTTTGAGTTACGTTCTTAAGTCATTCACCACCATTACTTACCATATTTTTTTTAATTAATTAGAATTTAGAACTAGGAGTTTTCATTATATTTTATATTTTTGCATAGCAACCTTATTTCTTATACTAAAACATTCTCAATACGGGTTAAAATTGTAAAGTGATTAAAATTTCTCAGTCATTTCCACGCTTAAATTCTATTTTCCACACTAATAGGTTAAAGCTAGTAAAGGTGGAAGACAACTCTTGAGGGAACTAAGACTATAAATACATGACTTCGTAGTTGGGAAAATGACGATTTCGACATATCAAAAAACAAAAGTTCTTCGCACGTTACATTACCAACGAGGTTCTCTCAATTGTATTTATAACAAGTACGAATGGCGCCTACCGGAGGGCCGGTAAAAGTGGCATGCTCCTGTCAACCTTAACGAACGTTGAGCTTTGTCTACCTGCGACGACTGCAATGACGATGAGACTGAAACCTAAGAAGAGGTTGGGAGAAAACTTTATGAATGTTTACTTGCGTTATCTCTTATTCTATTATAAGAAAATGTTTGTTTTTTTAGATTAATTTAATAATTTATATAATTATATATAAATATATAATTTATTTAATAAATCTAAAAAATTATTATTTTTATAAATAAAATTAGAGAGAATAATAATTTAAACTAATTTATTTACTCTTGTTTTCGTTCTACTAATAAAGTTTTACTTTTATACTTTATAATAGAGCTTAACACATTTGGAATTATTAAATTTACCTATTAATTTATCGTATCATTGGATGGACGATAAGTGATTTTTATTGTATTTTATTTCGTTTTAATTTTTTAAATACATATATTTTTTATGTGTTTTTGTATTTTATTTATTTTTTAAGAAATAAAAAAATTTTGGAATAAAAAATCAAAGAATACATCAATTGGTACTAAAATTCAGCATAGTTGGATTGCCTCTATCAACCAATTCTCTCAAATAAGAGTCTAGAAGTCAAATGTCAGCCAACACAGACTGTGTTGGCCACTAATGCAAAAATCACATATCAATAAAGTTGGGTTGTGTGAGCCAACACGGTCATGTTGTTCAACACTACCCCCGTTCCCTTCATGTTAGCCAACACATCTCGTATAAAACTCAATTTCAAGTGTGAATTTTTTTATCTTTTGTAACGTTTTTTTTTATCTTTAGAACTCCAACTGTTCCAAAGCTTAGAGGAATGATTATGGATTGATCTTTATGTGGAATTATTATATTTTCATGATTCGAAGTCTATAAATAAGCATAGGATCACTAAGCGAAAAAAAAGCTTATACACTAGACTTCTAGTTTACCTTATAAGTTTATTTCTTCTGAAAAGTTTGTTTTCATTTCAAGTGTTGTAGACTTCAGATTCCACTGCATCTTTTTCTTTAATCAAGTTTTCTTTATCTTCAGTCCAGGTTCCATTCGCTTATTATTATTGCTATTATTTTCTGTTGATCATGTATGAAATTGATATGCATGTTTTATTCGCTTTACCTTCAAATATGAGTGAGTAGTCCTCTAGGGATTAAGGATCGTGATTATTGTGTCATGACATATATCAATTGAACCCTCAATCGTTTGATTATGAGAAACCAAACTATGAATTATTTTAGAACTCCAAATTTTTAAAGCATATGACTATGACGAAATTAAAGGTAATTCAGGTACCGATCATACGCTAAAAAGGTATGTTTTGGTATTCGATAGCATATTTTTAGACAACTGAGTACAAGACGACGAAAGTCTGGGACTCAGTTGAGAAAATCCATTCTTTATAGCTACGTGAAATTGCTCTCAGATAAATAAATCGGGCCGACAAAAGTGGATGAAGTATTTATTTGAGATAGGACAACACTCTGGCAAAAGTAGGTGTTGTCCAATTTTCTCCATTTTCTATAATCTAGCTTGTTTATCGTAATATAGCCAGAGGTTCACCTGAGTATGTGTAGACAAGAATCGTGTACCTTAGGTCCTACTCTTTTATTATAATTTTCTATCCATACAATTGTATATGGTGATAACTTAAAACCCTAATTTTTTATTGCTTTAGCTACACAAAGATAAGATAGAAATCAGTAATCATTCATTTGGTCTTTGTGGTTTGACAACTTTTTATACTACTCGACAATGCCATACACCTACGGTGTGTCAAGTTTTTGGCGCCGTTGTTGGGGACCAAATTGATTTTATATTAAAATGATAGGTTATCATCGTATAGACTAAACATTTTACTGTTATATTTCCACTTTTCTCACTGCAAGTTTATGCGAAGAACTCATAGTTTTGGAAACCTTGTTGAGTCTATAGAAGGAATCGAGCGTTCCTTAGACGAGAGACGTTGACTTTTAAGACAACAACAACAAATGGCAGAAGAAGTAGGTAATAAGTCCATTGAGGATTACACGATCCCCAGTGATGAGGAACCGCATTGCAGTATAGTCCATTTACCCATTGGGCCAAAACAATTCGAGTCTAAGCCCTCTCTTGTGGCTATGGTTCAGCAGAACCAGTTCTCGAGACTACCCACTAAAAATCCAAATTTGCACTTATTTATCTTTGTCGAATTTTGTGGCACATTAAAGGATAACAATATTGATCTCGACATTATTTGACTTAGATTATTTTACTTCTTCTTGCGGGATAAAGCATGCACTTGGCTACAATCCCTTCCTACAAACTTCATAACAACTTGGGGTAAGCTAAAAGTTGTGTTTCTCGCGCAATATTTTTCATCAAGTAAAACTGCACAAATTATGAGTGATATATCTAATTTTAGACAGAAAGATGGGGAATCTTTGTTTTAAGCCTGAGAGCGTTTTAAGGACCTGTTAAGATTATGCCCATTTCATGGGCTTGAGAGGTGGGCACATAGTCCACACCTTTTATAACAGTCTTCTTTATTCCACAAGGATGACCCTTGATGCGACTTCCGGTGGAACCCTAAAGAACAATTCTAAGGTCGTAATTTATAAGCTTATTGAGGACATTACGAAGAACCACCACTTGTGGGGAAATGCACGTTGAAATTCTGGTATCAGATATGAGATGTCGAAGGTAATGTCACGACACTAATATCTGAACAATACAAATAGGATAAAAGATAAAGAACATTAATGCAAGAGACACAAGCAATTGTTAACCCAATTCGTTGAAAACTCACCTACGTCTGGGGGATACCAAGCCAGGAAGGAAATCCACTAAATAGAATCAGTTCAAAGACTCTTAGTAAACAACTTCAAGTTATAGTCTTTTCACCTAATCTCTACCCATGTGACTTCTACCTAAGAACTCTTAGATATGAGATCCTACTCACTCCCCCTCAATCACAGCAGTGATATAAAACAAGAATTACAATGAAAAGAAGACACTCTTCAAAGACACATATTTGATCTTACTTAAAAGCTTCAATCAAGTAAACACACATTCATGCTTCAAAGCTTAGAGTGGAAAAATTACAACTCAAAAATCAGACCAATTCAATCATCTATGGATGAATTGAATCGCTTACAATTCACACGACCACACAAGACTAAAACCCTTATTCTCTCTCAATATTTCGTTCGTTATTTCTTGTGTATAAAATCAGGCTTTCCATGTCCTTTTTATAGAAGCATTTGGCTGGGCTTAGACATCATAAAACCCAAAAACTATTTTCCATTCATATCTTCTCATGACAGTTGATTATATCTCTTTGGAAAATAAGTCAATCTAGTTATAATTACTGATTGATAGCGTGTTCAATCATCTCATCAATCATACACAGATTAACATTAAAAACGCAATCACATAATACATAACATTCAGACTGAATGTTCTGTATACAAATGGCATGACATCGGGTCTGACATCTCAGTAAAATCTTGCATAATCATATTTTAAACATCCTGCAGGTACATGTTATCTTATGTCAAGACAACACTTGTTACAACTTGTGAACACTCTTGGTTTTACCAAAATTGTTGCCAACACTTAGAACCAACAAACTCCCCCTTTGACAAATTTTGGCTAAAACATATATCAGTCCATTTGTTCACAAGAGTAAAGACATATAAGCAGTTAAGCAGCAGCAAAAGTAATAAACCACATATTTACTAGCTATAATAGCAACTAGTAAACACACATTAAACACATTTTAAACACATATGTGCTTCTTCTCCCCCTAAGTCTGTTCAACACAGACATCTCCTTCAACAACACCTGTAACATCCATCACCCCATCTGACATCTCCTTCAACATCACCTGTACCACACAGAACATCATTTTGTTCAACATCAGTTGTCATCTATTTATAGCCTAGCTACTTTAGCACATATTAACTGCAGCTCTCCACATAGCTACTACTTCTCCCCCTTTTTAGTCAAAATAGACCAAAGAGACCAATGAGACAAAATAAATGTCTAACAGAGAATGCCACATAGAATGTTATCACATATAAAATGTTAAAACATATTGTCAGGTGTTACAGAACCATAATTATACACAGCTATATCAGCTGAGATAAAAAAAATCCAGAGAAATCACAAAGAACCCAAAAATGACATCAAGGCATCAAAATAAGACTGCCAAAAAAATCAAACATCAAGGCTTTCAGAACATCACATCATCATAATAGGGGAACCATCTTCACCACCACTTAGTCTAAGGAGCTAGCATCTTCATCAGCTTCAGATCCAGAACTGCCACTTGATTTATCTTTAGATTCAGACCTCTCACTAGAGGTGTGGGCATCTGTTTCCTTGGCTGCACCAACATTATCCATGTCTCCTTTCTCCAAGCTATTAATCAGAACCTCCAGAGCTTCTTTCCTAGCTTTAGCCACCCTAATCCCAATCTCCAATTCCTTACAGGTCTCTTTCAGTTCAGCAATCAGGCCACCTTAAGAGGCTAGCTTCTTCATAGCAGATGTCATGACAATGTCATTGACATGACTGCCTTCAAATAACTTATAATGAACTGACAATGGAGGTTTTCTTCTACTAGGGATATCACTTGTGCTCAAAATCCCAGGTTGCTGGCTTAGGATTATCCCACAAATTATTGAGGGAAAAGCAATGGGCAGCTTCACTGCATTTGTGGAAGCATGTTTGACAATTTATTCAAACATTAACCTTCCATAATCAAAATTAAGCTTGGTTCCAATAGCAAATATGATCCTTCCAAGAGCATTAGAGATTGTAGAGATGTGGTTTGTTGGTACCCAGTTTGCTGACCTTATCTTACGCAAGATAGCATATTTCACAGTTAATTTACCAGCAGAGAGATGCTTTTTGCTTGGCCACTCCTTGACCTGTCCAACAGTTATTATCCTACAGACTTCATTGTCTGTGGCCTCTAGTTCAACAACACCTTCTGTTCCTCTTCCTAAGAACTTATTGATCACAGTTGGAGAGAACTTCACACACTTTCCTCTAACAAACACCTTGCAAAACTCTTTGTTGTTCTTGTCAGCAATGTCCTCAGATATGTTCACCACAAACTCTTTAACAAGACCTTCAAAACATTGAGGTAACCCACTAACTGTTTTCATTAAACCAACACACTTGATCAGATCCATAACCTCCTTAACTTCCACAACATCCTTTCCCAGTTCTCTTTCCACAGCTACTCTCCTTTGGATTACAAATTTCCACTTGGTTGCACCATCTTCCAGATGGAAGGAAATGTTATCCAAATGCACAGCAGCAACCTTAGCAGGGGATTTTCTAACAGTTTGCTTTTTGACAGGAGATATGTCTGGGACATCGTCTTCAACATCTTCCTCTGAATCAGAACTTTCTCTTAGCTTTATCTTCTTTACCTCCACTTTACTCCATGACTTTGAAGGGCCTACAGCAGTAGCCTTCTTACTAGTTTTGGCTGTCATCATCTCAACCACATACCTCCCCTTCCTGGTCTTCATTATCTTAGCAAATCTTGGCTATAAGTGATTAAGCAAGTTATCATCTTCATCATCTGAGCTCTCTTCTTCCAAGTCAATCACTTTCTTACCAGAGTCATGCTTCTTAGACTGAGAAGCATCTACAAATTTCTTACAAGACACGGTTTGCCCTAAAGAATACAGTCCCCCAGCAACTATATCTTTCTCAAATCTGGATGACTCATCATCTTTCTCATTGTGAGGTTCCACCTCAGGTGAGGGGTCCCTTCTAGATAGAGGAGTCGAAACTGTAACACCCCGATAAAAATAAGATAATTATTTAATTTAAGTTAATATTATATTTATTAATTTAATTAAATAATTGGAATTATTGGATTATTATTATTATTATTATTATTGGAATAATAATTATTGGAAAATATATAAGTTGGAAATAAGGAAAAAGAGTTCCATTTTTTGGTAAAAAGAGTTTTCACGTGAAAACAGAGAAGCGGCTCAAAAAGAGGAAAAGGGCAAAGAGGCAGAGCAAGAGGAAGAAGGTTGGAGAAGAGAAGAGCTTGAGGCTAAAGGATTGCCGGATTAACTCAGGTAAGGGGGGTTTATCGTCGTTTAATGGGTATTATGGATTAACATGTAATGGGTAGTGATAAACCGTTGAATTGATCCTAATTGGGATATTGAATGCTGAGAAATTGTGTTGGATAAGTTGTGTTAAAGCTGTAATTGAATCTGTATTTGTGTGGGTTGTGATTTCCCGAACGTATAGCTTTTTACGGAATCGGAATCGGAGGTCCGGAAGTCCTCCAACGGCGGAAAATGCGGAGAATTCTGCATTCTGCTTCGTGTTAGCGCAGGAACAGCTTTCTGTCTTGCGTTAACCGGTTAACCCAGGGTGTTAACCGGTTAACACTGTTAGGAATTGTGAAGTATTGCTGTTTTGCTTGCGTTAACCGGTTAACCCAGGGCGTTAACCGGTTAACACTGTTGTGAGTTGTGAAAATATTGTTGTTCTGTCTGCGTTAACCGGTTAACCCAGGGCGTTAACCGGTTAACACTGTTGAGTTTTGCCAGAAAGCGTGTTCTGTGTTGCGTTAACCGGTTAACCCAGGGCGTTAACCGGTTAACACTGTTGGAAATTGGAAAAATTAATATTTGAATAATGTGTGCATAATTGGTGTTTGGCCTATATTGGCGTATGATGTAATAGGGATTAATTCCCGCTGTTTTGAGCAGTATAGGTATTAGTGGAGTGTGCTAATACTGTGATTAATTATTTGACATGATATGACGTTTGATACATGTGCTGATGATGTGTGAAAATATGCATAATGTTGTGAATGTATATATTATGCATGTGTTGGTGAATGGACTGTTTTATGGCTTAGAGTGTGAGCATATGTCCATTGTGGATTGTTGTTAATGATGTTGCATTGCTAGGTGAATTAGCATGCATATTGTGGCCTTTATGGTGGTAGCTAATTCCCATGGTGAGGAATTAGTGAGTAAATCATTGTGGATTATTGTTGATGATTTTGCATTGCTAGGTGATTTAGCATGCATATTGTAGTCTGTATGGTGGTAGCTAATTCCCATAGTGAGGAATTAGTGAGTTGGTGGTAGTTAATTTCCGTGGTGAGGAATTAGTGAGTGAGTCACTAGGTCTCAAATGAGTGGGACTAGTGGGCTTGGTAGCCGTATCTGGATTTGATCGGTGAGGTGAACTATATGTTCACGAATAGTCGGTACCGCATGCATGGAGTCTCATTGCATAATGTATGTCTTGTGTATAATATGAATGGATGTGTTCCAATATTATACGTGTGTTTTGATGTTTATGTTGAGCATGATTATGATGTTTGAGTGGAGGTTGCCGTTACCGAATGTGTGATATGGTTAGGGTGATTAATGTGTTATTTACTTAGCATTACATGATATTTTATAATGCTTATTATATCGATTGAGGAACTCACCCTTACAACTATTTTTCAGGTAACGAGCAGTGATTGAGTAGAAGCTAATGCTTGGAGTCTAGTGTAATGTCCTTAGTGGGTCATGCTCTGATAGATGTAACATCGGGACGGGATGTTTTACCTTGTTGAATAATTTTACATGTAATGTGTTACATGTTTTGCATGATTGATTTGATTTCTATCTGCTGCGTATTGTGCAAATGCTTTATGTTTTGAGTTAATAAAAGAGCATGACAGTTATTATGGTGAATGGTGTGAAACGATTGTGTGACACCCTTAATTGCATAATTACTCTGATTGATATATTGCTATTTTTAATTAAATATTTGGGGTATTTTAGAAGGGTGTTACATTAGTGGTATCAGAGCATAGTCGGTCGAGTCGAGTCGTAATTATTCTGTTTCCCCTGTACGGGATAGGTGTTGTGTAACCCTATCAGTACTTATTGTTTTAGCTTGTTGGGTTTTCAGAATAGAGATGGCTGGAAGAGGTAGAGACGATGCTGCGATTGCTGAGGCTCTGGGTATGCTGGCTGGAGTACTTGGGGGAAATCCGAATGTTGTGGGAATGGGAGCTGCTCGTCAACTGAGTGAGTTCCAGAAGAACAATCCTCCAATGTTCAAGGGAGCATACGATCCAGATGGTGCTCAGAAGTGGTTGAAGGAGATCGAGAGGATCTTCCGAGTGACTGAGTGTGCCGATAACCAGAAGGTCAGGTTCGGTACGCATATGCTGTCAGAAGAAGCAGATGATTGGTGGGTTGCTACCCGCACTGAGTTGGAATCTGCTGGGAATGCTGAGATCACTTGGGCGGTGTTCAGAGAGAGATTCCTGAGGAAGTATTTTCCAGAGGATGTCAGAGGAAAGAAAGAGATAGAGTTCTTAGAATTGAAGCAGGGCAATCGATCTGTTACGGAGTATGCTGCTAAGTTCACAGAGCTATCGAAGTATTACACTCCCTATGATGAGGCTGCTGGAGAATTTTCAAAATGTGTGAAGTTTGAGAACGGGTTGCGTCCCGAGATCAAGCAGGCTATTGGATATCAGCGGATTAGAGTGTTTTCTGATTTGGTTGACTGTTGCAGGATTTTTGAACAGGATACCAAGGCCAGAGCGGAGAGCTATCAGCAGAGGGTTGATAGGAAAGGCAAGAATCAGAATGATCGTGGGAAACCATATGCAGCTGGCAAAGGTTTCCAGAGACAGAGTGGAATGAAGAGGCCTAGTGGGGGAGACTCTAGTGCCCCTGCTAAGTGTTACAGATGTGGTCAGGCTGGACATCGTGTCCATGAATGTACCAGTGCTGAGAGGAAGTGTTTCAAGTGTGGAAAAGGTGGTCATTTGGCTGCAGAGTGCCGGTCGAAGACTGTGACTTGTTTCAACTGTGGAGAGTTGGGTCATATTAGCCCACAGTGTCCTAAGCCGAAGAAAGAGAACCAGTCGGGAGGCAAGGTCTTCGCTTTATCGGGTTCTGAGACTTTTGCAGATGATCGTTTGATTCGAGGTACGTGTTATATTAATGGCTTTCCTCTTGTAGCTATTATTGACACCGGTGCTACTCATTCCTTTATATCTTTGGATTGTGCTGTGAAACTTAAGTTAGAGATATCTGAGATGCATGGTAGTATGGTGATTGATACTCCTGCGAAGGGTTCAGTGACTACTACTTCAGTTTGTTTAAATTGTCCTTTGAGTATTTTTGGTAGAGACTTTGGGATGGACCTTGTGTGTCTTCCACTAGTGCAGATTGATGTTATCTTGGGTATGAACTGGTTGGTGTTTAACCGAGTTTATATCAATTGTTTTGATAAGACTATGATCTTTCCTGAGATTGAGGAAGGAAAGAGTTTGTTTCTATCAGCGAGGCAGGTGAATGAGGCAGTAACAGATGGGGCAGAGTTGTTTATGCTGTTAGCGACTTTGGAGGCTAAAGATAAACTGGTGATTTGCGATCTAGCTGTGGTGTGTGATTTTCCTGATGTGTTTCCTGAAGAAGTGAATGAATTACCGCCAGAGCGTGAAGTTGAGTTCTCAATTGAATTGGTACCTGGTACTAGGCCGATATCGATGGCTCCGTACCGTATGTCTGCTGTTGAGTTAACTGAATTGAAGAGTCAGTTGGAAGATCTGTTGGATAAGAAATTTATTCGTCCGAGTGTGTCGCCGTGGGGTGCACCAGTGTTGTTAGTTAAGAAGAAAGAAGGTACTATGAGGTTGTGTGTGGACTACAGGCAACTGAATAAAGTGACGATCAAGAATCGGTATCCTTTGCCGAGGATTGATGATTTGATGGATCAGTTGGTTGGTGCGAGTGTGTTCAGCAAAATAGATTTGAGATCGGGTTATCATCAGATACGTGTGAAAACTGAGGATATTCAGAAGACTGCTTTCAGAACGAGGTATGGACATTATGAGTATTCTGTAATGCCTTTTGGTGTAACTAATGCGCCTGGAGTGTTTATGGAGTATATGAATAGGATTTTCCATCCGTACCTAGATCAGTTTGTTGTGGTGTTTATTGACAATATTTTGGTGTATTCGAAATCTGAAGAAGAGCATGCTGAGCATTTGAGAGTGGTTTTAGGAGTTCTACGAGAAAAGAAGTTATTTGCTAAGCTGTCTAAGTGTGAATTTTGGTTAGAAGAGGTTAGTTTTCTTGGTCATGTGATTTCAAGAGGTGGTGTTGCTGTTGATCCTTCTAAGATAGAAGCGGTATCTAAGTGGGAAGCTCCGAAGTCAGTTTCTGAGATAAGGAGTTTTCTTGGTTTGGCTGGTTATTATAGGAAATTCATCGAGGGATTTTCTAAGTTGGCGTTACCGTTGACGATGTTGACTAGAAAGGGGCAAGCGTTTGTTTGGGACTCAAAATGTGAAGAAGGTTTCCAAGAGTTAAAGAGAAGGTTGACTACTGCTCCTATTCTGATATTACCGAGTTCGTCAGAATCATTTGAGGTTTACTGTGATGCTTCATTGTTGGGTTTGGGTGGTGTGTTGATGCAGAATAAGCAGGTTATAGCTTATGCTTCGAGACAACTGAGGGTTCATGAGAGGAACTATCCGACACACGATTTAGAGTTGGCAGTCGTGGTATTTGTTCTGAAGTTATGGAGGCATTACTTGTATGGGTCAAGATTTGAGGTTTTCAGTGACCATAAAAGTTTAAAGTATTTGTTTGATCAGAAAGAGCTGAATATGAGACAGAGAAGATGGTTAGAGTTTCTGAAGGATTATGACTTTGGTTTGAATTACCATCCGGGTAAAGCAAACGTAGTGGCTGATGCATTGAGTCGGAAATCATTGCATATGTCTATGTTAATGGTTAAAGAATTGGATTTAATTGAACAGTTTAGAGACTTGAGTTTGGTGTGTGAGAGTACTCACAATAGTGTTAAATTGGGAATGTTAAAGTTAACGAGTGGTATTCTGGATGAGATTAGAGAGGGTCAGAAATCCGATGTGCTTTTGGTTGATAAGTTGACTCTAGTGAATCAAGGTCAAGGTGGTGAATTCAGAGTGGATGAGAATGGTGTTTTGAAATTTGGTAATCGGGTGTGTGTTCCGGATGTTACCGAGCTTAAGAAGAGTATTCTTGAGGAAGGACATCGTAGTGGCCTGAGTATTCATCCTGGGGCTACGAAGATGTATCATGATTTAAAAAAGTTATTTTGGTGGCCGGGAATGAAAAGAGAAATTGCGAGTTTTGTTTACTCTTGTTTGACTTGTCAGAAGTCAAAGGTTGAGCATCAGAAGCCGTCTGGGCTAATGCAACCGTTGGCTATTCCAGAGTGGAAGTGGGATAGTATCAGTATGGATTTTGTTTCTGGTTTACCGAGGACAAGTAAGAATTTTGAAGCTATTTGGGTGATTGTTGATAGATTGACGAAATCGGCTCATTTCATTCCGATCAGAATGGATTATCCGTTAGAGAGATTAGCTGAGTTGTATATTGAGAAGATTGTAAGTTTGCATGGTATTCCGTCGAGTATTGTTTCGGACAGAGATCCTAGATTTACATCGAAGTTTTGGGAAGGTTTGCAGAAGGCGTTGGGAACTAAGCTGAGATTGAGTTCTGCATATCATCCGCAGACTGATGGTCAGACTGAGAGGACGATTCAGTCATTGGAAGATCTTTTGAGGGCTTGTGTTTTGGAAAAGGGAGGTGCTTGGGATTGTTACTTACCTTTGATTGAGTTTACCTACAACAATAGTTTTCATTCGAGCATTGGTATGGCACCGTTTGAAGCTTTGTATGGTAGGAGATGTCGGACGCCTTTATGTTGGTATGAGTCCGGTGAGAGTGCTGTGGTTGGACCGGAGATTGTTCAACAAACTACGGAAAAGATTAAGATGATTCAGGAGAAGATGAGGATTGCTCAGAGTCGTCAGAAGAGTTATCACGACAAGAGGAGGAAGTCACTTGAGTTCCAAGAGGGAGATCATGTGTTTCTTCGGGTTACTCCGATAACTGGGGTTGGTCGAGCTTTGAAGTCGAAGAAGTTGACACCTCGATTTATTGGTCCTTATCAGATTTTGGAGAGGATAGGAGAGGTAGCCTATCGTATCGCTTTACCGCCGTCACTTGCGAATTTGCATGAGGTTTTTCATGTGTCTCAGTTGAGGAGGTACATTCCTGATCCGTCGCATGTGGTCCAAGTAGATGATGTACAGGTGAGAGATAACCTGACTGTTGAAACATCACCTATGAGGATCGAGGATCGAGAGTTGAAGCAGTTGCGGGGTAAAGAGATTGCTTTGGTAAAGGTAGCTTGGGGAGGACCAGCAGGTGGCAATGTGACTTGGGAACTTGAGAGTCAAATGAAGGAGTCTTATCCGGAGTTATTCGCTTGAGGTATGTTTTCGAGGACGAAAACTCTTTTAGTGGGGGAGAGTTGTAACACCCCGATAAAAATAAGATAATTATTTAATTTAAGTTAATATTATATTTATTAATTTAATTAAATAATTGGAATTATTGGATTATTATTATTATTATTATTGGAATAATAATTATTGGAAAATATATAAGTTGGAAATAAGGAAAAAGAGTTCCATTTTTTGGTAAAAAGAGTTTTCACGTGAAAACAGAGAAGCGGCTCAAAAAGAGGAAAAGGGCAAAGAGGCAGAGCAAGAGGAAGAAGGTTGGAGAAGAGAAGAGCTTGAGGCTAAAGGATTGCCGGATTAACTCAGGTAAGGGGGGTTTATCGTCGTTTAATGGGTATTATGGATTAACATGTAATGGGTAGTGATAAACCGTTGAATTGACCCTAATTGGGATATTGAATGCTGAGAAATTGTGTTGGATAAGTTGTGTTAAAGCTGTAATTGAATCTGGATTTGTGTGGGTTGTGATTTCCCGAACGTATAGCTTTTTACGGAATCGGAATCGGAGGTCCGGAAGTTCTCCAACGGCGGAAAATGCGGAGAATTCTGCATTCTGCTTCGTGTTAGCGCAGGAACAGCTTTCTGTCTTGCGTTAACCGGTTAACCCAGGGTGTTAACCGGTTAACACTGTTAGGAATTGTGAAGTATTGCTGTTTTGCTTGCGTTAACCGGTTAACCCAGGGCGTTAACCGGTTAACACTGTTGTGAGTTGTGAAAATATTGTTGTTCTGTCTGCGTTAACCGGTTAACCCAGGGCGTTAACCGGTTAACACTGTTGAGTTTTGCCAGAAAGCGTGTTCTGTGTTGCGTTAACCGGTTAACCCAGGGCGTTAACCGTTTAACACTGTTGGAAATTGGAAAAATTAATATTTGAATAATGTGTGCATAATTGGTGTTTGGCCTATATTGGCGTATGATGTAATAGGGATTAATTCCCGCTGTTTTGAGCAGTATAGGTATTAGTGGAGTGTGCTAATACTGTGATTAATTATTTGACATGATATGACGTTTGATACATGTGCTGATGATGTGTGAAAATATGCATAATGTTGTGAATGTATATATTATGCATGTGTTGGTGAATGGACTGTTTTATGGCTTAGAGTGTGAGCATATGTCCATTGTGGATTGTTGTTAATGATGTTGCATTGCTAGGTGAATTAGCATGCATATTGTGGCCTTTATGGTGGTAGCTAATTCCCATGGTGAGGAATTAGTGAGTAAATCATTGTGGATTATTGTTGATGATTTTGCATTGCTAGGTGATTTAGCATGCATATTGTAGTCTGTATGGTGGTAGCTAATTCCCATAGTGAGGAATTAGTGAGTTGGTGGTAGCTAATTTCCGTGGTGAGGAATTAGTGAGTGAGTCACTAGGTCTCAAATGAGTGGGACTAGTGGGCTTGGTAGCCGTATCTGGATTTGATCGGTGAGGTGAACTATATGTTCACGAATAGTCGGTACCGCATGCATGGAGTCTCATTGCATAATGTATGTCTTGTGTATAATATGAATGGATGTGTTCCAATATTATACGTGTGTTTTGATGTTTATGTTGAGCATGATTATGATGTTTGAGTGGAGGTTGCCGTTACCGAATGTGTGATATGGTTAGGGTGATTAATGTGTTATTTACTTAGCATTACATGATATTTTATAATGCTTATTATATCGATTGAGGAACTCACCCTTACAACTATTTTTCAGGTAACGAGCAGTGATTGAGTAGAAGCTAATGCTTGGAGTCTAGTGTAATCTCCTTAGTGGGTCATGCTCTGATAGATGTAACATCGGGACGGGATGTTTTACCTTGTTGAATAATTTTACATGTAATGTGTTACATGTTTTGCATGATTGATTTGATTTCTATCCGCTGCGTATTGTGCAAATGCTTTATGTTTTGAGTTAATAAAAGAGCATGACAGTTATTATGGTGAATGGTGTGAAACGATTGTGTGACACCCTTAATTGCATAATTACTCTGATTGATATATTGCTATTTTTAATTAAATATTTGGGGTATTTTAGAAGGGTGTTACAGAAACTCCCTTGACTGAGTGTCCTTCATTTAGGATCCTCGTGACCAAATTTCTAATGACACGGTCAGTATAATGCATGTCATCTTTAGAGGTAGGGTTATTAGAACTGTTACCTTGAGTATGTCCAGCAGTGGAGGATGGACCAGGTACGTCGCCTGGGATGACTGATAGGGGAATCACTTCCAAAATGTCCTCATGAAGAAAATCCATGGAGGGTGTTTTTGCTTTGTGCGCAGGTTTGGTGTTTTTAGAACTAGAAGATGAAGGATGTTGTGACATCTTGTTGAGCTCGTGAAAGAATTTTTGTTGCCCTAACAGAGATGGTCGATAAAGTTTGAAGAAGATGGAAGTGGTTGAGCTGAGGTTGCGTGTGAAAATGCTATAGATGGTAGTTCCAATACTAGGTAATGATTTACCATAAATGGGGCACTTTCTTTTAAGTAGGCAGACAATATTTTTATTACCTTTTCCACTCCAAATTAATTGCTATAAATTCTCATGGATACAAATCCCTAATTTCCCTCTTAAACATTCAAATTGATTAGCATCCAAAGCCTTTGTAAATATGTCAGCTAAATGCATTTAAATAGGAACATGCTCCAGGGCTATGATTTTCTCTTCCACCAGTTCTCTAATAAAGTGATGACGAATATCAATGTGCTTTGTCCTGCTGTGCTGAATAGGATTCTTAGAAATATTTATAGCACTCAGGTTGTCACAGTACAATGTTATGACATCTTGTTTGACATTGTATTCAGTCAACATCTGTTTCATCCAAACCAGTTGAGAACAACTACTTCCAGCTGCTATGTATTCAGCTTCAGTAGTGGAAAGGGACACACAATTTTATTTCTTACTAAACCATGATATTAAGTTGTTCCCCAAGAAGAAACATCCTTCTGATGTGCTTTTCCTATCATCAGCACTTCCAGCCCAGTCAGCATCACAATATCCAGTCAACATAGATCCAGAACCATAAGTATACAACATTCCATAGTCACTGGTGCCATTGACATATTTCAGTATCCTCTTCACTTGGTTTATGTGACTGACTTTTGGTTCAGCTTGATATCTAGCACAAACACCTACAGCAAAAGCAATGTCAGGTCTGCTTGTTGTGAGATATAGCAGACTTCCTATCATGCTTCTGTAGAGACTTTGATCTACACTAACACCATTTTCATCTTTGGAGACTTTCAGATGTGTAGGAGCAGGTGTTCTTTTATGACTTGCATTCTCCATGCCAAACTTCTTAACAATGTTTTTGGCATATTTGCTTTGAGATAGAAAGATAGAATCTTCCATCTGCTTGACTTGTAGCCCAAGAAAATAGGTCAACTCTCCAACAAGGCTCATTTCAAACTCAGACTGCATTTGTTTAACAAAATGTTCGACCATCTGATCTGACATCCCACCAAACACAATTTCATCCACATATATTTGAGCCACCATGAGTTTTCCTCCTTCATTCTTAACAAATAGGGTCTTGTCAATACCTCCCTTCCTGTATCCATTGTTAGTGAGGAACACTGTGAGTCTATCATACCAAGCCCTAAGAGCTTATTTCAAACCATATAGGGCTTTCCTCAACTTGTACACATGCTTTGGAAGATTTGGATCTGTGAATCCTTTAGGTTGTTCAACATATACTTCCTCATTTAAGTAGCCATTCAAGAAGGCACTTTTTATATCCATTTAGAACAGTTTGAACTTCAGAATACATGTCATTCCAAGCAATAGTCTAATGGACTCAAGGCGAGCTACAGGGGCAAATGTTTCATCAAAATCCACTCCTTCAACTTGAGTGTATCCTTGTGCTACTAATCTTGCTTTATTTTTAGTAACCACCCCTTATTGATCAGATTTATTCTTATACACCCACTTTGTTCCTATGACATTTATTCCTTCAGGTCTTGGAACCAGTTCCCATACTTCATTTCTCTTGAATTGGCCTAACTCCTCCTGCATGGCATTGATCCAGAACTCATCAGTCAAGGCTTCCTTGACATTCCTAGGCTCAATCTTGGACACAAAACAACCATGCGAGATCACTTCCCTTGATCTAGTTGTGACCCCTTTATTTAGGTCTCCTATAATGAGAACTTTAGGATGATCCTTCTGAATTCTGATGGAGGGTCCCTTGTTGATTTTGTCAGCTTCAGGTTCAGCTTGAGGAGGTTCACTCTCATTATTTTTGTCTGGTAAATCAGAAGGGGAATCAAATAAGAGATGTCTCAACATCGTCTGTGACATCAGTCTGTTGATCATCAACCACAACATTGATAGATTCCATCATTACTTTTGTTCTGGAATTAAAGACTCTATATGCTCTACTGTTTGTTGAGTAGCCAAGAAATATTCCTTCCTTTTGGGATCCATCTTCCTTCTTTGTTCATAATCAGTCAAGATATAACATTTACTACCAAACACATGGAAGTATTTGATTATAGGTCTTCTCCCTTTCCAGACTTCATATAAGGTAGTAGGAGTCCCTTTCTTCAAGGTTACTCTGTTGTGAACATAGCAGGCTGTGTTCATAGCTTCAGCCCAGAAGTGGTAGGGCAATTTCTTGGCATGAATCATAGCTCTGTCTGATTCTTAGAGAGTTCTATTTTTCCTTTCTACCACACCATTTTGCTGGGGAGTAATGGGAGATGAGAACTCATGACTAATTCCTTTTGATGCACAGAATTCAGCAAATTTGCTGTTCTCAAATTCCTTCCCATGATCACTTCTGATTTTGATAACTTGACTTTCTTTTTCTCTTTGAAGTCTTAGACAAAGATCTTTGAAGATTTCAAATACATCAGATTTTTCTCTTATAAAATTGACCCAGGTGTATCTGGAGAAGTCATCTACCACTACATAAGCATACTTCTTCCCACCAAGACTTTCCACCTGCATGGATCCCATCAAATCCATATGGAGGAGTTCCAGCACTCTAGAAGTGGTGTCATGTCTGAGCTTCTGGTGTGACATCCTTGTCTGTTTTCCAATCCGACATTCCCCACAAACTCGTCCTTCATCAATCTTCAAGTTGGGAATTCCTCTAACAACTTCAACAGATATAATCCTCTTCATTCCTTTAAGATGCAGATGGCCCAATCTTTGATGCCATATCTTCACTTCTTCTTCTTTGGCTAGAGTACACATTGATGAATAACTAGTTTCTTGAGAACTCCATATATAGTAGTTGTCCTTAGACATAACCCCTTTCATGATCACTTCATTTTCTTTATTAGTAATCAGACATTCAGTTTTTGTGAAGTTTACAGTTAGATCTTGGTCACATAGTTGACTGATGCTTATTAGGTTTGCAGTTAGTCCCTTAACAAGTAGGACATTGTCAAGATTAGAAACTCCAAAGCAGTTAAGCTTACCAATTCCCTTGATTTCACCCTTTGCTCCATCACCAAAGGTTACATAGCTGGTGGCATGAGGATGAAGGCCAGTTAGCAGATTTTTGTTTCCAGTCATGTGTCTGGAGCACCCACTGTCAAAATACGAGTCTTCTTTGGCTGAAACTCTGAAAGAAGTGTGAGCTATCAGGTTTGTAACACCAGTCCTAGAAACCCATTGTTTTCTATTGACAGGTATGTGATGTTTGGGTCTAGGTTGATGATGAGAAGGACTAGGATAGCCATACAACTTATAGTAGAATGGTTTTATGTGGCCAAATTTTCCACAGTAATGACATCTCCATCTTTGATGTTTCCCTTTCTGCTGTCTTCCTTTATGATGTTGTGACATATGCTGTGACATCTCTGGTTTACTACCAGTGTGACTGCACTTAGGTTTGGATTTAGGTTTGCTACCAGCGTGACTGCACTCAGGTTTAGATTCATTGAACCCAATGCCAGACTTGTCTCCTACCATTTGTCCAATCTGGAGAATTTTGTCTAAGGTGTCAGTTTCATTGTTCAGCATTCTGACATACTTTGTCATCTCATCCAGTTTAGAATTCAAGAATACTGCTTCAGTTTTTAACTTAGAGATGGTTTCCAAAAGTTCTGCCTTCTCATTCTTCAGCTGTTCCATCACTTTCTTCTGACTTTCAACTTGTTGACACACTTCTTCACTTCTGTGACATAGCTTTCTGTAGGTAGTGGCTAACTCATCAAAGGTCACTTCATCATCACTTGAGTCTTCATCAGAACCCCATCTTCCAGTCAAGGCAGTCACAAGATTTGCAGACTCTTCTGTTTCACTTTCATCAGACCAAGTAGCAGCAAGACTCTTCTTCTGTTTCTTGAGGTAGGTTCCACATTCAGTTCTAATGTGTCCATACCCATCACATTCATGGCACTGAACTCCTTTTCCTTCTTTGAGATTTTCATCTGATCTTGTTCTTCTTCCAGCATTGTTGGATTTACTGATGTCAGATGAGATGTTCTTGACATTAGCCTTAGACCTTACATCCATCTTTTTCAGAAGTCTGTTGAACTGTCTTCCCAGCAATGCTACATCATTTTCCAGATCTTCATCAATATCTTGACCACTTTCCTCCTCTTTCTCCTCAGTGTTTGACATGAAGGCTATGCTTTTGACTTTCTTTTCAAATCCATCACACATTCCCATCTCAAATGTTTGGAGGGATCCAATTATCTCATCAACTCTCATATTGGAAATGTCTTGAGACTCTTCTATGGCTGTCACTTTCATGGCAAATCTCTTAGGAAATGACTTGAGTATTTTCCTCACTAGTTTTTCATCAGACATCTTCTCACCCAGGGTTCCTGAGGCATTAGCAATATCAAGGATATTCATATGAAATTCATGAATATTTTCATCTTCTTTCATCCTTAAATTTTCAAACTTGGTAGTGAGCAGATGCAGTCTAGACATCTTCACTCTAGAGGTGCCTTCATGAGTGGTTTTGAGAATGTTCCAAGCATCTTTAGCCACCTCACATTTGTTTACAAATCTGAAGATATTCTTAGCTACTCCATTGAATATAGCATTCAATGCTTTAGAGTTCCCAAGGGCTAGATCATCCTCCTCCTTGGTCCATTGTTCCTCAGCCTTCTTATCAGTTGTAGCTTCTCCATCCTTAGCAATAACTGGATGTTCCCAGCCTGTTAAAACAGCCTTCCAAGCCTTGTTATCCAGAGATTTTAGGAAGGCTACCATTCGAGGTTTCTAGTAGTCATAGTTGGATCCATCCAGAATAGGTGGTCTGTGAATAGATCCCCCATCTTTATCCAAAGTGTCGCATCCGCGAAAAACAACCGGCGGGCTAAAACAAAAACAACACAGAGCCGCCACCGTGCGTTATTTATCCCAAAGAGGGAAAGGAAACGCTCGAAGTAAACCTGGGAAAAGCATGGTCTCGCGACCAAAGAGAATGGGATCGGGAGTCGGTTATGCGAAGGGAAGGTATTAGCACCCCTACGCATCCGTCGTACTCGACGGGATCCACGCTCTAAAAGATAGAAAAGGTTGCTAAAACAAACATCACACACACACACTGAAGACAACACAGGTGGAGAAAGAGGGGAGAGGGCTCGCTAGGATATCGCATCCTATGCCTACGTATCTCGTCTGGAACGAGAATCAGAGCTGCCGTAGTTCGGCTCGCGCACGCCAAACAAGACACACACAAACACGGGCAAACATGGAACCCGAACGCCAATCGCTGGACTTACATCGGCTTCCGAACCAAACAAACACACTCAGGATACGGACAGCTAATCGCTGGTCTTACATCCATATCCAGACACACAAGAAGAAACAAGCAACAAGTTACTAAGGAGTCAGGCACTCGAGCCTAGCAACTGTCAAGCAAACGCACACAAAAAGAAGAAAAGGTTGCCCGGAGAGACCTCGCACAGTCTCCTGCCTACGTACCTCATCTGGTATGAGGATCAGGGCGACGTAGTTCCCCTGAACAGGAAAGAAATTCTAACCACATACAAAGGGAGACACACTACTAGGGAGCTGTACTCGAGCCTAGATGTTATCATGCATCATTGCCCTATGTTATGGTTTCTATCTACTTGCACAACAGCAAGCTAATCCTAACCAGGAAAAAGCAAAGCATGCAAGCATAAACAAAACAAATCAAACATTCACAAGTAGCACACACTATATCCAGTCAAGTGAGGCTCAAACAAGGGTGAGGCTGCAAGAGCAAGCCAACTGTACAGGGTAGTGTTCGCTCTTAACCCTGACATTGAGAGTCAGGGTGAAGCAGATGAAAGGTGAGTGAAGATGAGACTTCACAGCTCTTATCCCTGGACAGGGAGAGCTTCAGACAAAGGAGCGTGGGTTCAGAAAGTGGGAACCCTTCTACACTCAAGACTCTGACTCAACTGATCTTGGGTTAATGTCCCAATGCATCAACACAGTGGTGTGAGCAGAGGAACGACTCAACAAGAATAGCAGGAGGCGGATTACACACCTCTTGTGTCTGCCAATTTCCTTAATCAAGGTCTTTACCTGCTTGGGGACAAAGTTAAACAATCACAAACATCGCCTCTTAAGGAGGACTTCAGACAGTTGCCTGGCTAAATAACAAGCCAGGTCTTCCAGACTACATGGAGACAAGAGAGTCTACCTCAATTGGTTTATACAACCAAGCAGCAGCACAAAGCAAGTTCAAAGATGAACTGTTAGCGACTAAAGTACCTGAAATCAATCTAATTCAGTCAGTATACCAATCACAGAGTCAAAACAAACAGCATAAGAACCAACAGACAATGTATAATCAGACAATGCAATGTGCAAAGCACAATCAACTCAAGTGAGCCAAACACAAGCTCAAAGCAAGTGAGCCAAGCATCCTACAAAACACACAAGTTAGTTCACAACAATTAACCAAATTCAATCAACTTGAATTAACATCCTCAAAGCACTTGCTTCTTCAACTTGAAAATCACATCCAAACGTGAGAAACAAGACCACTAGGACAAGCCTAGGGTCAAAAGGAGATGAAAAATTCAAAACAGCAAGTAAAAATTGATCAAAACCAAGATTTATCAAGCAAGAAGAGAATCCAATTGGTCCCACACCAAAACTATGCACCAAATTCATTTTATGAACAAAACATGTCAAACTATGCACTTTGGAAACACATTAGAGCAAACGGAATGATCACAATCAAATCAATATCAAAACAGCTCAATAAATTCCACAAAATCTCAAGCCTAAACAGAACACATTGAATGAGTAGCATATCAAATTTCATGCTATTTGGACAAGTGGAAGTAGGGAAATTAAAATCAGGAAGTCCAGACAAATTCAAGCAAGCCAACATAAGGCATCAAACAAGCATCAACTTCCATCAATCATAAAACAGTTAAAAAACATGATAAATGAATGGTATCAAAGCCAAGATGACCTATAATCTGTCTAGAATACACATGTCAAATTTCACATCCATCCAATTAATGACCAGAATTTCACAAAGCAAATACAAACATGTGTCACAAAAAATCAACAAATGACCAAACAGGGGAGAAAAATTCCAATCAAATAGGAAATGCCATCAATAAATCCAGAACAATTCCCATATATTCTCAACATCCATATGCTCAATCATGCAAAAATTCAACTCAATCCAATGTCCACAAGCATGGCAAATGAAATCATGAAATTGCACTAAGCATGGTGTGACACAAATTGTCACACCTCTATTCAAAAATTCATATCTCATCAACCAGGAACTCAAAATTAGCAAACTATACATCAAAATCACCAGGAAAGAGTCAAGAATGTGCATATAAAATTTCAAGCATTTTGGATAAGGCATCAAGATTTCATTATCAATATGGCAAAACATATACACAAATGATACATCCAAACAATCCCTAGGCATTTTATTTTTCCACACGTGCACAAAAATATTAAAAATCACCATAAAAAACTACACATCACAAGGAGAATGGTGAAAAAAACCTCATCAAATTTGGATAAGAAATGAAGAACTTATGAATTTTCTAAGATGAATGATCAAAGTGAAATGAAAATGAAAAAAGAAATGAAATAATGTGAAATAATATGTGATAATGGCATTTTTGTAAATATGCAACGGCCAGAGTGAAACGCTGCGTTTCACTAATGCAGTGGCAGCATGGGATTGGACAGAAGCAGCGGGAAACACCAAATTCAAAATGAAATGAAGCCACACGGATCAAACTACATTCTGGCATCGTTCTCCCTCATGTTCATCAAACAAATTTCCAGAAAATCACCAAGAACATTTTTCAACCAAAATCATCGTGCCATACATCAAAATGACCGACGTTCAACATACATTACGAATATGGCAAGCATTTGACCTAACTCTAATCATATCAACGGGATCGAGCGAAAATAGTTTCCTAGGTCAAAGTTCAAATCATGATATCTCATTCAAAACCTAACGAAAATCAATGATACAAGTTGCATCGTGTTCTACATCACAAGATCTACCTAAACCACATCAAGATTTTGAGAATCATTGAAATCGAGTTCTAACCTCTTGATGAAGCAGCTGTTGGAATCGTGAGCTTCAAGGTCTCTAATGCCAAAACAGATGCGGTTTAATGATGTAGAAGTTGATTGGAATGGATGTCTCAGCTCAATTATGCACCAGCTTTGAGAATGATCAAGAAGCCATGGATGAACTCGATGATGACAGTTCCAAATCTCCAATGCTTTGCCACGATTTTGTTGACACAGATCTTCTATAGGTCCTGCAGAAGAAGGATCAAGCAAGCATGCACACGATGGATGATGAATCTTGATGAAAAATGATGAAAAAGTGTGAAAAAGTTTTGAGAAAATTGAGAGAATTTTGGTGAAAAATTTGTTAGATCTGAAATTGTGATTTCTGATTATGCATTTTCTGTTATGATTATCATTTTATACCAAGCCTTAATCCACTTGTTAATCACAATTAGCAAAATCAAATGAAATTAGTGAAATGTAGTTTTCATGTGAAATGGCCAATATGTCCTTTTGCAAAATCAGCCAATGCAACAGTAAAAACCAGTGCAAACAAGTTCTAAATGTCATTTGGAATGTGTTGAAATTGGTTTGGTATGCAAAATCCATGTATTTCACAAAATCACCTTTTTTCCCACCAATTTTCAAATAGTTCACTTGAAAAATGACATTTTGCCATGATGATTTTTGATGAAATATGATGATGCATCATGAAAGTACATGTAAAATGTGGTTTTCTCAAAGAAAGATCACCCAATTTGGCCATTCCATGTGAAAGTTATGCCACTTTGAAAATCAACATTTTCTGAAAATGATTTGATCATAACTTGCCAACCACACATGAGAAATGAGTGTTCTTGGACTTTTTGGAAAGGTGAGAGCAAGATCTACAACTTTCATGTTGGACAAAATTTCATTTGAAGCATTTTTGGACACGTAATTTTGAGGTGAAAAACTTTCCATTTTTGGCAGTTTCCAATTACAGGTCACTTGCTATTTTTGGAAACGTTTCATATGACTTTATTTTCTTCATTCTTGATGTTTGAAATGTCAAATGAAACTTGTTCACACATGAAAGAAGTGTCTCTAACTCTCTCCCACCTCCAAATCCATCAATTCAGGCACAGTTGACCACAATTGACTTTTTCTGACTGATAGATGAATTTGGCTATGCATTGATCAACTTGAGCTTCAAACTCCTGATGAAATGGCTCAATGATGAAACCCTAGCTTCCATAAGCTCCATATAATCATAAAATGATCCCCATATCCATTGTAGACCCCATCTCCTTGCCAAGCCCTGATTGGCCCAATACAACTGATTAGGGTTGACCAGAGGTCAAAACCCTAATCTCAAGGTATCTGATCAATCTCTTGGTGATGCCAAAACTATGATGATGATGATGTACCATTTCAACCAAGATGAAACTCAATCCCCTTGAGGAGCCATGAAACCCTGATTTGAATCACCACCCTCAGATGATTAGTGATCAATCCAATGAAACCCTTAGCTTGAATTTCAACCTCTTATCTTCTGACCAAGACCTAGGAGGATGACTTGCTCAATGTAGCCACATGATATGCAATTATGCAATGCCTAATGACCTACAAATGAAATGCAATATGTTAAGCTAGTCCCAAGAGAGGAGGGCAAATTTTGAGGTGTTACAGCTGCCCCTATTCAATCCACTGTGAACCTGTCAATATGAATAGCTTCGGCTTTCAGATGATCAGGATGAAGAGTGATTGAATACCAAGAACAGACGTACAATTTGCACTCTGATGGGAAATAATTAACAGTGCCTGTCAGAATCGGCAAAGAAACAATCCTGAAGAAAAAACCCGTCTGGTACGGAGAAAGTCGGCCTGATCACCGAAACAGAAACGTCGACCTGGATACCAAAATAAATGGTAACACAGGGATAACCATGGCCTGAACACCACATATCCGCTGGGGATTATCATCTCTTTTTTTTTTACTTTTCTTGAACCCCGAAAATTTCTCTTTTTTCGTTTTCTTGAACCCCAAAATTTCTTTTCTAACTGATAATCTTTTTTCCTTTTCTTGAACCCCGAAATTTTCTTTCGCACAAATGATCTCGGATCACTGCATTTGAACCCCGATATCTTGTTTGCCAACATAATGAACCCCATTCTCCATTTGAACCCCAGTCGCCTGACGATGACTTGTGATCGCCATTGTGAACCCCGTTCTCCAGAAAACACCTCGTGTCTCCTTTTCTCCATTTGAACCCCGCTTTCCAGAAAATGCCTCAATATTTCCTTTTCTCCAGTTGATCCCCGTTCTCCTCTTTCCTGTGATAATTCCGCTGGCAACGTCGGAAATAACACCCAACACCACTCTGAGGGCGACATATCAGAGGGTACACCTTCACAAAAGGAAGGTAACATGTGCATCTCTTCTTCAGAAGACACCCATAACGACTTCCATTGACCTCAGCCAAAGTCTAAGGTGACACATGAACAGAAGATAATCCTGCGGACCTCATCCCGGATATAATCTTCAACTCCAATCTCCATTTGGACCCCATTCTCCAGAAAATGTCTCAACATTTCCCTTTCTCCGTTTGAACCCCGATCTCCAGAAAATGCCTCAACATTTCCTTTCTCCAATTGAACCCCGATCTCCAGAAAATGCCTTAACATCTCCCTCTCTCCATTTGAACCCCGATTGTCGCGCTGATCTCGTAACGTCCTTCGACTTTATTTCCATCTCCGCTCGACGGAAAAATTTCCTCCAGTATCGCACTACTGGGGAACATTGTTGATCTGACATCATGATGCTAAACTCCTCAGAGTAACACCTTCACCATCCGGCGAAACTAAATCTCAAACGGTAACCACTTCTCAAACGGTAACCACGGTCTGAGACTAGCTCATGCTTACAATATGATGCATGATAGATTTTTCTGCGTAATGCTCCATACTTATGGAAATGCTACGCGATTCTTTATGCAATATGCTATGCTTATCTACATGATGAATGCATAAAAAGCATCCCCCTCAAGGGACTCTTCTAGGGAGCTCGAGACACTCCGCTGAGGAACTCGTCAATACTCCGACTTCCACCCTTCTGGGGAATAGCACTGCTGCTAGGGAAAGTCAACCCTTGTTGGGGATAACCTTCTTTTTTGCACCCAATCCGCTTGGGGTTTTCGCTGGGGAAGAATCCACCAATGCACTCTGTGGGGATACAACCGTCTTTGACTTGCTAGGGATATCAATCCCGACTCTGCTTGAGAAACCACCGCAACCTTCAGGCCTGACGACTGGGGAAGCATCGATCTGAAACCTGCTGGGGATAACCATCTTGACCCCGCTAGGGAAATTACAGACCTTGAATCTGCTGGGAATTAGTCATTCTGACTCTGCTTGGAGAGATGAGGAAAATCTGATACCGAACACCCGTCGACTCGTCGCACCATGGCATCCATTATTTAAATCCATTGTCAGCTTTCCAATTTTGAGAACTCCCAGACTCGTCTAGACCTTTTCTGCTCCATCATCTTGTATTCCCAACTGCTTCGCGCTCGACAGAGAGCGAACTCCTGGGATTTATACAGACTTTCCAATCTTCAGACTTTGAAGAGTCTTCTTGATTAATTCCAAGGATCGTCGTACGTCTCGCCGTCTTTCCACCGTTCTTCTATTCATTCGTCCCTGACCGGACTCCGTGGGGATTTACTTTGTCAACAGCTTCCACATCACAACCTGCAAGTGAGGGAAAATACCTAACAGTACCTGCAAAAGAGATCGTTAGATAAAAGCGTGCCCCAGGCGTGTCAAGATTTCAACACTTGGGTCACTCAACCTTCCAAATAAGATTTCAAGTTTTCAATCTTATAAGCATGCATTGGAAGGGACTTGTATGTCTTAAAATGCAAGATTCTTTATCAAAAATGACTGGATGTTTTTGCAATCAAAGCGGTAATGAAGAACAAAAACAAAATTATTTGACTGAATATGCATTTTATTGATTGGAAAAGTGTGGCTCGAACTGAGCAATACAAAGGAAGCAATTCCTGAAAAGAGGTAATTGCGCACAAAAGGAAAAATCTATCCTAATGGCAATGTGAAACCCGTGATCTCATTGAGTTCCAACTCAGTTACACCCCATATGTCCTCAGACTCTCCGTGCTTTCTGCCTTCTGAACAAGACGATTCTGATTGATCCCTACCGGGTATTATCCATGTGCCTTAACCAAAGCGCAAACGATCATGCTAGACGCAGTTGTTCGTTTCAATCCCTCTTTTGCCTGGACCGTCCTTTCGGGTTTTCAGTCAACCGGGATACCCATTTTTGCCCAAGTCGCCTTTTCAGGTTTTCGACTTGCCGGGTGTACAGTTTTTTCCATTTTATCCCTAATTTTTGCCCGAACCTTTTCTTTCTGTTTTTTTTGGTTCGCCGGGATGCCCATTTTTGCCTGGACTATTTTGTTCTTTTCGTCCAGCGGGTCTCTTTATACGAAGTATTTTTTAACTGCGTCTGCATTCACAGGGGATGGAAAATCCTCGCCATCCATGGTCGTTAGCAACAAGGCTCCGCCAGAGAAAACCTTCTTGACCACGAATGGACCTTCATAATTGGGTGTCCATTTGCCCCTTCGATCGTTTTGAGGAGGAAGGATCCTTTTCAGCACCATATCACCTACGTGATATACCCGAGGTCGCACCTTTCTGTCAAAAGCACGTTTCATCCGTTGCTGGTACAACTGCCCATGACAGATGGCCGCCAGCCTCTTTTCCTCAATCAGGCTTAACTCCTCATACCGGGTCCTTACCCATTCAGCCTCTTGCAATTTTACGTCCATCAGGACTCTCAAAGAGGGAATCTGAACCTCAACAGGTAACACCGCTTCCATTCCATACACCAACGAGAAAGGAGTTGCCCCAGTAGATGTACGCACCGACGTGCGATACCCATGCAATGCAAACGACAACATCTCATGCCAGTCTTTATAGGTTACCACCATCTTCTGCACAATCCTCTTAATATTCTTATTGGCTGCCTCAACCGCCCCATTCATCTTCGGACGATAGGGAGAAGAATTGTGATGTTCGATCTTGAATTCCCGGCACAGTTCTGCCATCATCTTATTGTTCAAATTAGAACCATTATCAGTAATGATTCTCTCGGGAACCCCATATCTGCAAATGATGTCTCTCTTGAGAAACCTGGCAACGACCTGCTTCGTCACGTTCGTATAAGAGGCTGCTTCAACCCACTTGGTGAAGTAATCAATAGCCACTAATATGAATCTGTGCCCATTCGAAGCTGTAGGTTCAATCTTTCCGATCATATCAATGCCTCACATAGCAAACGGCCACGGAGACGACATCAAGCTCAGCGGATTTGGAGGCACGTGCACCTTATCAGCATAAATCTGGCATTTATGACACTTCCGCACGAAATTAAAACATTGGGCCTCCATTGTCATCCAATAATATCCTGCCCTCAGCAGCTTTTTTACCATCGCATTCCCACTGGCATGGGTACCGAACGATCCCTCGTGAACCTCTTTCATCAATTGGTTTGCTTCTCTGTCATCAACACATCTGAGCAAGACCCAATCAAAATTCCTCTTGTACAGAACCCCATCCTTATTCAGGTAGAACACCATGGCCAACCTCCGCAGAGTCTTTCGGTCCTTTTTCGATGCTCCCTCAGGATACTCTTGCGTCTCCAGATAGCGTTTGATATCGTAATACCACGGCTTCTCATCATCAGGCGCTGTATCAACAGCAAACACATAAGCCGGTCTATCTAGACGACCTACTTCAACACTAGGGAACTGATTCCACCACTGCACTTTAATCAAGGCGGCCAGAGTAGCCAAAGCATCTGCCAAAGGGTTCTCTTCTCTGGGCACATGATGCAACTTCACCTTGGTGAAAAACGTCAACAATCTCCTCGTATAATCCCGATACAGCACTAGGTGAGACTGATGCGTATACCATTTTCCGTTAACCTGATTTACAACCAGAGCGGAATCTCCATATATGACAAGGTTCTTGATCCGCAAATCAATCGCCTCTTCAATCCCTAATATACAAGCTTCGTATTCAGCCACGTTGTTGGTGCACTCAAATGTTAGCCGGGCAGCAAAAGGAATGTGGGATCCTTTCGGCGTAACCAAAACAGCACCAACACCGCTACCATTCACGTTAACGGCCCCATCAAACATCAGAATCCATTCGGATTTAGGGTCAGGCCCCTCCTCCGGGATTGGTTCCTCACAATCTTTCGATTTGAGAAACATGATGTCCTCATCAGGGAATTCAAACTTCATCGGTTGATAATCATCAATGGGTTGCTGGGCGAGGTAATCAGACAATACACTCCCCTTGATTGCTTTCTGAGAGGTATACTGTATATCATATTCTGTCAAAATCATTTGCCACCTCGCAACCCGTCCGGTCAATGCTGGCTTCTCAAAAATGTACTTGATTGGATCCATCTTGGAAATCAACAAAGTGGTATGAACCAGCATGTACTGCCTCAGTCGGCGAGCAGCCCAGACCAAAGCACAACAAGTTTTCTCGAGCAGTGAATATCTTGTTTCACAGTCGGTAAACTTTTTGCTAAGGTAGTATATGGCATGCTCTTTTCGACCAGACTCGTCATGCTGCCCCAATACACACCCCATAGACCCCTCGAGGACCGTCAGGTACAGAATTAACGGTCTTCCCTCCACAGGAGGCATCAGAATCGGAGGCTCCTGCAAATACTCTTTTATTTTTTCAAATGCCGCTTGGCAATCATTATTCCACCTGACCGTTTGATCTTTTCTTAACAACTTGAATATTGGTTCACACGTGGCTGTTAGATGAGATATGAACCGTGAAATGTAGTTCAATCTACCTAAGAAACCACGAACCTCTTTCTCCGTCCTCGGTTCAAGCATTTCTCTTATTGCTTTTACTTTTGCAGGATCAACCTCGATTCCTTTCTCGCTTACAATGAACCCCAGCAATTTACCGGACCGCACTTCGAACGTGCACTTGTTCGGATTCAACCTCAGTCTGAACTGTCTCAGCCGGTCGAACAACTTGGCCAGATCTACCAAATGCCCCTCTTCTGTCTGGGACTTTGCTATCATGTCATCAACATAGCATTCGATTTCATGATGAATCATATCATGAAACAAAGTCACCATGGCTCTCTGATAAGTAGCACCGGCGTTCTTGAGACCGAATGGAATCACCTTGTAACAAAAGGTGCCCCATGGTGTAATGAACGTTGTTTTCTCCATATCACCTGGCGACATTTTGATTTGATTATAGCCAGAAAAGCCATCCATGAAGGAAAACACCGAGAACTGAGCTGTATTATCTACCAACACATCAATGTGAGGTAATGGAAAATCATCTTTCGGACTAGCTCTATTCAGATCTCGGTAGTCCACACACATTCTTACTTTCCCATCTTTCTTCGAGACTGGCACAATGTTTGCGACCCAAGGCGGATAATTAGTGACAGCAAGAAAGCCAGCATCCCACTACTTCTGCACCTCTTCTTTAATCTTCATCGCCATATCAGGTCGGGTTCTGCGCAATTTCTGCTTCACTGGAGGACAATCTGCTCTCAACGGTAGCTTATGCACAACGATATCGGTATCCAACCCTGGCATATCTTGATAAGACCAGGCAAAGATATCGACATACTCTTTTAACAATGCCACCATTCTGCTCTTGACACTTTCCTCCAAAGCAGCCCCGATTTTCACCTCTTTCTTGACCTCATCGGTACCCAGATTCACAACCTCAATCTGCTCTTCATGCGGCTGAATCACCTTCTCCTCTTGTTTTAACAACCTGGCTAATTCCCCTGGCAGTTCACAATCTTCTTCGCCTTCTTCTTCAGCATGATAGATTGGATTGTCGAAGTCATACGAGGGTGTAACAGGATTGTTATCAATAAGATCCGGAGAATGATCGCATCTGCATGAATGTTGATTCATGCATTGCTTTAGAACCGGTGCGAGTCAAAACAAAAAGAAAAATGAAAACATTGCCATTTTTATTTTGTTTTTGTTATTTTTAAACTGTAAAAATAAATGAATAACAGGGAACACCGCTTTTAACTGAAAAACATCCTTTTATTAATGATGCAAACTTGCAAATTCTAAACATGAGGTGGCCCTTACAATGAACCATTACGTGTCGGGCAACACGTATGGCTTTCATGCATATAAAATCAAAACAGGAAAAATATTACTCTTCGAGCAGAGTGACCGTGATGATCTTTTCAGCCTTCCAGTTCTAGATTCCCATCCCTGGCGCACACGGCTTTATCCATCGGTCCATTTCGCACTCATTGTCAGTTTCATCACTCATCATGCAGATGTGATCCGGATCCAGCATTCCGGCGCTGGTGAACGTGACAGACGGACGACGTCCTCTTCCTTGTCCAGGCGAGCCTCTGTTCGGCTGATACCCCACTCCGAAGCGGTCCTTCTTAGCGGAGATATCCATCATTTTTCCCCAGCCAGGAGCCTCTCCATTCTTCACCACCTCGGCGGCTTGTTTGTACGAAGCAATGGACGGTTTCTCTTCTTCCTTTGCAAACAGAGCATTTTCCACCTTAACGGTTTCGAAAGCTTGACTCGGCGTCTCCCAGATTTCGCCGGCCATTTCAACGTACTTGAATGAGGACAGGTGGCTGACAAAGATGTCCTCTTCTCCGCACACAGTGACAACCTGTCCTTCCCAAATATATTTCAGCTTTTGGTGCAAAGTCGAGGTCACTGCCCCAGCAGCATGAATCCACGGCCTACCCAACAGGCAACTGTATGCCGGCTGAATATCCATGACGTAGAATGTCGACTTGAACACCTCCGGGCCTATCTTCACAGGAAGCTCAACCTCTCCGAACACGGCCCGCTTCGACCCATCGAACGCCCTTACTATCAAATCAGTCGGAGTCAGAATCAGCCCGTCACAATTCAACTTTGCCAGAGCCTTCTTTGGCAACACATTCAATGAGGAGCCGGTATCAACCAGCACATGCGACAGCACGGCTCCTTTACACTCCATTGCGATGTGTAACGCCCGGTTATGATTTCTCCCATCCACAGTCAGGTCCATGTCTGTAAAACCCAACCCATGGCTGGCATGCACGTTAGACACGACCGTCTCCAACTGGTTTATCGTTATCTCCTGAGGAACATAGGCCTTCTTCAAAATTTTCAATAGAGCCTCTCTATGCCCCTCAGAGCTTAACAGCAAAGATAGAATCGAGATTTTGGAGGGAGTCTGTTGCAGATGGTCAACAAGCTTGTACTCAGACTTCTTGATGATCCTTAAGAATTCCTCTGCATCATCATCAAGTTTCTCTTCCGACCCCACAGGCGTCGGTGCCACATCAGGAGTACCATTATTCACCACTGCTTTTCCTTTCGCCCTGGCTAAAGCCTCGGCCTTTTCTTTTTTCTCTTTTTCTCCTTCTTCTCTCCTCAACGCGTCAGGAGCAAACAGTCTGCCACTGCGAGTGAAACCGCTAGGACCGACATTATCCACCTTTGAAACGGTGGTTTCACTTGCAGTCTGATCTTCCACCCTCTCACCATTACAGTACACTTCTCCCCCATAATGCCATGGCACGACATCATCTTTGTCATACGGAATTGGTCCAGGTACCGTGATGGTAACTGGAGCCGCCTCAGCAAGAGTAGACAAATCCACCGGATCAAAATAAATTGTTATGGTGGAGACTTCATCTTTTCCCATATCAACCTTCTCAATCAGAATACTTCCATTGTCCATCAGCCCCTGGACAGTCTCTCTCAACAATTCACATCCATTGACAGAAATAGTGCACACAGCACAATTAACACCGCAGCCCGGGTAAACCCCATTCAACATCAACTGCCTCTTAACCTCAGCTAGAGGAGTCTTCAACTGACCAACCCTCAACAATCCGATTCGGCCCTCCTCAGAGATAGCATTCACCCCCCTTTGACCATGCGCGGGCATGGGATTAGCATTCACGTTGGGAGATGGTGCAAAGTTGATCGCCTTTGAATCCACCAGGTCTTGAACTACGTGCTTAAAAGCTTTGCAGTTCTCTACGTTATGCCCGGGAGCACCTGAATGGAATTCACATTTTGAATTCTCATCATAATTGGCTGGCCTCTGATCAGGTCTCAAAGGTGCCAAAGTCCTGAGTTGTACCAGCCCCAAATCCATCAACTTCTTCAGCAAAAAGGAATAGGTTACAGGAGGCCTGTCAAACTGCCGGTCGTTCATTCTCCCCCTGACTTGGTACCCAGCCCTCTGAGGCCTCTGCTGAAAGGGTTGTCTTTGCTGTTGAGGTTGATGTTGTTGCTGCTGTGCAGGTTGATTGTCAGCAGGAATAGTTACCGCAGCAGTGTGCTGAAAGTAACGATCCCTACTGGGTCCTCTCTGAGCATATACCGCGCTGGTATCACCTTCTTTCTTCCTTTGACCGTTCCCAAAGGGCTTCTTCGATCCTGAAGATGAAGCATTACCCTGTATCTTCCCGAGCTTCAGCCAGCTCTCTATCCTTTCACCAGCCACAACTATATCTGAGAAATTGGTGACCGGACAACCAACCATTCTCTCGGCGAATGCCCCCTGCAGGGTGCCCATAAAGAGATCAGACATCTCTCTGTCCACAAGTGGAGGTTGCACTCTGGCAGCCAATTCCCTCCATCTCTGAGCGTATTCTTTAAACCCTTCGCTATTCTTCTGAGACATACCCTGCAGCTGGGTACGACTCGGGGCCATATCAGCATTGAACTGATACTGTTTAAAGAATGCGTCCCCAAGATCTTGCCAATTCTTGATATCTGAGGACTTGAGCTTGGTGTACCACTCCAAGGAGCCTCCAGACAAACTATCCTGGAAGAAGTACATCCACAGCTTTTGGTCCATAGTATATGCAGAGATCTTACGGACAAATGCTTGCAAATGGGTCTCCGGGCAGGAACTCCCATTATATTTATCAAAAGCGGGCGCTTTAAACTTTTGTGGGATCACAATCCCCTCGACTAGCCCCATGTTTGACATGTTTACAACCCCAGGAGTGGCATAACTCTCCAAAGCTCGGATCTTCTCAGCCAGCAGCTGAATCTCTTTATTCTGTGGTGGAGCACCGTACTGTCCAAACGGTTCGTTGTGCATCGAGAACTGATCAGCCTCTCTGTCTTCCTCTCTGTCGTCTTCAACCCCGAAGAAAGGCGGGAATAGACTGTCCTTCAGATTCTGACCAGGTTGACCACCAGTAGGAGCACCAAAACCTCCAGCATTATTCACTATTCCCACTGTTGTTCTTTTTCCACCGTCTCTGGAACCACCCAGCCCCTGGTTGGAGACACCATCCAGGTTGACACCACTATTTGCCGCTGAAGCCCGCTCGAGCTTCTCGACTTTGTCAGCTAGAGCTTTCTGACCAACTGCAAAACCTTGCATGATGTTGATCAGCTCGGTCATCTTGTCTTTCAACTCGAGGATATCTGAATTTGGGAGATCCATCAGTCTTGGAGTATTGCGTCGCGTGAAGTATCTGTGAGGACGTGTTGAATGCAAAGGTACAGTTCTGCGAGCACGAGCAATGATTCCTGCAACAATCAAGCACGTTAGAACTGATACCTACAAAATAAAAACACGTTATTATGATCATGCATGAATGCGGTGTTTATCCACATGAGGAACACTTTGTCTCTCGATCCTGGCTTCATCGAGATAGATAATAACCCGACAGCAATATTCTGATATTCATCATTCGATTTCATCATACAGATCAGAGATATATGATTTAGCAAAATACCCCCAACCATGTGTGTGTGCTGTGTGAGTGCATACGGTAAAGCAAATAAAGCTTGAAGATCGATCACTGAATGAAAATAACCATCACATAGCAAAATGCACAAAAAGTGCCATAGTCATACATCAGAACTGATACAAATCAAATGCAAACTTCCAGAATCGGGAAAGAAATACAAGCAAAATGAATTCCGTCAACAAGCCTGACGATAATCCACACAAACAATACAGGCTATCCTGATGAGGGTCCCACAGAAGGCCCTATCTCATCAACCATCTTCGCGAACTCTGCGGAGAACCTGAGCTCGGTGTTCTCCTGCTGTAATCTCCCCACCTCCTTCTGATGGATCTTCATCTGTCTAAAGTAATGATCTCTCTCAGCAATGTAATGATCTCTCTCAGCAATGATCTTCACATTCTCCGCTTCCCATTCTGCAGCAAGGACTCTGGCTTTGGCATCTCTCTGATCTCTCACGAGGATTTGCCTCCTCTTCTCATCTTCGATGACCCTTGAAGCTCTGGCTAGCTTCTCCTTCGTGATGTCGTGCTCCCTTGTGGATGACGCTAAGGCTTGGCTGATCTTCCCATAGTAGGCAGTATCCATCTCAAAGCGCTTTGCTTCTAGGGCACGTCGCTTGTCTTGATCTTCCATTCTTACTTTGATCTCTTGATTAGCCATCTGAATCCGAGCGACACTCATCTCCAATTCAGCTTTCTCTGCAAGCAACTGATCTCTGGCTCTCTTCATCTCGAGGAATTCTTCCATACTGACAGAAGAACGCGGACCCTCAATCAAAGGACACCCAGTATCACCTCCCGGAAATGGTAGATGTGTGATCTCGATCCTCTTCCGAAGCCAATCATCAAATAGAGGAAAATACCGGCTATTGACCTTGCCAAAAGGAACCTTGCCCTTTCTCTGAATATCGCGCCACTCATCCAATACTTGCCTCAGCTTGGCCTGATTGCCATCAATCGGGAAGTAGAAAGACTCCTGAATCTCTCGACTGAGAGGAGGACCCTCTACAGCAAACCCTATCTGCCTCCTGAGAAGCACCGGGTTGTAATTGATGCAACCCTGAACTCCCACAAGAGGCACATTGGGAAGACTCCCACAGCTATATATGAAATCCCGTCCAGCCATGCCGTTATGAGTCCAAGCTATATCAGCGGCCCGCAAACCCATCAATCTGAATGACCACTTGACATTCGGATCGAGATTAGCAAAAGCACCTCGGGAAGGCAAATACCCCATAAACCACCTGAATAGCATCTGAGCACAACATCGGATCAGACCACCACGCCGCTTCTCGTTCCTGTTATGAACCGAGTAATAGACATCTCCAATCAGAGTAGGAATAGGGTTCCTCTGCATGAACAATCTGATAGCATTATGGTCCACGAAGCTCTTCTGATTAGGAAACAGAATGATCCCATAAATGCTCACAGCAATCAAAGCACAGACCGTCTTCCAATTACCCGCAACAGCATATTCCTTGGCTTTAGCTTCCAAGAAGCTCAAATGAAAACCAGGTAATTTTCCTTTCTCCTTCAAACCCTCCTGGGTCATCTCCGGACTCAAATAAAGAGCGCGAGAAATCCCAAGGACATCAGGCTCTCCCTTAATAGCACAGAAAGGAATCTGATCCCGGATCTGAATACCCAGAATGCTAGCATAATCCTCCATCAGAGGCCCCAACAAATAATCTGGAAACACAAAACACCTTAAGCCCGGGTCATAGAACTGGAGAAGAGTATGAATGGCGCTTCTGTCGCTGTCAGTGAGCCTGAAAACCATCTTCAGAATACCACCATATGACTCTCTGAACATCCCCACATGGTCGGGTGTAATCAATGCTATCATATCTCTCAGCTCGTCAATCTCTGGGTTGAAGAAACTGTAGGCAACATCATGCTTCAAACCGGTCCTCATGTCGGAGCAAAGAAATCTCTCAACCAGGATCTCAATCAAAAATGTCCCTGCATATGGATAAACATGTGTTAGATGCAGATAAATGCAGAATGTGATGATGCTGATGAATGAATGCAATGCATAGTGCCATCCTCCGAGTCATCTGATCATCTGTTGCACTGAGTCATAGCCCTGATCTCTGAATCGATCACAACCATCTGAAGGAATATGTAACCACAAATCCACCTCAAGGGTTCCGAAATAAACAGAAGATACATCACCATCATCACCAGACAATCTCTGAGCAGATAACCTCAATCCTCTGAATCGGCCCGGGGAATCCTGAAATAAACGGATCCCCACTGATAAATAACACGGACAGCACTTCGGCGTCTCAGAAACAAAGGTCCATAAATCCGACTTATAAATATGACTCTGATCAACTGTTGAATCGATAGTCACCATCAAAGTCACCATCTGAACATGCATCTGAAAGTATCACCCTCCCCTCACAGGTGAATTCTAATCAGGTCATCCTAAGGCGGATAATAGTCTCGACAATCGGGCAAAGATACTCAACGGGTTTACCCTTACGGGTCTGCCGCTGCAGCTCTCTTAAGATCGTCTAAACCAAAGATCCGGGAATGATCGGTCACCTAAGTCAATAGTTCAGATGAAGTGACTCAACCAGAGTGGAGTACCCCATAAAGGAAGAGCACTATCAAATGAACCTCGTCCAGCTTGTGGTACATCAAATTGCCAAGCACATGTTGACCTAACATGAAGGAGGCAACATGAGACCACGCTACTCCTAGGTGTATACTCGGGCCTGGGTTTTAGCCCCACTCAGAACACCCACCCCAAACAGAAGAACCACCTGCACAGAGGACGGCAACATGATAGTATGATGCATGCAAGTATTTATGCAAATATATACACAATCAGAATAATAAATGCAATAAATAGCAGCACAAGCAACCTAAACTATCCTAGAACGCTATGAGAGACTCGCTTAGGGAAGATGGACCAGCACAGGTCAACATCTGAATTCCCCAGCAGAGTCGCCAGCTGTCGCATCCGCGAAAAACAACCGGCGGGCTAAAACAAAAACAACACAGAGCCGCCACCGTGCGTTATTTATCCCAAAGAGGGAAAGGAAACGCTCGAAGTAAACCTGGGAAAAGCATGGTCTCGCGACCAAAGAGAATGGGATCGGGAGTCGGTTATGCGAAGGGAAGGTATTAGCACCCCTACGCATCCGTCGTACTCGACGGGATCCACGGTCTAAAAGATAGAAAAGGTTGCTAAAACAAACATCACACACACACACACTGAAGACAACACAGGTGGAGAAAGAGGGGAGAGGGCTCGCTAGGATATCGCATCCTATGCCTACGTATCTCGTCTGGAACGAGAATCAGAGCTGCCGTAGTTCGGCTCGCGCACGCCAAACAAGACACACACAAACACAGGCAAACATGGAACTCGAACGCCAATCGCTGGACTTACATCGGCTTCCGAACCAAACAAACACACTCAGGATACGGACAGCTAATCGCTGGTCTTACATCCATATCTAGACACACAAGAAGAAACAAGCAACAAGTTACTAAGGAGTCAGGCACTCGAGCCTAGCAACTGTCAAGCAAACGCATACAAAAAGAAGAAAAGGTTGCCCGGAGAGACCTCGCACGGTCTCCTGCCTACGTACCTCATCTGGTATGAGGATCAGGGCGACGTAGTTCCCCTGAACGGGAAAGAAATTCTAACCACATACAAAGGGAGACACACTACTAGGGAGCTGTACTCGAGCCTAGATGTTATCATGCATCATTGCCCTATGTTATGGTTTCTATCTACTTGCACAACAGCAAGCTAATCCTAACCAGGAAAAAGCAAAGCATGCAAGCATAAACAAAACAAATCAAACATTCACAAGTAGCACACACTATATCCAGTCAAGTGAGGCTCAAACAAGGGTGAGGCTGCAAGAGCAAGCCAACTGTACAGGGTAGTGCTCGCTCTTAACCCTGACATTGAGAGTCAGGGTGAAGCAGATGAAAGGTGAGTGAAGATGAGACTTCACAGCTCTTATCCCTGGACAGGGAGAGCTTCAGACAAAGGAGCGTGGGTTCAGAAAGTGGGAACCCTTCTACACTCAAGACTCTGACTCAACTGATCTTGGGTTAATGTCCCAATGCATCAACACAGTGGTGTGAGCAGAGGGACGACTCAACAAGAATAGCAGGAGGCGGATTACACACCTCTTGTGTCTGCCAATTGCCTTAATCAAGGTCTTTACCTGCTTGGGGACAAAGTTAAACAATCACAAACATCGCCTCTTAAGGAGGACTTCAGACAGTTGCCTGGCTAAATAACAAGCCAGGTCTTCCAGACTACATGGAGACAAGAGAGTCTACCTCAATTGGTTTATACAACCAAGCAGCAGCACAAAGCAAGTTCAAAGATGAACTGTTAGCGACTAAAGTACATGAAATCAATCTAATTCAGTCAGTATACCAATCACAGAGTCAAAACAAACAGCATAAGAACCAACAGACAATGTATAATCAGACAATGCAATGTGCAAAGCACAATCAACTCAAGTGAGCCAAGCACAAGCTCAAAGCAAGTGAGCCAAGCATCCTACAAAACACACAAGTTAGTTCACAACAATTAACCAAATTCAATCAACTTGAATTAACATCCTCAAAGCACTTGCTTCTTCAACCTGAAAATCACATCCAAACGTGAGAAACAAGACCACTAGGACAAGCCTAGGGTCAAAAGGAGATGAAAAATTCAAAACAGTAAGTAAAAATTGATCAAAACCAAGATTTATCAAGCAAGAAGAGAATCCAATTGGTCCCACACCAAAACTATGCACCAAATTCATTTTATGAACAAAACATGTCAAACTATGCACTTTGGAAACACATTAGAGCAAACGGAATGATCACAATCAAATCAATATCAAAACAGCTCAATAAATTCCACAAAAACTCAAGCCTAAACAGAACACATTGAATGAGTAGCATATCAAATTTCATGCTATTTGGACAAGTGGAAGTAGGGAAATTAAAATCAGGAAGTCTAGACAAATTCAAGCAAGCCAACATAAGGAATCAAACAAGCATCAACTTCCATCAATCATAAAACAGTTACAAAACATGATAAATGAATGGGATCAAAGCCAAGATGACCTATAATGTATCTAGAATACACATGTCAAATTTCACATCCATCCAATTAATGACCAGAATTTCACAAAGCAAATACAAACATGTGTCACAAAAAATCAACAAATGACCAAACAGGGGAGAAAAACTCCAATCAAATAGGAAATGCCATCAATAAATCCATAAAAATTCCCATATATTCTCAACATCCATATGCTCAATCATGCAAAAATTCAACTCAATCCAATGTCCACAAGCATGGCAAATGAAATCATGAAATTGCACTAAGCATGGTGTGACACAAATTGTCACACCTCTATTCAAAAATTCATATCTCATCAACCAGGAACTCAAAATTAGCAAACTATACATCAAAATCACCAGGAAAGAGTCAAGAATGTGCATATAAAATTTCAAGCATTTTGGATAAGGAATCAAGATTTCATGATCAATATGGCAAAACATATACACAAATGATACATCCAAACAATCCCTAGGCATTTTATTTTTCCACACGTGCACAAAAATATTAAAAATCACCATAAAAAACTACATATCACAAGGAGAATGGTGAAAAAAACCTCATCAAATTTGGATAAGAAATGAAGAACTTATGAATTTTCTAAGATGAATGATCAAAGTGAAATGAAAATGAAAAAAGAAATGAAATAATGTGAAATAATATGTGATAATGGCATTTTTGTAAATATGCAACGGCCAGAGTGAAACGCTGCGTTTCACTAATGCAGTGGCAGCATGGGATTGGACAGAAGCAGCGGGAAACACCAAATTCAAAATGAAATGAAGCCACACGGATCAAACTACATTCTGGCATCGTTCTCCCTCATGTTCATCAAACAAATTTCCAGAAAATCACCAAGAACATTTTTCAACCAAAATCATCGTGCCATACATCAAAATGATCGGCGTTCAACATACATTACGAATATGGCAAGCATTTGACCTAACTCTAATCATATCAACGGGATCGAGCGAAAATAGTTTCCTAGGTCAAAGTTCAAATCATGATATCTCATTCAAAACCTAACGAAAATCAATGATACAAGTTGCATCGTGTTCTACATCACAAGATCTACCTAAACCACATCAAGATTTTGAGAATCATTGAAATCGAGTTCTAACCTCTTGATGAAGCAGCTGTTGGAATCGTGAGCTTCAAGGTCTCTAATGCCAAAACAGATGCGGTTTAATGATGTAGAAGTTGATTGGAATGGATGTCTCAGCTCAATTATGCACCAGCTTTGAGAATGATCAAGAAGCCATGGATGAACTCGATGATGACAGTTCCAAATCTCCAATGCTTTGCCACGATTTTGTTGACACAGATCTTCTATAGGTCCTGCAGAAGAAGGATCAAGCAAGCATGCACACGATGGATGATGAATCTTGATGAAAAATGATGAAAAAGTGTGAAAAAGTTTTGAGAAAATTGAGAGAATTTTGGTGAAAAGTTTGTTAGATCTGAAATTGTGATTTCTGATTATGCATTTTCTGTTATGATTATCATTTTATACCAAGCCTTAATCCACTTGTTAATCACAATTAGCAAAATCAAATGAAATTAGTGAAATGTAGTTTTCATGTGAAATGGCCAATATGTCCTTTTGCAAAATCAGCCAATGCAACAGTAAAAACCAGTGCAAACAAGTTCTAAATGTCATTTGGAATGTGTTGAAATTGGTTTGGTATGCAAAATCCATGTATTTCACAAAATCACCTTTTTTCCCACCAATTTTCAAATAGTTCACTTGAAAAATGACATTTTGCCATGATGATTTTTGATGAAATATGATGATGCATCATGAAAGTACATGTAAAATGTGGTTTGCTCAAAGAAAGATCACCCAATTTGGCCATTCCATGTGAAAGTTATGCCACTTTGAAAATCAACATTTTCTGAAAATGATTTGATCATAACTTGCCAACCACACATGAGAAATGAGTGTTCTTGGACTTTTTGGAAAGGTGAGAGCAAGATCTACAACTTTCATGTTGGACAAAATTTCATTTGAAGCATTTTTGGACACGTAATTTTGAGGTGAAAAACTTTCCATTTTTGGCAGTTTCCAATTACAGGTCACCTGCTATTTTTGGAAACTTTTCATCTGACTTTATTTTCTTCATTCTTGATGTTTGAAATGTCAAATGAAACTTGTTCACACATGAAAGAAGTGTCTCTAACTCTCTCCCACCTCCAAATCCATCAATTCAGGCACAGTTGACCACAATTGACTTTTTCTGACTGATAGATGAATTTGGCTATGCATTGATCAACTTGAGCTTCAAACTCCTGATGAAATGGCTCAATGATGAAACCCTAGCTTCCATAAGCTCCATATAATCATAAAATGATCCCCATATCCATTGTAGACCCCATCTCCTTGCCAAGCCCTGATTGGCCCAATACAACTGATTAAGGTTGACTAGAGGTCAAAACCCTAATCTCAAGGTATCTGATCAATCTCTTGGTGATGACAAAACCATGATGATGATGATGTACCATTTAAACCAAGATGAAACTCAATCCCCTTGAGGAGCCATGAAACCCTGATTTGAATCACCACCCTCAGATGATTAGTGATCAATCCAATGAAACCCTTAGCTTGAATTTCAACCTCTTATCTTCTGACCAAGACCTAGGAGGATGACTTGCTCAATGTAGCCACATGATATGCAATTATGCAATGCCTAATGACCTACAAATGAAATGCAATATGTTAAGCTAGTCCCAAGAGAGGAGGGCAAATTTTGAGGTGTTACACAAAGTACCAGAAAGTAATGTCCCTAGATCTCACCCAGAACCAGAGCAGGATGCCTGCTCTGATACCAATTGAAATTCTGGTATCAGATATGAGATGTCGAAGGTAATGTCACGACACTAATATCTGAACAATACAAACAGGATAAAAGATAAAGAACATTAATGCAAAAGACATAAGCAATTGTTAACCCAGTTCAGTGGAAACTCACCTACGTCTGGGGGATACCAAGCCAGGAAGGAAATCCACTAAATAGAATAAGTTCAAAGACTCTCAGTAAACAACTTCAAGTTACAATCTTTTCACCTAATCTCTACCCATGTTACTTCTACCTAAGAACTCTTAGATATGAGATCCTACTCACTCCCCCTCAATCACAGCAGTGATATAAAACAAGAATTACAATGAAAAGAAGACACTCTTCAAAGACACATACTTGATCTTACTTAAAAGCTTCAATCAAGTAAACACACACTCATGCTTCAAAGCTTAGAGTGGACAAATTACAACTCAAAAATCATACGAATTCAATCATTTATGGATGAATTGAATGGCTTACAATTCACACGACCACACAAGACTAAAATCCTTATTCTCTCTCAATATTTCGTTCGTTATTTCTTGTGTATAAAATAAGGCTTTCCATGTCCTTTTTATAGAAGCATTTGGCTGGGCTTGGACATCATAAAACCCTAAAACTACTTTCCATTCATATCTTCTCATGACAGTTGATTATATCTCTTTCGAAAATAAGTCAATATAGTTATAATTACTGATTGATAGCGTGTTCAATCATCTCATCAATCATACACAGATTAGCATTAAAAACGCAATCACATAAGACATAACATTCAGACTTAATGTTCTCTATACAGATGTCATGACATCGGGTCTGACATCTCAGTAAAATTCTGCATAATCACATTTTAAACATCCTGCAGGTACATGTTATCTTATGTTAAGACAACACTTGTGACAACTTGTGAACACTCTTGGTTTTACCAAAATTGCTGCCAACACTTAGAACCAACACACGTGAAGTCACTACAAAATCTCCTCAAAAGGGTGGGCTTTACGAAGTCAGTCCTTTTGACCACATTTGAATGAGGATGCTTTATACAAGAGGAATTTTGATTTTGTGTTACTCAGATGCATGGATAGACACGAAGCAAGCACGATCATAAGGTCCATACATGAGGGTTGTGAAGGTGTGCATGCTAAAGGACCTGTTATGGCTAAGAAAATCCTTCGGGCTGGATATTATTGGACTACAATGGAAGTCGACTGTTACAACTTCGTCAAGAGGTGTCACAAGTGTCAAATCTTCGGTGACAAGATCCATGTTCCACTGACTCCATTGGACATCTTGACTTCTCCTTGGCCTTTCTCTATGTGTGGCATTGACATGGTCGGTATGATCGAGCCGAAAGCTTCTAACGGTAATCACTTCATCCTTGTTGCCATCGACTACTTCACCAAGTGGGTGAAAGTTTCTTCCTATACAAATGTCACAATACAAATGGTTACAAAGCTTATTAAGAAAGAAATAATATGTCACCACGGTGTTCCTAAGAAGATTAGTACTGACAATGCCAATAAGCTCAACAATAAGATGATGAGTGACTTATGCCAAGAGTTTAAAATCGAGCATCACAACTCTTTACTATACCGGATCAAGATTAATGGCATCGTAGAAGAAGCAAACAAAAATATCAATAAGATTGTCCAGAAGATGGTCAAGACATACAAGGATTGGCATGAGATGCTTCACTTTACAAGGCTACAGAACTTCAATCTGTACTTCTATTGGGGCAACTCCTTATTTGCTAGTATATGGAATAGAGATTGTTCTGCCTATTGAAGTTGAAATCCCCTCTCTGAGGGTTATCATGGAAGCAGAACTCGATGAGGCTGAATGGGCGTAGTCAAGATATGATCAGTTGAATCTTATTGAAGAGAAGCGCTTGACGATCGTCTTCCATGGTCAGCTATACCAATGACGCCTCAAGAGAGCTTTTGATAAGAAGATTCTTCCTCGCTCATCCAAGTCGGCGAGCTTGTGCTCATAAGACTTTCTAATATGCACTCGGATTCTCGGGGCAAGTGGACTCCCAACTATGAAGAACCATTTGTTGTCAAAAAGGCCTTTTCAGGAGGGGCTCTCATTCACACCATAATGGATAGGGATGACTTGCCAATGTCGGTGAACTCAGATATAGTAAAAAAATATTGTGCCTAGAAAAAATGAATACAAAGCCCGCTAGATTGGCAGCCGTCATAACCAATCTAGACAAAAATGGTCATCCCGATGGACCCGAAAAAGGAAACGTTCATGCAAAAGTTAGGGATTAAAAAAAATAGACAAACCCGCTAAGTTGAAAACCCGAAAGGGAGACTTAGGAAAAAATGGCATCCTGGTGGACAAAAGAATCAAACATTCCATGCAAAAGTTAGGGATAAAGACATTTGACTATATCTTGACGTTATCTTTTGAGCATATTCTCACCCTTAGCTTGACCTCAGGCCGCATTAGATCAATCCAATCACCGTCAACAAAAGCAAAGTGTTGAAGCTCAGAGCTACAACGAATGATAACCAATGTTGTGATCAGTGGAAAGTCAAATAAATTTCCCATTGCCATTTAATTTGTTTATCAATTTTTGTAATTTCATTTTTAAGGATTTTTGCATCCTTGTACACACTCTACATGTACAATTTTCCACAATCAATAAAAGCCAGTCGTTATTCAGTAAATTCTCATTTTTTATTTTCCCCACATTTTGTTTGCAAAATAACTGCCAATCTTGAATGCATAACACCATAAAACTTTGAGAATAATAAGAAGCTAAATCAAAAGGAAAACTCTATGAATTGCTTTGATTGCTAAAAGTTCTCTAGTGGATTATCAATAGTCTATAGTTAAACACTTGTTGTACGCTTGTATCTCAACAACTGCTCAGTAAGGTCATGCATCCTTCTTCCCTCAGCAGAGCCAGATGGTAGTCCTCAACCATCATGAGTTTCCCCAAAACCGTTGGTAACATAGAAGCATTTCACTACAAGCTCTCTGGTGTGAATACCGACGAGTCAAAGTCTATCTTTCACCAATAATCATGATATGATTACCCAATATTCACATTGCACATGCAGCATAATCAAACAATCATACATTGCATATCAACCATTTTTGCTTTGTAGATGATCTACTTTACCCAGCTGAATATTTCAGTCAATCACCAGCAGGCCAAACCAACAAGTTTACCTTCTACTCCTTACAATACAACCCTTTTAATCACATGCAAACTTTCAGACATTTCTGTATTTACTCCTCTTCCACTTGGCACCTGAAAATCTAAACGCAATTTGCACTTTCATATTTAAGATAATTAAATAGGGGCAACTGTCATGCCCTAAAATTTGACCTCCCTTTTGCATTATTCATTTTCATATATCAAATCATATCATGCATGACCATTGCATTTGGTCATGGGATCACAAGCATAACCACTATGTAATTTGTATCTTAACATTAGGGTTTCATCTTTTTTTGCTTAACAATTAACCCTAACTTCATTGAGAGATGGTACTTGGTTGTTCTTGTTGCTCATGTAGGTAATCATGCTCCAAATCAAGGAAATACAAAATCCTTTTGATCAAGGGAAATGCAAGTGTGTTCATGATGATTCAAAGTTAGTCCATGTGTTTGTTTCCATGCCACATCACTCAATCTTCAAGCCATTATCCATATCACTCAAGCCCTAATCAAGTTTTCATCAAGGGGTGCTTTTTTCATCATCATTATGGCTTGAAATGCAAGAACACATCAAATTTTCACAAAGGGTTACAAGTTGGTTTGACCTAATTTGCAAGTATGCCATGCCTTTGGTCCAAATTCCATAACTCCTTCAATTCTTACTCAATTGCCAAGCTTCTTTGAGCCAAATGTGCATTTTGGGACCCCCTACAACTTTGATTCAAGGGGTGTGGTATAATTATTTCAACAAGCCTCGTCATACTCGAGAAAAATGTTGGAAATTGATTGGCCGACCTCCTAGTAGAGAATAGGGACAAAAAAGAGACTTATTCAGAAAGGGAGGACATGCACACATGGCTGGAAGTACTAGTGGAGACAGTCTAGAAGGAGGGGTGCATCTTAACCTAAGTGAAGTAGAAAAAGTGAGATCTCTCCTAGTAAGTTGGAGAAACCATCAGGTACTTGTTCTTTAACACGTCCAGGTACGTTTCTATTATCTTTTTCATTTGGCAACTCTCCATTTTCATTTGGACTTAATGCCTCAGATATACCCTTTAAACAATACTGCCTTAAAGTGAGTCTGGAGCCACTGACCATATGACACCTTTACCCACACGCTTCTCCACCTATTCACCTTGCGCCTGTAACAAAAAATATCCACTGTAGATGGCACCCTTATAACTGTAGCAGGTGAAGGAACAATTCAACTTAATTCATCCATGACTCTTAACGACATCCTTCATATCCCAAATTGACTACTAGCCTAATTTCCATACATAAACTCATAAAAGACCTATCATTTCCTATTTTTTTTTAAAACATTAGATGTTAAGAGTCTTCATTGTGAGGTGTGTGAGCTTGCTAAACACACGTGTGTACCTTTCTCTATTAGTAATAAAATTAGCACCTTTCCGTTTTATCTAGTTCATACATATGTGTGGGGTCCGTCTAATATTCCAAATATTTCAGGTGCCCGTTGGTTTATCACCTTTATTGATGATTGTATTCAGGTTACTTGGGTCTACTTACTTAAACAAAAATATGAAGTTAGTCATGTGGTTCCTCAATTTCTCTCTATGGTTAAAAATCAATTTGATGTGAGTATTAAGAGGATTTGATCTAGTAATGCCAAGGATTATTTTAATCATAATCTTAATTTTGTGTGCAAATGAAGGTATCATTTCATGAGTCTTCATGTGTTAAAACATCCTAACAAAATGGAATTGCTGAAATAGAAAATGACTATTTGTTAGATCAAAAATGTGCTATGGTATTTCAAAATAAAGTTCCAAGAAATATTGGGGCGATGCAATCTTAATTGCATTGTATCTCATAAATTGTTTTCCTACTATTGTCCTTGCTTCCAAAACTCCTATGAAAGTCTTATCCTCGTTCTATCCTAATTTGTCTAGCTTTAGTAACCTCACTCCTAGGATATTTAGGTGTACATCGTTCGTCCATATTCATAGTGGTGGTAGAGGGAAACTTGATCCTAGAGCCTTAAAGTGTGTATTTATAGAATATTCTTCCACTCAAAAACGTTACAAATATTATCATCCACCATCTCACAAGTTCTTTGTCTCTCGAGACGTCACTTTCCATGAAAAATAAAGTTACTTCAGTCAAACTCATCTTCAGAGGGAGAACGTAAATAAGGAAGATGAGTCCCTTATACTTCCCAACCTTACTCTTGGAACTGAAAATAATTCTGAAAAAGATGAAACTAATGTAAGATATGAGAAGAATTTAGTATATACAAGAAGGAAGACCATTCCTGAATTTACTCATATCCAAGAGGCTGGTCCGATATTACATGAGGTAAACTCTAACTCTAGTGATTCAACTTCTGAATTTTCTCATGAACATAAACTAGAATACAATTCAACTCCACCACCACTACCATCAGACTATCAAGATTTACACCTTTCAATTGCCCTTAGGAAAGATACCAGAAACTGTACCAAACAACCATGTTACCCTTTATCCAACTACCTAAGTTTTGAACATGTTTCACCTACCCATAAAGCATTCCTTACGAATCAGAACACTATAAAACTACCTAACTCTCTATCTGAGGCATTGTCTGATAGGAAATGGAAGCAAGCCATGGATTTGGAGATGGAGGCACCGGAAAAGAACAATACTTGGGAATTGGTTTCTTTACCAAATGGAAAGAAACCTATAGGGTGCAAGTGGGTATACACTATTAAATACAAGGCAAATGGATCGATTGAGAGGTACAAGGTCAAATTGGTAACCAAAGGATTCACTCAAACCTATGGAGTAGATTATTCAAAGGCACTTGCTCAAGTTGCAAAAATGAATACAATTAGGGTGATATTATCTTTAGCAGCTAATTATAATTGGAACTTAAACCAATTTGATGTGAAGAATGCATTCCTTCATGGTGAACTTGAAGAAGAAATCTACATGGATATACCTCCTGGATTCTGTTAACATACTAACACCAACACCGTTTGCAAGTTAAAAAATTATTTATATGGATTAAAGCAATCTCCACGAGCATGGTTTGGAAGATTCACTAAAGTTCTGATAGGTTTGGGCTTCAAACAAAGTCAATGAGATCATACTTATTTATCATACATTTTGAAACAGGGGGAGTAACTTTGTTATTGGTATATATGGATGATATTATAGTCACAGGTAATGATGAGGAAGGACAACAATTACTGGATATACACTTAGCCAAGGAATTTGAGATTAAATCCTTGGGGAAATTGAAATACTTTATGATAATTGAAGTTGTCCACTCCAAAAAAAGGAATTTTCATATCTCAACAGAAATACGTTACTGATCTTCTGTAGGAAACTGGCAAGATAACATGCAAGCCTGCAAATACTCCAGTTGATCCAAATGTAATTTTAGGGAAATGCAAAAGAAGATATTATGGTTGATAAGGAATCAGAGATTAGTCGGAAAACTTATATATCTCTCACATACTAGACCTAATGTTGCTTTTGCTGTTAACTTAGTCAACCAATTCATGCACCGACCAAAGGAGATTCATTAATAAGTTGTGCACCAAATTATACAATATTTGAAAGGAAGACCTGGTAGAGGAATTTTGTTTGAAAGAAATGGGAGTGTAGGTCTTGAAGCATATCTGATGCCGACTATGCAGGGTCAATTGTTTGTAGAAGATCAACTACAGGTTACTGCACTTTCCTATGTGAAAATCTTGTGACTTGGAAAAGTAAGAAACAAAATATAGTATCTGAAGGTGAGAAAAAACAAGAAAGGGGGGGTTTGAATTGTTTGAAAAATAAGCGCTTTTGCAAAATGAAATCACACAATGATTTTATACTGGTTCGCTTATAACACAAAGCTACTCCAGTCCACCCGGCCAAGGTGATTTCGCCTTCAACAAGGACTTAATCCACTAATCTTAAAAGATTACAAACAACCCCTAAGAGAGAAGAAAATCTCTTAGTCCTCTCAAGTCTACAGACTACAAAGAGTCACTTGAGGAAATCAAATAAAAATAGATACAAGATATGTAATCTAGAGTGCTTCTAAGAAAGCAAATATTACAAACTTAAGAACAAATTTTTCACTTGATAAGCAAAAGCTTAGTGAAAATCTTTGAAGAACAAAGATGTTTTTCTTGAGCGTGATATAATTTCAGTATAGTTTTGGCTAGTGATTTCTTGCTTACTGAAAGTTGATTTCTTCTCTTTATATAGGAGTTGAGGTAGTGTTGAAATAGAGTTGAATCTGTTGGATATAAAGATGTAGTTACGCCATTCCATAAATAGCTTCTGCAGGAGACTTTTTCTCTTAGAAGTGACTACTTACCACAAGTAGTATCTTCTCTCTTGGAAGTGGAGATTAACGTCTCTTTCTAATTGAGGAAATCCATTTGCAGAACTTTAACTTGGCTTAAACGTTACTTCATCATGATTAACAATTCTGATTAGAGTCTTCGTGTATCTGGAGAATCTTGCTTCTGATGTTATCTCTTGAGAGTTCAGATGGCGCTGATAACTTCCAGAGATTACAGAAGACATTTGTTCAGAATCAGAGCTTCTAGACTTTACTTCATGTTCAGATGCTTCTGATACTTTGCAGTTTTGTCCAGAGTCAGAGCTTCTTGAAACGAGATTTCACTTTAGATGCTTCTGGTACTTGATAATTTGTATCTGATCTTGTTGTGCATCTGATGACATCATCAGATTTATTTCTTCTTTCTTTAGAACCCTGCACACTTAGAAACTTTTCGTTAGGGTGCCATTTTTGGTTTCATCCTTTGTTATCATCAAAATCATGGAGTCTGTTGTAGAACACTTTTTGTTCTTACAGTATCAATATCTAATGTTGAAGCAGATTTTAGGGCAATGGCACAAGGGATGTGTGAAACAATATGGATGAAATCAATCTTATAAGATCTGAGGATAAAGTGCAATGAACCGATGGGACTTTATTGTGATAATAAGTCGGTTATCAGCATAGCTCATAACCTAGTGCAACATGACTGAACCAAACATATTGCAGTTGATAGACACTTCATCAAATAAAAATTAGACAGTGATCTTATTTGCACTCCATATGTGTCCCCTCAAGATAATCTTGTAGATCTTCTAACAAAAGGGCTGAACAACAATAACTTTGAAAAAGTTTTTTCCAAGCTGGGAATGATAGATATATATTCACCAGCTTGAGGAGGAGTGTTGTAAATAATTAATTAATTTGTTATTTCATTTTTCGTTATGTTTATGTTGTTGATGCCATTGTGTTGATGATGCCATTGTGTTAAAGATGCCATTGTTGTTGATGATGGCATTGTTGTTGATATGCCATTGTTGTTAATGCCATTGTGTTGATTATGCCATTGTTATGATGCCATTGTGTTGATTATGCCATTATATTGATGATGTCATTGTTGTTTATGTATTTGTTGTTGTTGATTCCATTGTGTTGGTGATGTGATTATTATTGATGTTGCCATTGTTGTTGATATTCCATTATGTTGATGATGCCTTGTGGATGATACCATTGTTGTTGTTGATGATTTCCTTTTGTTGATGATGTCATTGTATTGATGATGTCATTCTTATTTATGTATTTATTGTTGTTGATTATGTTATTGTTGTTGATGATGCCATTATTGTTGATGATGCATTTGTTATTGATGCCATTATGTTGATGATGCCATAGTTGTTTATGTATTTATTGTTTTCAATGCTATTGTGTTGATGATGCCATTGTTGTTGATGATGCCATTATTGTTGATGCCATTGTGTTAATGATGTCGCTATGTTGATGATGTCATTGTTGTTTATGTATTTGTTGTTTGTTAATGTCATTGTGTTGATGATGCCATTGTTGCTGATGATGCCATTGTTGTTGATATACCATTATGTTGATGATGCCTTGTGTTGATGCTGCCATTGTTGTTGTTGATTCCATTATGTTGATGATGCCATTGTTGTTGTTGATGCCATTGTGTTGATGATGCCATTATTTTTTATGCAATTATGTGGTTGATGTTTTGTGGTTGATGTTTGTGTTTGTGTATTGATGTGGATTGCTTTATGTCTTGATAGATGGCCTCTTCTTCATCTAGTAGTGAGAAAACTACTTATACAAATGAAACTTGTACAAATGATTCTCAATCTATAGGCGAAAAATAGAGAAAAACATAGAGGTGCTACAATGATGGCACAATTAGCAAAAGTTCACAAGTTGGGTGTCAAATATCTGATAAGTTTAGTGTCGTTTATACGATGCTTGATGGTCCTCATTCTTTGCTTCTTAAGAGTTATATTGCGTTCCTTGGACATAGCAAAGTCAACACATTGATAAATGATTGGAAAGATGTACCAGAAAAGGTGAAAGAGAGCATATGGATAGACGTTAAGGAATTAATTTTAATTTTCATCGATTCAAGTTAATTTATATAATCACTAATACATACTTATTAACGTAATTGTGTAGTTGACGTTTGAATTTTCTGATGATCCTAAGTTGGAAAAAAATGGATCACTTATGCTGGTATTTGTTGGATGGGATTTAAGTCACAACTCACACGCGACTACATTAGGAAACCTAAGCCTAATCTTGAGCTTCCATGGGTGAGATGTAATTTTCTTGACAAGAAGGTTTAGAAAACGTTTGTAAAGTCTCGTGGTTCTGAGGAGTTCCTGGTTAGTACTAATTGTATTTTCTGATAATTGTATGCTTATGCTTTATAGAAACAGCATGCAATTTAATATGTTTACTATGTTTAAAATAGGTTAAATGTGATGTAGGACAACTCAACAAAGCAAAAAACAAATTTCCCTGTAGATTGTCTCGTGGGGGATACAAGAAACTTGAGAAAACTATGATTGCTGAAAAAAGACAACAACTAGGAGATGAGGACTCCATGAGTCGTGATCGCAACCCATATCCACCATCATGACATGAGAAATGGAGAGGGCTCGACAAAGACCAAATGAAAACTATACTTCAGATGCCTTAAGATTAGTCGATGAGAAAGTTCTAAGTTGGATTTGTTGCGCGTGTGTTATGTGTTATTTAAATTTTTATGGTAATTAAAAATGTATATCTTATCATATTGTGTCGAATTTGTTGGTTATGCCGGCCCGTGAAGGTTTCTTTGTTCTAGAACAACAACATAATATATTTGTAGAAGCAATCAGAACAAATGAGCATTGTGGGTGTGTCTGTGGTGTTGGAGATGAGATCAGCCTGAGAGAGTGGTTTGGTACATCTAGAAAAAGCTTCGGACAAGTGCAAAAAGAAACAATTGAATAATTCCATAGGAAGTTGGAGAGTCAAAGTAAATTATTTCAAGACACGTTAGCAGCGGAGTGGCAAAGTCGCAGGAAAGACATGGAAGAGTTATATGCGGCATGTGAGAGTATTGTGATATATGAAATATATGATATATATATATATATATATATATATATATATATATATATATATATATATATATATATATATATATATATATATATATATATATATATATATATATATATATATATATATATATATATATATATATATATATATATATATATATATATATATATATATATATATATATATATATATATATATGTGTGTGTGTGTGTGTGTGTGTGTGTGTTTTACTCTTCCATGTGCTGATATCTATAATATATGATATATATTGTATTTATATCTGAAATATAGAGAATCGTTAGAACCGTTCCACAGTGTACACATGAAGATGATCATGATGATCAATTGTCTGCAAGAACTGTTGTATGTGGTGCAAGCACAAAAGGAAGTTGTTACGCCGTCCCTACAAATAATTAGATCCATAACGAGTTATTGCCTCCTTCTGAACAATCATATACCAAAAAGTTATGTCACCTTATCGACAATACATAACTAATTCATCTAGAGCTAGAACATGATTGAGAGTTAGAGTGTTTCTATGTCTATCCTAAAGGTATAAAGGATATTGTCATTGAAAATCGGTGGTCGGACATAGGGTTACTACAAGTTTGGTGCAAGTAAGTATATAGAATTAAATATCTCATTATGGTTTTGTACATTCATCGGATACTTACTTTTCGAATTCCTCACTTATTTTTTGAATTTGTTTTAACCATTTATGTACATTTATCGTGTTTGTATAGAATTTAATAAATTGGATATTTATGGATGCTTGGATCCAGTTTGTATTTGATTTACAAATAATTCTGCAAAAAAGATTGAAGAATACATAACATCACGATTAGATGGGAAAATGTTTGTTACTTAGCACCATTTACCCATAAGTGAATGATTTTAAAATTGTGTTTTCTCTATTATATATAGTTAGTTTCCATGTTTAACCGAATACTAATTATATATGTTTGTGTTCATTCAGTAAAAAAATTCAATTGATTATAACATATCTTCGAACGAATATGGTAACTACATTGTATTCCTTACACCATCCACTTGAACCTAAGATGAAACAAATTATTACTAGGTAACTTTATGTTTATGAAACTTTTAATAATATTTTCTTTGACTTTGTAATTATTTTAGTGTGTAATATTTTTAAATCATTTTCAATATACAAGGTTGTGAAACGACACTATGATGAACAATTCTAGAAAAAATCTCACATTTAGTACGCCCAAGGTGAGTGGAATACATGTGTCATATATATATATATATATATATATATATATATATATATATATATATATATATATATATATATATATATATATATATATATATATATATATATATATATATATATTTACATGCATGTGTGGTTATATATTTATGAAATGTTTAAATTTGTAGACGGGGAGACAAGTAGAGAGATACGAGTGTGAGTATTATGTAATGGAAGACATGTTAAACATTGTATTTGCTGACTTTGTTGATTCTTGGGATCAAATATATATTATGTCATTAAATATTTACAGTAATATGTTTTTAGCTTAAGTTTGCTATTATATTTCAAATCATATGATATTCAATTTTCTTCATTTTTTAGACGTTTAACGACATGACACCTTTCTCCCCCGATGACTTAAACGACATCCGTAAATTTTGGGCTTTTATTTTCAATGCACTACTGGAAAAGGGTACTAATGTATAACTTTGGCTTTGATGTTTGTAAATATATGATTTTGGTTTAATTTAATGTTTGTAATATACGACATGGTATATACATATTCTTTTGTAAAAAATATTTTTGGTTTTAATGTAAAAAATATTTAGGTAATATATGTATAAAATACAGATACAAAAAAATACATGAGCGCGGAAAAGTATTTCATCACGGTTATTTACAATAACCGTTGTAATAAGTAGTGCGACAATTAATTATATATCATATAATCACTAGGTTTTGAATCCATGACCTTTATATATATATATATATATATATATATATATATATATATATATATATATATATATATATATATATATATATATATATATATATATATATATATATATATATATATATATATATTGCACAATAGTTGTTTATTTTAACTGTTACGATATATAGCGTGCTACCTAGTTTATCACAACGACCACACGCCAGTGTTGGAAAATAACATGCTTACAACCACGCCCTATCTCACAACAGTTGGTCAACCGTGATGGTATTCTTTTTTCAACCGCTGTGAAATAGTTTTTCCGTAGTAGTGATAAAGTTTTCGCTATAAATCTTGCTAAGAACTCAATTGCACATGGGAGGAGCAAGCACATTGAGATGATGTTTCACTACTTAAGAGAACTTGTTAGTGAAGGAAGATTGAGATTTAGATATTGTAGAAGTGAAGACCTAGTGGCCGATTTGCTGACCAAAGGAGTCACAATGGAAGTATTCAAGAGATTGAAGAAGAACATGGGTATGGAAGACTATGAGCACTTGAATTAAGTTGGTGTGTTGTGAAAAATCAATAATTCAAATGTTGTAACCAGTTACTACATTTTGGTAACATGTTACAGGGTGTAGTGTTTTTGGCTGTTAAAATAGGTGTAAGAGGTTATTGCATTTTGATAACCGGCTACCATTTAGTTAAAATTATTTTTAGAAACAACTATAACTGGTTACATGCAATTAGTTTCAATTTTTCATTGGGCTAGTTGGAACTAGATTTGTAAGGACAAGAGCGGGGCCGAATTAAGAGTTAGAGGTATTGAAGACTTTAATTTGGCCCTTCTTTGCAAGTGGAAGTTAATGATCCTAACATACAAGAAAGCATTATGGTAGAGGTTTTGAGAGTAAGATACGACAACTTTGAACATTATATTCTAGAGGGTGATCTTAGTGACTTGAAGGGTCCTATTTCAACTTGGTGGAGGGATCTTGTTACTTCTAACATAAGTGTAGGCAGGCCGCATTTTGATCTCTCAAACTACCTTAGTTACAATATTGGAGAAGGAACTAATGTTACTTTCTAGTCTACTGGTTGGTGTGGGACGAAACCTCTTAAAACTATCTTCCCTCATCTGTACTGTAGAAGTGGGCACAAAAATGATATGGTTTATAACATGGTCAAATGGGTATAAGATCAGTGGCACTGGGAATATCTTGGGATTTCGGAAGAGGATAATTGCAAGTGGTTAGATAACATTAAGGAGGTGGAGGCTGTGTTGGATAAGGTGACAAAGGGTAAAGAGGATGGAATAGTTTGGACGAAGGAGGAGTCGGGCGTTGTTTTCGCAAAGTTCTATTTCAATGCCATCGATGAAGCTAGCTGCTTAGATCCTTTGGATCAGACCCAGGAAAAAGCTTTTGGTGCTCTTTGGTCAACTCAAGTGCATATAAAGATTAAGGTCTTTGGTTGGAAAACCCTCTTGAATAGGTTGGCTACTAGAGATCTCCTCCTTTCTAGAGGGATTATTAGCTTTTCACATGACCTCACATGTGTTTTCTATTTTCGAGTGGAAGAAAATTTGCAGCATATTTTCTTCGAGTGCGGAGCGGTTACAAAGGTTTGGGCTACTACCAATTGTTGGATTGGTTATTCTTTCTTAGAAGGGGAAGCTATTATTAATAGCTTTTTGGCGACTTGTAATATTTTGGAAAGGAAATTTAAGAAGAATAAAAAAGGAATTATTTGGTCGGCTGTCCTGTGGAGCATTTGGAAGCTTAGAAATGATATTCTATTCGAAGGTCAGATATTTAACATTAACGATCTAGTCTGATCTATTAAGTTTTTTAGTTGGAAATGGTCTTTATTGGAAGATATGTCGCATCCCAACTTTAATTCCTATAATTTTTGTTCTACTCCTTTGAGTTGTTTGTCATAGTTTAGTTGGATTGACAACTTTTGTATATGGGGTTTGAGTATCCCTTGTACACCTCTAATAGAATCACTTCCTTGTAAAGAAAATTGTAATTTTTCCAAATATCTAAAAAGTATTTCAATCAATATTAACGTGTTTTCTCATCTCAATTATACTCTCGTTAGCTCTTTCTCTCTTTCTCTCCACATCCAATTACTCCATAGTTACCCATCTTTAGTTTCAAATTCTAACAGTAAGAAGATTGGGGTTCAATTTAACCTTAATAGTAAAATATTGGCGAGGTTGCATGATAATCACGATTGGGATTGGGATTGGTTTACGGTTCTAGCTACGAGACCGCAGGTAGAAGGATGGGAGTAGTGGAGGGACTTGGCTAGAGTTAAAGAATAGGTGGGGTGAGCCAATGGTTAAACGATCTATTAATATGATTTATGAGCAATGGGGAAGGATCATTCTTTTGAAAGAATATCCTATAACATGAGCATAACTGCAGCATCTCAATAATTCACTTTAGAAAATAAAATTTAAATATTAAATTATTAGACTAAAAAAATAGAATTAGCCTAGAGAAGAATTGATATTATTTAATAAAAATAAAGATTCTTACCATTTTAATAAAAAATGAATATTATCATGATAAAAATAAAGACTAAATTTAATATTTTATTAAAAGTAAAGAGTCCTATTAGAGTGGATAAATTTGAATCGTCTGATTGAAAACGATCAATCTATTGTGGTTTTATGCAAACATATTAGATTGGGTCAAATATCAGGTTGATTCAATTATTTAATTTGAGTATGGTATAGAATTGTTTCGACAGAGTTTAGATGATTATTTTGAACACATCGAAACTCAAATCTGACCAAATTCAATTAATATTTATTTTATTTATTTTTATTACTATAGATTCGGTCCATTATAAAATTGAGATTTATAATGTTGTAAAGTTATCATCATTTTTATAATTTAATAGTCATATTATATATTCACAAAATACAAGACATCCAATATGAAATTTAAGTGTTATTTAATTCATGATTTAAATATGATATTAGTGAAATTAATATCAAATGATATACGAAGTGTTATGGAGTAATAACTTTTTTTATTATGCTATTCTAAAATTTTGATAGTTTTTTTAGAAAGAAAAATTTTAATATTTGTGAATTTTAGAAAAAACAATGAATCATTTTTAAGGATTTAATTAAATAAATTTTAAACTGCCTAAATTCATCAGATTTATCCGTCAACTCAATTTAATCGAATATGTCAAAAATCAAAATTTTATCGATTGAAATTAAACTTTAAGAATATAACTACGGTTTTATCGTATTTAAATTTTAAACCCGATTTCAACTATAATCGACCGATTGTCCCGCCTTATAGTCTTATGACTAGCTTGGTTCTTTCAAATATATTTTCTCTGGATCTTTTTGTTTTGTGTCATTTTGTGGTTATTTGAGATCCAATTATATATATATATATATATATATATATATATATATATATATATATATATATATATATATAAGGGTCAAATTAAATCAAGATGTTAAACTTAATAACGTGATACCTTCGATAACTCTTTACTACATATTCATATAATAAAATTCATTGTTGATTTGAAATGTATTATCATATAAAATAATCTTTATAAAATTTAACACCAATCAAAAATAATTTGATATGTTAAAAAAAATTAAAATTAACGATTTTGTTAAAGTTTTGTAAGACGTTAATTTGTATATATCTCGTTGACATATTAAATTTTTTTCGATTGATGTTAAATTTTATAAAGATGATCTATATGATATCAACTTTCAATTTAACTATAGATTTTACTATGCAAATATGTGGTGAAGAGTTATTGGTAGGAATGACAATTTGGTCATCCCTAGTGGATACCAATAAAACTATCCATAAGAGGAAGGTTAAAAAACCATAAAAATGGGTACGCGTATGGACTCAGATAATTACTCAATTAAATAAACGAGTATGAATGCGGATATAGACACCTTAGTATCCATCCAGTCTCATACCCGCATATATATATATATATATATATAATATATATATATATATATATATATATATATATATATATATATATATATATATATATATATATATATATATATATATAAAGTTATTAAAGATATTTAAATAGTTTACCAACATTTGTTATCTATATATAGACCACGAAAGAAAGGACGAACCAAACAGAAGTATCAGTCTACTAACAGGAAAGTTAGAGCTCTTTTCACTTTAGAAAATCAATTTACTTTCAACCAGTTAAGTGAAATCCAAACCCATCACTGTAATATACATTCACTCACTTTATCTTCTTAATCATCCATATATCAAATTATAAAACCCACTTTACTCATAACATTTCTCTCTCTTTCTTCGAACAGTTCTGGTCCACAAGCATCCATCATGGAAAGGAAAACAACAATACTCTCAAAACCTGTTATATGTTTTGCTGTATTGGGACTCATCCTCATTTTTCAGATAATTGTTTTTCGAGGTAATCAATCAACAACCTCATAGGTTTTCATCAAAATATAACAAATGTATAACCATAACAGTTAAATTTTTTATTTTGTAATTCTTTAATCTTTACGCAGATGCAATTTCAAAGCGGGATTTAGACGGGGAAGCTAACAATACTGCATTAATCACATGTGACCGTTCTAATAAACTTTCCGACATATGTTCAATTAGTGGTCCTACACCTTTAGATCACATTCATGAGAAAATCCAACCTTACACTCTCAAAAGTATCTCAATGAGGTGTCATTCATCATAGTCCGGCAGTCATTTTCAATGCACGTGGTTACAACGAAAACTTCTTCCACGAAATAAGTGACATTTTCATATCACTTTACATCACCGTCAATTCTTTATCTCTGGGTCAAGATGTAATACTTGTGATGGCGGATGGTATATCATGGTGGTTCCAAAAATATGTTGATTTATTATCTACAAATAATCTAACAACCACTCGTTGCTTTCCATCGACAGTCCTAGGGTTGATAACACATGGACCGGTAACCATAGACCCTAAATTACTACCCTACCCTAAAACCCTTCTTGATTTCAATGCTTTCTTAAAAGGTGCATTGATAAAAAATAACATCCTAGTAATGTATCCTAACAATAAAGGTAGCCTACGTCTAACATTTGTTATTCGAAGGGGAAGTTTTACTCGTGTCATTTTGAATCAAGAAGAAGTCATCAAATTAGCTGAAGATATAGGATTCCATGTAAATGTGTTCGATCCATTAAGAGACCCTTCGCTTGCCAATGCTTATAGGTTGATTCATTCGAGTCATGTATTGTTAGGGGTGCATGGCGTGGGCCTAACACATTTGTTTTTCCCTGTAAAAGGTTCAATGGTTGTTTAAATTGTGCCTATTGGACTTGAATGGCACTCAAAAACCTGCTTTGAGAAACAAACAAAGATTTTGGGATTAAAATATGTTGAATACAAAGTAAAAGCAAATGAAAGCAACTTGTCATGGGAGTATGGAGCCGATAGCTCAATAGTGAATGATCCACCAATTTTTAGTGAAGGAAATTTGAATAACCAAGATTTATACTTAAAAGAAACAAAATGTGAAAATTGATTTAAATAGATTTAGAAAATGCTTGACAAAAATATAAGAAAAGGCCAAAATATCTATGAAGAATGCTAGTTAAATAAGTAGATAGTTAGATCTTTCTATTAAAAAAATACTTATACATGGATCCTCCTCGGCCTCTATCTTTTTCTTCTATTTTTTTTATTTAATATAAATAAATAATTAAATAAAATTGTTTAATTTTAATTTTCGTAGACACTGCATTCTTATTTAACTAAGATTTACTATAATTTTTAAATTAATCTATTAAAATCTCCATAAGAATAACAACACAAAATATATATATATATATATATATATATATATATATATATATATATATATATATATATATATATATATATATATATATATATATATATATATATATATATATATATATATATATATATATATATATATATATATATATATATATATATATATATATATATATATATATATATATATATATATATATATATATATATATATATATATATATATATAATGATACATGATTCATGATATTTTAGTTTAGTTTTTTTTAACAACATATGTAAACTATTGTTTTTTCATTCGATCTTAATAATCAACTGATGCAAATTTTTGTTTTTCCCATCGATCATGATAATCAACTAATGTAAAATCTACTATTTTTTTTCCTAATTCAAAATTATTAGTCATTCACGTACTGTAACACCCCAAAATTTACCCTCCTCATTCATACATTCATTTTTTAGGTCATTTAACATTTCATATTGCATTTCATCATGTCAATCGGGATTAGCTCCAAGAAGCTTGAACATCATCAGGGACACCCTGTGGGTTCTATCCAAGGTGATCGGTCAACGCAAGGAAAGGACTTGAGTTACTACCAACATGCGCAAATGTGGCTTATTCACCACGCAAAGCGCCAAGCTTGAAGAAGTAAAAAGCAGAGCCTGAGCTGTCATGCTCGCTAGGCGAGCAGAATGCTTCGCTTAGCGAAGTGACCTATTATACTCGCTAGGCGAAGGGTACGCGTTTCAGAATGTAACAGAAAATTCTGGGCTTCAGCTGACCTTATTTTGAGCCCACAAGTCACCAATATCAGTCTATAAATACAAAAGTTTCAATAGAGAAACGGACACCTGGAAAACACTGGAGTTTCACTGGAGAAAGAGCTTGAGAAAAGGAAACCTAGGAACTACTCTGCAGCAGCCTTCAGACAGCTCTGAGAAGTTCACTCCGACTCACACACTTTTTACCTCCGCCTCCCGCAAACCCTAACAGTGCTCTGCAAACCCAGCTGTGCCCGTCGATTTCAATCGATCTCTCCGATCAGGTATGCCTTTGTTCCTATTACTCTATGCTTTGAATTTGAATACTCTGAATGTATGAGGTAACATCAGGTTTTGCCCACGGGTTTGAATATGCATGAAAATATAAAACCATACCTTGAATGTTTTAATCGTTTTCGTTTATGAGATGGATACCACAGGGTTTCGGATTATAGAGATCGAATTGTTATCAAGGAAGAATCCAAAACCCGCAGGCCTTCGCTAGCCGCTTCGCTAGGCGAGCCTGCAGCGAAGCTTCGTTAAGCCTTCGCTAGGCGAAGCAATTGCGAACGTGACAGTATTTGCTTTTTTGTTCTGTTCTGTTCTAACCTGTCTTGTGTTTCCATGGCATTGTTTTCTCTTGATTTCATCCTGTTACTCTAACCCTTTTGTCGAGTTTTTTGTGAGAGCTCACATGACTTTTGCAGAGACACTCGCGTGGTGTTCCACTTTATTTGTGGGATACCCCCTGGAGGTTTTGTTCCGATTACCTTACTGACTGACTTTCTGTGATGGTGTTAGCTTGAAAGGATCCCTGGGTTTCCCATTCCTCTAATTACTGTTACTTCGGATCTTTATCCGCGTGGTACTTTTACCTTCTCCCCGCATTTTACCGCTTTCCTAGCTGGAAGACCTCGATAGGAGGCAATGTTTTTGTGTGTTTATTTTATGCAGGTTCCTTCGTCCAGGACTCCTTTTGCATGCGCGTTCCTACAACGCGAACAAACCCTTCATTGATTTTGCTTCTCCATAGAACACGTTCACTCCTTCTACTACAGGCGAGTAAGTCTCCAAAGGTCGAGCATCCGGTAGATTGTGTAGTAACGTCGTTCACCCCAAAACACAACCCTTAACCCCGTAGTTAGCTGAACTACGTTTTGCTCTGATTCTCAGGCCATATGAGATACGTAGGCATAAGACGCGATGTCTTAGCGAGCACACACCCCCTAACCCCTAGGCAGCCGAGCTACGAAGACTCTGATTCTCATATTCAGATGGGATACGTATGCAGTGGATGCGACATCCGTGCGAGTCATTTTCTTTTGACCCCTCTTTTAGTTAATAACACATTAGATAAACCCACAGCCTTTAGACAAGAACAACAAAAGTGGATCCCGTAGAGTACTACGGATGCGTGGGGTGCCTAACACCTTCCCTTCGCATAACCGGCCCCCAAACCCAAGATTTGGTTGTGAGACCTTGTCTTTTCCTTTCCTTTTTTCAGGTTTACTTCGAGCGTTTCCTTTCCCTCCTTTGGGATAAATAACGCACGGTGGCGACTCTTCTGTCATCTCTTTCCTCGCCAGGTGTTTTTTTCGCACTGTATTTTTCAGGTTGCGACAGCTGGCGACTATGCTGGGGAGATATTTTTCCTAGTGGGCCTTTCCTAGCATTTGTTTGTTTATTGTCTATTGTGTGTTATTTATTGCATCCTATGTGCGCTTTACTGTTTTATGCATAATGTGCTGGCTGTGGCTGCTTGGTGATCTTTGTGAGATGAGTTCTATACCCGAACTCGAGGGCACTTAGGATAGGAGAATGGCATAGTCTTGTTGACTTGTGCGGAGTTATTCCTTAGCAAGTTGACTTGCAAGCCCATTCACTTGGTGGAGGTCATGTTGAGATCAATAATGTCACACAAGTAAGTTGTGGTTAGACATTACTTTTTCCAATATAGACCTTAGAAGCCAAGGACCTTAGTTTACCAAACCCATCTTGGCCTATTCGTAGGATGTAGTGCGAAAGTCGTTCAAGTGTAAGATTTGATACGATTGTTACGCGATACTACACTCATAAGAGTCTCTCTTGAGAATATTTTTGGAATACGAGTAGTCGTTTCTCCGACAATATCCGAAAGATGGGATGATGACTATGGGAACCTTTTGTAGAACATGTTTGGCAGGTTTGAACCCTAGTACATTCCCTTTGGGTGGTTCTTAACCTAAACTCCATGCTCGTGACTTGCAACAAACCCTTGATTCGTGGTCGACCGATCAGACAGCGCAACCTGACAGATGTTCAAGCGGATCCGGCAATCCTGATTGAGATGCCATTGTATTGCATAACATCATCTGCATATTTGCATCCAACATCTCATGCTTATTCATCTGCAGGGTATTCCCTTTCAAAAGGGGGGTGCCTTAAAATTGAATAAGCAGTGCATCGCATACCATGCATACTAACCCTTGTTTGTTTTGCAGGTGTCACCGCAGTGTCTAATGTTTGTTCCCTGTTTCAGGCAGTATTGGTCCCAAGCGAGTCCATAGGTACTCGACCAAGGAAAATCGTCCGCGACTAGCGATGGACCAGGTACAGAAAGAGCTGGCTGATATGCGTGAAAGGATGGATCGGTTCATGACACTGATGACTGGTATGGAAGAAGGCCAAGAAAATCTGAGGGTTTTGGTTGAGCAACCGAGGCCCGATCCAGAGGTAGAGGTACCAAATGCTGAGGGGAACACTGATAACCCTGTGAACACTGGTAACGCGGGTAACACAAATGCTGATGGGAACCCGGGTAATATTGGCAACATAGGGAATGTTGGAAATGGTATTGGCGGAAGGTACAATGTGAATCAAGGAATTCGGATTAACGGGCACCCCATTACTGAAGATTATCAGTATGATCAATTCTCTTTGCACGACGAAGCTCTCGAGACCACTCGCCGTATGGATGAGCTTGCTAAGAAGCTCAAATCTTTGGAGTCTCAAAATTCCTTAGGTTTTGATGTCACCAATCTTGGTCTGGTTCAGGGAGTAAGGATTCCTCACAAGTTCAAACCCCCTACTTTTGAGAAATACAACGGGGCTTCTTGCCCACACACTCATCTCCAATCTTATCTAGGAAGGTTGGGAGCTCACACTGAAGATGAAAAGCTGTGGATGTACTATTTTGAAGACAGTCTAACTGGAGCTTCTCGTGAATGGTATTCTCATTTGTCTCGTACTACTATCAAGAACTGGAAAGACTTGGCAGAGGCTTTCGTCAAGCAATATCAATACAACTTGGACATGGCTCCGAATCGGACCTTGTTGCAAGGAATGTCTCAGACTGCCAAGGAGACCTTTAGAGAATATGCTCAGCGTTGGAGACAAATTGCTGCGTCCGTCCAACCCCCTATGTCTGAAAGGGAGATGGCAGACATGTTCATGAACACTCTTCAAGGCAATTATATTGAGAGATTGGCTGCTTGCCCGTCAATCAGCTTTGCAGAGATAGTAATTGCTGGAGAAAGAATCGAGAGTCTGTTGAAGATGGGCCGAATTCAAGACAATAGTGCTTCCAAGAAACCGTTTGCTGGTAACGGTCAGCGAAGAAGAGAAGGTGAGGCAAGCGCTGTGCATGCCGGCAGAGGCAGGGGCAGAGGACGCCCTAGTTATTATCAAGATCAAGTGGCCGCAGTCACTATTCCAACACCTGCTCCTCAACAGCAACAACAACCGCAGTATCATCCGCAACAGCAACCTAGGTACAACAATCAACAACAAGGAGGTAATCCGGGTCAACAGAGACACTATCCACAACGTCCAAGGCAGATGGATCAGGTCATTGAGCCAATCCCAATGCCTTATTCTGTATTACTTCCCAAGCTGATTGACATGAATCTGGTTACGTTGAGAACTCTGACCCCACCGGTCGATCCCAACAATTTTCCTAGAGGTTACGATGCCAACGCCAGATGTGTTTTTCACTCCAACGCACCTGGCCATACTACAGATAATTGCAAGGCTCTCCAGCTAAAGGTACAAGATTTGAGAGATGCTCAGGCTATCAATTTTTCTCCGATGCCTAATGTTGTCCAGAACCCTATGCCAGCTCATGGCGGGCAGAGGATTAATGCTGTTGATAGTGGGGAAACTTTGAATTTGGTTTCTGATGTGACTGAAGTGAAGACTTCGCTAGCGGTGGTTAAAGACCGACTCTTGAAAAGAGAAGATTTTCCCGGGCTATGGGGAAGAGTGCAGAAATTGTCAAGCTGCCGAGAACGGATGTGACAGTTTGAGAAGGGGTGCCCAGCAACTGATAGATGAAGGTTGTCTTCATCTCGATTAGACCCGTCCAGTGAAGAATGATGTGTCGACAGTGACATTTTATTTCACCCCTGAAGAAATATATGTTCCCGAGAGACCCGCTCTGACAACAATATATTTCCCAGAAAGTACAAAACCAGCAACGGTGAACATCGAAAGTCCAGCACCAGTTACATTTCACTTTGACAGCCCTCAACCGGTTTTGGTTAGTCCGGTCACCATCACGGTACCAGGACATGTTCCGTATGAAAAAGACAGTGCCATCCCGTGGCACTATGGGGATGATATCTACTGCCAGGGGCAGAAAGTTAACAGAGAAGATATTGACATTGATAGCTCCGCTGTACACAATGTTGGAGGAATCGGTGGCTTCACTCGCAGTGGACGCCTATTTGCACCATCAACATTGCGCACGAATACTGAAGCTGAGGCAGCTACCAAGGCTAAAGGAAAACAGGTAGCCACCGAAGAGGTTACCACTGAGGAAGCTCCTCCTAAGACCGCATTCGAGAAGGAAGTGGATGAGTTTATGAGGATTATCAAGAAAAGTGACTACAAGGTAGTCGACCAGCTAAATCAGACACCCTCAAAGATTTCCATTCTCTCACTATTGATGTGCTCTGAGGCGCACAGAGAAGCCTTGTTGAAAGTACTGGATATGGCCTATGTTCCACCAGAGATAACTGTTAACCAGCTGGAGTCGGTAGTTTCAAATGTAAACGCTAGCCATGCGCTAGGTTTCACCGATTATGACCTGACATCTGAGGGCAGGAATCACAACAAAGCCTTGCACATCACAATGGAATGCAAAGGGACGGTGCTTTCCCATGTTTTGGTTGATACAGGCTCTTCTCTGAATGTTCTTCCAAAGAAAGCCTTAATGAAGTTGGAGTGCGATGACACCATCCTGAGGCCGAGTAATTTAGTTGTGAGGGCTTTTGATGGCTCTAAGAGAGCTGTCTGTGGCGAAGTTGAGTTGCCAGTTAAGATTGGACCGTAGGTGTTCAAGAGTACCTTTTATGTGATGGATATCCAGCCTGCCTATAGCTGTTTGCTAGGTCGGCCCTGGATTCATATTGCCGGTGTTGTTACCTCTACTCTCCACCAGAAGCTCAAATATGAACTAGAAGGTCAAGTCGTCACTGTCTTTGGTGAAGAGGATATTTTTGTTAGCCACCTGTCTACATTTAAGTATGTGGAGATGGATGGCGAGATGCATGAGATGCTGTGTCAGGGCTTCGAAGCCATAAACATCTGTGAGGTCGCGCCCGAAGCTGTCTTTTCACCTAAATCTGAGAAGGTCGGGACTTCTATCTCTTCATACAAGCAAGCTGTTGAAGTGGTTAAAGCTGGTAATGCCCAAGGCTGGGGCAAATTCGTGGAGCCAGTCATCAAAGAAGACAAGTTTGGATTGTGGTTTACTCCGGGGTCTCAGAAGAATGAAGCCGGTACTTTCTCCAGCGGGGGTTTGGTTTCTCCCCACATCGTCAATGCTGCAGATGAAGACAAGGCTGACAGCGACTATGACTTAGATAGCTGGATTCGCCCGTGTGTCCCGGGAGAAAAGCTCAACGACTGGTCATCCGAAAAAGTCGTCCGGTTTACTCTACTGAAGGAGTAATTTTTATTGTTTTCCTTTTATTACATGCATAATAAAGTCTTACACTTTGACCAAGGTGTAATGACTCATTTGTAGGGCCATCCATTTAGTTACATTTCGCAATTATTTTCATCATCAATAAAGGACAGCTTTTGCAAACAATTTTGTGTTCTCTTTCTTTCAATTTACTTTTACAAAAACGGTAATGTTTCTTTTTCATGTTTCTTTTTCGTTTTTCGTTCCAAAAAAAAAATCTCGTTCTAAGGTAAAGCGTGATCCTCCATCATAACGAGATGACCACCCGGATCTCACTGCTAACGACACTGCTATGGCCAAGTATGACTTCGACAATCCTATCTATCAAGCCGAAGAAGGGGTTGAGGAAGACTGTGAATTGCCTAAAGAGTTAGCCAGGTTGTTGAAACAGGAGGACCGAGCTAGTACACCTTATCAGGAAGTGATTGAGACCATCAACATTGGTGACCAAAGACGACAAGAAAGAGATCAAGATCGAGGTCAGTCTACAGGCCGAGAAGAAAGACCGTTGATCATGTACTTGACTGTGTTAGAAAGGTCAACAGATTGTGTGCTCGGTCAGCATGACGAGTCAGGTCGAAAAGAGCATGCAATATACTACCTTTGCAAAAAGTTTACCGACTGTGAACAAAGATACCTACTGTTCGAGAAAACTTGCCGCGCTTTGGCATGGGCTGCTCGCCGACTAAGACAGTATATGTTGACTCACACGGCTCTGTTGATATCAAAGATGGATCCAGTCAAGTATATTTTTGAAAATCCAGCGCTTACCGGAAGGGTTGCTAGGTGGCAAATGATACTGACAGAGTATGACATCCAATACACTTCACAAAAAGCCATCAAAGGACGTGTCTTGCCAAATTTACGCAGATAAAGTGCATATCCCTCCAAGAGAAAAAAAAATGTTGGGGCAACACCTTATCAGTTTGTATATGGCATGGAAGCAGTTCTTCCGGTTGAAGCCGAAATTCCTTCTTTGCGGGTCCCGATGAATGTTAAGCTGGACAAAGCGGAATGGATCCGTTCTCGATACAATCAGCTAAGCCTAGTTGAGGAAAAGAGACTAGCAGCTATATGCCATGGCCAGCTATATCAGAGACGGATGAAGAGAGCGTTTGATCAGAAAGTGCGCCCTCGGGAGTATCGAGTCGGTGAATTGGTACTCAAAAGAATTCTTCCTCCCAACACAAATCACAGGGGCAAATGGACACCGAACTATGAGGGTCCATACGCGGTTAAAAGAGTTTTCTCTGGCGGAGCTCTGATGCTAACAACCATGGATGGCGAAGACTTCCCATCCCCTGTCAACTCAGACGCAGTTAAAAAAAAATACTCCGCATAAAATTGACCCACTGGACAAGTAAAAAGAAGAGTCCAGGCAAAAAAGGGCATCCCGACGAACCAAAAAAAAAGAATGAAGAGGTTCGGGCAAAAATTAGGGAAATAAAAAAAAAATGTACACCCTGTGAGTCGAAAACCCGAAAGGGCGACTCATGCAAAAAAGGGTATCCCGGTGGATTGAAAACCGAAAAGGGCAATCCAGGCAAAAGTTAGGGAATAAGCGAATGACTGCAATCCGAGTTCATCTGTGTTATATCACCGTTTCATTCAATCCGGCAATCTTCGAAGGTTAAAGATCGTCTAATAATCCACTTTAGAAAGCAAGATGAGCAGAGCGTCTTGAGGACATACGAGCCATAGTAGAGCCGAAACTCAGTGGGACCCCGTTTCCACATTGCCTTTAGGATAATTTCTCTTTTTCAATTTATAGCGATTGCCTCTTTCCAGGGATCAGCTTCCTGACGTACTCGCCTATTCCTGGCACGAATTTTCTCCCCATTAAGAGTCAAATAACTCAGTTAAAGAGCCTCTTTATGTTTCATTTATCAGTTTGTTTGCAAAAGATGTCTGAATTCTTGATGAAGCATATTGCATCTGAATATAATGTTGGCTTTTGCAGATGACTTGCGCAGGAAAACAGTCAAAATTGCTTTGAATGTGCTTAATCCCGGACGGTGAATTCAAACCGAGTAATCCCCCGGGGCATACGTGTATTTTTTGGTTACAGGTCACAGGAACCGGATGCCAAGCTGTGAATCCCCATCCCCAAGCGGTTGACAAAGTCTCTCCTCAGCAGAGCAGGTTCCTCAGCAGAGCAGGTTCCTCAGCAGAGAAGGTTCCTCAGCAGAGCAGGATCCCCAGTAGAGTTGACAGTATCCAGACTGTATATCCCCAGTAGAGTTGACAGTATCCAGACTGTATATCCCCAGCGGATTCGACAGTGCCAGACTGTATCTTCCCAGCAACAGCGGAGTAGTTGCATACCCAACAGACAAGAGGGTGGTGTTCCCAGTGTTCATCTCATTCCCCCAGCAGATTATTTCTAACAGATTTGTTCTAATCCACAGCTTGAGGACGATTAGCAAGTTCATACCCCCAGCAAAGGTCAACTTCCCAGATAGAGAGCCGATTTATTTTCGGTGGCTCATTGGTCCCGGCAGACGGATTATTCCCCACAGAGCATTCAAGGATTGATACAGCAATCCGTTCCCTACACTACGCCAAATAAAGGAAAAGAGGGCGCTTATTTTGGCCTATAACAGCGCTTTTAAGCGCCCTCTAAAGTGGCGCTGGCATAGGTAAAGACAGCGCTTTGTTTTCCTGGAGAAAGCGCTGTCTAAAGTGGCCCTTTAAGGGCCACATTATAGTGCGCTTTCAGAAAAAAGCGCCCTCTTGAGTGGTCCATAAAGGGACACCTTAGAGGGCGCTTGCTGGAAAAAGCGCCCTCTAAAGTTGTCAATGTAAAGTGTTTAGAGGGCGCTTTCTGGAAAAAGCGCCATCTAAAGTTGTCAATGTAAAGTGTTTAGAGGGCGCTTTCTGGACAAAGCGCCCTCTAAAGTTGTCAATGTAAAATGTTTAGAGGGCGCTTCCTACATAAAGCGCCCTCTAAAGTGTTAAGCGCCCTCTAAAGTTGTCAATGTAAAGTGTTTAGAGGGCGCTTTCTGGATAAAGAGCCCTCTAAAGTTGTCAATGTAAAATGTTTAGAGGGCGCTTCCTACAGAAAGCGCCCTCTAAAGTGTTAGTTGTTTTAAAAAAATTTGTTTGAAAAACAGTGGATATTTAATTGGTAACCTGTTCGCATGCTGCAAAAGTGTAAAATTCATATTGATTTCATCCTTTAATCCAATGTTATACACCATTAATCCATTGATATATACAACATGAATCCATTTATATACAACATTAATCCTCCATATATACAACATAATATATGATTCTTTGATCAACAATATACAACAACATATTCATGAGTTAGTAAAAGTACAACAACAATATACAACATATATACAACAACAGCATACAACAACAACATTCCATACATATATGTACAACAATATACAACCTAGCTATATGATTCTTTGATCAACAATGAATTGACACAATTCATCCTTCATTTCATCCAAATGAGCTCTTGAGTAAGATTTGTATTCCTCAAAGTACTACAATTAAGAGAATAAAACATATTCATGATTTAGTAACAAATTAGATGAAATATCCGATAATATTAAAATAAACCCTAAGTTATTATTCCATACCATTTTTGGGATGTCTATACGATTCAACGCAATGATATCTCTCATAAATCTCAATACAAAAAATCCGCAATCGACCGAATTATTTTGCTGAGGACACTACACAGAAAAACAAACAATATATATATATAGTTAATTTCTTACAAACACTATTATAAGCAAAAAAACAAACACTATTATAAGCAAAAATAAGATACTTAATATATACCTGAACTCTGATCCAGGTAATGTCCTTCCTATTGCGATAATTCTTTTTCGATCTAAATTTTATTATTGCCCTAACAAAATAAAAACGTATATTGAGATCAATCTGACAGACATAATTAAATATACAAATACACACGAATATTTAGGGGAATTTCACTTACGCGTCAACCGTCTTCTTCATACTCGGATATTTACTCCAATCACCCGATAACGAATCGAGATAATACACTATTAGTCTCGAAAGATCCATAGCAACCAACACCCAGTGACCACTTTAAAATAAAACAAAAATTTAGATGAATGAAAATTTTCTACGTAAAAGATATACATAGATTAGAATGAAATTATTAGAAAGAAAATCTAACCCGTTGCCAGAATTAAACGGTAAAAAATACAAATTGGGTGTAGTCTTATCGCCGGCCGCCATGAATCTATCGACTAGATCATTCTTTACGGATGTTGGATTTTTCGTTATTAACGTTGCGTTGATACGGGAAGCAGCAATAAAATTGAAACGGTTACACAATTCAGTTCCCCGCAACAATGTTACATACATATACCTTAAATAGAAACATAATAAACATTAGACTACTCATTGAAATGTGTAAATAAATTGTTCAACTAAGTAAATTATAGATTGATCGGAGTACCATATGTATGTATGAATGACAGCGATGCCCAATTCGTCGTGTTCAAAAAGTTGTTGCATGTCCTCCTTTGCAATTATTTCGAAATGAGCAGCTCCGAAAACACCTTCATCAAAATCTATAGTACGAATGGCCCCTTGCATAATATCGGACTCATTCACCATTTTCTCAAGACGCATCATAATTTGAGATTTTGTCCCGGACGTCGTTGGAGGAATATCGTTACCAGCTTTTTTCAACTTTCGACCGGGAACCTAAAAATTCATATAAATTAAATCATGACTTTTTGTGATGCAACAGAATCGTTGCGTATATAATTCAATAGGTATATATATTTGTACCTCTTTTAGAGATGCAACCGACTCGATGCGTCTTGAAATCCCTTTACCAACTTTATGCGTGGGTCTTGTAGGAGTCTAACATTACCATGTAATAAGGATTGATTAAATATCATAATTGTAGCTGAATTGAAATGTGAATACTAAAGATTCATAATCATTTAGAACATATATACCTCGGCATCTGGGAAAATTAGATCTGACGGCCATCCAACAAAGGATCCGACTGCTTCTCGCATCAACGTTGTCTCTGAAACAACGTCAGGTAATGGTAGAAGCGCGTCGGTATCTAATACAAGGTCAACCGAAACTTTCATATATCCCACCTGAAGGGGATTATGGTGAAGTAATTCACCCGAAGTGTTGTGCACTTTTCCCTTGCCAACCATGCGATAAGTTGGTGACGATAGATACAGCTGACAAGGTGAAATGCCCTAAACCAATAATAAATGTTATTGTTAACGTGTATATGTGTCAAGTAAAAAAGTGCTATTTTAATTTCATAATAACATATATAATTACCTCGGGAAATTTCGGTTGACAATTGATACTAGCTCGGTCACTAGTATCTTTTGCCTCGGAGGCGCACCTTTCCTCTCTATACCTTGCATTCTCGTTTTGCAGTTGGAGTACTTGTGCCCTTAACTCCGCCAAGGTCTCCATCACCTCTTTGTTGGTAGGATTTTTTGTTTTTGGTTTTTTATAAAATGACGACGGAGTCACACCAAAACCCTTACCCCTCACACGACCAGAATACTCAGGAACATTTAGTACTCGACTAAGTACGCTCCTGCAATCCTGGACCTCGGTTGAAGGTACGGTTTGGGATAAAGTCTCCTGAAATATTATTAGAGGAGATTAAAAATGAATTATATGTCTAACAAAAGTTTCGATATAATTAAAGAAATAATGTTACATATACTTACACATTCGTCATAAACAGTTTGGACCGCTTCAACGACAGCCCCATCCTTCCCAACCCGAGCAGCCTTCCATAATACGTGCTCCGGAAGAGATGTTGCGTCACTTTTCTCCTCGGCTAGCTACACATTGAATTAGATTATAAGATCATCAATTATAACATATTGTGACAATGTATAAGCTCATAGCATTTGAATATACTCACAATTCTTTGTTGTAACCGTGCATATCCCGTACGCCCTTTTTTGTACGGATACGCGGGTTTTGATGCCCTTTTCCGATTTATGTCGCTTACTTCCTGGATAAAAAAGTTTAAGGCATATTAGAACCAAGTAACTTAACAATTTTATAATACCATAATTAATAGACATTACATGGAATTTTTCGTTTCTTCGTTTGGCGACAAAGTTATTCCATTCATCGGCTGAAATAATCTCGGCATACTTCATTGGCCGTTCTGCTTCAACAAATTTTCCTTCCTCATCCTTGAGAAATTTGTTGGACAAAAAGGATCGAAATCCTCGGAGTCTTTTTCCGGCCAATTGAATACAATATTTTTGCCGGCTTTCATCGATGTGAAAGGATCTCTAAAAAACATACACATGGAGTGTGTTATTATAAAGTAATATTATAACAATATATGGTCAACAAATAGTCAACAAAAAAAACATATAACAATATATGGTAAGTACCTGTATCTCCGACCATATTTTTTCTTTGCCAACCTTCAAGTCCGGACTTCTCCAATTATCACATGTAATCGGAATATGTTGTCGAACAAGGAAACTAATGTAACTTTCCAACATTGAACCGTTAGGCTCAATTAGTTGGTCTTCAGCACTCCAATGTACTTCAAATTTTACACCCTTGTCTCTTGCACGAATGATTGACTTCATAACAGTCAATCCTCGTTTGATTTCTTTTTCAACATTGTTACGTGATCCATTCGCGTCATGGGTATCGTCTTGGTTAGCCATTTTATCTGTAATATAGAAATGATTCAATAAGACCCAAGTAAGACAATGATTCAATACGTGAACACATTCATATACCTTCCATTTCTCATGCAAAAGACCTACTGCATGCAAAAGACCAATGCAAACTCACACACACCTACTGCATGCAAAAGACCAATGCAAACTTATGGTGTTTGGAACATGAACAAACTTGCATCCATAATCATCAAACTTCCAAGCACAAGCTCAAACACACTTCAAATGATATCAGTTTTCAATCAGAAATAAAAAACTCAGTTTGCCCTAAACAACATTAATCAACATAATGCACAAAATGTAAAACTAAGTTTAGAAAATGCCCTAATCAAACACATGAAGAAAGTGAACGGTAAAGATGGAGAAGAGAAATACCTTCAAGGTGACGGTAACGATGGAGAAGAAAGTGAATAGTGACGGTGGACGTGAACGTGAACGCAGCAGCAGAAAAAGGCGACGACGACGGTGAGGGAGGGAGAACGAACGGAGGACGAGAGTAATCGCAGTAGACGGTGGACGCAGTAGAGAGAAAACCTAGTTACGTAAACGAAATAGCTTGTAGAGAGGGAAAATAAAGAGACATGCAGTATATGTTATAATTTTAATGTTTACTAAAGGGGACCTTAGAGGGCGCTTTTGTAAAAAAAGCGCCCTCTAAAGGGGGCCTAAGAGGGCGCTTCTGAAAGCGCTCTCTAAGGCTTTCCAAAAGCGCCTTCTAAACTGGAAATGTACATGGACTTAGAGAGCGCTTTTTTAAAAGCGCCCTCTAAGGGTAACCTTAGAGGGCGCTTTCACTAAAGCGCCCTCTATTGTTGTCCCTCAATTTCCTCATTATTTTTTTTTTGGCTTCACTTTAGAGGGCGCTTTGTTACAAAAGCGCCCTCTAAAGGGGGCCTAAGAGGGCGCTTCTGAAAGCGCTCTCTAAGGCTTTCCAAAAGTGCCTTATAAACTGGAAATGTACATGGACATAGAGAGCGCTTTTTCAAAAGCGCCCTCTAAGGTTACCCTTAGAGGGCGCTTTCAATAAAGCGTCCTCTATTGGTGTCCCTCCATTTCCTCATTATTTTTTTGCTTCACTTTAGAGTGCACTTTGTTACAAAAGCGCCCTCTAAAGTGCGCTGTCTATTCCAATAGTATGCTCCTTATTTTTTCTCTTCACTTTAGAGTGCGCTTTTGTAATAAAGCGCCCTCTAAGGGGCGCTGTCTATTCCAGTTTTTGGCGTAGTGCTACCAGAGTCGCTTCCCCAAGCAGATTTCTTTTTGCACCATGCATAACATTCGCATTTGCATGCATATCATATCAAGCATACACATAAGCTGATAAACAGGTTCTTCAAATCAGACTGAAGAATTACTTTACAACCAAAGTCATAAGATCCAGCCAGAGGATCAAGTGTGCGTGATCCAGCCTGAGGGTCATTTTTTATGATTCAGCCCGAGAATCGTTTTCCAAAGATCCGGCCAGAGGATCGAGTGTGTGTGATCCAGCCTGAGGGTCATTTTGAAGATTCAGCCTGAGAATCGTTTTCTCGAGATCCAGCCAGAGGATCATGTGTCAATTTCGAAGATTCAGCCTGAGAATCTTTTTCCAGAGATCCAGCCAGAGGATCAAGTGTTAATTTCGAAGATTTAGCCTGAGAATCATTTTCCAGAGATCCAGCCAGAGGATCAAGTGTCATTTTCGAAGATTCAGCCTGAGAATCGTTTTCCAAAGATCCAGCCAGAGGATCAAGTGTGCGTGATCCAGCCTGAGGGTCATTTTTGAAGATTCAGCCCGAGAATCATTTTCCAAAGATCCAGCCAGAGGATCGAGTGTGTGTGATCCAGCCTGAGGGTCATTTTGAAGATTCAACCTGAGAATCATTTTCCAGAGATCCAGCCAGAGGATCAAGGGTCATTTTGAAGATTCAGCCTGAGAATCGTTTTCCAGAGATCCAGCCAGAGGATCAAGTGTCATTTTTGAAGATTCAGCCTGAGAATCGTTTTCCCAAGAGTCAGCCTAAGGCTCAATTTGAAGATTCCCCAGTGAAGTCGCATACAAGCGTTATTTCCCCAGCAAACCAGCTAGAGGAGTAGATTGACAGCTCAACAGAAAATCAACCGGATCCAGCCCGCGGATCGCAATTCAAAAAACAAAGTCCAATTGAAGAGTCGTACAACATGTTCTAGCCTGAAGAATATGTACGAAGCCAAAAGTGGAATATTCAAGAGGGTCAACCAGCGCATGTCTTAGATGCGAGATCCTGATGATGGGAATTTATCATCAAAACAATCCAGATCTAGCCAGAAGATCGAAGTCAGGTCTAGCCCGAAGACCGAAAATAGATTCAGCCAGAGAATCACAACAATCCAGATCTAGCCAGAAGATCAAAGTCAGGTCTAGCCCGAAGACTAAAAATAGATTCAGCCAGAGAATCGCATCAACCCTGATCTAGCCAGAAGATCGAATCCAGGTCTAGCCCGAAGACCGAAAATAGATTCAGCCAGAGAATCGCATCAATCCAGATCTAGCCAGAAGATCGAAGTCAGGTCTAGCCCGAAGACCAAAAATAGATTCAGCCAGAGAATCGCAATAATCCAGATCTAGCCAGAAGATCAAAGTCAGGTCTAGCCCGAAGACCAAAAATAGATTCAGCCAGAGAATCGCATCAACCCAGATCTAGCCAGAAGATCGAATCCAAGTCTAGCCCGAAGACCGAGAATAGATTCAGCCAGAGAATCGAAACCAAGAACAGATCTAGCCAGAAGATCAAAGTCAGGTCTAGCCTGAAGACCAAAAATAGATTCAGCCAGAGAATCGAAACAAAGTAGATCTAGCCAGAAGATCGAAGCCAGGTCTAGCCCGAAGACCGAAAATAGGTTCAGCCAGAGAATCAAAGAGAATAGATTCAGCCAGAGAATAGAAACAAAGAAGATCTAGCCAGAAGATTCAAATCGTATCCAGCCCGAGGATCAAATCGTATCCAGCCCGAGGATCAAAGTTAATATCCAGCCCGAGGATCTAAATTGAGTATAGATTCAGCCAGAGGATCGAAACTCCAAATTAAATCAGAAGACTGATTCAGATTCAGCCAGAGGATCAGAAAACAGCGCAGTGTATTTCAGCGCTTTTGTGGTGTTCTCAGAGCGCAAATTTTCGGTTTGTCTTTGGTATTCAATCACAGCTCACCCTGTTCGTCTGATAAGTTGTTCGCTTTCATCCTGCTCGGGTTCGCTGATGATTGAATAGGGGCAGCTGTAACACCCCAAAATTTGCCCTCCTCATTCATAGATTCATTTTTTAGGTCATTTAGCATTTCATATTGCATTTCATCATGTCAATCGGGATTAGCTCCAAGAAGCTTGAACATCATCCAGGACACCCTGTGGGTTCTATCCAAGGTGATCGGTCAACGCAAGGAAAGGACTTGAGTTACTACCAACATGCGCAAATGGGGCCTATTCACCACGCAAAGCGCCAAGCTTGAAGAAGTAAAAAGCAGAGCCTGAGCTGTCATGCTCGCTAGGCGAGCAGAATGCTTCGCTTAGCGAAGTGACCTGTTATGCTCGCTAGGTGAGCAAATCCTTCTCTAGGCGAAGGGTACGCGTTTCAGAATCTAACAGAAAATTCTGGGCTTCAACTGACCTTATTTTGAGCCCACAAGTCACCAATATCAGTCTATAAATACAAAAGTTTCAGTAGAGAAAGGGACACCTGGAAAAGACTGGAATTTCACTGGAGAAAGAGCTTGAGAAAAGGAAACCTAGGAACTACTCTGCAGCAGCCTTCAGACAGCTCTGAGAAGTTCACTCCGACTCACACACTTTTTACCTCCGCCTCCCGCAAACCCTAACAGTGCTCTACAAACCCAGCCGTGCCCGTCGATTTCAATCGATCTCTCCGATCAGGTATGCCTTTGTTCCTATTACTCTATGCTTTAAATTTGAATACCCTGAATGTATGAGGTGACATCAGGTTTTGCCCACGGGTTTGAATATGCATGAAAATATAAAACCATACCTTGAATGTTTTAATCGTTTTCGTTTATGAGATGGACACCACAGGGTTTCGGATTATAGAGATCGAACTGTTATCAAGGAAGAATCCAAAACCCGCAGGCCTTCGCTAGGCGAGCCTGCAGCGAAGCTTCGTTAAGCCTTCGCTAGGCGAAGCAGTCGCAAACGCGACAGTATTTGCTTTTTTGTCATGTTTTGTTCTAACCTGTCTTGTGTTTCCATGGCATTGTTTTCTCTTGATTTCATCCTGTTACTCTAACCCTTTTGTCGAGTTTTTTATGAGAGCTCACATGACTTTTGCAGAGACACTCGCGTGGTGTTCCACTTTATTTGTGGGATACCCCCTGGAGGTTTTATTCCGATTACCTTACTGACTGACTTTCTGTGATGGTGTTAGCTTGGAAGGATCTCTGGGTTTCCCATTCCTCTAATTGTTGTTACTTCGGATCTTTATCCGCGTGGTACTTTTACCTTCTCCCCGCATTTTACCGCTTTCCTAGCTGGAAGACCTCGATAGGAGGCAATGTTTTTGTGTGTTTATTTTATGCAGGTTCCTTCGTCCAGGACTCCTTTTGCATGGGCGTTCCTACAATGCGAACAAACCCTTCATTGATTTTTCTTCTCCATAGAACACGTTCACTCCTTCTACTACAGGCGAGTAAGTCTCCAAAGGTCGAGCATCCGGTAGATTGCGTAGTAACGTCGTTCACCCCAAAACACAACCCTTAACCCCGTAGTTAGCCAAACTACGTTTTGCTCTGATTCTCAGGCCATATGAGATACGTAGGCATAAGACGCTATGTCTTAGCGAGCACACACCCCCTAACCCCTAGGCAGCCGAGCTACGAAGACTCTGATTCTCATATTCAGATGGGATACGTATGCAGTGGATGCGACATCCGTGCGAGTCATTTTCTTTTGACCCCTCTTTTAGTAAATAGCACATTACATAAACCCACACCCTTTAGACAAGAACAACAAAAGTGGATCCCGTAGAGTACTACGGATGCGTGGGGTGCCTAACACCTTCCCTTAGTATAACCGGCCCCCGAACCCAAAATTTGGTTGCGAGACCTTGTCTTTTCCTTTCCTTTTTTCAGGTTTACTTCGAGCGTTTCCTTTCCCTCCTTTGGGATAAATAATGCACGGTGGTGACTCTTCTGTCATCTCTTTCCTCGCCAGGTGTTTTTTTCGCACTTTATTTTTCAGGTTGCGACACGTACAAATTACCAACAAAAATAAAATTCAATACTATCCCAACAATAATTTTTTCAAAATATTAATACTATTTTATATAAAATTTAAGAAAATTTCAACAAAACCAATCATTCCAACCAGAATTTCTAAACTGTATTGTTTCTTCTACGTATAAAATATTAAAGTTTTATCAAGTCTTTAGTTGAATAATTCAGTTCGTTAAGGTGTTACCATGTTCTTATTTGAAGAATTCAGTCTTATATTATAGGAGGACTGAGTAGTACTTGGTTCTTACAAGTTTAGGATTTTTCAGTTGTACTTAGGCTATTTAAGATAGTCAATCATTAATAAAATTATTACATTTTTAATTCCAGTTTATTATTATAGATTTGTTCTAACAAATTAGTATCGGAGCCCCAATTAGAGCCCGATCAGTGAGAAAGAAAATAGTGAAAAGAGAAGACTCAACAATGGAAAGAGAATGACACATCATGCTAGCCATTCCCAAATTTGATGAGGACTATGAGCACTAGAGCATGTTGATGGAGAATTCCCTGAGATCGAAAGAATTATGGAATCTGTTGAAATTGGCTATATTGAGCCAGCTCAAGGAGAATTTCTGAATGGAGTGCAGAGACAAGCGTTGATGGATCTCAAGCTTAAATATCTTAAGGTAAAAAATCATCTATTCGGAGCTATAGATAAATCATTTCTGAAAACAATAATTCCTAAGGATACCTCTAAGAAATTGTGGGAGTCACTCAAAACCAACTATTAGAGAAGTAAGCGCGTTCAAAGGGCACAACTTCAGTGCCTTTGAAGGGAGTTTGGAATATTGGAGATGAAGAAAAAGGAAACCATTGCAGATTATTTCTCTAGGGTTTTTCTAGTGGAAACTGAGATGAGGAACCTTGGAGAGGACGTGCAGGAACAATCATATTATGGAGAATATTTTGCGCACACTCTTTGAGAAGTTCACATACATAGTATGTTCAATTGAAGAATCAAGAGATATTGGTTGTCTCTCAATGGATGCATTTCAGAGTTCGTTATTGTGTCATGAGAAAAAGATCAGGAGACATCACCCAAAGACGACAACAAAGGAAGAACAAGTTTTGCATATCACATCCTCAAGAGAAGGAAGCTTTGGTAGAGTACGAGGAAGGGGAAGATGGGCATTCAGAGGTCGAGGACATGGACATGGAAGATTAAGGCTTGACAAAACTCAAATAGAATGTTATAGATGCCATAAGTTTGGGCATTTTCAAGTTGAATGTCCTGGTTCAAGTAATCAAGGATGTGTATTATGTTTCCGATCTAACCAACAATCTTTTGAGCATCAGAAAATTACAAGAAAGAAAGCTGAGAATTTTAATCGAATATAATACATGCATAACTAATCACCCAATTAAGGGGGCCATCATGGACATAAAAATGGGTGCAAACCGAATATTTTCAATCCTAGGTAGAATAGTTGATGCAAAATCATGTTTCCAAGCCATCACCTCTGAGGATGCATTTCGATGGCATTCCAGGTATGCACATTTAAGATTTAAAGGCTTGAAAACTTTATATTAAAGAATATGGTTATTGGACTACCACATATAGGAGAGCCAACAAAGATGTGTGAAGTCTATCTCAAGGGGAAGTAGAAAAGTGAACCATTCCCAATAAAAAGTAATTGGAGGGCATCAAGAAATATGGAACTTGTCCATGCAGATATTGTGGTATAATTACTCCAATGTCAAACATTCAAAAGAGGTTTCTCCTAAATTTTATTGATTATCATAGTTAAAAAATATGGAGTTATCTTGTTTCAGAAAAATTAGAAGCATTGACCATCTTTAAGAGAGTTTCATACGCATTATTGAGAAAGAAGCAAAGTCTCCAATATCCTGCCCACAGTCACATAATTCGCAATTCCTTCCAGTGCATGGTACGAATTCATGTACGCGGTATACAACTCTTAAAAAATTTGGTACGTGAGGGGTATACATAGTTGGTACGTTATTAGGGTTCGTCGGTACGTTATTTGGGTTCGTGGTATCCAATATAATTCGTGGTACAAACAAATATAATAATTTCTACATTAATAATTAAAAACTTATTAAGTGAAAAAATAAGTATTCATTTGAGTTTCTCTACATAATATTTAATAAGAATAAATGGTAGAATGGTCATTAATCTGTTAAAAGAAAAGTCCCACGTCGGTTTGTATAAATTACTGAGAGAAAAAATATGTTATAAATAGAGGTGTGCATTACATTCCAATATCAGAGCATATGCTTTGCTTAGGTGTGTGGGTCAACCATACCTATAGCAAATTAGTTTAAATCTTTTGTGTATATGGTAGAATGCTAATTGCATTTGCATTCGTATAAATTATAATTAAAATTAATAAGTTCAAAATTTTGGCCAGTAGGTTCGCTCAGGTTATTCGCTTTTCACGAATTTCCTAAGAATTATCATGAATTGGTACGCAAAAGTACCATCAACCGGTACGTGAGTACCAATTTTCAGTTCTCTAGGTAAGTCAATGAATTATGTAACTATGATTCTGCCTCAGAATAGATCGAGGTAGAGAATTCACTTTCAAAGAATTTAATGAATTCAAGGCATTATAAGGGAATTAACAACGATATATACTCCTCAACAAAATGAGGTAGTTGAGTGGAGGAACCAAATAATCATGAATATACAATCATGAATATGGGGCACATCACTTTATCAAACCAAAATATGCCAAAAGAATTATAGGCCGAGGGAGTGAATTAGATAACTTATGTATTAAATTGAAGTCCAACATCAGCACTGTAAGAACAAATGTCAAAAGACGCATGGAATGGCCTCAAACCAAATGTAAGTCATCTAAAAATGTTTGGATGCATCAGGTATGTTCATATTCCAGAAGCAAGAATAACCAAGCGTGATAACACAAGATGCAAGGCAATTTTCCTTGGTGTCAGTGAGGAGTCCAAGGCATACAAAATTTATAATCCCAACTTTAAAAAGATCATTATCCTATGAGATGTTTTTTTTGAAGAAAATAGAGCTTGGGATTGGGGAAGGAATGATCGTCATATGACTACAACTTCTAATGTACTCACATGGGAGAATGGCGGGGAGGACAATGAAGGTCATGAGGAGGATTCTTTCCATAAAGTAGTAGCCATCACTTCCGGCTTGAAACTTCTCAACCCTAGTCAATCGTCATCTTCCTTACACAAAACGGTGTTTCTTTCGGCACCACCAAGGAGTTAAGGAGTTAATCCCTAATCAACCCCTTTGAGAATATAAGTTGGTGTTTCTTTAGAAACTAAAACCCTTAATCTTAACCAGGGGAAGAATAATTGTGTTGAGATAGTTAGACTATGCATTCAATCTTCAAGAGAATCTAGCCACATGTTCACCTTCCAATAAGAGGTTCAACCACTTGTTCTTCTTTGCACATATCATGAACTGTCGAAGAAGTCGTTAAAAGCCATAAAATGTTTATAGTGATTATTCCTCGACCAGACAATAACAAGGTAGTCACAATATTTCAACAAGATCAAAAAGAAAAGAAAGAAAAGTTTATTAAGTCGAACATCCAAAAATGCAATTTAGGTAAAAATTAGGGCATCCTGGTGGACTGAAAGCTTCAAAAAAGTAGTCTAGGAAAAATTAGGGATAAAAAGCAAAGAGATGTCATCAAACTCCTCAATAAAAACAAGATTAGGTGACCACCGTATCAAGAATCAAATGGTCACTAAAATTCTTGTCAAAAACAAATTTTGTGACTACCAAATAAAAGTAGGTGACTACCACCCCAAGCAAAACTTCATTGGTTCTTAAGCCATCACATTTTCACCTTCAAAACCCTCTTAGAAGTTAAATGCATGTGTCAAACTAACTGAACGTAGGACTGAAGATTATCAAGGAGAATGGTTGGTTTAAAATTAAATTTTGAGCCGTATATCCTTTTGTTTCAAAAACCGCGAATCAGACCACATTACAACCTTCAAAAGATCTAATTGAAGCAGAGTTTATTTTGAAAGCATACTACAACAAGGTTGTATTAACCTGACTCTAAATATTTTTGCTAATCATTTGTCTTGGTATCATATTATCACATTTCTATTATCACACTTTGAATGTCTTGATCGACATTATGTTCTGACCATTGACTCATTCACTGTATATCACAACTTCATCTCCATAATGATTTTGGTTTCAAAACATGCATGAACATTTCATTAGAATTACTATTTCAAATGAACAATTTTATATGCAAGTAAGTACTTGGCATCAAGGAAGTTCCAACAATGCATAATCAGTTGCGAAATCTAATTAGTTGTAACTGGTCCCTCAGGGGCAAATCCCCTAAAAGTCGATTAGTCAAGGACAAATCTCTTCAAAATCATAGTGGGGAAAACCATCTCAAGGTCATATTATGACAAGCTGCTTCCAAACTTCTTTCAAGAAAAATTTCTTCAAAGATCCAGTAGACGGAGGCAAGATGAGCTATAGAGGGGCGAGTCCTCTCTAGACATTCAAGCTGCTAAAGCAAAAAGTAATGCAATAAACTAGCAACGGTCGAGTTCAAAAGGAGTATCAGGAGGTCATACTAGAACCAACTCCCATGAAACAACCTTTTGAAAAGAAACCTTGTTCCAAAAGAACTCTTCCATCCATTACCCACCACAAGGGAACTTTTGGAAACCCTTAAGTCATTTCATAAATCATTGTCATTCATTAATCATGTTGCTCCGCTATAGCATCATGCCATGCATAATATCACATCCATCTGGAATATTCCCATGGCACGGAGCCTTGTAGAATGAACATGAAAAAAAATACCAACTTCACTTGGTATACATCTCAAAAACCCAATACCAATTGGCACACATACATGTATCATTTCATTTGCATTTATCAATCATTATATTTCATGCATCATTTCATGTGTAGTATATCCATAGGTGTAGAGCACTACTCCAAGTGATCATAATATTTCATTCATCAATCCAAAATGCTTACCAATACAAATTCAACCATAAGCATAACATGAACCATGTTTCATGCGCATCTGATGACTATCATTATTGCCATCAGTCATATACTCTCCACTTTTCAAAGTGAATATGGGTATTAGATTCCCTAGTTAATCTCGACAGAAAATTTTCCAATTAAACCTCGGCAGAAGGTATTTTCCTCAGACGGGAACTGGTGTTTTGTCTTTCTTTTTGTTTGTCAGACAAGAACTGACTTTCAGATAGTCTACCAGACGAGAACTGGTTTCTCTTGATTTATTATCAGACGGGAACTGACTTAAAAAATGGGCTACTAGATGGGAACTGGTTTAAAACAAAGGTTACCATACGGGAACTGGTTTTAAAAAAATGACTACCAGATGGGTACTAGATTTAAAAATATGCTAACATACATGAACTGGTTCTAAACAAAGGTTACAAGACGAGAACTGGTTTTGAAAAGAAAACTCACTACCAAACAGGAACTGGAGTTAAAATAGGTTTTCAGATGGGAACTAGTCTTACGAAAATGCTACCAGACGAGAACTGATGTTTGATGTACTGATTGTCAGATGAGAACTTTGCTACAAATGATTTACTAGACGAGAATTGGTTTTGCTATGTTTGATCTTTCATGATATGGGCATATGCTCGATGAATGAGATGATATGCATGGCTTAATGCTAGAGTGAAACGACATGATTAATGCATGAGAATGCTTTATGCAAAGATTCGAAGGTTTCCATAATGATGCCTCTATGGTGAGTAATGGATGGAAGGTCCATTTATAGCAAAGCTCCATTGACAAAAGACAAAAGGTTAATTGATGGGGTACTAGCATGATTCCTCGAAACTCGTCTTGAACTCATCATTGTTGACATATAACATAAGCTTGAGCACCTTGAAGGCATGGAGAGGACTTCCCCATCGATGGCTCAGCTTGCCCTAGTCTTGCTCTTTAAAGATATTCAACTTGACAGGAGTTTGAGAATAGCTTGTCATAATATGACTTTGAGATGGCCTGCCCCAATGTTTGAATATAACAGTGGTATGCCCCTGATTAACCAAATCTTGGAATATGAGGCTTCAGATTGACCTAACTTTAGAGAGTGGGCTCGCTATGCTATTGAGGTGGCTTCCCCTGCCTGATTCTTGTAAGGATTTGTTCTTTGACTAAAAGGCTCTTGGGGTGATTGGCTCGGATTGATCGGTGCTCTAAGTGATTTCCCCTGACTGGACTTCTTTCCCCTGATAAAGTTTGTCAACTGACTGCACATTGATGGAATTCCCTTAATGCTAAAGGTTGACATGTAAATAAAATTGTTCATTCAAAAATGGTAATTTTAATGCAATGCAAATGCAAATTTTGAAATCAATCATTATTGAAATGATAGTGACACACAGTGAACGGATCCATGATCAGGAAACAATGTTGATCTAGCCATTCAAAGTATGGAAGGTGGTGTGATTAACAAAGATCTTTTGGAGTCAGGTCAATACAACCTTGCTATAGCATGCTTTCAAAATAAACTCTGCCCTAATTAGGTCTTTTAAGGGTTGTAACGTGGTCCGATTCATGGTGTTTGAAACAAAAGGATATAAGGCTCAAAATTTTCTTTTAACCCACCCTTCTTCTTGATGATCTCCATTCCTATATTCAGATGATTCGAACACGCATCAAACTTCCAAGAGGGTTCGAAGGTGTGATGGTAAAGATGAGGATTCAAGATGAAATTTTCTTGAAATGGAAGTCATCTTATTTTGTTTTCTTTGTTTTTGTTGAGGATTTGATGACTTCTTTTGTTTCTGGTCCGTTATTTTTCTTGGACCACTTCTTTTGAAGATTTCAGTACACCAAGATGCCTTGATTTTTGCCTTAGTCATCTTTTATGATGGTCAACTTAGCAGGCTTTTCCTTCTTTTTTCTTTGAAAGATTGTGATTGCCATGTTATTGGTTGTTGAGGAACAAACACTGCAATCTTTTTGGCTTTGCACAACTTCTTCGACACTTCAACATGTGTGTGAAGGATAACATGTGGTTGAACCTTTTTGGAGGATGGACAGATAGACACGTTCTCTTTGAAGATCGAATGCACAATCAAATCATATAAACACAACTACCCCACCCCTGGTTAAGATTAAGGGTTTTAAATTTTGAAAGAAACAACAACTTCTAGGCTCAAAGTGGCTGACTAGGGATTAACTCATTATCTCTTCAGTGTTTGGGGATTTGAAACAATGCCTTACATCATCGGAAAAATTGTCTTTGAAAGCGACACCACAATAATTATGAGTATTTTGTTTTCATCATTTTTCCTCCAATCTTTGCTAAACAACAGTTTGATAAAGAAAATGAATGGAAGAAGAGTTGATTCAAAATGAAATATCACTTTATTAATATTACCATTAAAAAAACAACGTTTAAAAAGAAGTAGCATTTAAATAGACAAAGAAAATACAAATGCAAATGATAATAATGTCCAATGACTGCCAGTGTTGAGGATGCCTTCTTGTCTTATCCACTGACTTCAGGAGATTCCCCTTGAGGTCTTTTCACTTTATCAAGGTGAGAGGTTGACGTGGACTACTAGGTTTCCTTATGGAAAGGATATATACTTTTTGTTGATCAATTGTTGAACCTTAGCTATGAAAGCGTTGTAGTCTTCATTCGAGTGTCCTATTGATTTGGCGTGATATCCACATTGAACAAAAGGATTATACCCAGGTGGGTATGGTTGTGGCACAGGCTTCAGAGGTTTGGTGTCTGTAGCGGTGTATTCGTCGCTATATGATTTATTGATTAAACCATAAGCAATGTATACAATGAATCGAGTCGCCACCGCACTTTTATTTATCCTAAGGACTGGTTAAAAAGCGAACAAAAACCTAAGAAGTTTTACACGTAGAAAACTAATGAAAAGATCAGAGAGTCTGGGTAAGGGGTAAATTACGCAATGGGAAGGTGTTAGGCACCCATCACGTCCTAGGTACTCCTAGGGAGCCATTTTCACACTTGTTGTATAAGAAATGTTTATTTGTTTTGACATATTGTGCAAACATGAATGGGAAGATGAGAAAAGAATATACAAGTTAGTTATTTTTGTGTTCGAACGGATGAACCCGTTGCCTACGTACCTTCCATCAAAGGTAAGGATCAAAACGCCGTAGTTCGGCTAAAAGATTTCCAAAAATTAGTGAGTTCATTTTTAAAACACAAGCACCAAGGCTTTTCATTACCAATGGGAGAAAACTCAACCCGAATCAACAATCCACCATGCGAGGACGACTTCAACATACTAGTGAGGGGTTAACCCTATAATAAGTATGGAAGACTTACAATCAACTCACTAAGGATAAGGTAAGATTTACATCAACCACTATGGTAATTAAAACCTAAGGCTAATGCATGAAAACATATTAACAATGGACAAAGCCAAAATAATTGAATGGGTGAAGTTAATTGATTATGATTATTCACAAAATATGGTCAAGGTATGATTAAGATTGATTCAAAGAAGTGTTATGAAAAATGAAGTTTGAAAAGGTCAAGGACTTATGGTCCAGGTTTCTAATTTGAAAAGACATGAAGATGTTTGCACAACAAGTCAAAGTTTTTGAAAGCAAGGTGTGAAAAGGTTTAGGACAAAGAGGGTATGGATGATGGAATGTAAAACTTCTTAGAAAAGTTCACCTCTTGAAATCATATGGAAGATGATTCAAGTGTGCCCTTAGGAATAAGTAATGAGCAGGCAAATAAAAAGCAAGGTGATACCGGATGCCATCAATGGACTTATACCAATCTCACAAACAAAAGCGGATATCGGATACCAATGAATGGATTTACACCAATCTCCTAAAGCAAAACAATGATACCGGATGCCATCAATGGTCTTACTCCAATCTCACAAACAAAAGCGGATATCGGATACCAATAAATGGGTTTACACCAATCTCCTAAAATAAAACAATGATACCGGATGCCATCAATGGTCTTATACCAATCTCACAAAGCAAAAGCGGATACCGGATACCAATAAATGGGTTTACACCAATCTCCTAAAGTAAAACACAACTTGGATGTCAGATGCCAATTTGTCTGGACTTATACCAACCTCCAAAGGATGATCATGGGAGTACAAATGCCAACAACATGGTCTTACAATTGCATCCTCACATACAACAAACAAACAATGCACTAAGCAATGGACATGAGTGACCAAGTGAAATGGTCTTGCACTCTATCCCTTCCAAATCATAGGAACAATAGCCAATGAGTGGACTTACAGTTGTCCTCAATGGGTAAACCAAACAAACCACAAGGGTATGAAATGATGATCATGCAATAATGAACAATTAATGATGATAAGTGCACAAAGGCAAGCAAGCAAACATGTACATATGAAGCAATCAATCAAACAAAGTCATTTAGCACACACTATAACCAAACAATTAGGCTCAATCAAAGGGTTAGACTTAAAAGTCAACTGGAATGGGGTAAATGGTGCTCTTAACCTTGACATTGAGAGCCAAGGTGAAGCAGATGAAAGGATATGAGGGGTGTGCCTCATCACTCTTATCCCTGGTCAGGGAGAGCATTGAATATCAGAAGGTGTGGGAGTTCAGAAAGATGGAACTCTCTCCACAAGTTAAGGACTCGATAGATCTTGGGCTTTTACTCACTATGCATCAACACATGTGGTGTGAGCAAGGTGAGTGACTCACAGAATAGTAGGAGATAGGCTACATATCTCTTTTGTCTACCAATTGCCTCATATGAGGTCTTTACCTGCTTGGGGACAAAGTTAAACAATCACAAACATCGCCTCTTAAGGAGGACTTCAGACAGTTGCCTGGCTAAATAACAAGCCAGGTCTTCCAGACTACATGGAGACAAGAGAGTCTACCTCAATGCTTAAGCAAAGCAAAGCAATAGCAAGTTCTCAAAGGAACTAAAGCAACTATGGTACCTGAAATCAATCAAATATAATCAGTATTCAAGTCACAAAGTCAAAACAGACAAGGTATGAACCAACAATCAACACAATCAATCACATGTGCAAAGCACAAACTCAAGGCAAGTGAGCTAAGCATCCTACAAAATAAAACAAGTTAGTTCATAACAATCAACCAAATTAAATCAACTTGAATTAATCTCTTCAAAGAAATTGCTCCTTAACCTGAAAAACAACTCAAACATGAGAAGTAAACCCTTAGGCCAAAGCCTAGGGTCAAAGGAGGAGAAAAAATTTAAAACAGAACATGAAACTTGACCAAAATTAAGATTAATCAAATAAGAATAAGTTCCAGTTGGTCCCATATCAAAAACATTCATCAATTGCATTTCATAAGCAAAACATGTCAAACTAGGCAAGATGAGAACTCAATGATGTAAACAGAATGAACACAAGCATGTCCATACCAAAATGTCTCAATAAATTCCAGGAAAAATCATGCTTAAACAGAACACATTCAATGAGCAGCACACCAAATTTCATGTTATTTGGACAACTAGAAGTCAGTCAATTAAAATCAACAAATCATGGTATGCAAAAACAAACCCAACCAAGGCATCAAATCAATTATCAACTTTAGGCAAGTGTAAAACAGAAATGGCATAAGATAAATGAACCACACCAAATCCAAAATGAAGTTAAACATGTTAAGAATAAATCCACAAAATTTCAGCTTCATATGATAAGGCATCAGAATTTCACAAAGCATGGAAGTTCCACACTCAAAAAGAGTTCACAAATGACCAAACAGCAAAGCAAAATATCAAACAAATTGAAAATGCCTACAAAAAATCCAGGAAAAATCACAAGCAAACTAGACATTCAGAAGTATCAGCATACAAAAATCCAGAGCAATTGGCATTCAATAAGCATGGCAACAAAATTCAAGAAGTTGGACAAAACCTAGTGTGACATACATTGTTACACTCATGAAGATCACGTCATATCTCTCAATCCAGGAACTCAAAAATAGAAAACCATATACCAAAAGGACCAGGAATGAGTCAAGATCATGCATGTAAAATTTCAAGCATTTTGGAGCAAGCATCAAGATTTCATGAAAGAAATGGCAAAACAAAGGCAAAAAGCATACATGAACAAAGGCATTAGACCAAAATAAAAACCAGCCGTGCACAACTTTTGTTATCATGCCTATAAAAAACTAGACGAAAAATGGAGATGAATGCAAAAATTCCCACGCAATTTGGATCATCCAAGAGTTATTTATGAATTTTTGAAGTTTCATGATAAAATGAAATAAACATTTAAGAAAATAAAATGAAATAAATGGCGCAATGGCAAACTTGGTAATTATAGCGCTCACTTAATGAAACTCTGCGTTTCATTAAGTGATGTGTCACCACGTGACTGGCAGCATGGCGCGGGAAACAACAAATTTGAACGCAAGGCCAGACAACAAAGATCAAACGCGAAATCTGGAATGAAATTCGAATGTTCATCGCGCGATCTTGGTGTTCATCATCATCATGAACTTTTTCTCACAAAAACTAGCAAACGATATACCGATTGAATCATCACATCATGTAGATCACTAATCTAACAAGCAATTAACCTAATTCTAATCATCTTCACGGATCGAGCAAAACTAATTTCACATTCAAATGTTCAGATCTACATAACTTCCTTAATATCCAATGAAAATACATGATTCAAGTTGCAGTGAGCTCAGCAAGGAACGATCTATCAAAGCCATATCATGATTTTAGCAACTGTAAGAATCGAATTCTTACCTCTTGAAGTTGCAGATCTTGAATTTGGTGATTTCGCGGCTTGGAAGTTGAAAACAGAAGTCCAATGATGATTAGGAAGGTGAATGGAGGTGATAATTCAGCTCGACACAGCTTGATGATGAAGAAATGTCAAAATGCCATGGATGCTCGAGGTTTCAACAGTTGCGATGTAGCACGAATTTGTCCACGTTTTGCCTCAACAGTTCTTCAACAACATCTGCAAATGATGATTAGCACGAAAGAAAGCAAAAAAAAATGATGAATTCTTGATGAACAAGTGAAAAAAAGTGTGAGAAAAATTGAGAGAATTTGGAGAATTTTTGCTTTGGATCTGAGAAAATGATTTGTGGATTTGGAATTTCTGTTACAATTAAGCTCTTATAGTCCTGTTAATCCACCTGTTAAACCATGATTAGCACAATTGAAATGGATTAGTGAAAATGAGCTTGTTATGTAATTTGGCAAAATTGCCCTTTCTCACTTAGAACCAATGGAACAGTGCAATCTTCCTTTCAGCAAGTCACAAATCATGTTTAGAAGCAATTTGAATTGGCTTGGCATGAAAATTCCATGTACTTTTGAAAATCACTATTTTTCCACCAAAATTTAAATGGTTCACTTGAAAAATGACCTTTTTATGTGATGCTTTTTGATGAAATGTAATGATGCATTATGATAGTACATGTCAAATGGGATTTGCTCAAAAAAGAATCACCCAAATTGGCCAAATGGTTTGAAAGTTATGCCACTTTGAAATCCCAAAATTCTTGAAAATGATTTGATCATAACTTGCCAACCACACATGAGAAATGAGTGTTCTTGGACTTTTTGGAAAGGCAAGAGCAAGATCTTCAACTTTCATGTTGGACAAATTTCGATTTGAAGCTTTCTTAGACATGTAAATTTGAGGAGAAAAACTTTCCATTTTTGGCAGCTGAAAATTACAGGTCCTTACTATTTTGGGAAACTTTTTGTCTGACCTCAAATCCTTCACTGTGGATGTTTGAAATGTCAATTGAGGCTTGTATGGACATGAATGAGACCTTCCCAACCATCTCACACCTTCAAATCCCTGATTAAATGTACAGTTGACCACAGTTGACTTTGCTAGGGTTTTGGTTGACTGAGCCATGTTCTAATGACTTTCAAGCCTCTTTCTCTTGAGATCTTGATTCCAAATGATACCATAACTCATATGAATCTCTTATGAATGATCATGGTGCCCAAATTCTCCAAGAATGGCTACCATCTATTGCTCAATGAATGATTTGACTGTTTTGACCTAACTTGCTTCATCTGCAAGTAACAAGGTAAGATGACAATATTTTTGTACTTTTGGTTAATAAACAAATGAAAAGCAATGATATATAAATGCTAAACATGCTTGGTGATCAAGAACCACACTCACAAGATACCCACCCACTAGGAGGGAAGCAAAGGTGCACAATGATCCTTGAGGCAATGAATGATATGATATGATGCGATGAGGGATCTTAGGGACAAAATTGGGGTCTTACAGATGCACCTATTTAAGGTCATTCTAGCCGGAGAAGTGAAGTTTAGAAATCTTCATCTCGACGCGGTAGAATGGGCTTAAATAACAGTAATGAGACAAAATTTTGGTCCCTAAGAGACCTCATGATGCAAATGTATGCATGCAAAAGACACAAACTCTGTGGGAAATATGGTTCACACAGAAGAAAAGACGATCCATCGGAGTAATTCACTCACCAGGCACAGAGACTCTAACAGGACTCTTATTGGGGATAATAAAAGAAAAAGAATGCGTGAGCAGGACACGACTCTGATTTGGGGGAACATAAAACAGACTGGAGACCTTACTGGGGAAGTAAAGGACTCGAACTGGGGATAAGAATCGATTCCAAAGGAAACACATCCATTGAATGACTCAAGCTGACTCACACAATGCACGTACTGGGGAGAACGCCAGTACAGCAACACAAATAGCAATACAACTCCGCTGGGGAAATCTAGAAAAAGACTCTCCAGGGGAAGCCAAGGATGAGATGTCACCGGTATAAGGGCAACAAACTCAGGAAAAATGAATATCTAAGACCGGTACAAGGGTGAGAGATATCAATCAATCCAAACATCTGAGAAAGACCTGAAAAAGGTACATCAACTCAGGCAAATCCGACTCCACAGGGGACCAAGGTCATAATAGGGAGCAGAAAGGAAGGAACACCAGGGATACTGAGTTATATAATAGGTGACCGACCGAAACGTGAATTGGTATATATGCCAAGACACTCATCATCCTGAAGAAAGCTAGAAAAGCAGACTTGTTTATAGGATGGATATTCAATTCCACAAGGAATATGAATCTTACTCTGCGGAGAAAACAATCAAAAGATTGATCCAAGAGTGCATGAGACATATTATTCATTACCGGCAGACCGTGAATAATATACTCGAAAAGGAAGAGACACCAGAGATACTGGGGTATATAATAGGTGACCTACCAAAGCGTGAATTGGTATATATGCCAAAACACTCATCATCCGAAAGGAGGGCTTAAAAGCAAATCGACTTACAGGATGGACATTCGAATCCACAACAGGAAAACGAATCTTACTCAACTGGGGACACAAACCCAAAGAGTGCATGAGATACAATATCCATTACCGTCAGAACGTGGATAGAATACTCGCATGAGATATATTATCTATTACCGGCAGACCGTAGATAATACACTCGCATGGTAAGAAACACCAGGGATACCGAAGTATATAATAGGTGATCTACCGAAAACGTGGATTGGTATATATGCCAAAACACTCATCATCCAAAACACAAACTGGTTAAAGGATGGGTATTCGATTCTACAAAGAATACGAATCTTACTCTATTGGGGAAAATCAACAAAGGATTCCAACCAAAGAGTGAAAGAGATATATTATTCATTACCGGCAGACCGTGAATAATATACTCGAAAAGGAAGAGGCACCAGAGATACCGAAGTATATAATAGGTGACTAACCAAAGGAGAGACAATCGATACCAAGCATCCGGGTAAACGAAAGACAACTCAAAGGGATAAATTGCAAGCACCCGGCAATTATCCAAACAACAAATATTCGACTCCGCAAAGGGAATAACGAATCTTACTCGACTGGGGAAACACAGAAGGCTTCGACTGAAGAGTGCATGAGATATTATCCATTACCGTCAAAACGTGGATAACACACTCGCATGGAAGATTATCCACAACCGGTTACTGGGTTAATAAAGGATAAATCGACCGAAAATAAAGGCATCGGGATACCAAAACTAGGTATATAATGATGACCAATCAAAGGGAGCAACAATCATTACCGAGCAAACGGGTAAATGAAAGGCGATCCGCTGGGAATGAATTGCAAGCATCCGGCAATTATCCACAGGGACTGGCTGGGGATACATTGATAAACAATCAATGATCCGGGGAACAAATCACTAGCAAACGGTGAAAAGACCCACTGGCAACTTCAAAAGGGATAACAATTGCGAGCATACGGCAATGATCCAGAAGACAACTTGCTGGGGATAAATTGCTAGCATCCGGCAATTATCCACCCGCACCATAAGGCACAAACTCCGATGGGGAGAACGATCACAACATGGGATTTACAACTACCGAATACGGGGTAGAAGACCACGAACTCCACTGGGGATAGGATGAATGAAGGCCAAATACTGAGCACTTATTCAACTTACTCCACAGGGAAACGCAAACTCTGTTTGGGATAAAAAATCACAACAACAGAGAATCCACCAACAACCAGAATGAACCACAAAGGTTACCTCTGCTAGGGGAAAAGAGATAGGACTTACAACTACCAAATACGGGGTAGTAGCCATACTCTGGTGGGAATATCCACAAATTAGGGTTTACATCTACCGAATACTGGGTAGAAGACCAACAACTCCGCGTGGGGACGGAACAAAACACAAATCCGCACGGGAAACAAAATAGGGTTTATAACAAACCACAAACTGCTGGAGAGCAAGAAAATAGGATTTATGACTACCGACTACTGGGTAGAAGACCAACAACTCTTGCTTGAGGAATAAAAGGTATATAACCACAAATTCCGCCAAGAAGCAAGGAACATAGGACTTACAACTACCGGTATAAGGGTAGAGGCCCAACAAAACTCCGCTGGGGATAAATGAATTAATGCCAATTATTGGGCAAACCATTCATTTCTTCCACAGGGAAGTACAAGAAACAGCTGACACAACGCCGATTCGGGATTAATCCGAAAAGACAGACTGAATCAAAACACGTCCTATGAGGATATAACTCAATAGGAAAATCCATCCCAATATATGTGTTGGGAGGAAACGGAAGAAACCGTCATCCACGAGGATATATCTCAGTGGGGAACTGCAGAAGGAAAAGATAGACACTTTCTGCTTATGGGGCTAACTCTATATGGAGAGATTTAAACACCCGATATCTGCTTGGGAAGATCTATAAAGAGATCTATGAAACCCATAGCAAGAGAACAACAAACACAAGGTATATGGCAACAAATGCACTATGAATATCTGAATGTTTTATGAATATGCATGAATATGCGTGATTTATGTTTGATGAATGTTGACAAAACAGACATATCTAACACAACCAGGACCAGGAATCAAACATCCGGTACTATACTTCCAGGGAAAACCAAGGAGGTCCAACTGGAAAGCCAATCTGCTGGAGATCTTCAAACTGAAAAGCAAAGATCTGCGGGGAGGCAAAAGATCAGAGATATCACATAATCTCTGAGTGATGGATCAACAATCAACCCAACTGGAGTACAGAAAGTCACAACAGGCAACAACGGCCACAAAGACAAATTTGTTGGGGAATGGGATAAATCCCAAAATATCTGCAGGGGAACAAGAGCTCGCTGCACGGGCAAAAACTAACACGAAGGCAACTCTGCAATAACTCGACTGGGGAACAACCCACAAAGGGAGAACAGATCATCCACGTAGACTCTGGCTGCACAAGCAACTCTACCTGGGGATAATACAAATATCCATTCCATTGGGGAACAACCCACTGAGGAGGAAGAAAAGATCACACAAGTAGATTCTGCAACAAGCTACTCTACTGGGGATCAAAAGCAACAGGAGATCAACCCAATCTCTGGATGATAGATCACCAACCAACCCTACTGAGGAAAACAGAGGTTTCCAACTCTGGCGGAGATTCTGAGAGGAATACTCAGATGCAATCCTGACTCTGTTGAGGAATACCCATTCTATAGGGGATTTTGCATGCACACGATCCGTCAAACCACAAATCTGCAGGCAGATCCACTGGGGAAGTCACTGAGAAACCCACTGGGAAATATGGAAGAGAGCTGGGGATCAACCACCAAATGCTGACTCTTCTGAGGAAAAAATCCACAACTTCTGAGGAGGAACACAATCACTGCCCTGCTGAAGGAATAAGCGCACTGATTGGGAGATAGCAACTCCGCTGGCGATTTGGCCGGGGAAGAGAGTACTACTGGAGCAAACAAAGTTTTCCACAACACTCTACTCTGGGGATATATCACAGATCCCGCTATCGACCGTGCTGAGGAAAGATGGCAACAATCCTGCATGCGACAATGCTGGGAAAGCGGTAAAGTACCGGGATTTCAATCCACCAACCATTGAATCTTCAAATGGAAAGCATCCATGCTGAGGAGAAAAACCACAACTCCACTGGCGATCGTACTGGGGAGAGGGATAGGGTACCGGGGTCTCAAACCAACCACTACCGAAGCTTCCAAATGGGAAACACCCATGTTGGGGAAGAATACTGCTGGAGAAGAAAACGAAGTCTTCAACAACACTCCGCTTAGGGAACAACCCTAACAAAAGCTCTGCTTGGGGAACAACCCCAATAAAAAGCAGGATAAAGAGGATACAACCAATGCCAGGAATATGAACAAATGTCTTACCTGTTGGAAATCATGCCACCCTCGGGAGAGCACTGAGAAATTCTTGAGTATCCTTTCATCTTTGTGAATGTTCACTTTGTTTAAAACAAAAATTTTGAAAAATTTATTTGTTTAAAACAATGACATTTTATCAATTAAAACATGCAAAACATTTGTTGAATTGAAACAAATAAGAGTGAAAATAATTGGATAAAAAGCTCAAATTGATTTGATGGAATGGTAGCCTGCAAATGGCAAGACTCCATAAATCTGTACAAATTTGAAATCAGTGATATATATTGGAAGAGGGCTACATTGAACATAATGATCCTTTCTCTACCAATTTGAATCTCGGTGTATGCGAGGCTTCAGTCGACAACGAATCGAGAATCTCTAACGAAAAGACAGCTGTGGAACATAAAGTCTTGTCAGGATGCAGTTACTTGCCAAATCCCTAATTTTTGCCTAGATTGCCCCAGGGTGAGGTACTCAATCTAGCGGGATGCAAATATGCTCTTTTTTCATGTCTCTAATTTTTGCCTGGATTGCCCTTGCGGGTTCTCCACCGAGACGCTCATTTTTGTCTAAGCCGCCCTTTCGGGTTTTCAACTTAGCGAACTATTCTGTTTTTTATTTGCATATACTGTTTTTTAGGCAAAGTATTTCTTGACTGCATCTGCATTCACAGGACGAGTGAAATCCTCCCCATCCATTGTTGTAAGCATCAAAGCACCGCCTGAAAAGGCTCTCTTAACAACATATGGACCCTCGTAGTTTGGAGTCCACTTGCCCCTGGAATCGGGCACGAAAGACAAGACTTTCTTGAGCACAAGGTCACCTTCTCGGAACACACGAGGCTTGACCTTCTTATCGAATGCTTTCTTCATTCTTTGCTGATATAACTGACCATGGCACATGGCAGTTAACCGCTTCTCTTCAATCAAATTCAGTTGGTCATAACGACTCTGAATCCATTCAGCATCAGTCAACTAGGGACTTGAGGGTATACTTTTTTCTTTTTTCTTTTGAAAAGATTTGAATTTTTTTTCCTGATTTTTGATTTTTCATCTTTTTCACCCTCTCTCTTTTTTTTTACATTACATTTCTAATGCCCCAGTTTGACTGTTGCTGGGTTCTCATGATACAGCTGAATGAGCCTTTTGGCGCTCAAGAAGACGGGTAATCTCATCAGGAATCCCTTTCAACATCATCTTCCTCTGCTTCAAATACAAAGAATTCAAGATTGGGAGATGGCGTTTGATCATTATGTTCAATGGGTTTAGAAATCCCTGCATAATGATTCTGGATAATGAAAAGCTTTTGAATTTTAAATAAGCAAATCATTTATGCAGATGAAAAATGTTGTTTTATTGTTTTTCAGGGTTTTTTATGATCACTGATTTCATGCAAAAAAAGCAAAAAGTGAAATCAAATGGAAAAACAAATGTTTGACAATGCATTAATTGAATGAAAACATCATTGTATATATGCTGCCAACAATGTCATCACTTCTCCTTTTGGCATGGGAGAAGGGTTTTGAACAAAGTGAACAATTACTCTGATCTATGGATGACTGTAGGAACATCTACAGCGACCCAATTGTGGCAGACACCACCCAGGGATGACGAAATTGTTCAAGTCCTCTGCATCCTCTTCCAAGATAGCAGCAGCTTCTTCCTCAGGTTGATCATCATGGATGAATCCTCCACTCTTGAACAACCCTTGCTCATTATATGCCCCAGACGAATAGCCAATGCCAGCCCGGGATCTGTTGTCTTCAAGCTCAATCACCTTCCCTAAACCAGCTACTGCACCACATTCAATGGCCAGTTTTGCATCTTTGTAGGAAGAAAATGAAGGAGACTTCTTCTCAATCGATTCATCAATAGATAAAGCTTGGAAAGGAGTTCCAACTTCATCCTCGGTATCAATGTAAGAAGACAAGTGGTTAACCAGGAATAAATCCATCAAAAGCACTTTGTCTGGCAAATTCCTCCTCTGAGTTCACAATTCTCTTGCTCAAAACGGTCCATAAATCTCGAAGAATCAGCTCTGATATAGTACCGGCGAGGCTAGTGCGTCTCCAAAATAAATGAAGATCGCAGGGTCAGACCACAGGACGGGAGACCGGAACAAAACACTCGCTTATGCAAATGATGCATGAAGTGTTTGTGCATATGCTTGGTTTTTATTTCAAAGGAACTCAAGGGTTTTATTTGCAAACTTTGAAATATTAACATTTTGATTGTATATGAGAACATCTCATCAGATATATCAGGTGAAAAAAATTTCCCGGTTTTTCCATGTCTGAAATTTTTTGCAAATAAACTCCTTTGAATTCTTTGAAAATTTTCTTTTTATCTGATGATATGGGATGCAGATGAATGCATGAATGCATGAATGCAACAATCACACTCAAGGATCAAGCAAGTCACACCAGACAAAGGTCATGGGAAAGCTCATTGTATCCCTAATATCAATCATCCATTTTGGTGGATTTAGGTTTTCACCTTATCAACACCCAAGTTCCATTGATATTAACGGTACATGAACCGGCTCTGACATCCTTAATATCAACCATCCATTTTGGAGGATTATGGTTTGCACCTTATCAACGCCCAAGTTCCATTGATATTAAGGTTGTCTGAACGACTCAACCATGAATCACGGGTTTGCTGAGAGTCACGAGCATGGAGTCTCGGTTAAGAACCACCCAAAGGGAGTGTACTAGGGTTTAAACCTGCCAGACATGTTCTATCAGAGGTTCCCATAATCATCGTCCCATCTCTCGGATATTATCGGAGAAACGAATACTCGTATTCCAAAAATATTCTCAAGAGAGACTCTTATGAGTGTAGTATCGCGTAACAATCGCATCAGACATACATCTGAACGACCTCCGCACTACGTCCTAAAAAATAGGCCAAGATGGGTTTGGTAAACTAAGGTCCTTGGCTTCTAAGGCACATGATTGAACGAATAATGCCTAACCACAAATAACTTGTGTGACATTATTAATCCAACATGACCTCCACCAAGTGAATGGACTCGCAAGTCAACTGGCTAAGGAATACTCCACACCAGTCAACAAGACTACGCCATTCTCCTATCCTAGAGTGCACTCGAGTTCGGGTATAGAACTCATCTCACAGAGATCACCAAAGCAAACAACAATTGTATATCAAGCAATTCAAACATTACAATCAATACAGTTATCCCAACTTGTACAAAAATATGTCAAATAACAGATAAACAAATATCGTACAACAAGGGTGAAAAGTAGGCAATACCACCAGGGAAGGTCTAATGCAATTCATCCCCAGCAGAGTCGCCACTTTTCTGTAGCGGTGTATTCGTCGCTATATGATTTATTGATTAAACCATAAGCAATGTATACAATGAATCGAGTCGCCACCGCACTTTTATTTATCCTAAGGACTGGTTAAAAAGCGAACAAAAACCTAAGAAGTTTTACACGTAGAAAACTAATGAAAAGATCAGAGAGTCTGGGTAAGGGGTAAATTACGCAATGGGAAGGTGTTAGGCACCCATCACGTCCTAGGTACTCCTAGGGAGCCCTTTTCACACTTGTTGTATAAGAAATGTTTATTTGTTTTGACATATTGTGCAAACATGAATGGGAAGATGAGAAAAGAATATACAAGTTAGTTATTTTTGTGTTCGAACGGATGAACCCGTTGCCTACGTACCTTCCATCAAAGGTAAGGATCAAAACGCCGTAGTTCGGCTAAAAGATTTCCAAAAATTAGTGAGTTCATTTTTAAAACACAAGCACCAAGGCTTTTCATTACCAATGGGAGAAAACTCAACCCGAATCAACAATCCACCATGCGAGGACGACTTCAACATACTAGTGAGGGGTTAACCCTATAATAAGTATGGAAGACTTACAATCAACTCACTAAGGATAAGGTAAGATTTACATCAACCACTATGGTAATTAAAACCTAAGGCTAATGCATGAAAACATATTAACAATGGACAAATCCAAAATAATTGAATGGGTGAAGTTAATTGATTATGATTATTCACAAAATATGGTCAAGGTATGATTAAGATTGATTCAAAGAAGTGTTATGAAAAATGAAGTTTGAAAAGGTCAAGGACTTATGGTCCAGGTTTCTAATTTGAAAAGACATGAAGATGTTTGCACAACAAGTCAAAGTTTTTGAAAGCAAGGTGTGAAAAGGTTTAGGACAAAGAGGGTATGGATGATGGAATGTAAAACTTCTTAGAAAAGTTCACCTCTTGAAATCATATGGAAGATGATTCAAGTGTGCCCTTAGGAATAAGCAATGAGCAGGCAAATAAAAAGCAAGGTGATACCGGATGCCATCAATGGACTTATACCAATCTCACAAACAAAAGCAGATATCGGATACCAATGAATGGATTTACACCAATCTCCTAAAGCAAAACAATGATACCGGATGCCATCAATGGTCTTACTCCAATCTCACAAACAAAAGCGGATATCGGATACCAATAAATGGGTTTACACCAATCTCCTAAAATAAAACAATGATACCGGATGCCATCAATGGTCTTATACCAATCTCACAAAGCAAAAGCGGATACCGGATACCAATAAATGGGTTTACACCAATCTCCTAAAGTAAAACACAACTTGGATGTCAGATGCCAATTTTTCTGGACTTATACCAACCTCCAAAGGATGATCATGGGAGTACAAATGCCAACAACATGGTCTTACAATTGCATCCTCACATACAACAAACAAACAATGCACTAAGCAATGGACATGAGTGACCAAGTGAAATGGTCTTGCACTCTATCCCTTCCAAATCATAGGAACAATAGCCAATGAGTGGACTTACAGTTGTCCTCAATGGGTAAACCAAACAAACCACAAGGGTATGAAATGATGATCATGCAATAATGAACAATTAATGATGATAAGTGCACAAAGGCAAGCAAGCAAACATGTACATATGAAGCAATCAATCAAACAAAGTCATTTAGCACACACTATAACCAAACAATTAGGCTCAATCAAAGGGTTAGACTTAAAAGTCAACTGGAATGGGGTAAATGGTGCTCTTAACCTTGACATTGAGAGCCAAGGTGAAGCAGATGAAAGGATATGAGGGGTGTGCCTCATCACTCTTATCCCTGGTCAGGGAGAGCATTGAATATCAGAAGGTGTGGGAGTTCAGAAAGATGGAACTCTCTCCACAAGTTAAGGACTCGATAGATCTTGGGCTTTTACTCACTATGCATCAACACATGTGGTGTGAGCAAGGTGATTGACTCACAGAATAGTAGGAGATAGGCTACATATCTCTTTTGTCTACCAATTGCCTCATATGAGGTCTTTACCTGCTTGGGGACAAAGTTAAACAATCACAAACATCGCCTCTTAAGGAGGACTTCAGACAGTTGCCTGGCTAAATAACAAGCCAGGTCTTCCAGACTACATGGAGACAAGAGAGTCTACCTCAATGCTTAAGCAAAGCAAAGCAATAGCAAGTTCTCAAAGGAACTAAAGCAACTATGGTACCTGAAATCAATCAAATATAATCAGTATTCAAGTCACAAAGTCAAAACAGACAAGGTATGAACCAACAATCAACACAATCAATCACATGTGCAAAGCACAAACTCAAGGCAAGTGAGCTAAGCATCCTACAAAATAAAACAAGTTAGTTCATAACAATCAACCAAATTAAATCAACTTGAATTAATCTCTTCAAAGAAATTGCTCCTTAACCTGAAAAACAACTCAAACATGAGAAGTAAACCCTTAGGCCAAAGCCTAGGGTCAAAGGAGGAGAAAAAATTTAAAACAGAACATGAAACTTGACCAAAATTAAGATTAATCAAATAAGAATAAGTTCCAGTTGGTCCCATATCAAAAACATTCATCAATTGCATTTCATAAGCAAAACATGTCAAACTAGGCAAGATGAGAACTCAATGATGTAAACAGAATGAACACAAGCATGTCCATACCAAAATGTCTCAATAAATTCCAGGAAATATCATGCTTAAACAGAACACATTCAATGAGCAGCACACCAAATTTCATGTCATTTGGACAAGTGGAAGTCAGTCAATTAAAATCAACAAATCATGGTATGCAAAAACAAACCCAACCAAGGCATCAAATCAATTATCAACTTTAGGCAAGTGTAAAACAGAAATGGCATAAGATAAATGAACCACACCAAAGCCAAAATGAAGTTAAACATGTTAAGAATAAATCCACAAAATTTCAGCTTCATATGATAAGGCATAAGAATTTCACAAAGCATGGAAGTTCCACACTCAAAAAGAGTTCACAAATGACCAAACAGCAAAGCAAAATATCAAACAAATTGAAAATGCTTTCAAAAAATCCAGGAAATATCACAAGCAAACTAGACATTCAGAAGTATCAGCATGCAAAAATCCAGAGCAATTGGCATTCAATAAGCATGGAAACAAAATTCAAGAAGTTGGACAAAACCTAGTGTGACATACATTGTTACACTCATGAAGATCACATCATATCTCTCAATCCAGGAACTCAAAAATAGCAAACCATATACCAAAAGGACCAGGAATGAGTCAAGATCATGCATGTAAAATTTCAAGCATTTTGGAGTAAGCATCAAGATTTCATGAATGAAATGGCAAAACATAGGCAAAAAGCATACATGAACAAAGGCATTAGACCAAAATAAAAATCAGCCGTGCACAACTTTTGTTATCATGCCTATAAAAAACTAGACGAAAAATGGAGATGAATGCAAAAATTCCCACGCAATTTGGATCATCCAAGAGTTATTTATGAATTTTTGAAGTTTCATGATAAAATGAAATAAACATTTAAGAAAATAAAATGAAATAAATGGCGCAATGGCAAACTTGGTAATTATAGCGCTCACTTAATGAAACTCTGCGTTTCATTAAGTGATGTGTCACCACGTGACTGGCAGCATGGCGCGGGAAACAACAAATTTGAACGCAAGGCCAGGCAACAAAGATCAAACGCGAAATCTGGAATGAAATTCGAATGTTCATCGCGCGATCTTGGTGTTCATCATCATCATGAACTTTTTCTCACAAAAACTAGCAAACGATATACCGATTGAATCATCACATCATGTAGATCACTAATCTAACAAGCAATTAACCTAATTCTAATCATGCTTCACAGATCGAGCAAAACTAATTTCACATTCAAATGTTCAGATCTACATAACTTCCTTAATATCCAATGAAAATACATGATTCAAGTTGCAGTGAGCTCAGCAAGGAACGATCTATCAAAGCCATATCATGATTTTAGCAACTGTAAGAATCGAATTCTTACCTCTTGAAGTTGCAGATCTTGAATTTGGTGATTTCGCGGCTTGGAAGTTGAAAACAGAAGTCCAATGATGATTAGGAAGGTGAATGGAGGTGATAATTCAGCTCGACACAGCTTGATGATGAAGAAATGTCAAAATGCCATGGATGCTCGAGGTTTCAACAGTTGCGATGTAGCACGAATTTGTCCACGTTTTGCCTCAACAGTTCTTCAACAACATCTGCAAATGATGATTAGCACGAAAGAAAGCAAAAAAAATGATGAATTCTTGATGAACAAGTGAAAAAAAGTGTGAGAAAAATTGAGAGAATTTGGAGAATTTTTGCTTTGGATATGAGAAAATGATTTGTGGATTTGGAATTTCTGTTACAATTAAGCTCTTATAGTCCTGTTAATCCACCTGTTAAACCATGATTAGCACAATTGAAATGGATTAGTGAAAATGAGCTTGTTATGTAATTTGGCAAAATTGCCCTTTCTCACTTAGAACCAATGGAACAGTGCAATCTTCCTTTCAGCAAGTCACAAATCATGTTTAGAAGCAATTTGAATTGGCTTGGCATGAAAATTCCATGTACTTTTGAAAATCACTATTTTTCCACCAAAATTTAAATGGTTCACTTGAAAAATGACATTTTTATGTGATGCTTTTTGATGAAATGTAATGATGCATTATGATAGTACATGTCAAATGGGATTTGCTCAAAAAATAATCACCCAAATTGGCCAAATGGTTTGAAAGTTATGCCACTTTGAAATCCCAAAATTCTTGAAAATGATTTGATCATAACTTGCCAACCACACATGAGAAATGAGTGTTCTTGGACTTTTTGGAAAGGAAAGAGCAAGATCTTCAACTTTCATGTTGGACAAATTTCGATTTGAAGCATGCTTGGACATGTAAATTTGAGGAGAAAAACTTTCCATTTTTGGCAGCTGAAAATTACAGGTCCTTACTATTTTGGGAAACTTTTTGTCTGACCTCAAATCCTTCACTGTGGATGTTTGAAATGTCAATTGAGGCTTGTATGGACATGAATGAGACCTTCCCAACCATCTCACACCTTCAAATCCCTGATTAAATGTACAGTTGACCACAGTTGACTTTGCTAGGGTTTTGGTTGACTGAGCCATGTTCTGATGACTTTCAAGCCTCTTTCTCTTGAGATCTTGATTCCAAATGATACCATAACTCATATGAATCTCTTATGAATGATCATGGTGCCCAAATTCTCCAAGAATGGCTACCATCTATTGCTCAATGAATGATTTGACTGTTTTGACCTAGCTTGCTTCATCTGCAAGTAACAAGGTTAGATGACAATATTTTTGTACTTTTGGTTAATAAACAAATGAAAAGCAATGATATACAAATGCTAAACATGCTTGGTGATCAAGAACCACACTCACAAGATACCCACCCACTAGGAGGGAAGCAAAGGTGTACAATGATCCTTGAGGCAATGAATGATATGATATGATGCGATGAGGGATCTTAGGGACAAAATTGGGGTCTTATAGTGTCCACCAATGAGCTTCGAATCATAGGCTATAGAATTTGACTATATGTCATATGAATTGGATCAAGAGCAGAATTCCTTATTTCTAGGTTGTTGTGGGGCCTATGCTGACTCTGAGGTTGATTCTGATATCCTCGGCCTTGGGCTTGCTGATTTGAATGAGGAGTAATCCAAGGTTGAGGGTATGGAGCTCTAGGTATTACTGATTTCTCATAAGGATATCATGGCACTGGAATTGATGACCGTTGAAATGATGAATGACCATAGAATCTTGTTGGTGCACCATGAGAATACTCAGCATATTCATAATTGCATTACTTACATCCTCTTCTTCCTCTTGGGAACATCTAAGGGATTAAGTCTCACTAGTCTGGCTACTCGAGGCACATTGAGTTTTCCCACTTTTGAGGCCGTTCTCGATGTGTTCTCCTACTTCATAAGGTTGGAGAAGTTTGATGACTCACTCTACCTACAATCATTCCAAAGTATGGGCTTTTCAAGGTATCCTTGAACATGATAATCAATTCCTTGTCTAAGAGTGGTGGTTACACTTGGACTGCCAATTCTCTCCATCGTTACGCATATGCTTTGAAGGATTTGTTGCTCTTTTGAGATAAGTTTTGCAGCTAAATTTGATCTGGATCCATGTCCAAGTTGTATTTGTAATGCTTCAAAAAGGCATTAGCCAAATCTTCCCAAGACTGAATGTGGGTACTTTCTAACTTCATGTACCAATTCAAAGATTCCCCACTCAAATAGTCTAAAAGCAATGAATCATCAACTTATCATCGTGAGTATAGAGAGTCATTTTCGATAGAACATCGCCAATCAGTGTCTTGGGCAACTATCCCCTTTGTACTTCTCGAAGTTGGCCACCTTAAACTTTGAAGGTATGACTAGGTTTGGCACTAAACACATTTCATCAAGTCTCAATGTGCTAAAGCCTTCCATAACCCTTAATTTTTTCTCGAGATCACGACCTATTTATGCAACTTCATTCACTTGAGAATGCTCCATTTTAGTTGCCAGGTGGGAACTATGATAATTTGGCATGTTCCTTGTAAATTGAGGGTTCCCTTAATCATTATGAACAATGGGGGTCTTCTGCACCATGAAGACTTCACTAGATACCGGGACATGCACTGGTTGAGGTCGAGTAGGAACATCCACCTGTTGAAGAGCAAAGTCATGGGGGAAGATCATATGTCGGGTTATTCACCATAATAAAGCCTGATGGGGGACCAACATTATCCGCAACAACATGCTGAAGATTTGACATAGCTACCACAGGTTCCAACGTCTGGTCCACTTGGCCTTTTAAGCTGTCTATAGTCCTTCTTATCTCTACTTCAAATGATTTATCATCCTCCAACAGCTACCACAGGTTCAATATGGGTGTCGGGAAATTAACGTACTCGTTATGGACAAAGATAAAATGATTTTTTTTTCATTGAAATGGTATGCAATGCATGCAAGTGCAATGGAATGGATGCAATGAGATGCCATGTATTTTTTGGTTTTTTTAGTACATGGTTGAATCTGATTACTTTCCACAACAGGGTTCTCACCGGGTATGATCTAAGGCTTTATAAATGGAAAACCCATAGTCATAGATCCACAAGAATGTTTTCCGCTTACGGAAACTACATGCCGACCGTCAACTCCATCAAGGGAATCTATTTTGGACGAGGTCTTCATACTGACCCTTACGAGAACTACATCTCAGGGACCTGCAATACGCGACCATTGACTTTGGTTTTAGAAATGGGTCCCAGAGTCACAGACTCACTTGAATGTTTTTCGCTTATGGCAACTACATATCGGGCATCAACTCCATCAAGAGAATTTATTCTGAGTGAGGTCTTTATACCGACTCTTACAAGAATTACATATTGGGGACCGACACTATGCGACCTTCATTCTTAGTTGGCCAAAGGGTTAAATGTTCTACGAAGGTCCTTAAAGTCATGGATCCTCACGAAAACATTGAAGCTGGCGAAAAATACATGTCGGGCGACAATATTTTCAAAGGATCTACTCTAAGTGAGGTTCTCGTGCCGATCGTTATGAGAAATACATCTTAGAGACTCGCAATACTCAACCTCTTATTATCTCATGTTTTTACTCTATACTCGGGTAGAGAGTTTTTCCCACAAGGTTTGAAATCAGAGTATCCAAGTACAACAGCATAATGGAACCAATACAACAAATTATATCAATATGAGAATAGAGATAACAAAAGTAATAAAGAAAAGTCATACAAGTAAACAAATAAGGGCACACAAACGACCTAACTAGGCCTGACTCACTTAGGCAAACCAGAGATCCCCAGTAAAGTCTCTATCTATCACACCTCGAAAAAATGAGAACATGACCTAGCAAAGCGCAACCGCACACTCGCATGATGGACTAAACAGAGTCGCCACCAAACTTTATTTATTCCTAAAAAGAAAAGGGGAAATATCGATAAAACCTAAGAAAGAACGACAATGATATTGGACGTCACAACCAAATCAGGGTACGGGACTCGATTGTGCAAGGGCAAGATATTAGCACCCCTCACGCCCGCTATACTCAACAGGAACCATTAGGTTAGTTGTACGCGTTAGTGTTAGATTAGAAATGTTAGGCTTGTCGAGTGATTAAGAGGGAAAAGGATAGGATAAAAAGGAAAGAAAAAATATTTTTGGATTTTTTATTAATGTGGGAAGAAATGAGCTAAACCTAACTTTTTTATTAATGAGCCTGACAAGATTTACAAATCCTGCTCCTACGTATCTTTGGTTGCAATAGAGAACTCAAGACTTACGCAGTTAGGGGTATAAAGATGTTTGTTTGTTGGTCGATTTTAGCGCAACTACTTTATGTCAATCAACGAAAACATTGTTGGCAACCCAAAACAAGTGGTGAAGGGAACGTTCGCATCACGACTGAATGGATTTAAAAATCAACATTTGTGGCAACGTCGCAAGCTTAATCACATGTTCAAGGGGACGAAACATTGTTTTGCATCATCTTGAAACAAAATAACTTTCGTTTGAGGATCAATCGCACGGCGGCGAGAAAAGAATTTTACTGGTTTGAATTATTTTTGAATGATGAGAAAGTTCAGAGTGACGAGACCTACATCTCGATTCCTAACTCTCAAAAATTTGTGGATTATATTCCGATCCCTTTTCATCTTAATTTCAAAAAGGTTTTGCTATTTTTAGATATTTTTGAAGTTTCCTTAAGAAAGCGCACTCGAACTAGTCGAGGTTTATTAAGCATTGTGGAATTGATTTGAGGATGATGAGAGTTTGGATTGACGGGAACTACATCTCGGATCTAACTCTTAGGAGCTCGTTGACTACACCCCATTCCTCTCACATTTCTTAATGAAAAAGTGTTGAATAATGGTTAAGTGTTTTTTATTTTGATTATGAAAATGGCTTGATGTCGGATCAAGCATTTGATTAACGATTGCAAAAATGGTTTGATGGAACGGTTGAGAAAGGTAGAAGATAGGGATATAAATGGATTGATTTATGAAAATACTTGACGTTGGATCGAGTTTTTTATTAATTCTTTTTTAGAAATGATTGACTTTATTCTTGTATTAGAACTAGCTAAATAAAACAAACAACCAAAGAATAAAGCGATAAAATTATTACATGTCATGCGAATGGGGGTACAATTTTCAAATGGGGATACGAGATAATGAAACAATTAAATCAAACCCAAATAAAAAGCTCAAGTAAATGAGTGTACTTGCACAAGGAAGTGGTCTCATTGTAAGAAGACCCAAGAGTAAGTCATGTGAACCGAAGATAGCAACACACAAGTCATATATACAAAACACGTTCATAGTAATTAAATCAAAGCATGCACATATTAAGATCGTGATGCGAGGATGCAAATCAATGTTACATAACGCAAGGACGTGCAAGGCAAATGGAAGTTAAAAAGTGCAAGCAAAATCCTAGGTAATGTGCTCAAAGTCAGTTTGCGCGTATCGATAATAAATGGGACATCGTATGCAAAAGGGTCATAATACGGTGAAATACAATCAATATATCGATAAGAAATCGGCGACATAAGGACATGAAAATATCAAATCCATGGATAAAAATCTGATTTTTAGCAATGAAATGGCTCAAAGAAAGAATGCAAAATCCAATGTATATCACACTTTATTAATCAATAATATTGTGTAAATACAATAATTGAAATTGAAACAAGAAATGGAAAAATAAATACAAAAAATAAAATTACAAATGAAGTGAAAAAAGATTATAGCCAAATTCTACAAAACTATATAAAAAATTAGACAAATTATTTGAAAGAAAATTCTAAAAAAGTCAAAACAAAAATAGAAAAAAATGGAAGAAATACACAAAAATGGTGAAAGTGTGGCCAACAAGGGTTGAACCGGGGTATGGTGGTTGGAAGGCGTAACCCTCAACCACTCCACCATGACCTTCAACCTATTAAAGAAAATGCATGATAATATATAAGAAAAACTTTTAAAAATGGTAAAGAAAATAAAAAGCACAAAAATAATAAAAGGGGGCGCGCAGACTCGAACACGGGACATGGGGGTTGGGAGGCGTGAGCATAATATATAAAAATGAATTACCGAAGTAAATGAAACAAAAAAAACATGAACAATAAATCATTAGCATGGTATATTTTATGAACAATTATGGCACTGTTCATGATCCCCATGAAGCAAAACATACTACTCAATATATTCATGGAACAAACAATGCTCATGTCATGTGCACATTCAAAAGCTGAAACCAAAACGAAATGCGACTGATTTCGAAACAACCAAGAGGAAACCAAATGTGCATGACATAAGCAGAACCCAACGATATCAAACATTCACCATCAACAAAAAACAAAGCCGCAACAGCGAGTTCATTGTAGTGTACTATCATACAACACAATCAAAACAAAATGAGAAACCAATATTACACAAAGCAAATATGAATGAAAAGTTTAAAACAAAATAACAACGAAAAAAAACATCACAACACGAAAGGGAACGAACCAAAATAACAACCTCACGGAAAATCTCAACTTGATGTTGTCACGGATATCGTTACCGGAAAAACATCATCGAAATGACAAAAGATTATGTTTTTGTTTTGTAGTTGGTTTTTGGTGGAAAGGCGGTTGGTTTTTTGAGTGAGGTTTTGTAGGTGTTTTATGTGGTGGTTCAGAACATTGTGAGGTCAAAGGTAAAAGGAAGAGGTTGTGTGAGGTAAGGGAAGTGAGGTTTGTGGTTTCACGGCTGAAGGGAGGAAAGGAAGGTGGCTGGTTTTGATGGAGGGTGGTGTGCAAGGAGGAGGATATTTGAAGGAATGGAGGTGAAGGTGGTGTGAGAGGTGAGAAAGAGGTAGCGCGATGTTGAAATGAATGGAGGAATTGGTGTTCACGATTTGAGGGAAATGAGAGAAAAATGGATATTGTTGTGGTTTTTCCTTAAAAATAAAAGGTGGTTCCTTTTTTAATGTACTAAATGCTTCCTCGTGAGAGAGAGAGAGAGAGAGAGAGAGAGAGAGAGAAAGTGAGAGATAAGTTTTTTAATTGGTCATGAGCCTTTCTAAATGTTGCATGGAATTTATTTTCAATTCCTCTCTCACTCTCTATCCCGTTACCATAAACTTGGAAAAGAAACCCACTCCACAAGGTCCAGCTGTCAGTCCAAATATGCCCCCCTGCGGGACGTGTGTTGATTCAGGAGTGGGTGAGGAGAGATACTTTGCTTTTTTTTTAAATTTTCTTTTAAAAAAACTAAATTATTAAGGAATATTTCAAAAATTAATTAAATATAAATGTAGATGTTTGATTGGCTGCATTTTGTGTTAAAACACTAACTGGACTCGAATGTCTTGACTGATGTCATGACATGCTTTGTAGATGTTTGATTGGCTGCATGTTGTGTTAAAACACTAACTGTACTCTGATGTCTTGACTGATGTCATGACATACTTGAGTAGTATGCTGCAGGTTTAGCTAATACAGGATTTACTGGATGTCAACTTGGATGTTATGACATTCATCCATGACAGCAGATACTAAACTATAGAATAGTTGGTTTTTCTGTTATAACTCAGTATTAAGTTCAATCTGTTTTTCAGGAGAGTATCAGACCTGGCACATAACCTACTGTCTGAATGTCAAACTAAATGTTATGACATTCATCATTGACAGCATGTACTGAATAATAGGCAGGTTGGTTTTTCTACTACAGTTCAGTATTTATTCCAGTCTGTTTTTCAGGAGGATAACAGACCTGGCATATAGCCTACTGTCTAAATGTCAAACAGGATGTTATGACATTTACCTCTGGAAGCTGATACTGAAGTATAGACTGGTTGGTCTTTTACAGTTCAACATTTAGTACAGTCTGTTTCAGGAAAATAACAGACCTAGCATATGATCTATGATTTGGATATCAAACTGAATGTTGTGACATTCATTCCTGACAGCATATGCTAAAGTGTAGGATGGTTAGTTTTTCTGTTCAGTATTTTTCTCAGGCTATTTTTTAGGAATCCAACAGCTGAGCTAAAATCCAGGAAACTAACAACAGAGCTACAATTAATGAACCTAACAAATAGCATATTTGTTAGCACCCTAATATGTGGAAATTAGGTTAACTTGCTTAACCTTAATTTTAGGAAATACAAGTACAAGGCCCAAGTGCTGCAATATAAAAGGATGGCAATCCTTCTTTCAGAACTCAGGGGTTTTTAGCGTGAAGCATTCATTGTTCCAATATACTTCACTGCTGTATTTTATGTGTGTCATGCACTATGTGTATCTTGTGAGCCAAGCAATTATCAACTAGATGATTGCATTGGACTAGGGTGTTCATTGGGTTGTAAGTGTTGTGTCACTCTAAGCTTTTAAGCGTGAGTGCTGTGTATCTTGATTAAAGTTGTTAAGCACAATCAAGAGTTGTTTGAAGTATAACTTCGTCATTAACTTTAATCCAATTAAAGGTTGTAATCACTGTAGTGATTGAGGGGGAGTGAGTAGGAACTCTGGTCTTAGTTTAAGATTGAAATTGCACTGGGTAGGTATTAAGTGATAGGATTAAACAGTTGGTTTAAGGTCTGAATTAATACTGCTAATAGTGGATTTCCTCCCTGGCTTGGTGTAATACCCCAAAATTTACCCTTCATTTTTCCTGGAAGCATATGTTTTACACCCCGTACATGCATTCATTTTTAGGTCATTTAGCATTCGCATTTCATCATGGCAATCGGAATCGGATCCAAGAAGCTTGAACATCATCTAGGACACTTTGTGGGCTCTATTTAGATGATCAGTCAACACAAGGGAAAGACTTGAGTTACTTCCAACAGGGGTCTATTCGTCAGTCAAAACGTTAATCTTGAAGGAGCAAAGGTTTCTTCATGAGCTGTCATGCTCGCTAGGCGAAGCCCACGTGTTTTGAAAAAAAAAACGAGAAAAAAAAACGAAAAATAAATAAATAAATAAATAAAAGAAAAAACCTCAGACTTGGACATCTCTCAAAAGCCCACTAAGCTACCAATATTAGGCTATAAATACTAGAGTTTCAATGAAACAAATATTCATTCTATTCCTATTACCCTGTCTGGGAAAAAGATAGTGAGAGAAGAACCCTGGGGAAAAAGATAGTGAGAGAAGAGCTAACAGAGTTCAGAGCAACCTCCAGGAAACTCTGAAAGGTTCATTCTGACTTATACACTTTCAGCTCAAGCAAACCCTAACATTGGTTTGCAAATCCAGCCGTGCCATTTGATTTCAACCGATCTCTCCAATCAGGTTTGCCCTTATTCTCATTACCTTTGTGCTTTGAAGTTGAATACTCTGAATGTTTGAGGTATGATGGATGAATTTCATTAGGTTTTTGCCCACGGGTTCATAATTATGTATGAATGTATAAATAATGCCTTGAATGCTTAATCATTTAATTTCTGAAGTGTATGCCACAGGGTTTGAGGTTTCTGAAACCATACTGTTATCCATGAAAAACCATACTGTTTTGCTCTAATCTGACTTACGTTTGTCATAGCATGTTTTCTCCTAATCCTTATCTTGTTTCACTAACCCTTTTGTTGAGTTTTTGTGAAGGCTCACATGACTTTTGCAGGGATAGCTCGCTGGATATTCCACTTTGCTTGTGGGATACCATTTGGGAGATTTATTCTGATTGCCTTGTTGGCTTATTTACTTTATACATGTTTGTTTTGTATGTGTTCGTATCCCCGCAGGTAGCGCGGTTCCTTCGTCAAGGACTTCCTTTTTGCATGAGCATCCCTAACCCTACCAACTCATTGATTTTTCTTCTCCATAACACACGTTTACTCCTTCTACTACAGGCGAGTAAGTCTCCATAGGTCGAGCATCCGGTAGATTGCGTAGTAACATCGTTCACCCCAAAACCACATCCTTAACCCCGTAGCTAGCCGAACTACGGCTTGCTCTGATTCTCATTCCAGATGAGATACGTAGGCATAAGACGCGATGTCTTAGCGAGCACACATCCCCCCAACCCATAGGTCAGCCGAGCTACAAAGACTCTGATTCTCATATTCAGATGAGATACGTATGCAGTGGATGCGACATCCGCGCGAGTCATTTTCATTTAACCCCTTTTTTAGTAAACAACACAAGATAAACTCACACCCTTTAGACAAGAACTACAAAAGTGGATCCCGTAGAGTACTACGGATGCGTAGGGGTGCTAATACCTTCCCTTCGCATAACCGACTCCCGAACCCAAGATTTGGTTGTGAGACCTTGTCTTTTCCTTTCCTCTTTTCAGGTTTACTTCGAGCGTTTCCTTTCCCTCCTTTGGGATAAATAACGCGCGGTGGCGACTCTGCTATCATTTTCTTTCGCCGGTTATTTTTTCGCACACCGTATTTTTCAGGTTGCGACAACTGGCGACTCTGCTGGGGACCCGGTTTCCCTAAGCGAGTCCCTCCTAGCTTTTGTAGTTTGTTTGTTTATTGGGTGTTCATGCTTTTGTACAGTTATTTATTTACCTGCTTTACCTTATTGCATTGTCTACATATCATTGTTGTATCTGTTGGCTGGCTATGGTTGCTTGGTGATCTTTGTGAGATGAGTTCTATACCCGAACTCAAGTGCACTTTGATCGCGACTTTATGAGTCGAATTTGGGGTACAAACTGCAAGTGCACAGTTCTATCGCGTAGTTTTAAAAGATATCGATCCCACAGGGACTTATGAATCGATATACCGTTTTCTAAGGTTACTTCGTAAAGCTAAGGCGGTTAATATTTGATTGTTTGGGGGAAAAGTTAAAACTAAAATAAAATAGGATCTAAATTAAATATAATTAAGTGGATATCGGTATGCAGTTCGTCGTAATTAGGGAATCAATTCTTTATTGGTTTAGTGGTTTTAAAATAAATCCTTTCAGTTGACACTATTGTTTAAAAGTCTTATCTCAAACTCTCGCTCTGTTGAATAAACTATGGTTTTATATTAACGTAGCTGTCACTCATTAGTTAAGTCAAAAACCACTTTTTGAAAACAATAAGGTCCGTAGAAACTCTTTTTAAGAAAACACTAATCGTTTAAACACCCTAATCTCAAACTCTCGCTCTGTTGACTTAGGTTATATAATTAAATTCAAATGCTTAACTCTCGTCCTCACATTCAACCTTTAAAAATACTTTTTGAAAAAGATTAGAATTTAATTAACTCTAAAAATTGCTCTCGCCCTGATCTAGAATTAATGTCCAATTAACACTGTCTAGTTAAAAACTCAAACTCTTGCTCTATTGCTTTTAACTTCTTTATGCCTTTTACTTTCGTACAAAAACTTTGTTATTAAACCTGTAAATTGAGACCGTAAAAAGAGTGATTTTAATTTTAAACTTAATTAAGCCAACTTAGTTTTGATTCCTTATTCCGCCTACTTTACATAACGATACCTAAATGAATTAGCCAGACATACTCAACAAATCTAAATAATCAGCATGCATAAACAGATTCATCGCAGGCAAACAGTATAAATTAATAATAAAACAAGCATATATAAATTCAACAAATAAATAAAGAACCTGAATAATTAAATAGCAGTCTTGAACACTCCACCACAGACCGGTTGGATTTGTTCTTGAATTCTTCAATCAGGCAGAAAAATAAAAGCGAAGGGATAAAAAAAACTAGATTCTAACGTAAGGTTAGATCCGGTGAAAAGGTACACAATAGTTTCCGGTGTAGAAACTATTGTGCGAAAAATTAATTAAGAGCTAGAAAAGAAAATAGAATTGCAAAAGAAAACAATATAAAAATTGTAAAAGTAGTACTGTAAAAAATATGCCTAAGCTGCTGGAAGAAGAAAAATGCGAAAAAGAGAAAACGGCGAAGGAGAGTGGACCCGAGAGCTTTCCAAAAAGCTACTATTTATATTCTCTTGTTGTAACTGTTTTCCAAGCGTTTTCCGTAAATATAGCCATCACTTTGAAAATGGGTCAAGCGTGCAGATAGCTTCAATGTGGTCTGTTGCGTTCCTTGTGCCAAAAATGTAGGGGAATGGTGTGACGTCCGTCACACCATGTGTGACGCTCGTCACACAAGTGTATATAGCGTGACGCTCGTCACAGCCTCTGTGACGCTCGTCACAGGCACAGCGCCTGTGCTTTTGGGCTGGGCTTTAGCTTTTTGATATTTGCTTCGTTTGATTCCTTTTTGCACCTCCTTTTCTTCCTTTTTTTACTTTTGCTTCAAATAAACTACCTGAGATAAATAGAAAGGAAATACCGAGTAATATCGAGTAAAATGAAATAAATTGAAGCAAATAATAATATGATTTAATTGAATTAAGTCCTAAAATGTGATATAGTTTCATGTTATCAAACTCCCCCATACTTAGATCTTTGCTTGTCCTCAAGCAAAATACAGTATACAACTAGTTTTAAGAATTTAGCCAGATGAAAATTCGAAGCACACATCAATCCGTACTAGGTTGCAGGTAAACCTTGTTTAGAAGTAACTTGAGTTAAATCTCGACATTAACAACCACCGTCACAACCTCAGACAACCCACTACCTTATTCAAACCAGTTCAAGCCACGCTATTATAGCTATCCTAGTTCCTTTACTCTTATTTCACCCGTTTTCATTCTAGCGAAATCACATTAAGCCCTTTATCTTTTTACGCACATAGTGGAGTAACCGGTTAGTGACTCTGATCCCCTTTTTAGATTGAAGTTCTGGTACATAAGTCGGATAACTTCGTTATTCAGTCCATTGCGAATTGCGGGGGATCAGACCGTAGTCTGCCCTACCAAGTTCAGCACCAGATACCTGCTGTACCAACTCATAATGGATCTTTCATTTTATGCTTTTGTATGATCTGCAACCTTTTGATTAAATGATCTGGTAAGGATCACCTAACTTACTTAGTGCATTTCCTGGTATATATTTTTTTTTATGTTACTTTGGGAATCATTCACTTATATTCATCGGCCCTCCACGTAGCTTGCTATTAAGATGGTGCTGACTTCTCGTATAAACTACTCGGGGTTACTATAAGGTTAAAAGTCCATGGACTTGGTATAATAGGTGCTTATCCTGATCTAACATGTTGAGGTTTGTAGAGCATTGTTATGGTAATAATTTTTGTTTTGATTTGTCTCAAGTTTGATAAAATAAGCAACCTTTATACTTAGTGAGTGTGTTGAATTTTGTTATTATGGCTCATTAAAATTTTTGAGGGAATAGGTAGTAGAAATTTTTCACACTAGGGACTTAACTTAGAATAAATCTATATTATAATAATATATATATATATTTTTTTTAATTTTTAAGGGAAATAACAATGAAAAGAAAAGATACATACTTGAAAAAGGAAAAAGGAGGATAGAAAGAACACGGTTTCCCCCCCATACTTAAATTAAACATTGTCCTCAATGTTTTAAGGAAAATAAATACAAAAAGGAAAGGAAAAGGGAACTAAAATCAATGTGGCCTTCCGCCTCTTGTTCTTGGACCTGGTGATCGTTGACGTATTTCGAAGTCGCCAAATCTGCTGAACAATTCAGTGAACCGTTGATCGGTTATAGCATTCCTTGCTTCCTGTTGTTGTTGCATTTGGCGCATCATTTGCATCATTTCGAGATTCTGTGCCTGCATACCATCAATAGCATCCATGATGTCGTCGTTGGTTGCAGGCCTTCTTCGTCGACGACGTCGTGAGGATGGGCCAGTTGCATTATCATAAGGGTTGAGCGGAACTGATTGTTGTGCAGGAGCATGATCACCTTGCTCCATTTCTTCAAACTCGTCTGTGGGCGGGTTTGCATGTGAAGGCTCGGTAGCCTCGGGAGCGTTTAGATCATAGAGGTGGCGGTTGGGGTTTGTGACATCAGTTAGGGCGATGTTGGGTAGAACAACACTTGGGACTGCCTGGTTGTTCACCATAAGATAATACCCTCCGCCTACTCTGTTCTTAATCAGGCGGCTGGATCGATAGTAGCTGATATCCATAAATAGGGGAGGTAGAGATTCTAAAGTTTGGAGTCTATCCCTAGGTTTAGGCCAAGTGCTATGGTGGTGATTAATCCACCAATTACAAAAGGTTGCCGGCCTCTAGCACATAAGGTGCGGATATGATGAAATAGAAAGGAGGCGGCGTTTACCTTAGTATCCGGTTCGAAGACGCATTCGAGGAAGAATAACTCCTTTGCGTTGACCTTGCTGTTGTTCGGTCTTCCAAAAACTGTGTTTTGCAAGATGCGGATAAAGTACCGGATAGTTGGGTTATGTATATGGGAAAGAAGGAGCTCTTCCCAGTTGTAGGCATCTACACCAGAAATTTTCTTGAAAAGGTCGAAAACGGCAACTGTGTTCCAGTTTTAGTTTGGAGGGATTCTGGGGTGTACGTGACCTTCTATGGAAAATTGTAGCATGGTACTCAATTGGTTTTGGGTTAAGGAGTACTCGGTGTTGAACATACGGAAGGTTGCGGTACCGGTTAAGAATTCGTCTTCACCGGCGGGAGTGTTGTATGCGTATGAACTTAAGAATTCTAAGGTTAGGGAGGGGTAGGTGGGTTTATTATGAGTGCAAAGGAAGGTTAAGTCGGCAAGGCGGAGCATCCACTCGATACCTTGGAGTAATCCTAATTGTTGTAAACAAGTTAAATCAGGATACCTGGTGGAGACGACGCCTCGCTGTTGGAAATGATCGAATTGCTCCCTTTGATAATTTTCATCGTCGGATCGAAAGATAATATTTCCGAAATTCTGATTTCCCGCCATAGTGATGAATGAATTTGAAGGAGTAATTTGGAAAGAAAAGAAATGTATTTGATATTAGAGAATGGTTTGTGGTGAATGAAGGAAGGTTTGGTGGGTATTTATAGGGAAAAAAAAATTGGAAATTGGAAAAGAGGTGGTTGAAAAGTAAATAAATGTGGGTAAATGTGAATAAATGGGGAAGATAAAAAGTTGAAGGGTGTAACGGTCGTCTCCAACGGCTTTGTAACGTTCACCTAGTCAGAAAGGTGTTACGCTCGTCACAGGGGCGTGACGGGCGTAACAAGTACTTGGCGTGCCGTCCGTCATAGATTGTGTGACGCTCGTCACACAGTCTTTTTAGCAAGGCTTCAGCTAGCGTTCTTCATAATGATTTTGGTAAGATATTTATTTTTATTATTTTGTTTTGCTTCAGATTATTTTATTTTGCTATTTAATTTCTCTTGCATGCTATTCTACTTTGCATAATAGTGCATAAATATATTTTTCTTTAATAAGTCATGTAGGCAGCAACAGTAGAGAGCATAATAGATATTGCATAATAAAAATAAATAAATAGCTTCAATAAAATAATCATAATGTAACATTGGAAAGAAAAACAAAAAATGCGAAAGAGAAACAAATGCGAACATGAATTGAAATAACATTAATGAATAATCTAACTTAAAACTAAATAACTAAGAAAAATAAATTCTATCCATCTGCACGATCTCTGGCCGGAGGAGCAAAAGAGTTAACACGGTTTAGCAACTCGTGAAACTGATTTGTCATACGGTTCATGCTTCCCAGAAATTCGTGTCTCATGCTAGCGAACTCTTCTCTGAGGGCCTTTTGTTCTGACATCAAAGCTTCAATGGCAGTGTTATAATCAGTTTCGGGCATATGATGTCTAAGGTCGGGTATTGCTGATTCTTCGGTCTGAACAGGTTGAGGAGGAGGATCAATATCATAATAGCCAGAGGGTGTCTGAGGGTCAGATTCGGCATAAGGAATCTGGTCATCACAAATCTCATAGTCCTGGATGGATTCAGTGGATCTAGCAGGAGAGGGGGTTCCGTTCAGATTGTAGAGCCAGTTATTGCGGTTATGGACACTAGTCCTAGGATCGGGCATGGTGAATAGGCAAAGAACTTGGTTATTAATTATAAGCTCAAACTCGTCAGACCCTAGGTTTGCTATAAACATAGTGTTGAAGAGGAAGGGTATACTCATAATAGTAATGCCACAAAAAGGGCTTAAGTCAAGCATAGGCTGACGTAATCCGATAGCATTACCTATCATAGTTATCAAACCGCCTATTCGAATTGGTGCTCGCTCATCTTGGATAAGGTGGTCCAAATTTTCTAACATAAAAGTGGCACCGTTTACTGGACGGTTCTGGGAAGCACAAAATATGATGAAGAGTTCATCACGTGAAACTGTGGTACTGTTTGGCTTCTTCCCAAATAAAGTGTGGGTCAGGATCTTATGGAAATAGCGAAAGGTCGGGTTATGTATGTTTCCAGAGAGAAACTCATGTTCCTCGGGATCGTCATTTCCAGTCAAGTTACCCCAAAAGTGTTCAAGTTCTCTATATTCAAAAAGTTCTTCTTGGCTCACTGTGAATGTGTCAAAGGAGGTAGGGAAACCTAAAAGGTTGGTAAAGTCTCGAATATTAAATTGGTACTCCATGTTGAACATTCTGAACTGGATAAAACCTCTGCTTATTCCTTTTCCATGGCTGGGTAGATAGATCAGGGAACTAAGGAATTCTAGTGTTAGTCTCCGGTAAGTGACGAAATGTCTACGGATAGGAGAGGTTTCCCACCCAATCTGATCCAGCAAATACAGGACACTTTGTCTCAGTCCGAGGGCAGTCATTTCCCAGTCATCAGCATACAGGCTAGGTAGCATCTATCTCGTGGTTAGTTCCTCAAACTTTTGTTTCTGAGCCATCCCTCTGAATTTGATACCCATACGGTCAATTTGTCCCATCAGGTTAGTGTTAGCTAGAGAAAAGAAAAACATGAGTTATAGTCAGGATTTGGCCAAATGCCGAAAGAAGAAAGAAAAAGGTTTTTTTAATAAATAAATTAAGAATGAATACTAAACAAAATTTAAAAGAATAATTAAGGAAGAAATAAAAAATATAAATATTGGTGGGTTGTCTCCCACTTAGCGCTTTGTTTAATGTCGCAAGCTCGACATAAAAACAATCAATTATAATCTATAAATTCTGGAGGCATTTCGTCTAAGTGCAAGACTTGCGAATCTTCATTGTTTTCTGCATAGTGATAATGTTTTAGACGTTGCCCGTTTACGGTAAATGGTTCCTAGATTTGCCTTTAATTTCTACCGCTCCACTGGGAAAAACTTTGGTGATTTGAAAAGGTCCTGACCATCTAGATCGTAGTTTTCCCAGGAATAACTTTAGCCTAGAGTTAAATAAAAGGACTGTATCGCCTTGTTTGAAGATTTTCCTTGATATGCGCTTGTCATGCCATTGTTTTGTTCTTTCTTTGTAGATTCTGGCATTTTCGTAAGCGTCTCTTCTGAGTTCCTCTAATTCGCTTATATCAAGGATTCTCTTTTCACCGGCGGCCTTATAGTTTAAATTTAGATTTTTAATAGCCCAATAGGCTTTATGTTCTAATTCTACCGGGAGGTGACAGGATTTTCCGTAAATGAGCTTAAATGGGGTCGTCCCTATGGGAATTTTGTAAGCAGTTCGGTAAGCCCATAAAGCTTCTGGTAATTTTGATGACCAGTCTTTCCTTGAAGTGGCGACTGTTTTTTCTAATATTTGTTTAATCTCTCTGTTAGACACTTCCACTTGCCCACTTGTTTGAGGGTGGTACGGTGTCGCTACTTTATGTCTTACGCCATACTTAAGCAGTAGTTTTTCGAGTACCTTGGATATGAAATGCGATCCACCATCACTGACCACTATTCTTGGGACACCAAACCTTGGAAATATTATATTCTTAAAGAGTCTAGTTACTACTCGTGTGTCGTTTGTTGGAGAAGGTATAGCTTCAATCCATTTTGAAACGTAGTCAACCGCCACGAGTATGTATTTGTTACCGAAAGAGGATGGAAAAGGTCCCATGAAGTCTATTCCCCATACGTCGAAAATCTCTACTTCCAAGACGCCCTTCTGTGGCATCTCGTCACGTCTAGATATGTTTCCTGTGCGTTGACATCTGTCACATTTCTTAATAGCTGCATGCACATCCTTCCATATATTTGGCCAATAAAAACCGGCTTGTAGGATTTTAGAGCAGGTCTTGGATGTACTTGCATGTCCACCATAAGGAGCGGAGTGACAGTGTTGGATTATATTTTCTACCTCTTCTTCGGGTATACATCGACGGAAAATACCATCGGGGCCTCTTTTAAAGAGTAAGGGGTCATCCCAATAATAGTGTTTTATGTCATAGAAGAACCGTTTCTTCTGCTGGTAGGATAAAGTAGGTGGAACTATTCTGGCAGCTAAATAATTGACGAGATCAGCGTACCACGGTGTAACAGATATAGCTAAGGTGGTTTCTACCTGTTTATCAGAGTTATTTTCTTCCAAAGTAGCTATAAGCTTATCGTACGAGAAATCATCGTTAATTGATGTTCTTTCCGGTTCAAGGTTCTCAAGTCTCGAGAGGTGATCTGCTACTACGTTTTCAGTTCCTTTCTTGTCTTTGATTTCCAAATCGAACTCTTGTAGCAACAGGATCCACCTTAGGAGTCTAGGTTTAGCATCCTTTTTTGTTAAGAGGTATTTGATAGCAGCATGGTCAGTGTAAATGATTATTTTGGCTCCGACCAAGTAAGAACGAAATTTATCTAGCGCAAATACTACCGCTAGAAGTTCCTTCTCGGTTGTGGCGTAATTCATTTGTGCTTCATCTAGAGTTCTACTTGCGTAATATATGACGTGAAGCTTTTTATCTTTTCATTATCCTAAAACAGCACCTACAGCGTAATCACTAGCATCACACATTATTTCGAATGGTTCGTTCCAATCTGGTGTCTGCATTATGGGTGCGGAGATCAGTGCTTGTTTAAGCGTTTGAAATGCTTCTAAACATTTATTGTTGAATATGAATTCAGCATCTTTCATTAATAGTCCGGTTAAAGGTTTAGTTATTTTAGAGAAGTCTTTAATGAATCGTCGGTAAAAACCGGCATGTCCCAGGAAGCTTCGTACTTCTCTCACAGTTTTCGGAGGTTGAAGGTTTTCGATTACCTCTATTTTGGCTTTGTCTACTTCAATTCCTCTGTTTGATATAATGTGTCCTAAAACAATTCCTTCTTGTACCATAAAGTGACATTTTTCCCAATTAAGTACTAGGTTTACTTTTACACATCGTTCTAGAACTCTTTCTAGGTTTTCAAGGCATTCTTCAAAGCTTTGTCCGCATACGGAAAAGTCATCCATGAATACTTCCATGATGTTTTCGAGAAAATCGGCGAATATTGCCATCATGCACCTTTGGAAGGTTGCAGGAGCATTACACAAGCCAAATGGCATTCGTCTATAAGCAAAGGTACCAAAAGGACACGTGAACGTTGTCTTTTCTTGGTCATCAGGATGAATTGGTATTTGAAAGAAGCCTGAATAACCGTCCAGATAACAGAAATGTGAATGTTTTGCTAATCGTTCTAACATCTGGTCAATGAATGGTAAAGGGAAATGATCTTTTCGGGTTGCTTTGTTTAGTTTCCTATAGTCAATGCACATTCTTCATCCCGATTCGATTCGTTTGGTTATAGTTTCTCCTTTTTCGTTTTCAATGACTGTTACACCTCCTTTCTTTGGTACTACGTGTACAGGACTAACCCATTTGCTATCAGATATAGGATATATGATACCTGCCTCTAATAACTTGGTTATTTCCTTCTTCACTACCTCACTCAGGATCGGGTTTAGTCTCCTCTGGTGTTCCCTGGAAGTTTTACAGTCTTCTTCCAACATGATGCGGTGCATACAAATAGAAGGACTTATTCCTTTAAGATCGGTGATGTTGTATCCTAGTGCGGTTGGATATTTTCTTAAGATATGCAGGAGTTTTTCTGTTTCGAGTCTTCCTAGGTCTGCATTAACTATCACTGGTCGTTCAAGTTCTAAGTCTAGGAATTCATATCTCAGATTTTTGGGAAGTGTTTTCAGGTCTAGGTTTGGTTTCTTAAGGCATTGCGTAGGGTCCGGTGTTATTGTCAAACCTTGGTTAAGTTTGTCTTCTACAAGATAGTCAGATGATTTGTCTTTTTCTAACTTTGTTTCTTTTATGCATTCATCAATGATATCCATGAAGTAACATGTATCTTCTATTGCAGGTGCTTTCAAAAATTTGGAAAGAATGAACTCAATTTTCTCTTCACCTACTTCGAAAGTGAGTCGTCCTCTTTTTACGTCTATGATTGCACCGGCGGTTGCTAAGAACGATCTTCCCAGTATAATGGGTGTAACTTCATCTTCTCTAATGTCCATAATTATGAAATCAGTTGGAATGTAGAATTGACCTATGCGCACTGGAACGTTTTCAAGAATTCCTACAGGATATTTAACGGAACGATCTGCTAGTTGCACAGACATTTTAGTTGGTCTTAATTCTCCCATTTCCAATCTCTTGCATATGGATAAAGGCATAACACTAATACCGGCTCCTAAATCGCATAAGGCTTTGTCGATGACAAATTTTCCTATGTGACAGGGTATAGAGAAACTACCTGGGTCTTTAAGTTTAGGAGGCATATTCTAGATTATAGCGCTACATTCAGCGGTGAGTGTAACGGTTTCGCTATCTTCAAGTTTCCTTTTATTAGAAAGAATTTCTTTTAAGAACTTAGCATATGAGGGCATTTGCGTAATAGCTTTGGTAAACGGAATTGTGACGTTTAATTGTTTTAGTAGGTCAACAAATTTTTTAAATTGGCCCGCATCTTTGGTTTTAATAAGCCTTTGAGAGTAAGGGATAGGTGGTTTATAAGGTGGTGGAGATACATAAGGTTCCTTCTTTTCTATGGTTTCCTTATTACTCTCTTCCTTTTCCTTAGGTGTACTTTCTTCCTCAGTTGACTTTTTAGAGTTTTGGTTTTCTATCCTTGGGTCAGACGGTCCTTCCACTTCCGTTCCACTTCTCAGTATAATTGCATGAGCGTGGCTTCTCGGGTTAGGTTGGGGTTGGCCAGGAAATGTACCAGTTGGGGAAGCAGTTGGTGCTTGTTGTTGAGCTACTTGTGATATTTGCGTTTCCAGCATTTTGTTATGGGTAGCCAGGGCATCTACCTTACTTGCTAGTTGTTTAATTTGTTCACCAGTGTGTACATTCTGGTTTAAGAAATCTTTATTGGTTTGCTGTTGGAAAGCTATAAAGTTTTCCATCATGATTTCCAAGTTGGATTTCCTAGGGGCGTTATTGTTAGGTGTAGATGGGTTCGGCTTTTGATATCCCGGAGGTATAGCTGGGGCTTGATTTGGATATTGTCCAGGTGCGTATAAAGCATTATTACTCTTATATGAAAAATTGGGATGATTCTTCCAATTTGAGTTATAGGTATGCGAGTAGGGGCTTCCTTGAGCATAGTTTACTTGCTCCGCTTGGATTCCTGTCAGGAGTTGACAATCTGCAGGAGTGTGACCTTGGATTCCACAGACTTTGCAATTCTGAGTTATGGCAACCACGGTGGCTGGAGGTGATACATTTAAACTTTCAATTTTCTGGACCAGAGCATCCACTTTTGCATTAACATGATCAAGGTTACTTATCTCGTACATGCCAGTTTTCGTTTGAGGTTTTTCCACCATTGTTCGTTCGGTTCCCCACTGATAGTGGTTTTGAGCCATGCTTTCGATAAGTTGGTAAGCATCAGCATAAGGTTTGTTCATCAGTGCACCACCTGCGGCGGCATCTATTGTTAACCTCGTGTTGTATAAGAGACCATTATAGAATGTATGAACTACTAACCAGTCTTCTAAACCATGGTGTGGACAAAGTCTCATCATGTCTTTATATCTTTCCCATGCTTCTAAGAGAGATTCTTTATCTTTCTGTTTAAATCCATTTATCTGGGCTCTTAACATAGCTGTTTTGCTTGGCGGAAAATATCGGGCAAGAAAAACTTTCTTCAACTCGTTCCATGTGGTGACTGAGTTGGAAGGAAGAGATTGAAGCCATCTTCTAGCGCTATCTCTTAACGAGAAAGGAAAAAGACGAAGTCGAATTGCCTTTGAAGTGACACCATTAGCTTTAACAGTATCAGCGTATTGGACAAATACGGATAAATGAAGGTTTGGATCCTCGGTAGGATTTCCAGAGAATTGGTTCTGTTGCACTGCCTGCAACAGTGAAGGTTTAAGTTCAAAGTTGTTTGCTTCGATTGCGGGTGGAGCAATACTCGAATGCGGCTCATCTTGCGATGGAGCGGCGTAATCTCGAAGAGCACGAGCTGGTTCTGCCATCTCGGGTATAGAAGGAAAAAGATTTTTGAAATCAGGATACTCGCTAGGAGGGAGATTGTTTGCATCACGATATTCCCGAATTCGTCGTAAGACTCGGAGATATAGTTCGATATCGTTGATTCGTAAGTAGTACGGTTCGCCTTGTGAGCGAGTATGTGGCATACAAATCAACGAAAGAAAGAAAAGAAAAAGAAAAGCCTTAGTCTCTACAGCGTAACAGAAGAGTTACGATATCGACTTAATAAAAGTCCCCTGCAACGGCGCCAAAAACTTGATCGCGACTTTATGAGTCAAATTTGGGGTACAAACTGCAAGTGCACAGTTCTATCGCGTAGTTTTAAAAGATATCGATCCCACAGGGACTTATGAATCGATATACCGTTTTCTAAGGTTACTTCGTAAAGCTAAGGCGGATAATATTTGATTGTTTGGGGGAAAAGTTAAAACTAAAATAAGATAGGATCTAAATTAAATATAATTAAGCGGATATCGGTATGCAGTTCGTCGTAATTAGGGAATCAATTCTTTATTGGTTTAGTGGTTTTAAAATAAATCCTTTCAGTTGACACTATTGTTTAAAAGTCTTATCTCAAACTCTCGCTCTGTTGAATAAACTATGGTTTTATATTAACGTAGATGTCACTCATTAGTTAAGTCAAAAACCACTTTTTGAAAACAATAAGGTCCGTAGAAACTCTTTTTAAGAAAACACTAATCGTTTAAACACCCTAATCTCAAACTCTCGCTCTGTTGACTTAGGTTATATAATTAAATTCAAATGCTTAACTCTCGTCCTCACATTCAACCTTTAAAAATACTTTTTGAAAAAGATTAGAATTTAATTAACTCTAAAAATTGCTCTCGCCCTGATCTAGAATTAATGTCCAATTAACACTGTCCAGTTAAAAACTCAAACTCTCGCTCTATTGCTTTTAACTTCTTTATGCCTTTTACTTTCGTACAAAAACTTTGTTATTAAACCTGTAAATTGAGACCGTAAAAAGAGTGATTTTAATTTTAAACTTAATTAAGCCAACTTAGTTTTGATTCCTTATTCCGCCTACTTTACATACCGATACCTAAATGAATTAGCCAGACATACTCAACAGATCTAAATAATCAGCATGCATAAACAGATTCATCGCAGGCAAACAGTATAAATTAATAATAAAACAAGCATATATAAATTCAACAAATAAATAAAGAACCTGAATAATTAAATAGAAGTCTTGAACACTCCACCACATACCGGTTGGATTTGTTCTTGAATTCTTCAATCAGGCAGAAAAATAAAAGCGAAGGGATAAAAAAAACTAGATTCTAACGTAAGGTTAGATCCGGTGAAAACGTACACAATAGTTTCCGGTGTAGAAACTATTGTGCGAAAAATTAATTAAGAGCTAGAAAAGAAAATAGAATTGCAAAAGAAAACAATATAAAAATTGTAAAAGTAGTACTGTAAAAAATATGCCTAAGCTGCTGGAAGAAGAAAAATGCGAAAAAGAGAAAACGGCGAAGGAGAGTGGACCCGAGAGCTTTCCAAAAAGCTACTATTTATATTCTCTTGTTGTAACTGTTTTCCAAGCGTTTTCCGTAAATATAGCCATCACTTTGAAAAAGGGTCAAGCGTGCAGATAGCTTCAACGTGGTTTGTTGCGTTCCTTGTGCCAAAAATGTAGGGGAATGGTGTGACGTCCGTCACACCATGTGTGACGCTCGTCACACAAGTGTATATAGCGTGACGCTCGTCACAGGCACAACGCCTGTGCTTTTGGGTTGGGCTTTGGCTTTTTGATATTTGCTTCGTTTGATTCCTTTTTGCACCTCCTTTTCTTCCTTTTTTTACTTTTACTTCAAATAAACTACCTGAGATAAATAGAAAGGAAATACCGAGTAATATCGAGTAAAATGAAATAAATTGAAGCAAATAATAATATGATTTAATTGAATTAAGTCCTAAAATGTGATATAGTTTCATGTTATCACACTTAGGATAGGAGAATGGCATAGGCTTGTCGACTTGTGTGGAGTTATTCCTTAGCAAGTTGACTTGCAAGCCCATTCACTTGGTGGAGGTCATGTTGAGATCAATAATGTCACACAAGTAAGTTGTGGTTAGACATTACTTTTTCCAATATAGACCTTAGAAGCCGAGGACCTTAGTTTACCAAACCCATCTTGGCCTATTCGTAGGACGTAGTGCGAAAGTCGTTCAAGTGTAAGATTTGATACGATTGTTACGCGATACTACACTCATAAGAGTCTCTCTTGAGAATATTTTTGGAATACGAGTAGTCGTTCCTCGGATAATATCCGAAAGATGGGATTATGACTATGGGAACCTTTTGTAGAACATGTTTGGCAGGTTTAAACCTTAGTACACTCCTTTTGGGTGGTTCTTAACCTAAACTCCATGCTCGTGACTTGCAACAAACCCTTGATTCATGGTTGATCCGATCAGGTATCCTTAATATCAATGAAACTTGGGTGTTGATAAGGTGTAAACCATAATCCACCAAAATGGGTGGTTGATATTAAGGATAACATGATCCATCCCATGACCTTTGTTTGGTGTGCTCTTAATTTCTCTCCAGACAATGCAACCTGACAGATGTTCAAGCAAATACAGCGATCCTGATTCCCATGCCACTGCACTGCATTCACATCATTTTGCATCACATCATTTTGCATTCATAATCATTCACACATGTTTATCCATTTCTGTGGGGTTTATATCTTCTACTTGATTCTAGTCGGAATTTTCTTGGTTCTCATCAATGGCTTAGTCTTTTTTTTTTACATCGTTTATCTATTGAGAGACTGGAATCAAGGGGGTAGAATACATTTGGAATTGATAAACATGTCATTGCATTTACATATTCATTAGCATGTCTTGCATAACAGGTACCGCCACAGTGTTCTCAGTTTGTTTGGTGTTCCATCAGCAGGATAGCTGACCCAGGCATTCACCGGTACGGTACCCGCAGAAACCAACAGAGAGTAATGGAAAGCCTACAAGCAGAGTTCGCCGAGATGAAGATCCGCATGAATCAATTCATGGATATGGTTCAAGGGGTGGCTCAGGGACAGCAAGAGCTCAGGCAGATGATACAGAGGAATCCCCCTGCTCAACCAGAGACGGTGACTAATCCTCCAGCTGGAGAGGCTAATGGACCCAATGGACCGGGGCCTATCCAAATCCTACATGTCACCTCTGGTCAACCACCCGTCCATGATGATCAGGACGATCAATTTCCCCTGCTTCAGGAAGACTTTGGTATGGATCATGGTATGGACCCCATGTTTAGAAGATTGGAAGAGAGGTTGAAGGCAGTGGAAGGACAGAATCCTCTGGGAGTAGACGTTGCTGACTTGGGGTTGGTCCCAGGTGTGAGAGTGCCACCAAAATTCAAGGTCCCGATATTTGACAAATACAATGGCAACTCTTTCCCGAAGACCCATGTGCAAGCCTATTTCCATAAAATGGTTGCATACTCCGATGACGAAAAGTTGCTTATGTACTTTTTCCAGGACAGCCTAGTTAGGGCATCCCTGGAATGGTATATGAGGCTAGACAGAGCCCACATCCGTTGCTGGAGGGATTTGGCTGAGGCTTTCGTGAAGCAGTATCAGTATAATGCAAACATGGCTCCGGACAGAACTCAACTTCAAAATCTGTCTCTTAAAAGCAATGAGTGCTTCAGAGAATACGCTCAACGCTGGAGAGAAACAGCTTCCCGTGTTCAACCTTATATATTGGAGAAGGAAATGGCTAACATGTTCATGAACACTCTGCCAGGACCTTATTTGGAGCGCCTGGTGGGTTGCAATGCCTCCAATTTTGCTTATGTAGTCTCTACCGGAGAAAGGGTGGAGAATTACCTGAGGACATACAAGACCCAGAGTGGAGGTGGATCCTCATCAGGGGTGAAGAAGTCGTTCATTCAGGGACAGAAGAGGAGAGAAGGGGATGCAAGTGCCATATCTTCTTATCAGAACAGGGATAACCGGAGGAATAACTTTCAGAACTATCATCAGCAACCGTATGTTGCGGCTGTGACCATTCCAGCTGCAGCACCACTACAACAACAACAACCACATCGTCAACCAGCTCAGTACCAACCACACCAACTGGGTAACAAACCCGCCTATCAACCGAGGCCAAGGACGATGGACCGGCGTTTCGACACTCTTCCAATGTCGTACGCTCAGTTGCTTTCTAGTCTTCAACAACTACAACTTGTGCAGTTGCGCACTCTGGCTTCTCCCGTTGGTAGGCTTCCGGTGGGTTATGACGCCAATGCTAGGTGTAGCTTCCACTCTGGGGCACCTGGCCACAATATTGAGAACTGTAAAGCTTTTAAGCACGTAGTTCAGGACCTCATTGATTCAAAGGCCGTTAACTTTGCACCAGCTCCTAATGTCGTCAACAATCCCATGCCCCAGCATGGTGGAGCCAACGTTAACATGGTTGAAGGAGAAGTCAAATTAGTCTCTGCGGTCAACAATGAAGATGGGGATAGTGATTGCGACATCGATAATTGGGTGCGTCCGAGGATCCCGGGTGAAGTTCTCAACAATTGGTCTTCTGAGGAGATTGTCCAAGCCACCTGTCTGGAGGAGTAATTTTCTTTGTTTATTCATGCATATCCAAGTCTTACGTTCCGCCAGGGCGTAATGACTCATTGTAGGGCTCATCTATGTGACACTTGCATTTTTTATCATAAATAAAGGACGTCTTTTTGCATTCAAATATTTCGTTCCCTGTCTTTCTATTTTTGCAGTTTTCAAAAAAATGGCAATGTTTTGTTTAGTTTCCACTTTTTTTTCCACACTCATAAGCACATACCATCACTCATGCAGATGCACATCACCGGATCCTATTGATAACGGTTCTTCTATGGCTCGCTTCGACTTTGAAAATCCAATCTTTCAAGTTGAAGAAGAGGGTGATGAAGACTGTAAACTCCCTGAAGAACTTACCAGGTTATTAAAACAAGAGGAAAGGATCATTCAACCGCATCAAGAGTCTGTTGAAGTGATTAATCTCGGCGCCGAGGACGCCAAGAGAGAAATCAAGATAGGGGCTGCTTTGGAAGACAATGTGAAGAAGGGGTTGATTGAATTGCTGCAAGAGTATGTTGACATCTTCGCTTGGTATTATAAGGACATTCCAGGGCTTGACACATACATCGTGGTACATCGCTTGCCGCTCAAAGAAGGTTGTCCTCCGGTCAAGCAGAAGCTCAGAAGAACAAGACCAGAGATGGCTGTCAAGATAAAGGAAGAAGTGCAAAAACAGTTGGATGCAGGGTTTCTAGCAGTCACAAATTATCCGTCATGGGTTGCAAATATCGTTCCGGTACCTAAGAAGGATGGAAAGGTACGAATGTGTGTTGACTACCGGGATCTGAACAGGGCTAGTCCTAAAGATGATTTCCCCTTACCTCACATTGACGTTTTGGTGGATAACACGGCTCAGTTCTCGGTATTCTCCTTCATAGATGGCTTTTCTGGCTATAATCAAATTAAGATGGCACCAGAAGACATGGAGAAGACAACATTCATAACCCCATGGGGCACCTTCTGCTACAAGGTGATGTCGTTTGGTCTGAAAAACGGCGGAGCAACATATCAACGAGCTATGGTGACTCTTTTCCATGATATGATTCATCATGAAATCGAGGTTTATGTTGACGATATGATTGCCAAATCTCAGACAGAAGAAGAACATTTGTTGAATTTGCAGAAACTGTTTGAGCGTTTGAGGAAATTCAAGCTGAGGCTTAATCCGAACAAGTGTACTTTCGGGGTGAGATCTGGGAAACTGCTGGGTTTTATTGTTAGTGAAAAAGGGATTGAGGTGGATCCTGACAAAGTAAAAGCGATACAGGAAATGCCTGAGCCAAGAATAGAGAAACAAGTCTGTGGTTTCTTATGGAGGTTGAACTACATTGCAAGGTTCATCTCCCACCTAACAGCCACGTGTGAGCCGATATTCAAATTGTTGAGAAAAGATCAGGCTATTAGGTGGAATGATGATTGTCAAAGGGCGTTCGAGAAGATAAAAGAGTATTTGCAGAATCCTCTTATCCTTGTGCCTCCGGTCCCAGGGAGACCGCTGATTATGTATTTGACAGTACTAGACAATTCCATGGGTTGTGTTCTCGGTCAACACGACGAGACAGGTAGGAAAGAGCATGCCATCTACTACCTGAGTAAGAAATTCACAGATTGCGAGTCGAGATACTCAATGCTTGAAAAAACATGTTGTGCACTTGCATGGGCTACTAAGCGATTGAGACAATACATGCTGTCTCACACAACCTTACTGATCTCCAACATAGATCCAGTTAAGTATATATTTGAGAAGCCAGCTCTCACCGAAAGAGTTACTCGTTGGCAAATGGTACTGACAGAGTACGACATCCAGTATACTTCCCAGAAAGCCATCAAGGGGAGTATTCTGTTAGACTATCTTGCTCAACAGCCGGTTGAAGATTATGAGCCGATGAAGTTTGATTTTCCAGATGAAGGCATCATGTTCCTCAAGATAAAAGACTGTGAAGAGCCAGTTGTTGAAGAGGGACCTGATCCAGACGAAAAGTGGACTTTAATGTTTGATGGGGCCGTCCTTAACCTCGTAGTTAGCCGAACTACGACTTGCTCTGATTCTCATTCCAGATGAGATACGTAGGCATAAGACGTGATGTCTTAGCGAGCACATATCCCCCCAACCCATAGGTCAGCCGAGCTATGAAGACTCTGATTCTCATATTCAGATGAGATACGTATGCAGTGGATGCGACATCTGCGCGAGTCATTTTCATTTAACCCCTTTTTTAGTAAATAGCACAAGATAAACTCACACCCTTTAGACAAGAACTACAAAAGTGGATCCCGTAGAGTACTACGGATGCGTAGGGGTGTTAATACCTTCCCTTCGCATAACCGACTCCCGAACCCAAGATTTGGTTGCGAGACCTTGTCTTTTCCTTTCCTCTTTTCAGGTTTACTTCGAGCGTTTCCTTTCCCTCCTTTGGGATAAATAACGCGTGGTGGCGACTCTTCTGTCATTTTCTTTCGCCGGTTGTTTTTCGCATACTGTATTTTTCAGGTTGCGACACTTGGTAGACCCCAGACGTAGGTGTGTGTGACACCGAACTGGGTAAACAATTCCTTGTGTTATTTACTGCACTTACATTTATCTGTTGTTTACATTCCTGTCTGTGCAGAATCGGATGTCATAACATCCTGTGTGACATCGATAGTCTGTTAACTAGAATTTCAATTGGTATCAGAGCAGGCACCCTGCCTGTTAATTTCTGGGTGAGATCTAGGGACGTTACTTTCTAGTACCCTGGACAAGGATGTAGGATACTCAAACAGACCACCCATGCTGGATGGTTCGAACTATGATGACTGGAAACCTCGTATGATAGCCTTCTTGAGGTCTCTAGATAGCAAGGTCTGGAGAGCTGTCAACAAAGGATGGGAACATCCAACGAAGACAGGTAAAGATGGAATCGTTCTGCAAATTCTTGAAGAAGAGTGGGACAAGGAGCAAGAGGCACTAGCCCTTGGAAACTCTAAGGCCTTGAATGCACTGTTCAATGGAATGAATAAGAACATTTTCAGACTGGTGCATCACTGTGAGCTGGATAAAGAAGTTTGGGATACTCTAAAGATAACTCATGAAGGTACCTCCAAGGTGAGGATGTCTAAACTTCAGATGCTGACCACCAAGTTTGAAAATCTGAGGATGAAAGAGGATGAGACTATTCATGACTTCCACATGAATATTCTTGAAATTTCCAACACTTCTGGTGGCTTAGGAGAGAAAATGGCTGAAGAAAAACTTGTAAGAAAGATTCTCAGATCATTGCCAAAGAGATTTTCCATGAAGGTCACTGCTATAGAAGAGGCTCAAGATATCTGCAATATGAAGGTTGATGAGCTTATTGGTTCTCTCCAAACTTTTGAAATGGGCTTGTGTGAGAATGTTGAAAAGAAGAACAAAAGCATAGCTTTTGTATCAAATACTGAAGAGGATTCAGAAGAAGGAAGTACTGGAGATGATGAAAGCATATCAGAAGCCATAGCCATGCTTGGGAGACAGTTCAACAAGTTCATAAAGAAGATTGATAAAAAAGGTAGACCAAATGTCAAGAACATTTCGTCTGACATCAGGAAAAGATCAAAACATGAAGAAAAGGTCACCCAAGGCAAGGGAAACTAGTGCCATGGATGTGAAGGTTTTGGTCACATTAGAGTTGAATGCCCTACCTTCCTCAAGATGAAAAAGAAGGGGATATCTGTCACCTAGTCTGAAGGAGATTCTGAGAGTGAATCTAAAGGAGAATCTGCTAAACATGTCACTGCACTAACCAGTGTCTGTGCCTCTGATGATGACTCAAGTGGAGATGAACTTACCTTTGATGAACTTGCTGCTTCATATAAAGAGCTATGTGTCAAAAGTGCAGAAGTGTGTATCCAAGGAGAAAAGCAGAAGAAACATATCAAGGAGCTGGAAGCTGAGAAACAGAAATAGTTGATAGTCATAGATGGTCTAAATGGTGAGATATCATTGCTAACATCTAAGCTAGAACAAATGACAAAATCCATCAGAATGTTAAACAAAGGAACTGACACCTTGGAAGAGATTCTAAAGGTGGGACAGAAGTCAGGAACCATGTCTGGTTTAGGCTTTGGTAAGAAAGCCTCAACTGAACACAAAAGCTCAAAGGCTGAAGTTCAGAAACTCAAGCAGAAGTCACAACCAATGTCACAACATCAGGGAACCAGGAGGAGTAACCATCAGAAGAAGAAATTTCAGAGATGGAGATGCCACTACTGTGGTAGATTTGGACACATAAAACCCTTCTGCTACAGGCTGCATGGTTATCCTAACCAGACCCCTCAAGTCAGACCTAAGCAGAAGGCATCTAAGCATAATGCCCCCATTAAGAAACAACAATGGGTTGCTAACCAGACACCTCAAGTCAGACCTAAGCAGAAGGCATCTAAGCATAATGCCCCTATTAAGAAACAACAATGGGTTGCTAGACTAGCTCACACATCTCAAAAGGCATCTATCAGACAAGACTGACATTTTGATAGTGGCTGCTCAAAACATATGACTGGGATGAGTAACTTATTGGTGGATATACAACCTCATACTACCAGGTATGTGACATTTGGTGATGGAGCTAAGGGAGAAATAAAAGGTGTTGGTAAGTTGGACTGTCCTGGAGCTCCAAAACTGAGTAATATGCTGTTAGTAAAAGGACTAACTGCTAATCTTATTAGCATAAGCCAGCTATGTGATCAAGGCTTCAATGTACATTTCACTAAGGAAGTATGTGTGGTGATGAATGGATGCAATCAGGAAGTTATGAGAGGAGCCAGATCCAAAGATAATTGTTATCTGTGGGAATCTAAAGTCTCAAAATACTTCTCAAGGTGCCCCTTAGCCAAGGAAGAGCAGGAGGTGAAGCTGTGGCATGGAAGACTTGGACAACTTCATTTAAGAGGAATGAAGAAGATCATATCCAAGGAAGCAGTTAGAGGAATCCTAAATCTGCTTATGGATGAAAGAAAAGGCTGTGGAAAATGTCAGGTGGGCAAGCTAACCGAGATGTCATATGCCAAGAAGGGACATTCAAAATCTGCCAAACTTCTGGAACCGGTGCCCATGCACTTAATGGTACCTATACACATTGAAAGCCATGAGTTTTCTTCACCTATTAGTCCTCATCAAAATGGTGTAGTAACAAGGGAGAAACAGAATTGCGTATCATTGTCCACTGTAGAAGCTAAGGGCCTAGCATCTGGTAGCAGGTGTTCCCCACTGGTATGGATGAACCAGATGCAGACTGAGTACAATGTCACTAAGAATGTCATGACATTGGATGCTACTCAGTTTGACAAAGTTAGGGGCAAAGTGGGAATGTGTCCTTCTGAGAAATTATAGCAACTAATGATGTTAGTTATTTACTGTTTAATAAGTCAACTTATTAAACATTTGATAGTTCACTCTGATTGGTCAACATATAATAGATACTGCTCGTGCTACAAGCGTTACTTCTTCCATCGTTTCAACTTTCAGTCTTGCAAACTTTCTCTCAAAGAAACTTTTCATTTCTCCTCTGAGATATTCATCATGTCGCACCAATCCGACTCATCTTCCTACACGACCATGTCTGATTCCACCAGCTCTGAATCTTGCAACCCTAACAGGGAAGATCCTGTGGCTGACGCTGCAAATACTTCTCATGCAAGAAGACCTAAAGAAACGGTCTCCGGCTTCTCCTCAGCAATCTCACTTGATGAACAAACCAGGGGAGGCTCCAGGTATGTGCACAATGCCATTGAACACTATTGTACCTGATAATGTTGCATGCCAAGAAAATACAATCGTCTTAGGAAAGAATGTATCTGATGATGCTGAGCAAACTAATGCTCATGAGGGGTCAACTATTGACAAACCCTTAGACAATGAGGGTGGTGAGGAAGTTCGTGTCACTCATGATGTCAGTGACAACCCTAACTGTGAAGCTGAAACCGTAGACCTAGAGGAGTTTTCTGATAATGAGTTGTTAACCTCAGTTGTCCCTAGCATAGCCAAAAGGGTTAGGACTAGGAGAGAAAAGAAAAAAGTGGTGCAGAGGTCTCCAAAAAGGAAGATTGAAGTGTCAACTTCTTCCAATCCAAAGGTGGCAGAGAGTTCCCTCAAGAGGAAAGGGCATGGTCCAACAAAATCTTGGAGCAAAGAGGTGCCCAAGAAAATGAAGACCAAGTCTGTTGTTGTGGAGTCTGACTCAGATGTCCCATGTGATGTCACAACATCTCTGTCAAAGAAGAAGCCAACCACTAGCAAGCTGGAAGCTAGTGTGCCTGAGGTACCTATTGACAACATATCATTCCATTTTGCTTCTAGTGTGAACAGGTGGAAGTATGTTTATCACAAGAGGCTGGCTTTGGAAAGGGAACTGGCTCAGAATGTCCTGGAATATAAGGAGATTGTAGACCTTATTCAAGAGGCAGGGTTAATGAAAACTGTGACTTAGCTCTCAAAGTGCTATGAGATTTTAGTAAAGGAGTTTATTGTCAATGTGTCTGAGGAATGTGTTGATGGAAAGTCTAGGGAATTCAGAAAAGTATATGTGCGAGGCAAGTGTGTGAACTTCTCTCCCTCAGTAATCAACATGTATTTGGGAAGACCTGAGGTAGCTCAACCTGAGCTTGAGGTGACTGACAACAAAATCTGTCAAGTCATCACTGCTAATCAAGTCAGGAAGTGGCCTCTGAAAGGTAAGTTGGTGGCCAGCAAACTCAGTGTCAAGTATGCTATGCTGCACAAAATTGGAGCTGCCAACTGGGTGCCCACCAATCACAAATCTACAGTGGCTGTGATGCTTGGAAAGTTCATATATGTTGTTGGAACCAAAGCCAAGTTTGACTATGGAACCTATATTTTTGATCAAACTATGAAACATGCAGGAAGCTTCAGTGTGAAGGGACCCATAGCCTTTCCTTCCCTCATATGTGGTATTGTGTTGAATCAATTTCCAAACATATTAACAGAGAATGATTTTGTGAAAAGAAGAGAGAGTCCTTTGGCCTTCAATCATAAACTATTCCTAGGTAAGCATGTCCCTGACATTGCCATGACTACAGGAGAGACATCAAGTGTTTGCAATCAACCAGGTAAAGCTGCTGTCATTGCAATACTCAGAGAAACATGCAAGGAGCTAGAGGCAAGGAAGCTCACTTTGGAAATTTTGATTATCAAATTGGAGATGACTGATGGTGGTGTGCTTGGTGAAGCTGCTGATGCTGCAGAAGGAGCTGCAAGGCAAAGTGCAGAGGGTGAAGAGGATGCCAGTCCTGATGATGGCACTGATGATGAGGCTGACTCTGAGTCAGATGATTAAATCATTTCCTGTGTTTCTGACATTTGTGTGTAATTTATTCTGTTTTGGTCTGTATTATTAAGTGTTGCTTTGGCAACATTTTTGACAAAAAGGGGGAGTAACACATGTGCCCCAGGACAACAGATTTGCTATGTGCTTGAACTAATATTGAAGATCCTCTAATCCAGAGGTTGTGTTGCAGCTTGATGTTCACCTTCTATGTTTGATGAGTGTGAGTCTGTGCTGCTTACTATCTGCATGTGTGCTGTTGTTTGAAGTTTTTATTTAACTTTTGTGTGTGTGCTGCTGAAGTTTTTATTTAACTTCTGTGTGTGCTGCTGTTTGAAGTTTTTATTTAACTTCTATGTGTGCTGCTGGTCTGAGTGTATTAGCTATGTTAACTCTCTTCTAGGATGTGTGTTTTTCGCTGCTGTGAACTCTGTTGTGATGCCAAGTTGTTTTAGCCAAAAATTTGCCAAAGGGGGAGTTTGTAGATGTTTGATTGGCTGCATTTTGTGTTAAAACACTAACTGGACTCGAATGTCTTGACTGATGTCATGACATGCTTTGTAGATGTTTGATTGGCTGCATGTTGTGTTAAAACACTAACTGTACTCTGATGTCTTGACTGATGTCATGACATACTTGAGTAGTATGCTGCAGGTTTAGCTAATACAGGATTTACTGAATGTCAACCTGGATGTTATGACATTCATCCATGACAGCAGATACTGAACTATAGAATAGTTGGTTTTTCTATTATAGCTCAGTATTAAGTTCAGTCTGTTTTTCAGGAGAGTAGCAGACCTGGCACATAACCTACTGTCTGAATGTCAAACTGAATGTTATGACATTCATCATTGACAGCATGTACTGAATAATAGGCAGGTTGGTTTTTCTACTACAGTTCAATATTTATTCCAGTCTGTTTTTCAGGAGGATAACAGACCTGGCATATAGCCTACTGTCTAAATGTCAAATTGGATGTTATGGCATTTATCTCTGGAAGCTGATACTGAAGTATAGACTGGTTGGTCTTTTACAGTTCATCATTTAGTACAGTCTGTTTTCAGGAAAATAACAGACCTAGCATATGATCTATGATCTGGACGTCAAACTGAATGTTGTGACATTCATTCCTGACAGCATATGTTAAAGTGTAGGATGGTTAGTTTTTCTGTTCAGTATTTTTCTCAAGCTATTTTTCAGGAATCCAACATCTGAGCTAAAATTCAGGAAACTAACAAATGAGCTACAATTAATGAACCTAACAAATAGCCTATTTGTTAGCACCCTAATATGTGGAAATTAGGTTAACTTGCTTAACCTTAATTTTAGGAAATACAAGTACAAGGCCCAAGTGCTGCAATATAAAAGGATGGCAATCATTCTTTCAGAACTCAGGGGTTTTTAGCGTGAAGCATTCATTGTTCCAATATACTTCACTGCTGTATTTTATGTGTGTCGTGCATTAGGTGTATCTTGTGAGCCAATCAATTATCAACTAGATGATTGCATTGGACTAGGGTGTTCATTGAGTTGTAAGTGTTGTGTCACTCTAAGCTTTTAAGCGTGAGTGCTGTGTATCTTGATTAAAGTTGTTAAGCACAATCAAGAGTTGTTTGAAGTATAACTTCGTCATTAACTTTAATCCAATTAAAGGTTGTAATCACTGTAGTGATTGAGGGGGAGTGAGTAGGAACTCTGGTCTTAGTTTAAGATTGAAATTGCACTGGGTAGGTATTAAGTGATAGGATTAAACAGTTGGTTTAAGGTCTGAATTAATACTGCTAATAGTGGATTTCCTCCCTGGCTTGGTAGCCCCCAGACGTAGGTGTGTGTGACACCGAACAGGGTAAACAATTCCTTGTGTGTTATTTACTGCACTTTCATTTATCTGCTGTTTACATCCCTGTCTGCGCAGAATCGGATGTCATAACATCCTGTGTGACATCGATAGTCTGTTAACTAGAATTTCAATAAAAGACATAATCAAAATTTCAATAAAAAACATAATTAATTCTAAATAATAGTCCCAATTATTTTGACTAAAAAACGAAAAATAAACAAATAAAAAATGAATAAAAACTGGGTGCAAAAAATTGCCCAAAAATTAAAATGACTGCACCACAATGATATTGCGAAATAAACTTCTTGAAAACATTCAGATTTTTGTCAAATTTTGAAATAGAAAATGTTTGGTTAAAACGCTCAGACAAATTAAAATGTGAATGAAAAAGTATTCGAAAAATATAACGGTCACACCAGGTTAAACTACATGAAATATGGATTAATAAAACTGATGTCTGAAAGTTTATTTGGAAATTTTTCGCTCGTTGATTTGACACACATTTAACTGATCTTCGTATAGATCCAAAAATTTATTTTGACTGCCATTCTAGATATTATATGGTATGGAATGTATGTTATGTTATATAGAGATGCAGCAATTATGATGAATGTATTGAATCGGTGATTCAGGGTTAAAATTGGGATGTGACAACCGACGACTGCATATTACTTTCCCTCACAATTCTCAAAATTAAAATAAACAATTAATTTTCAAATAAAAAAAAGGAAAAAAGATAAAAACTTAAAGGGAGAGAGCCGAAGGAGTTGTTTTTGGGTGAAACACTCTTTTCCTTTTTCCTCAAAATGAATCCTTCATCTCTCATCAACCGTTGAAACTCGCTCTGTCACACAAACCGGATTCCGCTGCCTCATTCTCTAACACCTCCGGTCAACTCTCTTTCAACTATAATTGTCCCGCAACTTCGACTGAACCACCTTCTCCACCATCACTTTTGGCATGAAACTTCTCAACTCCGGCCAATCGTCATCTTACTCACACAAAAATGGTCGACACTTCCATTTCTATCAACCACTAACAACTTTTGTCACCTCCATCTTGACATATCACGGGAACAACCCAACATCTCCGACCTCCAATCACACAACCACTGAACACGAACCTCCATTTTTGCTCTTCCAACCGCCTGCGATCTCCCTCTTTCAAAACTTCTCGTCATCATTTTTCCTCACATCGCCAAAAACAGCAACAACATCATCGTCATGAACTCATAATTGTGCCACTGTTAGTTTTTGAGTTCTTTGACTTCATTTCGGTTTCCATTGACGCCAGTTTAAGTAAGTATCGATGGTTGTTTTCACACAATTGTGATTTGTTGTTTTGAGTCCGTGTTTCTGTTTCAACTAAGATTCAAGAGTGTTTTAATTTTCATTTTCACAATTGGTTCATATGTGGTTACAATATATAATTGTGTTGGTTTGTTTTAAATTCAGAATCAATTTTGGTTTAGTTGTAAATCTCATACATTCGTTTTTTGGTTTGAGCTGTTTCGATATTGCCTCTTCTTTTTTATATGGGATTTAGATCAAAATGCTTTGTTAGTTGATATTGTAGCGGCAAATTTTTTGAGATTATGCTATTGATTAACTTAACTCACAAAGCAAGAGTCGCCACCGCACTTTTATTGTTTCCAAAGGAAAAGGGAAAAGGTATGAACAAAACCCAAAGAAGTTTTAAAATAAAACTAATAAAAGATAATAAGGGTCCGGGGGTTAGTTATGCAAAGGGAAGGTATTAGCACCTTAAACATCCATGGTACTCCATGGGAACCTCTTTGTAAATATGTACATTTTGGTTTAAAAAAGGCATTGTTTATTAAAAAGTTGAAGGGATGGGAAAAGAAGCATTTTTCTTTATTTTTGTGTTTACCAAGACTTTTAAAGTCTCATGCCTACGTACCAACAAAGTGAAATGGAGGATTAAAACCTCGTAGTTCGTGGTAAAGATAACAAAAGGATTTTGTTTTGATTCATTTTTTATGGAGAGAGACATTTTGTCATTTTAAGGAGGATACTCAACTAGTCACCCACAAGTATGAGAACTTTGCATCATCAAGAGAAGGGCTCTAACTTGGATAAGGATCAACAAGTATGCCACTAGCTCCCACAAATGGAAAATAATTATCATCAATACTATGGAGATAGGAGAATTATAACTCAACTATGGAAGTGACTCATGTCTAATGCCTTGAGAAAAAGTTTAAAAAAGGAAAAATAGACAAAGGGCACAAAATGGTTTCAAAGAGTTAGGCATTTTTGTAGTCTTTTGAAATTGGTCTAAGTATGCTTAATATGGATTGACATTTATTAAGAAAAAGGTTTTGAAAAACACTTGACAAAAGTCAAGGTTTATTGAGAAAATGGTTCAAGTTTGAAAACAAGAAGGTTTTGAAAAAAGATAGGAGATTTTGAAAATTAAAGAAGGGGAGGAGAAGGAGATACCATCCTAAATTATAAATTAAAATCTAGGGAGGAAAGATATAACCAAGAGATAGTAAGCTTTATGACATAAGTCAAGCAAGAATTGCCTCCTTTGGATTAAGCCTCAAGCAAGCCAAAATAAGCAAATAATAATCCATGTATCAGATGAAACCAAAGTAACCAAGCCAAGTCTTCATAGAGAAGTCCAAAGTCATAGGTATCAGATGAATTCCAAGGTCTCAAAATCACAAGTCCCAAAGAAAAGGTCAAGATCCTAATTCTAAGTCAATAACTCCACAAAGATGTTAAGGATAGTAACCACAAGTCCATGAATCAAGATAACCCAATTCTTTTTAGGGTTTTTTTCTTTATTAATGTATTTTAAAAGAAAATGAAAGTCCAAAGGGACAAAGGAAAAAAGCATAAACATAAACAAAGGTCCAAGTAAACAAAGAGAAAATATGATATGAGATGCTAAAATAAAAGCATAAAGTAAATAACAAGAAATAAAAGCATGAAGTAAATGACACTAAATAAAGTTAACATAATAAGATGTTAGTAAATTATGTTAGTGAAGATGAAAAGATATTTTGGTCATTCTTTGGAGAACCCTAAACTATCCACTCACAAGCATGAAAATATGAGCCTATACATCATTTGTGAGAAGGGCTCCAACTTGGATCAAATCAACAAATATGCCACTAATTTTTACAAATGGGAAAGGAGCAATATTTTCAAACAATACCATGAGGAATATGAGACTTACAATATCACTTATAAAAATTCCATTGCCTTTGGAACAAATTTAGCATTATGTTAAGCAATCATAATTGGACTTATGTAGAAGTCACAACTATCTGAGGTCGGTCAATAATAATATTTGTGTTAATACATGCTAGAGAAACAATATGTAAGTCATCCTCCTAAAGTTATGACACACAAGAAAAGAAAAAGAAAGGGGATGATCAAACACAAAGTCTAAGAGGATGGTCCATTACTTCAATCCACATTTCATGACACTTAGGAAAAACTTATGCATCAATCCAAAGTACCTTAAATGATTCATGATCACTTATAAGGTAGATTTGAAATAATGAAAGTTCATCAAGCACCAATCCACACATCATCAACAAGATGGATACAAATGCATCCATTTAATCAAAGGTAAAAGAAGGGGATGAAGAAGAAAGGGGGAAAGAGAGGTCACACCTAAATTGAATCACAAATTTGATCAAGTCATCATCAAAATTAATCCTCCATTTTGGTGGATTAGGGTTTTCATCCCATCAACACCTAAGATCCATTGAGTTTGATGAGATTTAAAGTCAAAATCATCATGATCCAAGGCCAACAATGAAATTCTAGTTAACAGACTATCGATGTCACACACGATGTCATGACATCTGATTCTGCGCAGACAGGAATGTATACAGCAGGTAAATGTAAGTGCAGTAAATAACACAAGGAATTGTTTATCCAGTTCGGTGTCACACACACCTACGTCTGGGGGCTACCAAGCCAGGGAGGAAATCCACTATTAGCAGTATTAATTCAGGCCTTAAACCACTTGCTTAATCCTATCACTTAATACCTACCCAATGCAAATTCAATCTTAAACTAAGACCAGAGTTCCTACTCACTCCCCCTCAATCACCTCAGTGACTACAACCTTTAATTAAGTATAAAGTCAATGGTGAAGTTACACTTCAAACAACTCTTGATTGTGCTTAATAGCTTTAATCAAGATACACAGCACTCACGCTTAAAAGCTTAGAGTGACACACTACTTACAACTCAATGAACACCCTAGTCCAATGCAATCATCTAGGTGATAATTGCTTGGCTCACAAGTTACACCTAATACAAGACACACATAAAACTACAGCAGTGAAGTATGATGATACACTGAAATCTTCACGCTTAAAACCCCCGAGTTCTGAAAGAAGGATTGCCATCCTTTTATATTGCAGCACTTGGGCCGTGTACTTGTATTTCCTAAAATTAAGGTTAAGCAAGTTAACCTAATTTCCACATATTAGGGTGCTAACAAATAGGCTATTTGTTAGGTTCATTAATTGTAGCTTAGTTGTTAGTTTCCTGGATTTTAGCTCAGCTGTTGGATTCCTGAAAAATAGCCTGAGAAAAATACTGAACAGAAAAACTAACCATCCTACACTTTAGCATATGCTGTCAGGAATGAATGTCACAACATTCAGTTTGACGTCCAAATCATAGATCAAATGCTAGGTCTGTTATTTTCCTGAAAACAGACTGTACTAAATGTTGAACTGTAAAAGACCAACCAGTCTATACTTCAGTATCAGCTTCCAGAGATAAATGTCATAACATCCAGTTTGACATTTAGACAGTAGGCTATATGCCAGGTCTGTTATCCTCCTGAAAAACGGACTGGAACAAATACTGAACTGTAGTAGAAAAACCAACCTGCCTATTATTCAATACATGCTGTCCATGATGAATGTCATAACATTCAGTTTGACATTCAGACAGTAGGTTATGTGCCAGGTCTGCTACTCTCCTGAAAAACAGACTGAACTTAATACTGAGCTATAACAGAAAAACCAACTATTCTATAGTTCAGTATCTGCTGTCATGGATGAATGTCATAACATCCAGGTTGACATTCAATAAATCTTGTATTAGCTAAACCTGCAGCATACTACTCAAGTATGTCATGACATTAGTCAAGACATCAGAGTACAGTTAGTGTTTTAACACAACATGCGGCCAATCAAACATCTACAAAGCATGTCATGACATCAGTCAAGACATTCGAGTCCAGTTAGTGTTTTAACATAAAATGCAGCCAATCAAACATCTACAAACTCCCCCTTTGGCAAATTTTTGGCTAAAACAACTTGGCATCACAACAGAGTTCACAGCAGCGGAAAACACACATCCTAGCAGAGAGTTAACATAGCTAATACACTCAGACCAGTAGCACACACAGAAGTTAAATAAAAACTTCAACCAGCAGCACACACAGACTCATAGCAAGCAGCAACACACTCACACTCATCACACATAGGAGTTGAACATCAAGCTGCAGCACAACCTCTAGAGTAGAGGATCTTCAATATCTTTTCAAGCAAATAACAAATCTGTTGTCCTGGGGCATAGGTATTACTCCCCCTTTTTGTCAAAAATGTTGCCAAAGTAACACTTAAAACTACAGACCAATCCAAAATAAACTTACACATAAATTTCAGAAACACAATCTTGATTTTACTTCACAGTTTCAATCAAGAATACCCCCTCTTGATCTTGCTTCACAGCTTTGATCAAGTCACCACCCACTTGATCTTGCTTCACAGCTTTGATCAAGTAGACACACACTCTTGCTTCACAGCAGGTACACCCATATCAGATGCCATGACTTTGGGTATGACATCTTGAACCACTCCTTCATGAACATGTTCTTGACCTTCAGCAGGTACATAGGCTGTCTCATGTTAGGATATCCCCTTAACATCTTGTCAACACACTTGCTGCAAGTGAAATAGCTATGATCTGTTGACCAATCAGAGCACACTTTCAATTGTTTAATAGTTAGAAATATTAAACAATACATTCCTAACATCCTTGGTTGCTATAAATCCTCAGAAAGGCATATTCCCAATTTGCCCCTTAAATTTTGAAACTGAGTAGTATTCGAAGCCTTTGTGAATATGTCAGCAAGTTGTAGTTCAGTAGCTACATGTTCCAAGGTAATCACTTTGTCTTCCACCAGATCTCTGATGAAGTGATGTCTAATGTCAATATGTTTGGTCCTGCTGTGTTGGATGGGATTCTTTGAAATATTGATGGCACTGAGATTGTCACAGAATAATGTCATGACATTTTGAGAGACATTGTACTCAGTCAGCATCTGTTTCATCCATACCAGTTGGGAACAACTGCTTCCAGCTGCTATGTATTCAGCCTCTGCAGTGGACAGAGATACACATTTCTGTTTCTTGCTGAACCATGATATGAGATTGTTTCCCAAAAAGAAACATCCACCTGATGTGCTTTTTCTATTATCAACACTCCCAGCCCAATCAACATCACAATACCCAGATAAGACAGGCTCAGAGCCATGAGAGTATAGCATACCATAGTCACAAGTCCCATTGATATACTTGGGAATTCTCTTGACTTGATTTAAGTGACTCACTTTGGGTTCTGCTTGGTATCTAGCACACACACCAACTGCATAGGAAATATCAGGTCTACTGGCAGTTAGATATAGTAGACTACCTATCATGCTTCTATACAAGCTTTGATCAACACTGGGACCTCCTTCATCTTTGGTTAGTTTTAAATGAGTAGGTGCAGGAGTTCTTTTGTGACTAGCATTATCCATACCAAACTTCTTAACTATGTTCTTGGCATATTTGCTTTGGAGAGAAACATAGAATCCTCCATTTGGTTAACTTGCAGTCCAAGAAAATAAGTCAATTCCCCAACCAGACTCATTTCAAACTCAGATTGCATCTGGTGAACAAAATGTTTCACCATTTGCTCTGACATTCCACCAAAGACAATATCATCCACATAAATTTGGGCAATCATGATTTTGCCATCTTCATCCTTCACAAACAAGGTCTTATCTATCCCACCTTTTCTGTACCCATTAGAGGTCAAAAATTCAGTCAACCTTTCATACCAAGCTCTAGGAGCTTGCTTCAACCCATACAAAGATTTCCTCAACTTGTACACATGTTTTGGCAGGTTAGGATCACAGAACCCTTTAGGTTGTTCCACATAGACTTCTTCATTCAAGTAGCCATTTAAAAAGGCACTCTTCACATCCATTTGGAACAATTTGAACTTCAGAATGCAGGCAACACCAAACAGCAATCTTATTGATTCAAGCCTGGCAACTGGTGCAAAAGTCTCATCAAAATCAACCCCTTCAACTTGAGTATATCCTTGTGCCACTAGTCTTGCCTTATTTCTAGTGATTACTCCTTTCTCATCAGACTTGTTCTTGTAGACCCACTTGGTACCAATGATGTTAGTCCCTTCAGGTCGTGGAACTAACTCCCAAACTTCATTCCTTTTAAACTGCTCCAGTTCCTCTTGCATGGCATTGATCCAATATTCATCAGTCAGGGCTTCTTTCACATTTTTTGGTTCAACCTTGGATACAAAACAAGAATTTGAGCAATTCTCCCTTGATCTGGTAGTTACACCACTATTGGGATCCCCTATGATAAGATCCTTAGGATGGTCTTTCTGAATTCTGATAGAAGGCACCTTGTTGGATGCATCTACCTCACATTCAGGAGAAGTTTCCTGTACCTCTTCAGTCTTGACTGGTATGTCTGTTGAAGTCTCAAGAAATCTTCCAACATCCTCTATGGCATTGGCTCCTTCCTCTTTATCATCCACAATCACATTTATGGATTCCATCAGGACATTGGTTCTGGAGTTGAACACTTTGTAGGCTATGCTGTTAGTTGAGTATCCTAGGAATATACCCTCATCACTTTTGGGGTTCATTTTCCTTCTTTGTTCACGATCTATAAGAATGTAACATTTGCTTCCAAAGATATGAAAGTACTTCATAGTGGGTTTTCTGCCTTTCCATATTTCATACAAAGTGGAAGAGGTTCCTTTTCTCAAGGTAACTCTATTGTGAATATAGCAAGCTGTATTCATAACTTCAACCCAAAAATGCATAGGAAGCTTCTTTGCATGAATCATAGCTCTGGCAGATTCTTGAATAGTTCTGTTTTTCCTTTCCACTATCCCATTTTGCTGAGGAGTAATAGGTGAGGAAAACTCATGGCTTATCCCTTCAGATGAGCAGAACTCATCAAACTTGGAATTTTTAAACTCCGTCCCATGGTCACTCCTAATTCGGACAACACAACTATCCTTTTCCCTTTGAAGTCTGATGCACAGATCTTGGAAGACATCAAATGCATCTGATTTTTCTCTGATGAAGCTTATCCATGTGTATCTGGAATGGTCATCAACAACCACATAGGCATATCTCTTTCCACCCAGACTTTCAACCTGCATAGGTCCCATTAAGTCCATGTGCAAAAGTTCCAGAGTTTTGGATGTTGTAGGATGTCCCAGCTTAGGATGTGACATCTTGGTTTGCTTGCCAACCTGACATTCTCCACAGACTCTTCCTTCATCAATAAGCAGCTTTGGGATTCCTCTAACTGCTTCCTTGGATATGATCTTTTTCATTCCCCTTAAATGAAGATGACCAAGACGTCTATGCCACAGCTTCACCTCCTGTTCTTCCTTGGCTGAGGAGCAAATTGAGGAGTAGTTTGAGACTTTAGGTTCCCATAGATAGCAGTTATCTTTGGATCTGGATCCTCTCATAACTTCCTGATTATCTCCATTCGTCACAACACATAATTCCTTAGTGAACTGAACATAGAGACCTTGATCACACAGCTGGCTTATGCTGATGAGATTAGCAGTTAGTCCTTTTACTAACAACACATTATTCAGTTCTGGAACTCCAGAACTGTCCAGCTTACCAACACCTTTGATTTTTCCTTTAGCACCATCACCAAAGGTCACATAACTGGTAGTGTGAGGTTGTATATCCACCAATAAATTCTCCATACCAGTCATATGTCTTGAGCAGCCACTATCAAAATACCAATCTTCTCTGGTAGACGCCCTTATAGTTGTGTGAGCTAACCTAGCAACCCATTGTCGTTTCTTGATGGGAGCATTAGGCTTAGATGCCTTATGCTTAGGTCTGACATGAGGGTTTTGGTTAGGATAACCATGCAACCTATAGCAGAAGGCTTTTATATGACAAAATCTACCACAATAGTGACATCTCCATCTCTGAAATTTCTTCTTCTGATGGTTACTCATCCTGGTTCCCTGATGTTGAGACATTGGTTGTGACTTCTGCTTGAGTTTCTGAACTTCAGCCTTTGAGTGTTTGAGTTCAGCTGAGGATTTCTTAACAAAGCCTAAACCAAACATGGTTTCTGACTTCTGTCCCACCTTTAGAATCTCTTCCAACGTGTCAGTTCCTTTATTCAGCATTCTGATGGATTTGTTCATTTGATCTAGCTTGGAGGTTAGCAAGGTTATCTCACCATTTAGACCATTTATGACTGTCAGATGCTTCTTTTTCTCATCCTCCAGCTCCTTGATGAGTTTCTTCTGATTTTCTCCTTGTATACACACTTCTGCACTTTTGACACATAGCTCTTTATATGAAGTAGCAAGTTCATCAAAAGTCAGTTCATCTCCACTTTAGTCATCATCAGAGGCACAGACACTTGTTAGTGCAGTGACATGTTTAGCAGATTCTCCTTCTGATTCACTCTCAGAGTCTTCTTCAGACCTGGTGACAGATAGTCCCTTCTTTTGCGTCTTGAGGTAAGTAGGACATTCAGCTCTAACATGTCCAAAGCCGTCACATCCATGACATTGGATTCCCTTGCCTTGGTTGAACTTTTCTTCAGATGTTGATCTTTTCCTGATGTCAGACGAAATGTTCTTGACATTTGGTCTACCTTTTTTATCAATCTTCTTTATGAACTTGTTGAACTGTCTCCCAAGCATGGCTATGGCTTCTGATATGCTTTCATCACCTCCAGTACTTCCTTCTTCTGAATCCTCTTCAGTATTTGATACAAAAGCTATGCTTTTGTTCTTCTTTTCAACATTCTCACACAAGCCAATTTCAAAAGTTTGGAGAGAACCAATAAGCTCATCAACCTTCATATTGCAGATATCTTGAGCCTCTTCTATAGCAGTGACCTTCATGGAAAATCTCTTTGGCAATGATCTGAGAATCTTTCTTACAAGTTTTTCTTCATCCATTTTCTCTCCTAAGCCACCAGAAGTGTTGGCAATTTCAAGAATATTCATGTGGAAGTCATGAATAGTCTCATCCTCTTTCATCCTCAGATTTTCAAACTTGGTGGTCAGCATCTGAAGTTAGACATCCTCACCTTGGAGGTACCTTCATGAGTTGTTTTGAGAGTATCCCAAACTTCTTTATCCAGTTCACAGTGATGCACCAGTCTGAAAATGTTCTTATTTATTCCATTGAACAGTGCATTCAAGGCCTTAGAGTTTCCAAGGGCTAGTGCCTCTTGCTCCTTGTCCCACTCTTCTTCAGGAATTTGCATAATGATTCTATCTTTACCTGTCTTCGTTGGATATTCCCATCCTTTGTTGACAGCTCTCTAGACCTTGCTATCTAGAGACCTCAAGAAGGCTATCATACGAGGTTTCCAGTCATCATAGTTAGAACCATCCAGCATGGGTGGTCTGTTTGAGTATCCTACATCCTTGTCCATGGTACTAGAAGGTAACGTCCCTAGATCTCACCCAGAAATTAACAGGCAGGGTGCCCGCTCTGATGCCAATTGAAATTCTAGTTAACAGACTATCAATGTCACACAGGATGTCATGACATCCGATTCTGCGCAGACAGGAATGTATACAGCAGGTAAATGTAAGTGCAGTAAATAACACAAGGAATTGTTTACCCAGTTCGGTGTCACACACACCTACGTCTGGGGGCTACCAAGCCAGGGAGGAAATCCATTATTAGCATAATTAATTCAGGCCTTAAACCACATGTTTAATCCTATCACTTAATACCTACCCAATGCAATTTCAATCTTAAACTAAGACCAGAGTTCCTACTCACTCCCCCTCAATCACCTCAGTGCCTACAACATTTAATTAAGTATAAAGTCAATGGTGAAGTTACACTTCAAACAACTCTTGATTGTGCTTAACAGCTTTAATCAAGATACACAACACTCACGCTTAAAAGCTTAGAGTGACACACCACTTACAACTCAATGAACACCATAGTCCAATGCAATCATCTAGGTGATAATTGCTTGGCTCACAAGTTACACCTAATACAAGACACACATAAAACTACAGCAGTGAAGTATGATGATACACTGAAATCTTCACGCTTAAAACCCCCGAGTTCTGAAAGAAGGATTGCCATCCTTTTATATTGCAACACTTGGGCCTTGTACTTGTATTTCCTAAAATTAAGGTTAAGCAAGTTAACCTAATTTCCACATATTAGGGTGCTAACAAATAGGCTATTTGTTAGGTTCATTAATTGTAGCTTAGTTGTTAGTTTCCTGGATTTTAGCTCAGCTGTTGGATTCCTGAAAAATAGCCTGAGAAAAATACTGAACAGAAAAACTAACCATCCTACACTTTAGCATATGCTGTCAGGAATGAATGTCACAACATTCAGTTTGACGTCCAAATCATAGATCAAATGTTAGGTCTGTTATTTTCCTGAAAACAGACTGTACTAAATGTTGAACTGTAAAAAACCAACCAGTCTATACTTCAGTATCAGCTTCCAGAGATAAATGTCATAACATCCAGTTTGACATTTAGACAGTAGGCTATATGACAGGTCTGTTATCCTCCTGAAAAACAGACTGGAATAAATACTGAATTGTAGTAGAAAAACCAACCTGCCTATTATTCAGTACATGCTGTCAATGATGAATGTCATAACATTCAGTTTGACATTCAGACACTAGGTTATGTGCCAGGTCTGCTACTCTCCTGAAAAACAGACTGAACTTAATACTGAGCTATAACAGAAAAACCAACTATCTATAGTTCAGTATCTGCTGTCATGGATGAATGTCATAACATCCAGGTTGACATTCAATAAATCCTGTATTAGCTAAACCTGCAGCATACTACTCAAGTATGTCATGACATTAGTCAAGACATCAGAGTACAGTTAGTGTTTTAACACAACATGCAGCCAATCAAACATCTACAAAGCATGTCATGACATCAGTCAAGACATTCAAGTCCAGTTAGTGTTTTAACACAAAATGCAGCCAATCAAATATCTACAAACAAAAGTACACAAGTTCAAACAAATTTAAAATGAAATAAAATAAAATAAAAATGCATTAAAGGTATTTTTAAATGATTTTTAAAATGGAAATAAAATGGAAAATCCACAAAGTCCTTCAAAACACCAAATAAATGGCCAAGAAAATTATGGAAGGTTAAAAATAAAATGAGGAACATATAATAAAATTTTCAGAATTTTAAAATGCAAAGTATTTTTAAACAAATTAAAATAAAGAAGAAAAGAGAAAATTTATGAAAAATAGAAAATCAGTGAAATAAAATGTAAAAAAATAGAAATCAGATGAATAAAAATAAAAGAGAATTTTAGAAATTATTTTGGGATATTTTGGATAAAAATGAAATTACTAGGAATTTTTATAGAAAAATTAATTTAAATTAATAAAAGAAAAAGAATTAAAATCAGAAAAAATTAGGAGTGTTGGATCACACCTCATTAATTGACATGGTAGATCCAACACTCCAAATGATGAGAAACAGGGTGGAACACGCTACAATCAGAATACAAGATCCAGTTTGAATTTAACCAATCAAAACATTTAAACATGTCAACGTGTCTGGTCCAAACTCATACCACCTGAGATAAGTTAGGGGAAAGCATCAGAGAGTGAAGGAATACATTGTGGTAACTTGTTTGAGTTCAAGTCATGCTCAGAACTATCTTGTCCATATGGTCATCAGAAGTTGATGAAGCTCGATCTAGTTGGCGCAATTCATAAGGTCTTTGAGCTTGGGAATTGTTGCAAAAGTTTCATAGGATTCCAATGGAGATAATAGAATCAAGAAAATGGATTGAAACAGGATGAAACTCAAAACACGATAGTTGAACTTTCTGGAAAAATTTCAAGTTGCAGCAGGGGTTTGTTTGCTCTCCAGAGCTTATAAATGAAGGCAATAACTTCCTCTATTTATATGGAATGTGTTTGGATCCAAATATGCATGGAATAAAGCAAAATCCGTGCAAAATAAATTTGATCCAAGTGTGTGAAAAATGTGACTTGAAACTCATCAAAACTTAGCCAAATGATGCATTTTAAGTGTCAATTAACTTCTGGAGGTTTGTTGAAACATGTTTAGGACCAAAAACTTGCTAATTTGGCTTGGAATTGAGATTAGTCATGATAAAATTTCGGGTAATGGTGATTTCTTCAGTTTCAAGTCACCATGTTCAACTCAATGGGGCATCCTACTCAAGAGGCTTTTTGATCCCATTCTTTTAGCAATGTGTTAACATCATGGTCAATATTACAATATGCCAAGAAATGTTGCATTTGGATATTTGAGCATAAATTTATGATGTAAGAACCTAATTTTGACCCTAAGATCCCTCATGGCATCATATCATTGCATTTTGCATTTTTTGCCTCAAGGATCATAACATCTTAACTCCTTAACCCTTGGGTTAGGACTTGTGTGAGTTGGTTTGAGACCACCAAGCATGCTTAAATTGTATATTATTGCTTTTCTTATTTTATATACTAACCAAAAGCACACAAATATGTCACTAACATCTTTTGTTTTGTAGCTTGAGCAATCATGTGAATCCAAGGCTCCTAGGTGGCCCCATGCTCATTGAAATGGCTAGATGAAGTTGAAAGCAAGCATGATAATGGTTCCCAAAGCTCTAAATCATTATATATGCCTCCCAAGTATCTCAATTTGTCAATTTGATCAAGATATACCAAAGGGCTTGAGGATTGTTTCCCAAGGAAACCCTAATTCATCTGTGCATCAACTGTGCCTTGCTCATGAAGCAACCTCAACCCATGATCAAATACAATCAAGGGAAGTTCTTTCATTTTTAATTTTATGCATATTTGAGCTTATGTGAGTGTCCTCCACCATCAATTCATCAAGATTTGAAGTTTGGACTTGAGAAGTTGATCAGTCAATTCATCTGACTATTTTGGAATCCACTGAGACCTAACTTTTGTTGTGTTTGTCAAATGATGATGACCCCAAGATAAATAATGTTCTTAAGAATCATATGAACAACTTTCATGTTCATAAAAAATTGATTTGAAGCTCGTAAGGTCATCATTCATTTCAAAACATTATAGGTCATTTTAGCTGAAACCCTAATTTTTGGTCAACTTCCCAAGAACATAACTCACTCATTTTACATGATTTTTAGGTGGGATCAAATGCATTGAAAAGTTTAAGATGTATAATTCATTTTTTATATTTAACAAATTTTCATAATCCTAAAATAAGTACATGTGATAATACAAAACATTATAGGTCACTTTGGACCAAAGTCATTAAAAAGTGAAAAAGTCCAACTTCAAGTGCCCATAACTTCCTCATAAAAATACAAATGATGCAAAATCTTAAGTCCAAATTGATTTTCTTGAAAATATATACAACTTTGATGTTGGAGGTTTTGTGATTTGGAGCTTGCATCATTGAAACAGAAGGGCTTGAAGTTGGTCCATTTTGGCTAAATTCACATGAACATGTTTTGCACCTTGAACTTTATGATCAGTTTTCACAATTTTCCCAAATCCAAATGGATTTTTGTTCAACATAACAATTTTTCCTCATGTCAAGATCTTTCCAACCATTACCCACAAGGCCATGTTTCATTTTGGTAAGATGCATTTTCGAAGAAGGGAAGATTTATGTGCATTTTTGGAAACTTTGTTGAAACGTCATGCACACTCCAATTCAATTACATGTGCACATCCAAACCTGCTCAATTACATTTCAGCATTCCAAATCAATTGCATTTGGGCCTCCCATGATGGAAGCCAAGTTGACTGAGGCTGAATGGGTTCAGAGTCGTTATGACCAATTGAACTTAATTGAAGAGAAGAGATTGACTGTCATGTGCCATGGTCAGTTATATCAGCAAAGGATGAAGAAAGCATTTGATAAGAAGGTCAAGCCTCGTGTGTTCCGAGAAGGTGACCTCGTGCTCAAGAAAGTCTTGTCTTTCGCGCCCGATTCCAGGGGCAAGTGGACTCCAAACTATGAAGGTCCATATGTTGTTAAGAGAGCCTTTTCAGGCGGTGCTTTGATACTTACAACTATGGATGAGGAGGATTTCACTCGTCCTGTGAATTCAGATGCAGTCAAGAAATACTTTGCCTAAAATAAAAACAGAATAGCTCACTAAGTTGAAAACCCGAAAGGGCGGCTTAGGCAAAAAAGAGCGTCTCGGTGGATTGAAAACCCGAAAGGGCGATCCAGGCAAAAGTTAGAGACATGAAAAAATGAATATATATATATATATATATATATATATATATATATATATATATATATATATATATATATATATATATATATATATATATATATATATATATATATATGTGTGTGTGTGTGTGTGTGTGTGTGTGTGTGTGTGTGTGCGCGTGTGTGTGTGTGTGTGTCTATCCTTTTTTTCAGATTCCCCACTGAGTTAGGTTCTCGTGGATAATTATTATTTCTGTTTCCTCCCAAAATATGTATTGGGATGGAATTACTCCCCTGAGATATATCCTCATTGGGATGAGTCTTGTTTCATTGTGTCTCTCTAGTTCGTTCCTGGATTGACTCCTCTTGTTATTTCCCGTTTCACTTCCCTGTAGTTTAGATGAATGATTGCTCAGTAACCAGTAATCGTCCATCTTTTTCCCCGGCGGAGTTGCTTTGGCCTTCTACCCAGTAACTGGTAGTTATAAGTCTTATTTCTGTGGTTTTCTACCTAGTAACCGGTAGATGTAATCCCCTCCTGTTGGTTATCTTTATCCAATATTCGGTATTGATATTCCTTCATTTTTGAGTATATCTCCCAGTAACCAGTGATATATCTCTTGGATAATTGCTCTGATCAAGTAACTTATCCCCAGCGAGTCATCTTTCATTTACCTTTGTTTGGTAATGATCGTTTCTCCCCTTTGATTGGTCATCATTTTATACCCAGTAGTCGGTATCCCAATGTCCTTTCTTTTCGGTCGATTTATCCTTTATTAACCCAGTAACCGGTTGTGGATAATCTTCCATGCGATTATGTTATCTATGTTCTTATGGTAATAGATAATATATCTTATGCGCTCTTCGGTCGAAGTCTTTTTCTTCCCTAGTTGAGTAAGATTCGTATTTCCTTATGGAATCGAATGCCCATCATGTGATCGAGTTTGCTGTTTCAGCCCTCCTTTCGGATGATGAGTGTCTTGGAAATATTCCCCAATTCACGCCTTGGTTGGTCACCTATTATATGCCCAGTAATCGGTATCCCTGGTGTTCCTTCCCTTCTGCTCCCTATTATGACTTTTGTCCCTTGTGGAGTCAGATTTTCCTGAGTTGAAATATACCTTTTCAGGTCTTCCTCAGATGTTTTGGATGATTGATATCTCTCACCCTTATACCGGTCTTAGATATTCTTTATCCCTGAGCATGTTATTCTCTCACCATCATACCGGTGTGGCGATCACATGTCTCTTTGAGCTTATTACCCAGTAGCCGGTAATACCTAATTTGTTTCTTCCTCAACTGAGTCCTTTGTGGATTTTCCCAACTTGAGTCCCTTAGTGGGTTTTCCCCATCTGTGTCCAGATTTTTATCCGAAGTATCCTTTGTGGATAGTTTTGCTGTATTGGCATATTCCCCAATACATGCATCTTTGCGTCAGCTCGAGTCTTTCCATTGATTTATTTTCATGGAATCCCTTCGCGTGTTTCAGCAAGTTGCAAGTCGTGACCTACTCATGCATTTTTTCCCTTTTCTCCCCAGAGTCTCTGTCCCATTTATGAGTGTATTGCTCGTATGGATTTTCAGTTTCTCCTGATTTCTTTTTCTTTGTGGACATATATCCCCACATAGTATTACCTTTTGCATACATACATTTGCATCATGAGGTCTCTTATGGACCAAAATTCGTCTCTTTGTTACTATTTAAGCCCATTCTGCCTCGTCGAGATGAAGATTTTAACCTTCACTTCTCCGGCTAGAATGACCTTAAATAGGGGCATCTGTAAGACCCTAATTTTGACCCTAAGATTCCTCATGGCATCATATCATTGCATTTTTCATTTTTTGCCTCAAGGATCATAGCATATTGGCTCCTTAATCCTTGGGTTGGGACTTGTGTGAGTTGGTTTGAGACCACCAAGCATGCTTGAATTGTATATTATTGCTTTTCTTATTTTGTTTACTAACCAAAAGCACAAAAATATGTCACTAACATCTTTTGTTTTGTAGCTTGAGCAATCATGTGAATCCAAGGCTCCTAGGTGGCCCCATGCTCATTGAAATGGCTAGATGAAGTTGAAAGCAAGCATGACAATGGTTCTCAAAGCTCTAAATCATCATATATGCCTCCCAAGTATCTCAATTTGTCAATTTGATCAAGATAAACCAAAGGGCTTGAGGATTGTTTCCCAAGGAAACCCTAATTTATTTGTGCATCAACTGTGCCTTGCTCATGAATCAACCTCAATCCATGATCAAATATAATCAAGGGAAGTTCTTTAATTCTTCATTTTAGGCATATTTGAGCTTATGTGAGTGTCCTCCACCATCAATTCATCAAGATTTGAAGTTTGGACTTGAGAAGTTGATCAGTCAATTCATCTGACTATTTTGGAATCCACTGAAACCTAACTTTTGATGTGTTTGTCAAATGATGATGACCCCAAGATAAAAAATGTTCTTAATAATCATATGAACAACTTTCATGTTCATAAAAAATTGATTTGTAGCTTGGAAGGTCATCATTCATTTCAAAACATTATAGGTCATTTTGACTGAAACCGTAATTTTGGGTCAACTTCCCAAGAACATAACTCACTCATTTTTCATGATTTTAAGGTGGGATCAAATTAATTGGAAAGTTTAAGATGTCTAATTCATTTGTTATGTTGAACAAAGTTTCATAATCCTAAAATAAGTACATGTGATAATACAAAACATTATAGGTCACTTTGGACCAAAGTCATTGAAAAGTGAAAAAGTCCAACTTCAAGTGCCCACAACTTCCTCATAAAAAATCAAAATGATGCAAAATTTAAGTCCAAATTGATTTTATTGAAACTATATACAACTTTGATATTGGAGGTTTTGTCATTTGGAGCTTGGATCATTGAAAAAGAAGGGCTTGAAGTTAGTCCATTTTGGCTAAATTCACATGAACATGTTTTGCACCTTGAACTTTATGATCAGTTTTCACAAATTTCCCAATTCCAAATGGATTTTTGTTCAATATAACAACTGTTTCTCATGTCAAGACCTTTCCAACCATTACCCACAAGGCCATGTTTCATTTTTGTAAGATGCATTTTTGAAGAAGGGAAGATTTATGTGCATTTTTGGAAACTTTGTTGAAACTTCATGCACACTCCAATTCAATTACATGTGCACGTCCAAACCTGCTCAATTACATTTCAGCATGCCAAATCAATTGCATTTGGGCCTCCCATGCGCCTGTACAGGCTCATGCATGGACGCCATCATCACACATGCACATGAAATTTACATGCCTTGCATCAGCTTTCACTATAAATAAGCATGCTCAGCTTCATTCTAAACCAACCTTAAGGCGCCTTATATGCTGCAGAACTCAATCCTCACCTCACTCAAAAGGAATTTTTGCATTTCACTTCAATTTTTCAGATCCAATTCTCAACTTCCTTGGTTGCTTATTGGACTCTAATTCCTTAGCCTAGCCCTATTTCCATCTCAAGAACAAGCTGTTATTAAGAATTGAGAAGGATCGTGCTTCATAGATCTGCACTTCAAAGGTGGATGTTCAAACTTTTTCAATTCGAAACTAACTGATTTTTGATCATTTCTTGTGATTATTGGCTTCTCTGAAGTCCTCTCATAAGAGGCAATTGAATTGTGTATTTAATTTTGTAAATCCATCAAGTTCAGTTTGAACTCCATGATTTTCTCTCTCTAATTTCTCTTTCTACGAGAGTCTAGAGGAGAAACCAATGGCATAGGGGTGATGTACATCACCCCAGCTTTCCAATGATATGAGGATCGCTCGTTTTCATTAAGATTTTATGACCTGCAACTTCCACCGAAGTTCATGTACTCGTCGGAGAAGACGGTGATGTACACCACCGTCCCTTTGCCAGATTGATTATGGACTGTTTGATCACATCTCCAGATCTAATCACAACCTTCAAATGTTATGACCTTTTTTAATTCAATATGTTTCTCAGTTGACTAGGGACTATGGTGAGCGCGCGCATGAGGATCCTTGGATATGCCACCTCATTTAATGAGGTTGATCCAACGCGCCCGATTTTTTTCCATTTTTTGAATTTCTTTTTATTTTCTTTTATTTCATTTTATTTCAAAAATTCATAACTCTTTCATTTTAATTCCAAAAAATATGGGACCAATTGCATTATTTCCCTTTTTAATCTTAGTTTCTGAAAATGATTTTTAAAATTTTTTATTTTGTCATTTGATATTTTTTATGAATTTTCTCTTTTCTGGTTATTTTTAATTCATTTTAAATAGTTTCCAATATTCAAAAAATACAAAAATATTTTCTTAACCTCATTGAATGATGATGAATCTATGAAAAATATTCTCATCAATTTATTAATTGATTTAATATTTATTTGAGATTTTAGTTCAATTAGGTTATTTTTTATTCATTTTTTAATTGTTTTAAAATAGTTTTTGGTTTTCAAAAATGCTGAAAATTTTTGTCAAACTTTGTTTGACCTTGTTGAACTTAGGATGATCCATTTGGACTTTTTCAAGTTGATTTGAAATGGATTTGAAGTTTGACCTTTAATTGTTTATTTTAATTCAAGTATTATTTTAATTTTCAAAAATACAAAAAATATTTTATTTGTTTCTTGATTTCTAAACTTCATCTTGCTTTTGTTTACCATTGATTGACTTTGATTCTATTCTTGTTTGATCAATGTGTGTTGGATATCTCATTTGAATTTCAATTCATGTATATTCTTATTCATCTTCTTCTTCATCTTTTTCTTTTTTGATCAATGAGTTAAAGATTGGTGGTTAGCCTTGACATATGGGAGGCTTAACCTTCCTTGATTCAAATCTAATTCATCTTGATCAAAGATCAAGTAAATGGCTTTGCATTAAGGATAGGTTGCTTCTTCGTCGAGCAAAAAAACCTAAATCAATACAAGATCATTCTTCTTTTCTTTTGGCATGGCAAGTTGTAGGAGCTTGACTTACTAGTCATGGTCTCTAACTTGTGTTTGTTGCCTATAGTTTTATTGACCGGCCTCAGATAGGTGTGACTACTACATTAGTCCACTTACGATTGCTTAACATAGCGCTAAATTGCTTTATGGCACACTAACACTAACTATTGACCATTAACTTTTAATTCAAGTCATTTAATTCTTGCAATTTACTTTTATGCAATTTAAATTCTTGCTCATTATTCATTTGTTTTTGCCCCTTTGCTCACTTGAGCTCATGTTTATATTAATGCAATTTGCCTTTTGCTCACTTGAGCATATAATTGTGTATATATTATTGTGCTTGTGTTGTTTTTTCTATTTGTGTGAACCAAATGCAAAATGGACAAAAGGACTTAGATTTTAGGACCTTACCTTCACAAAAAATGGAGTCAAAGAGCAACTAGGTCTCATGCCTTTAGAATGCTATAAAAGAAGAAAATGTCAAAGAGCAACTGGGTCTCATGCCTTTAGAATGCTTAATGTTGAAGATGAATTGAAAGGGCCAAATTCTAAACTCCCTCTTGTCCATTCTTTACTTGTTTTGTGGAACTTTTTGATTTGTGTGTTCTTGTGCTAGGGATCCCAAACATTGAGCCAAATAGAAGAACCATTGTCATGAGCATCCAAAGTGAGAGATACAAAAGCCATTGGAAGACTCCTAGGAGTTTGCTTGATTGTGTGCTTGATTGTTTGAGTTATTTGATTATTACTTGCTATTCCAAGGGAAAAGGAACAACTTGGATCATCACTATGATCTCAAGAAGAGAACTCCATTATGGTTTATTTTCTCCTCCTTCACCTTTTGTGTGTTTAGGACTTAGTCATTCTTCTTCTTCCCTCCACTCTAACCCAAGCCAAACTTTTGTACAAACATTAACATTGCTTTCAAAATTAGAAACCTAAGCATTATGCTTTTGATTTTTCAAACTTCTTTTCATAACACTTATTTTGAATTGAATTCTAAGTCAACTTTGACCTTTTTGTAAATACTTTTCATTGGTAAATACAACTCACTCAATTGTTTTTGTGGTTTCAATGGCCATTTTTTTCCAAAGCTTTTCATAAACATTAGCTATTAGGTTTGAGTTATCCTTGAGGTTGATATAATACTCACCTATATCCTTAGTGATGGACAATAAGTCTTCCATGCTTATTATAGGGTTAACCTCTCACTAGCATGTTGAAGCTCTCCTCGTATGGTGGATTTGTGGTTCCAATTGAATTGGCGCCTCCTCTTAAGTCCTACACAGGGGCGCCAATTGGATTGGCTAGGGCACCTGTCCTAGCCAATCCAATTGGTGCCTCCATTTAATTTTTAAAAGGAGTCTCCAATTTAATGGGAGACTCCTCCTAAAAGTGAGGTAGTTTGAGATTTTTTTTGAAATCAGGGGTATTTTGGGAATTTCCTTTAAAAAATGGATTATTTTTGTAAAAAAATCTTAATCTTACACTACAAAATACTGAATAATTGATTAATTACTTCGAAAAAAAAGTTATTAGGAGAAAGAAGATGAGTTCCAATGTAAAAAAAACATATAGTTAATTATATTCCATTCCAACATCATAACGCTATGCTTATCAGAGCACCATGTTCGATGAAAGATAAATATAAACTATGAGAAATGAAAATTAAGAGAAACAAAAATTCATGAAAGATCATTTATAAAGAATTCATTATACAAGTACCATAAAAAAATCATATTGGAATTTTAAATAAAAAAATAGCATCAATAAAAGTTAAAATAAAACAAATCCACGTAAATTTTATTTATAATAATAAATACAAAATACAAAAAAGATAGGCACATGAGAGGATTGGATGTGTAGTTTTTTTTTAATAAAATAAGTCTAAAAAATTTCCTGCCTAACTAGTATTATTCATAGATGTCTTGACCTTTTCGTATGCTAGTGTTAAATATTTTTTAAATCTAAATAAATCAATTTTCACATTTTGTTTTAAGTATAGTTTTTGCTTATCCCATTTTCCTTGAGCAAAAGTTGATGGATCTTTGACCATTAAGCTATCAGCCCCATACTCCCATGATAAGCTGCTTTCATTTACGTTTACTTTATATCCAATATATTCCAAACCCAAAAACTCATCAGGGTTTTCATAACAAGCTTTTGAAGGCCATTCAAGTCCAATAGGCACAATTTGAACCACCACCGAACCTTGTTTAAGGAAAAACAAATTTGTTAAGCCCGCACCATGCACTCCTAATAATACATTGCTCGAATGAATCAACCTATATGTATTAGCCACCGAAGGGTCTTTTGATGAGTCAAACACATTTACATTAAACCCTATATCTTCAGCTAGTTTGATGACTTCTTCTTGATTCAAAAGTACACGAGAACTTCCTTTTCTATTAACTAATGTGAGTCGTGGTTTGTCATTATTGTTGGGATACGATAATGTGTTGTTACTTTTTATATATGCACTTCTTAATAATGCATGGAAATCAAGAAGGGTTTTAGGGTAGGGTAGTAATTTCGGATCTATGGTTACAGGTCCATGTTTGATCAACCCTACGACTGCAGATGGAAAACAATGAGTGGTTGTTGTTACATTATTTGTTTTGATGATCTTGTGGCGCGGGCTAAACGTAGATAATAAATCATCATATTTTTTAAACCACCAAGACATACCATCTGCGATCACGAGTATTACATCTTGCTCTAGAAATAAAGAATTCATCGTGATAAAAAGTGGTATAAAAATGTCGTTTATTTCATGGTAGAAGTTTCCATTGTATCCGCGTCCATTAAAAATTAGTGCCGGGCTATGATGTGTGACGTCGCATTGAGATGATTTTGGTGGAGCTGAAGTGAGGGTAAATTCTCTAACGGATTTCATTGCATTTTTATCACTTTTGAGAGTGTAAGGTTGAATTTTCACATGAATGTGATGTTGAGTCCTTGTATGGGTGGCCAAGGAAAATAGAGTTAATGAAGTTTGGTTCAAAAGTGTTGGACCATTCATTGAACATATATCAAAACGTCTATTGGAACGATCGCAAGTGATTAATGCAGTACTATTTGCTTTCAGATCCCAACTCCACTTTGAAATTGAAAATATTTGCCTAAATTTCTCTTTCCATATAGTTGCATCTGCGCAAAGAAACTTAAAAAATTATAAAAGATAAATAATTTACTAATATTTTTGAATCAGTCGATTGTATTCATAAGGTCGGATATCAAGATTTTAAAAAATTATAAAAATTAAATAATTTACTAATACTCAGTGGTTTGATTTACATTGATATTTTTTTTCCAAATATTATATTAATTTATATATTATTCACTATCATATTTTAAATATATTTTATGCTATTATTTTTTTAAATAATACATTTCATTTAATATTTTTCATAACTGGTTAAACAACTTATAAATAAAGCGCAACAACAATAAAATATTAAAATTAACATGTTTTATATTTCACATAAAAATTATTTTATAATAAGACAAAAACAAACTTCTTTTAAAGAAGAAAATATAAAAAAAGGAAAACTATTCAAAAGAATTTGAAAGACAAAAAAGTAATTATAATTATAGATTCGGTTTATTTATTTGATAATTTCTAAAAATTAAAATCAAGAATCGAATAAACCATTTTGATTTTGTTCAATTTTTGAATCAAACCTGAAAAACCTATTTTTTTTATTTTGATTTGATTTTAATTATTAATTTAATCAATTTTTTATAATTCAGTTTAAAAATAAAATACCGAAACTTCCCAACAAAACATGACAACTTGAAAGAAAGATGACCATATCGTAGTATCAATATTAAAAAAATTAAACTCTTATGATAATAAATTTATTAGAACTTGATTAAAAATTAATACAAGTTGTTTTATATATCAATAAAAAGTATAAATATTGTTTAAAATATTTAATTCATCAAAATTGTATTGAGTTGTTGATTACTTACCTCGAAACACAGTTATCTGAAAAACGAAGATGAGTCCAAATATAGCAAAACATATAGCTGATTTTGACAATAGTGATGTCTTCTTTTCCATCATAGATGCTAGATTAATCCAAACAAGCTTTTAGCAGAACTGTTTAAAGAAACCGAAACAAAAATTATTAGTAAAATGGATTTTAAAACTATTAGGAAGATAAAAAGAGTGAGTTATGGCTATGTTATGAACAAATTAGAGCTCTAATTACCTGATAGCTTTGTATTTGGTTTAGCTTCCTCTCATTTTCATCTATATATATAATAAAAGGTTGGTAATAAAAATATAGATGTCTAACACTTGACTAATGTAATACCTCTCAACATTTTTAAAAGAATATTTACTTTATAAAATGTATGGTTGGATTTGAAAGTTTATAATTTATATAAATCATTTTAATAATTTTAAAGAAAATCATAAATTTAAAAATTATTGAACATTATTCTAAAAGAAAAAAAATGTTAATATTTTTTCCAAAAAAGTGTTATTAGTGTTTTTAATTTTATTTTTCCAAAAGAAAAAGAGAATACAGTTTTCTTAATTACCTTATATTAGAAATGTGGTATTTCTTTATTTGTTTATTATAAATAGCCTTAATACTATTTTTGATGGTTGATTTTAATCCTTAATTTTAAAAAGATTTATATTGATCTCTTTATTTTTCAAAACATTTTATATTAGTCATTCTTGTCTAAATAACGACGAAAAATCTCAAAAATTAATAGTTAAATTCGTCGCTATTTAAATAAAAAAAATAATATAATATATTTTAAAAAGTTGAAGAACCAATATAAATTTTTTTAAAGTTAAGAGGCAAACATTAACCCGACGGTAATATACTAGAAAAAATTATTAAACCTTTTAAATATTTTCGAGGTGAGATATCCTAGTCAAAGAAAATTCTAAGACTTAAAAACTATTTAAAAGTAAATTATTTTATTAATTAATAAAATATTCAATTTTTTTGCCATATTTGGTTAACTAATTCTTACCAACTAGATTGATATTTATTAACAAATTTGGTTATTTATTAGTTAAAAGAGTAGAAATTTATTTACATAAAAAATTAGTGTGTTGTATATCACAAATATACACATTGTATATATTTTTACTATATTATCTAAATTACTATTGTTTATATGTTAATTTATATACATACATAAAAAGAAGGAATTTTTTTTTCATTTAAAAAAATAAAAAAGAAAAAATATGAATAGATTAATTGTTTAATATTTAAACAGCATCCATTGTATTTGTTATGAAAAAAAAGAATATGAGTGAAAATATTTTATAACAGGCTTAATTTTAGTCCTCTAAATTTTTCATTTTTTAAATGATAGGTTACTTGTGAAATATGACAAATCATCGTATATAAATATATTGTTGAACTTTATAGATAAAAATATAATTTAAAAACGAACATCTTATCAATTTTTTATAAAAAAAATGAGAGACAATTAAAGTTGTTTGAATTTTAAATAAAGAGAACAAAATTGTTTGAATTTAAAATTAAAAAATTAATTTTGTGAATCAGGTGAAATTGAAGGACAAAAATGTAATTTAACTATTATAATATTTTGATATTATGTTAAAATATATTAATTTATCTTGTATAGTCACTATGTAATCTCAATAAATCTTTGAATGCTTTATGAATAATGTATTTGTACGTGTACAATAGATGGTAAAAAGCCAAAGAAATAACATGATCATAGAAGAAAAATCTAAAAATCAAATTTAACTTCCTTAGGGTAGGACACCACACTAAAATTGCATTTTACCATAGCAAAGTAAAATATGGGTGCAATGGATGATAGTGATTGGGCGGATGGAAAACGGTGCATCGACGAGGAAGGGGAACTATGAATCATGGTGCAAGATGGGAAGTTCAAAAAGGTAAGGGAGTGAGAAGAAACAAGGAAATGACCAACTTTTAATTCTCGGAGTTCCTAGATTCCTATGAAGCCAAACAAATATTTGAAATATTTTGTGAGTATGGGTTAATAGAGGAGGTGGTGATTCCACCCATAAGGAATAAAAATGGTAAAAGATTTGACTTTATGAGATTTAGAAAGGTGTTTGATGCAAGGAACATAGAAGTAAAACTAGATAATATCTTTATCAAATCAAAGAAGATATATGTCAACATTCCAAAGTTTCAACGTGGGAAACAAAACAACATGGATTTTGACCATAATAAAGAGATTGGTAGGGTGATGATGAAAATCAAAAACGGGTTTTTATGACGAACAATACAAAAACTTTTGCTCAGGTGGTGCGGTATCATGGACCCATAAACAACAAGCCTAAAAATGGAATCAACGTGGAACAGAAGTGGGAGCCAAAGTCCGGTAATAAAACTAACGATAGGAAACCAATGTTTGCTCATCTCCTGTTTGATACAGAAGAAGAAAAATTTGAAAGATTTTTAAACGCATTTGTTGGGGTGGTTAAGATCCGGGAATGACGTGGAATATCCAAGAAGCATTCCACACTGAAGGTTACTTTGAAGTAAAAGCGACTCCACTTGGGGAGAATTTATGTTTGTTGGAAGATCAAAAGGAAGGTGAGATCAAGGCATTGATAAATGAAGCTGCAGATTGGATTGGGAAATGGTTTAAGGAGGTGCATCCATGGTCACCAAATGATGTGGATAATGAAAGGCTTACATGGATGAGATGTTATGTTATCCCAGGTCATGCATGGTCTCCAGATTTCTTTACGTTTCTAACATGTTTGATGGATGTGTATGTATGCTCTGATGGTGAAACAAGACTTCAAATGAAACTTGATGTGGCTAGAATACTAGTTAGAATGAAATACAACTTGGTGCTTAATGAAACATTTAACATAGGCATCAATGATAGTATCTATCGTGTTAATCTTGTGAAAGATATGCATGGCCCAAAAAGGATAGTGATTCTAATGGAAATTGAGATCAATGAGCCAAATGGTGATGATAATAGCTTCAGTTTGGATGAAGGTGGTGGCACGTGAGATCAAGAAAAATTGTTTGAGGAAGAAAATATAAGCTCCATGAAAGAAGGATAAATCATCGACTCAAATCAGTCTGGCACAGTTAGATCAGATGGGGAGAAGGAAATTGTGATTTTTAAGGCGCAAGAATTGTTAGGGGAAGAGGTGCAGGCGGCGGGAAGCTTACGGGGTTCCTGTGAGAAGTACGTATTAGATGTTGGGGGTCGTGAAAAAGATGTTTAGGAAGAAAATAAGCTTGATCCAACATTAAATGTTGGTTCAGGAATGGCATGAATGTGTAATGATGTCGAAAGGGTATTATAAAGTGTGTTAGGAGTTATGGCCCATAGCTGTGGGGCTAAAGGTGATTTTCGTCCGAATGAAAAGTTGGGGGTTGGGCCTATTATTTTGGAGTCTATTTCTTTCACACCAGTGAGACTAAGAGGAATAGGTGCAAATATTTGGCCCAGAAGAAAAAACACTTTATTGTGGGTCGTACATTGGAAAGTAAAGATCCAAAGCCTAGTATGCAGCCCATTAGACCAATGTAATCTCCTAAATCTTTGAAGCCCAAGAAAGTAAAAAATTTGGGGAGCATTGTGGAATCACTAAAGAGGTAGTCAGTGCCTTCACTCTTGAATCCTTGATTCCTTCATCCCGACCTTATCCTTCAAGGATTTATCAATTTTCCAAGGCAAGTCAAGAAGAGGAGGTAGAACATACTACTAGATTCTCAGGTGGGTCGATTATGTGTTGTGAGTCCTTGAATGATTCAGATGTGTGTCGGGGAAATTCTAGATTCTAGAAGAAGATTGATAAACTGAGTGTGGAGTCAATGTTTAATATGTGATTTTTTTCTAATATGAAATAGGATACTAAGTTTGTATTATTTTCTTATTATTTTGTTCTTGAAATATCTCATAAGATTGAACAAACTCCTTAGATTGCAATGCTTCATGATTTCCTTGATTTTAAATTGCTTCCTGAGCTCGAATTGTATCTTGAATTATGCCATTTCCTTGTAATTGTCTCTCTTGAATTTGTCTTCAATTTTGACTAGGTCCCTGTGTTGGACAAATGACTCCACATACAAGAAAAGGGGTGAATTTTGGGTTTCAGAAAAATGATAGTTTGAAAATGTTTTGTTATATTTTCATAATTTAAAACCACTTTTTAAAAAGGTTTTTATAAATAGCAGCGGAAAATAAAGAGTTAAGGGTAAGAGAAATGACACCATAGACTTATACAGATTCGGTCAAGAAGATTTAATCATGTCTTCAAGATTTGGTCTTGAGAGTATCCAATAATACTTAAGAGCTTTTAGTAGGTTAAACACTCAAACCCCCTTATAAAAGGAAAAAAAATGAAGTTTTAGGTTTACTTCCAACCAAAAAATTAACAACGGAGAAAAGTGGTTAGTATTCCTTCCAAACATGAACTTGTAGAGAGAAGTGATTAGTCTTCCTTCCAAATACGAACTTGAAGCATTTAGTCCCCAAGCTAAACAAAGATGTTCTATGGACTTCTCTCGGACTAAGATAAGCTTTTAACCAGGTTGAACTCACGGCAAACTAGGGTTTTGACCAAGCTGACCACGAACCAAGATGAGATTTTAAACCACGCTTATCTCAAACCAAAGTGAGCTTTTAACTAGGCTTAACTCACAAACTAGTTAAGATTTTGAGTTGGACTGATGTTGAACTGAAGTAAGCCCTTAACACATGTTGAGCTTACAATCCGAACCTACGACGTAAAAACTAAATTCCCAAACCAAATCTTTTAAAGGGTTTAGCTTTTGAACCCAAAAAAACACTCCCTTAAGAATACATTATTCAACCAAGAGAAAAACACTCCTTGGTGAATTTACAATAATTCCCTTTCTAAAATACAAACTTCCTCACCAAACACAAAGACTTTGTCAAAGCGCTACAGCTAAATTAAAGTGAGAGAAAGTAGAAAGTATTTTAGAGAGACAGATAGTGTGAGGAGTGAGATAGGAGACTCACATTTCCGATGTTAAAATATGAAGGGAGATGCCTCTTTTTATAGGCTAGAGGTTTGCGCAAAAAATGAAAAATCCACGGGCCAAAATTATTGTGCCAATCGATTGGGTTCTTAACCCAATCGATTAGAAGCCCCAAAATTAATCAATTAAAAGTTAGTAAAAATGAGAGAATAGATACAAAGATGTTTCCATCATTAAGATGTTGTCATAATCGTTTATGTGTGGCGCTTGCACTAACCCCATCGAATTGGTGTAAGTGTCAATCGATTGGACAATTGACAGTTTCTGACACGACTCCAAAGCATTTTAGGGATGTTTTCTTTAATAATTAAAGTCTTAAAAAAAATTGTGTGTGCGTATGTGTAGGTGTGTGCGCGCGTGTATGTGTGTGTGCGTGGTTTGTTTGGGCTATATCTAATAGCCTTTCCTTAGTATCATTTTCATATTGCTCTCCATCTCTCTCTCTCTCTCTCTCTCTCTCTCTCTCTTTCTTTCTTTCTTTCTCTCTCACTCTCTCTCTCTTACTCTTATATATATATATATATATATATAATATATATAATATATATTATATATAATATATATATATATATAGATTTATATCTATATATATATATATATATTGTTTTTCAAGGAGCTCTTAAATTTTTTTCCAATGTCGATTAAATCATCTAATAGCCTTTCCTTAGTGTCATTTTCATTATGCTTTCTCTCTCTCTCTCTCTCTTATATATATATATATATAATATATTATATATATATATATATATATATATATATATGCGATTAAATCATTTAATAGTCTTTCCTTAGTGTCATTTTCATTATGCTTTCTCTCTCTCTCTCTCTCTCTCTCTCTCTCTTATATATATTGTTTTTCAGGGAGCTGTTAAATTCTCTTCCAATGTCGATTAAATCATCTAATAGCCTTTCCTTAGTATCATTTTCATATTGCTCTCTCTCTCTCTCTTCTCTCTCTCTCTTACTCTTATATATATATATATATATATATATATATATATATATATATATATATATATATATATTATATATATATATATATATATATATATATATATATCACTACGCAAAAAATGGAATAGACAGCGCACCTTAGAGGGCACTTTATTACAAAAGCGCACTCTAAAGTGAAGCGAAAAAATAAGGAGTGAACAACTGGAATAGACAGCGCACTTTAGAGGGCGCTTTTGTAATAAAGCGCCCTCTAAGGTGAAGCGAAAAAATAAGGAGGAGATAGAGGGACAACAATACAGGGTGCTTTTTAGAAAGCGCCCTCTAAGGTTACCCTTAGAGGGCGCTTTTAAAAAAGCGCTCTATAAGTCCATGTGCATTTCCAGTTTATAAAGCGCTTTTGGAAAGCCTTAGAGAGCGCTTGCATAAGCGCCCTCTTAGGCCTCCTTTAGAGGGCACTTTTTTTCCACAAGCGCCCTCTAAGGTCCCCTTTAGTAAACATTAAAATTATAACATACTGCGCGTTTTGTTATTTCACTCTCTGTTATTTTCGTTCTTTTTCACGTTAGGGTTCTCACTGCTACGATTTTCGCTACTTCTAAGGCGTTCTTCTTCCACCTCTGTTAGATCTACGACGTTTCCTCTACAATACTTCTTCTCATTCCCTCCATGTGGTTTGAGGTAAGTAATGTTTTCCCTCTACAATACTTCTTCTCATTCCCTCCATGTGGTTTGAGGTTAAGATAACATCTTCTTAAGGATTTCACCACGTGGCTTCGATCTTATATGCCATGTTGGAAAATTACAGATTGGATGGGATTCTGTAATGAGAATGAGTGCAGACAAGCGGGATTTATTCATATATGAAGCATTTTTTTATTTTAATCCTCTTCTTCTCGCGGTTAGTTTTCTCCCCACTATTTCAGTTTCTATGTTTGCATATGGATTCAAGAGTATTAAATTTATACTTTTAAGTTTTCTTTACATTCTTTATAGTATCATTGTGTTTCATTTTCATCTCATCTTTATGTTTCAGACTTTTATGGTTTGGCTTTGGGGAATCAACTTATGGTTTTTTGCTCAGGGTGGAGTTAATTATTCAAAAATATTTGATCTTGATCAAAATCATCTGACACACACAGAAATATGGAAGGTATCAACTCGCCAATTTAACTCGTGTCATGTTTGACACATTGGTTTCTATAGAACCGTAAGTGAAATTAAAATGGGAGTGACATCACCTGGAAATTGGAAGTTAGCATCCATTTTTGTTCCAATATTTGGTTTTCTCAATAATAAACTTTTACTTTTATTTTGTCAATCCATTTTTATGCTTAGTACATAAAGTAAGCATCAAATGGAATCTTAGTTAAAACTAGTAAAGACCAATAAAGAACAAAACAAACATGGATTCATTCCTGTTTGCAAGAAATGAACATTCTTGTGCTTTAGGAGAGAATAAGATTTCCTTAGAAGGTCAAGGTGTAGAACATAAGCATCATACCCTTTTTTAATATAAAAACATAAACTAAGGAGCACTGATTCCTCTCAAATATATGTTGAAATGGATGGATCAATCTGTGTACTACATAGGGTATAAGTAATCTTGCTTTTATTACACTAATCTTTTTGTTAGTTTTTGGTGTTTTGGTTTCAACTACGGTTATGATATTGCTGAATGACAGCCTGATACCTAGAAGGCATTAATGCGACACATTTAGATATGGTATCATTGACAAAAGGCATGGGATACTATAAATTTGAAATTTTATAAGATGACCCGGATGTAATTCAACCTCAAAATTAGTATACAGTTAATATAAGAACAGAAACCTAAAATAGAAAAAGAGAACAAATATTTTAAAAATTAGCTTATGACATTTTATGCAGCCTTACCTTACATTTTCCAGAGGCTGATTCTATTACTCAAATCTATGATATCCCAATCAATAGGCATTTGGTAAGAAATCCAACTGCTGTGCCACCCTTCACTGTTATTATATCGCTTAAATGGCTAATATTCCTGGCTTTCTTCTCAGTTCTCAGCCATTTCTCTATTTTTTTTTCTTCTCTTTTTACACTTTGTACCCCACTTTCTGATAATTAGTCTCAAATGTTTGACTGGTATCTTTCCCCCCTAAACTTTTTCCATTGATTGTTGCAGTGTGCCATGTGGATGACAGTTATTGTTCCAACCAGTATGACAACATATATTTATCTTTATTCTCGTGGAGAAGTCGCATATGCTGCATCACAACCAGTGTAATAGATGCATCCACACTTATTATTTTTGTTTGCTTGGTTATCACTCTTATCAATCTAGTATTGTAGTATTGTCATTTGCTAATTGCTTTATATATGTTAAATTTTCCATGTACTCTTTTTCAGGTGCTCTTGTATGCTGCTATTGTAATGGTTTTGATATTCCCCTTCGACATCTTCTATTTTTCATCTAGATATATCTACCTAATTTTAGATTTGAGTAAAAGGTATAAACACAATTATATGATATCATAGATTTGAGTAAAAGGTATAAACATAATTATATGATATTTATGCATAGAAAATGTTAATTCTTGATCTTATACTTCACCTAACTAATTTTATGATATTTTAGGTTCATGCTATTGATATTGAACAAAAAGAGGTTGTTGCTAAGAAGACTGTGGCTAGCAAAAAAAATACATCTCAGAGATGCTTTTGCTACTTAGTTTTATTTCTTTTTAAGTTATGAATTGGTTGTATATTTAGAATCTTTAGAAGTTAAACGATTATATATCAGTGGATTGTTGTATATGTACGGATTGTTGTATATAACGCTTGTTGAATGCAATGTGTGAAAAAGGGCTTCAAATTATACAGTTTTAGGTGTACTGCTTCAATATACAGGTTGTCTAAAATAAATAAATAAATATAGCGCTTTTTAAAAAAAAAATTAAATAACCACCCACTTTAGAGGGCGCTTTCCAAAATAAGCGCCCTCTAAACCCTTTAAATTTCCACTTTAGAGGGCGCTTTCCAGTAAAAGCGCCCTCTAAACCCTTAAAAGTCGATTAACTCATCTAATAGTCTTTCCACTTTAGAGGGCGCTTTCAAGGAGTTGTTAAATTTTCTTTCAATCTCGATAAACTCATCTAATAGTCTTTCCTTAGTATCATTTTCATATTTCTCTCTC